>NC_133931.1:35483222-36149819 GCF_031877795.1 Strix aluco
TGAAGGAAAAAACAAGTAGACTAAGAAACATAGAACAAAATATACCAACTAAAATTATACCTAAATTGGAAAAAGCCTTTGTGTATGAGCTTGTTTGTAAAACTGATGCACTACCCATCTCAGGCAGACTGCTGATTATTTCTTTCCAATTCCAAATTCTCTGATCACTTACCCTGGGAGAAAATGTTTGTTGGAACTTACTACCAGACTTTTAATTATCCTACTGGGATGCTATTTGCAGCCAGTATTTTAGGGCGAGTCTTGGAGGTGCAGTTCCCGTTAACATTAATGATGTGTGCATGCTGTGAAGATAACTATAATCCCTTTGCAGATTAAACACTTGGTGCTGTCAAACCTTTTCCTAATGCTGTAAATCTGAAGGCATTCAAAATGGATGTAGGGTGCTTTTTTTTTTTTTTTTTCCATATGAGTGATTGCAGTATTTTTGATTGCTTGGATGAACAAAAAGATCTCTCCAAGACTGATGTCTGCCAGAAAGCATGGTTATGAGTGAATGGCCTGGTTAGTGTAGGTGTTCAGGATCTTTGAAAGTCACACCAAAGTCTCTATAGTTTATTGTTGTTGGAGCCAATGTAGTGTATAAAAACTTAGAAATTTTAATTTAGTGTATAAAAATTTAAAAATTTTAGTTCTTCAATTTAATTTAAATCCACTGTCAGATTGCTGGAGGCCCATTCTGCATTGATATGCATTCACTGCAGCAGGAGGATGGTCCTGTGAGTTTCATGAGTTGTGGATAAAACCAGAATGTGATCCCATGAGAAAAAGAATTGCTCTCCTTTTTGAAATATAAGCTTCTCCATGCACGAAGTGTAGTATATCTAGATATGTTATATCTCTAGCTGAACATAAAACTGATGTAAAGAATTTCAACATTAAACTTGTAGACATCTGTGCTGGTCTACAGTCAAATTAATGTGCAGATAATTGCACGAGGAATTGATAAACATACTTCAGACAAAGAGGCCTAGCTGTGGGTATTCTCTGCCCTGGAGACCTCTGCTTGTAACTAAGCCAATACGGGAATCCAGAAAAAGACAGAAATACAGCTGAAGTACTCACATTTTCAAGCTAGATAGCAAAACAAGGCATTTAAGAGAAAGGTATAAAAAAATCAAGACACAATGTAGCCTTAAAATTAATTCTTTCTGTCATATTATGCAGTTACACATTTAAACACAGAGATATTGACATAAATTCAGTCCCGTGGATAAGTGAGTTTCCTGAATGGGAAAAAAACACGCCCTTGGTGGCACTGGCTGATGAGTTGGCTGTTCTGCTACTGGCAAAGCTGAGCTGGCTCCTGTTGAGTTTGGGGCTGTATCTGCCTTTGCCATCCCTCCACTCCAACAGAATGTAAAGCCTAGTCACATTTATCACCTCTTTCTTCTTCCAACCAAATTTTTAATTAATTCTTAAAGGTAATTTAAAGGTTTAGCTCATTAAAATGGCCCCTAAATATCTTGTAGCTATTCAGAGAGATTATCTGGCCTACCCACAGCCTCGTGGAAACCTGGATGGGAATGGAAAGCAAATATACTGGGAGAGTCTAGGAGTTTGTTACTACCACCTTAAAACCCATCTGAAGTACCCTTGAATTACAATCTGCAGTTGTGTGACATTAAGAACAATATTTTAAAAAATGGCACAACAGTAAATTTCTGATGGGGAGAATTTGGCTCAGGCTGCACAAATGCTTTGTGCTCTTTAGTGCTGTTCAATACTGTATGAACCTTTTGTACACTCTGGGTAATCTCCATTTTAGGTGACAAAGATGTGCCCAGGCTGCATGTATACCAGGCCAGGCTTGATACTGTTACTACTGAAATAGCAGTAAAAAGAGATGCATCCATCCTGTGTCCAGAGTTTGAACTGGAGGCAAACTCAACACCTCAGCAGAAAAGATTATTTCTCACTGCTTGTCCCCAGCTGTCGCTCTCACTCCTTCACTGCTTGCAGCTGCTGTCTGGAAAGAGGGCTCCTCTAAACATCTTCAATAATATTTGAAAATGCCTTTTGAAAAAAGGAGAGGAAATGCAGGTATTACACATCAGGAAGAATACCAGGAAGAACCCCAGATTAACTCAGGGCCATTTCATGAATTGCAGAGCACTCTGAAATTTTCTGAGGACACGAACTAGGTGAAACACGGAAGGGCAGATCTCTGTAAAATAGCATATTTCCACATAAGTCACATGGAGTGATGCCAGCTGAGACTGGGGATTGACCTCTTCTTTAAAGTTTATATTATTTATCTTTAAAACAATACTCAGATGTTGTAAGTGGAACTCCAAAGCACTCAAGAATATTTACATTGCAGCAGGAGGGCTTTGTGATTCTGTGATCACCACTCCTGCCTGCACTTCTGGTTAGTGTTTCTATAAATAAGGAAATATCCATTACTGGTAGCCCAAAAAAGGAAGCACATAACAGTCCTCCCAGCAAGGTAAGTGCTAAGAAAACATCAACGCGCTCCCAGACCCTTCACATGCACTCCTCTGCGAGTACCTCGGCAAGGAAAACCTTCAAAGCTGGAGATGCATGTAAACCAGGTGATAAGTCATTCAGGGTTTCTGCAGAAAACTTCTCCCAATTCAGCTGGCTCACTCCACCCACACATCACAAACCCATCCCATGCTGCAAGTGCAGTGAGTGCAAAGGGCTGTTGGGCAGCACCTGGCCATGCCGCAGGTGGAAGCAGCAAAGTGGAGAAGGTGGTAGCACGGAGAAGCAAATCATGTTTGGTGGGTGATGCAGTCCTGAGGACCCCTGAAGAGAATCTCCTGAGAGAAGCCTTGGAGGTCATGGTGGTAATGGAGGGATCTTCCTAGACTTGACCCTCCACTTGATGTAAGTCTGCAAGGTTAATTGGTTCCTCGGCTTTATATGATGAGGCTCATTTTCTACCACATGCACGTATTGTGGTTCTGTGGTAGGTTAGTCAAAGGATATTGCTATCAAGATGAATTTGAACACAAGAAGGAAGTGGTAACAACTGGACTAACTGCATACTTCTGAGCTCCCCTCCCCTGCAGAGGTACCTACACATCCCCTGAGGACCTTCAGGTCCCGACCCTGGTACTTGTAGATAGAAGAATATACTCAAATCCTGTGGTGTTGAAAGACCAGAGTGGGCCATGGTGGGCCTAAAGCAGACCCTCCAACCAAGCCAAGCACTGGGGCTCACCCCCACTTCTCTTTGTCATCCAGTCCTGTCCCACTCCAGCTGAAGGTCGCTAATGGATTACAGCAGGTTTGGTAGTTATGCTGCAGGCAGGATCCAGGGGTGGGAGGCTGAAAACATGGCTAAACACATATGAAAACACGGCTATTTGGATTACTGTAAGATCCAGTGATGTCTCTGTTATTTCCAGTCTCTAAGCCAATGCTCAATTTCCTTCTCAAAGTGATTCTCTGATTCAGTGGTGTGGTTATTTTCTTATGACCTGTGTGGCTCTTCTATGGGCTGCTTCTAAGATGATCATAGAATCATAGAATCATTCAGGTTGGAAAAGACCCTTGGGATCATTGAGTCCAACCATCAGCCCTACTCTACAAAGTTCTCCCCTATACCATATCCCCCAACATCTCATCTAAACGACCCTTAAAAGTAAATTTTTGTGTGCTAGATACTGCAATTTTTTTGCAGAGGTCAGTGCATCTATTGCAATATTTTAGGGACCCATAACCTGAAAAGGTTGAAAATGCCTGCTGCTTTAAAGTAGAGCTACTTTAACTGTAAGTCATCTACCTTTGCATGGGAATTATTTGGTAAAATGTTAAAAGCCTGCATTGCACAGATGACAGATTACTGGAGATAATATTTTTTCCTCTCTTTCTGAAATACTTGGTTTCTTTTACTGAAAATAGTGTCAGAACACATGTCATATATGCAGCTAGGACTGATCCTCAACTTGACGTGTCATGCTTTTCTGGTCACTATAGTATTGGATAAACTTCCACAGGTGTGGGTTTTTTTTTAAAAAAACAGGAAAAGCGTGCACTTAGAGTGACTTACCCACATGGGTAGAACTCTGCCTACAATACAGGGACTCGAAGATCTCTTAGAGTTGGTCAGATGAGTTACAAAGAGGTGCCTTATCAAAAACCACATTTGCCTAAGTCCATCATCTGACCGAAAAGCTTTGTTTGTTGTTCTGCTCTTAGACAGCAAGATATGCATGGAATTTGGATGGACAAAATAATTCAGAATATTCTAGATGCTGCAGATTCTAGCTGTGTGAGGTTCAGAATATTTCTTTGCAGCCTGAGAGCCAAAATCTGCCCTGTACACTGACACAATTACACTCACTTACGTGAAGTGACATGGCTGTAACTAATTGGACTAAGCACGCAAACTTTCACTGCACATAGCCAAAGACAAACTCTGTCTCCAGATGTTTTTCCCTGAATACATTTTCACGGTACCTGGCCTCTTTTTAGTCCAAACAATACATTTTTGTCTACAGATACTAAAAATAGTTCATGTACTAATTAAAAAAAACCCCAAGCTGTGACAGAAAACAATAAAGGCAAGGAAATGGGAAAGCATTTTTACATAGCCAGCAGCTTCTCTGGCACCATTTCTAGCTATGAAGAGGGTTATTAGCAAGCCCAGAATTATATAAACAGTTTCCTCTGCCAGCCAGCATACACCAGAATCATCACTTATTTTCAAATTATTCAAGTCAGCAAAATCCACCTTTTCATCAGACCAGTAGAAAGATTGGCAGAGGTTTTTAAAAGTGGGATTATGATCAGAAAAATTACTGTCTTTCTCAACAGTTCAGTGCCCTAATTTCATAAACTCATTGTTATTCCTACTTGCCTCATTGACAGAAAAAGTATGTTTATTCCTGCTAGCTGAGCGCGCTCATCAGCTGCAGGAGGGGGAGCTGCATTCTTCTCTGCAAATGCACCATCAACAAAACCATCCGTTAACTCCAAGATGCTGAATCTTTGCTACTGGATGTGATAACTGAGAAAGAAATAAACAGATTGAGGTTTGGACTATGCTAATACCGATTATAGTTTAAAACAGCAGGCCAAATCTGCTCTGCAGTTAATGAGAAATAAACAGTCTTAGCCACTTTTTGCATTAATTTAAAAGATTTGAGGATAAGTTATACATCTCTTTAGCTTTATAACCTGATGAAAAAGGAGCTGACTGGGCCTAAATCAGGGCTAATGTTTGCTCTAGATCTGGCAGAATAGTGTGGATACTCTGAGAATGTGCAAGGAGAGGCTGGTGGCTGCAGTGTGCAGCTGAGAGGGAGGGAGCTGCGTCTTAGGGAGCCCTTGGGCACACCAGGAGGCCCTGGTTCAGTAAATCCTCCAAGGTTGCATAACCTGGAACAAGTGAACAGTCCTACAGTGGGGTTATTATGTGCCTCGGGTTATGCAAGTGCTATCCAGTTTTGTTGGATAAGGGCCCTAATCTCTCAGTATTGTTTTCTCCTATCTTTAAAATGGTGATAACAATTACTCCATCAGGAAGGGAAGTAATTGATTTAGTCATGATTACAGAAAAGAGGGGGTCTGCAACTACCAAAAAAAATAACCCAAAAGCAGGAGAAACAGGAAAACATGCAGAATAATACCCTGGGATGCTTATCTTACAAGAGGCAGTTGTGGTTTGGAAAGTGTTTATGTTAAACTGCCCCCTTCTCTTACTCTGACTGACCGTCAGCATTTAAAAAGTGGAACTGCCTGGTAAACCCTGCTGGAAGATCGCTAACAAACAGGAGTCAAGTGGATTGTGTTCCTCACACATCATGAATAGACGCCTTCACATCTGAGCAAAGCCTTTGAAAGCACAAGTGTCCTATTTGGCCTGAAGAACGACAGAGAACAGGCTGACTTTCCAGGACCAGGAGTTAGAAAACTCAGCACATTATGCATCACTAGTTATGCTGCAAATGCTCTTTTTCAAACACAGCCAGGTACTCAGCATTCTCCCTTGTGAGTGATCCCTGGGCAATATTGTTCTCAACATCACTAAGACAAATGAAAATTGGAATGACATCATGATGACACTTCTAGATTATAGCAGCATTTAGAATTAAGATAAAATAAGAACTAACATGAGAAAATGTGCTTATGACTGCGATACTATTATTCCATAAGCCATAGGCTGTTTATTCAGACAGAAGATGTAGTTATAGCCTGACAGAGTAAGGGGAATGTTCTACCACGTGCACTAGCTGAGCCAGGCTTATCTTTAATTGCTGCTGGTGGAGGCAGACCTGCTGCTGCTCTGCCCTGGGCTACCTCCCCTGTCTCATGTGCTTCATCTCAGTTTAGCTCCCTGAACCTGTAAAAAGAGAAACTTGGGGAAAAAAACAAGAAAGGGATGTTTTCCAGCCCTGATCCCCTTAGGTTGGGCATACAGATTTGCCTGACTTTTTCTGCATGGAAGCTTGGCAGAAGCTCTATGCTCATCTCAGTACTTAGACATTTTTTCAGTAATGTACAGGGTGGGTGAAAGCCTTTAAAAATAATCTAAAAATATCCTGATAGATAGCTCTGCTTTATTCCCACTATCCTCTAGAATTCAAGCAATTTCATGCATCATTACCAACCCCAACCAAAATCAATGGTTGTAATTGAGATTTTTGTAACTGAAATTGCAGCAAGCCAATGTGTCTCCCATGGCGGGTTTGCACCCAACAGGACTGCCAGGCAACGCGGGTGGAAGGGGAAGGCTGGTTGCACAGCAAATATAGCCAGGTACTCAGCATGGTCTCTTACGAGCAATTTGATGTAGAACAGCTCAAGCTAGACATTGAAACAACACTGTGCTTTCTGTATAACAGCACAGGTTATGAAACTATAGAAACCGTCTTTTATGTATCATCTACTGTGTTCTTATACAGGCTGATCGATAGTGAAGACAAATTACTCCTCATTTTTCTTACATACAAAATGTTATTTCTTTAAGCTGTCAGCTATGCTAGCAAACACCATGATTTGGTTATTCACCTTAATAGGGACTATTTCTTGTCAGGAGAAAGTCTACTTCTTCAGAACAAGGGCCTGCTATGACAAACTCAAGTTGTAGCTGACTGTGGTGCTCCCAGGAAGTTTGATCTTGCGTAGCTGGATGAAGACAGTCTGCAGCCTCTGTAGTCACATCAGTCACTGTGTTGTCTCAATATAAAATGTAAGCAGGTTGCTTTTAGAAGGGTATTTTTGTAAAATAAATAGAGCTGTGTGCAAACACGTGTCTGAAAGAAAACAAAATACCCTGCAGGATCTTTGAAGTCTTCTCATTTTGTTGCCATCGGATTAACCTCCTAGCAGCAAAGAAAAATGAGCTCTATTTGTGCAAGTTAGGACCTTCCAGAGAGTTTGCTTGTGGGGAGGTGTGGGCATGTGGAATGCTGCAGGCTGACAGATAATGTGTTTGAAAAAGTCTTTGAAGTTGAGCTGAATAGTCCTTATATCAGGTCCTCAAAGCCACTGCGGCTGTAAGTTAAACTTCAAATATAAAAGAGAGGTATTTTACTATCAAACATACATTTTGTTCCCAGACTAAAGGTTTTCCCAGTTGCAGGTGTTTTCAGTCTTCTGCCTAATATTATGGGTAGATGCGCACCGTAGGAATGGACAGAGAGTAAGAGGTGGGCTCTGTTTTACAAGCTTTAGAGAGAGAGAGCATAAATAACCATGGTAAATAATAGAGTCGGTAAACATGGTAAATAATAGAGAAAAGTTCTCTTTCTAATTTACTGTTGGAGCTTGTTTGGCTCAGTTTTGTCTTTGTGGTATTATAAACCAAGGAGAACTCCATGTAAGGCAATGGGGACACTTTGGTTCAAAATAAGAAAACAATGAAACAAGACTCATTGAAACTATTTACATGTTGGAGAAATTAGTTGAAAAACATGTTTCACAGTCTTGGTTTCTTTTTCCCTTTCACCATATGAATCTGCAGTTATGTTTTATTTTGGGAATTGAATTTTGAGTACCCAAAGTTAAAATAGGGCAGAAATGGCAGAAAAGTACAAAAATGTCTGGCAAGTTGAGCTAGACTATGGTTTTCAAAATCTTAGAGCCAACAGCAACACCTGCTTTTTGAGAGGACTACAATACAGTCCTGAGATTTCTTCTCAGGGATTAAGAAAAAGCATTTTAGCATCGAGGACACATGTGGAACTCATGACTGATGACCTCTGTTCCATGCAATGCTCTTCCATGGCTTACGAGGAAGACAGAGCAAGGCCTCTGTCCTAAGCTTACCTACTCACACCTTTTATATCAGCCTTGCCTGAAACTGATTTTCCTCATAAAATTATCTGCATGACAAAAACATAACCAATAGCAGGGCATAAGCAACACCTACTTTCTATGGACTATCTCATGTCAAACTAGAAAGAAATCTCTGTCTATTTTGCTGGGATTGCCTGTAAGGGTTTGAATGCTGCTTCATTGCCTGAGAACGTATTGCTGTGTTTCTTTGTCGCTATTACTGACAAGTTACCTGGTGCTACTCCTAATAGGTACTGAACTAAAAGGGAAAAATCAAAGTATTTGCTGGAACAAACTGGGTAAACTTCTCTCCTTTAATTAAGATTCTTTTTTCTCATTGCTCTGAAGAATCTGCTTTACTGCATCTAGTAGAAATTTTAACATTTTTCATTTGTATTCTGTTTTCTTTTACTAGACCGTTGCAGACATAGTTTCTTGTTTTTCTGTAAACATGTCCACTGAGAGAAAGCCACTCTTTAACCTGTTCCAAACTCGTCCAAGTTTTACTGACTTATCCCTTTGTGTAAATCATCCACACATGATCTATCTACTTATAAAGGTAGTTTCTACATCAGTTTGCTAATATTTTGCCTTTCAGGTGAACCACATGAATCCAGTAAAGGAAAGGAGAACATAAAGAGGCATTCCTGCTGCTCTCACTCCACCTTTTACCAAGGCAGGCTGCAAGTCTTGCTCTCCTCTCGCCCACTACAGGAACTCCCCCAACGTTTGCTGTTCAGTGGTTCAAGTTTTAGGCTGGCAATATGCCAGTGAGTTCATTAGTGGTACACTGGGTAACAGTGCAGACCCAATCCTCTGGGATTTAAACATTTTAACAGCAAGGCTGTGATGGCTAGAAGAAATTAAACTCTGGCTGGCCTAAGCTGTCTCAGGGGGTCCAAGTACCCACATGTATCAGATAATATAAGGCTGTTACCTTGCATCTGTAGGCAGCTTTGGGAGACCAGATGTCTCTTGCCTTAGTAGCTAACTATCTGCAAATTGACGTGTGCAAAGCTAACATATTTTTGCAGTCACCTCACTACTTACTTTTGGGATTTGATTTTTTGATCAGGTCTCATTAATCCTTAAAACCTCTTAAGACTGGAGATAACTGAAAACCAGAATCCAAATCTTTGTTTTTTAGGAGGTTAGTCAGGGATCCATCCTGCTTTCCTTGTGCACTTGCAAGTACAGTTTCTTTTGTTTGTTCTGGAAACAGACCTTCAAAAAAACGAAAAAAGAAAGAAGAAAGAAAATGGAAAACATAACAGAAGCAAATGCTCTTGGCTTTGTAGGATGTGCCCTGAAATGAGAAAGCACCTGTACCAATAAACCATGTCTGGTGGCCCCAGGCCATCCCCACCCGCTGGGCTGTGTGGAGGTGGGATGGGGACGCTCTGGGACAGCTGGGTGGGCCACTGTTGTGCAGGGCACTGCTGGGTGGGACATTGCCATGCAGATCAGTCCTGTGAGGGCCACCACTGTGCAGGACATGGTGGTGTGGGAGGGACTTCACTGTGTGGGACATTGCTGTGAGGGTCATCACCACTTGGGACGTTGCTGTGAGGGACATCACTGTGGGAGGCACTGCTGTGGGGGACATTGCAGGTCACCCCTGTGTGGGACACTGCTGTGTGGGACACTGCTGTGTGGGACGTGGCAGTGCAGGACATCCCTGTACAGGACATTACTGTGAGGGTCATCGCTGTGTGGGACACTGCTGTGTGTGACACTGCTGTGTTGGACATCCCTGTGTGGGACACTGCTGTGAGGGACATCGCTGTGTGGGACATCCATCCCCGTGTGAGATGCGGCTGTGTAGGTCACTTACGTGCAGGACTTCTTTATACAAAACATCACCGTGTGGGACGTCACTGGGTGGGTCCCTGCCCCGCGGATCCTGCGGGAAACAGCCCCGTGCGGGACACCGCCTTGCAGGACTCCCCCGGGGACACGCACCCTCCCCACCTCCCGCTCCCGCCGCGCCCCGAGGCTTTGCCGCGGCAGCTTTGCCGCTGCCCGGGGGCGCTCGGGGCAGGGAGCGGGAGCGGCCGGCGCGGCCGGGCCGGGCAGGGAGGGCTGGGCAGGGCCGGGCAGGGCCGGGCAGGACCGCGACGGCCGCCCCCCCGCCCGCCCCCGGTCCCTGCCCGCCGCCGAGCCCGCCCCGCTCCGCCGGGTGCCGGTGGCGGCCGGAGCGCGTCGCGGTGGCGGGATCCTCACGTCGGGGCGGCACGGTGATGGGCGGCGCGGCGCTGTCGGGAGCGCTGTGGCTGGGGCTGCTGTGGGCCGGGAGCGGGGCCGGCGGGAGCTGCTCGGGAAAGTGCTGCGAGGGCCGGGACGCCGCCTGTGTCGGCGAGGGATGGAGGGAGGGAGGGGGCTACGGGACCTGCTACTGCGACGGAGGATGCCGGCGAGCCGGGGACTGCTGCCACGACCACGGCCAGGCGTGCCCGGGTAGGTGCGTCCGACCCTCCCCCCCCTCCCCGGGCCGGGGGGCTGGGCGCAGCTCGGGGCGAGCCCACAGGGAGGGGCGTGGGTGGGGGGCAGGCGGAGCGGGGCCCCCCGGGCCCCTCGTCCCGGTCTCCAGGTAGAGTTGGCTGGTTGCCTGCCGGTGCTTTGCGGGCTGGAGGGTTTCCTGGGCTTTGGAGAAGGGGCGTGCGGTAAGGGCCTCGGCTGTGAGGGGGCTCTGCAAGGCCAAAAGCCTCCCCGGTACCAGCAGCCTCAGGGCGAGGGCATGAGCAGGGACCAGGCAGGGCGGTGTGAGTGTAGCAGCAGGCACAGAAATGGGAAGAGAGACTTTTCCCACACTAGATGTTTGCAAGGTTTCTGGATCAGCTGTAGAACAGTGCCTGGGGTCTGCCAGTCTGAAGATATTTTCCCCCTAAATTGTTATGTTACTTAGTTTTCACTCACGCTCATCCCAAATACACATCGATTACAGTGGGAATGTAGGATTACAGAGACAACAGGGAGATTCATTTAGCACCGTCTGTGTGTCTGAGCTCATTCCTCAGGTCTTGCCAAACAAATATCAATTAAATAATTGGGGAAATCCCCATGTTGAGGTTTTGCCCTCATTTGTATGGGCAGGAATCAGCAAGGATCCACTGTGATGGCAAGGACTTCAAAATGAGCATAGGGGAATGAGTGAGAGGGTCCTCTGCCAGGTGGCCGGGGAAGGCCTGGCTCCCAGGGCAGCAGTGGCAAGGAGGGGAAAGTGGCCCAGTTCTATCAAACTGGATCTAGCAGCCTTGTAGGCATTTACACACCCGCTTTCCGTGATATTTCCACCCTTCGCAGTCTTGACGATTTGTCCTCCCTCCCTCTGCCTGCAAAGAGGGACAAAACCCTGGCTTTACAGGTGCAGCACTCGTGCTCAGACAGCCTACTGTCTCTTCCCAGCTGGCTGGACGCATGCCAGTCATGAGTCTCCGCTGCACAGTCCTGCTAATTAGGGTGTATTTAGCAGGCTCAGCACCGTGCTGACATAGCCACATAGCTTTGGGACCCAAGTTAGCTTGCGCTTGCCTGGTTGGGAAAAGGGGAGTACAACTGTTGGATGCTGTAGACCTGTCCTAGGTGATGTTAAGCTGCACAGAAAGACTCAGCAGAGTAGCACTCTGACTCCAGGTATCCAGAGGAAACACAGTCAGTTCTCTGATCACTAAATAATCTGTGCAGAATAACAGAAGGGAAAAAAACATGCAGCACGAGGTCTGACAGAAGGTGGCATCTTTAAAATTAACATTTTTTTATATGTTGATCTTTTGTTCAGGAAAATCAGTAGGGGTAGAACTGACAAGATGCTTGCTTGTTGTATAGTCACAGTGTATTGTGTCTTTTCAGTACATGAAATGATTTTTAATATTCAAGTATAACAGGAGAGAGCTGATAAAGGTGCATAGTGTTAACATTAAAATGGAGTTGTAATCTGATAAAAATTTCTATACTCTTCAAAGAGAAGCTCAAACTTGTGCTTGAAAAGTTCTAGCTTAGACACTTTTCTTAACATGACTTCTGGCACCTGATGATGCCTTCCTTATTGTTATCAAGATGGTATTTTTTGTCTCAAGCTCAGTGGTGGTTGCCTCGAAAGGCATGATATGTTTGTGCTGTCTCTGCCCTGTACCCTGCATGGACAGTGGGTACTCTAGATCCAGGCAGGAAGATGGAGTCTCAGTGAAGTGTCTCTCTCTCTCCCCTGTACCAGAGCTGGAATTTGACAGTCTCTGGTGGCCCGGTTCAGGGAGCTAAACCCTATTTCTGTTTTCTGTATTGCCTGTTTCTGGCTGGTTTGACTTCCTACACTGCCTTGCTGCCTGGATGTGTGAGCACCAATGCTAGTGCAAGCAAAGGGAGGAAGACATTTTTCATGGGCGTAGCATGGGAGGACAGGATTTTGGCAGCCTGTTGAGGTGGCCCTAGAACTCATACATCCGAAAAATACAAAACCGATCACAAGAAGTCATTCTTTTAAAGGCAAATGATCATACCTACTTTCTATTGCAAGCAGCCAGTCAGTTATGTTTTGTATAAGCAGAAATTCCAAGTAGTTCCGGTGGGAGTTTGTATCAACTTAACCAAGTATGGCCAGAAATTTTAAAGTAATTTTTGTTCCTGTTGGATGTTGAGGTCTCACCATTGAGTGTTTCTAAATTCTGTCCATGTGTTTCAGGACACCGAGGGTGTTTATTGTCATAGTTCGCTCTGAAATACTGTTTTGAATGTAGAGTTCAAAAATTTAAAACATAAATGTGCAGAAGGGTGACCAATGGTTCACGTGCTACAGCTTGTTTGTCAGCCTGTTCACCACTCATGATTTCAGCACCTGCTGAAATGACATTTCATCCTTTTGCAAGCATTTAACTGAGCAAAGTATTTGGGGAAAGTGTAAAGTCCCTCAAGTATGTGTAATCAAGAAATGTGTTAGGAATAATACAAAAACAGTGCTCCGAAATAATAGAAACCACTGAAAGGAGGGGCATCCTAAAGCTGCCAACACCATGGTTAAATTCTGTCCTGCCTAAAAATCATAGTAGGTCTGGTACTTTATCAATAGATGGCTCAGCAGAAGTCCATGGGCTGCTGAACCTAGGTCTAATGGTTTTAAAATAAATTTCCTTACAGGTCTTTTAAAATAAATTTCCTTATACTTCTAACAATGAAGAAAGAGTATTTTTGTTCATGGAGAGCATTTCAAATATAAACTACAGTACAATGAGAAAGCCTGAAAAAGGAATGACCTTGTCATTTGAATGGAAGTGGTTACTCTGAGAAAATCTGCAGATCCTTATACATTACAACATACATTGTGCAGTGATTCAGTGAAGATACTGTAATCCTCTTTTTCCAGAGATGGGAAAAAATTAGTGTGACTCAGAAAAAAATCTATGATTCACTGTGCTGTAAATGGAAAAAAAAAAGTCCTGACCACTCAGGCTGTGTTTCGTAGGATAAGCAATGTCATTTTTCTGTATATTTTTGAACTTCCAAGTGTCTCACTAGCTTCCACATTTGGTAGGTCCCTGAGCACAAATCCTGTCCTTCAGGCTCCTTCGACTTGCATCCTTCCCATTGTTTCAATGAATCATCATCTACCATTGTTGTGTTAACCAATCTGGACCAGTAGTAACAGAGAGAGAGCATAAATATATAGCTATGGATCCCTGATGCTTCTTTTTGTATTTCAAGAGATGGCACCATTCCTTTTATGTCAGCTCTGGGACACATTCTCTGTCATGCTGGGGAATTTGACATCTTTCCAGTGAGGCAAAAAACTGATGCACTGTCCCTTAATAGTTGCTGGGTACTGACTGCAAGAGCGACCTTATTATCCCACTGGCTAAATTCCATTCTAGCAACCCAATATTCTTATTATTCCACATGACTGAGGCAATTCATACTTCTTGTTCTAAATCTTGATGACCATAAAATTGCCATGTATTGCTGCAGACAACCAATATTTAACTGTCAGATTGGTTTAATTCCAGTAAGATGTGAAGTCATCACTTAATTTGTTATGCAGCTACGCAGTCCCTTGGAGAGTTTTCTGTGTGGAAAATGTGGTGTTAGACCTGATGTTATCTTCATATCAAGGTGCTAATAGGGGATTTAAATTCTGTGGAAATTCATACTTCTGCAGGTCATGCATACAGCCAGCTTGGAAGAGTCTCAACAGGTAAGGAAACTCTGCTAGATGACACTTACTGTCCTTAGTGCTCCAGGTATCACTAAGATGTGTGACCAGGCATTGAAGTCTATGCTTGTATTATTTAATAAAGTGGGGCCAAGGACTGATTTCTGGCCCTGCAGCTAGGTGACAAAGACTGTGCTGTCCATACTACATTTAGCACTTGTCCTGGCTATCCCATGGCGAGGTCTAAGACATTTTTACTATCACTGGTTTTCCTTTTTTCTAGCTCAAAATGCTTGAATAAATAAATGTCTAAGGGTTGTGCTGCAACATGTTAGAGTGGTGCCTTCACAGTCACAGAGATTGTGTCATGTGCCTTGGGGTACCTAGATGTGTCTGAGGGCAGTGCCTGGTGGTGCAGTGTCCGATATCTGCATGTGGCAAAGGGAGCCATATGCTTTTTCCATGTTGTTTTCCAGTGCTGTTCTACAAATCATACCCAGGAGCTGTCTGGGAAGGTGTTTATCAGTGAGTAGCAGAAACTGCCAGAGAATGCTAATGGTTAAGCAGGATGGAAAACTGGTGGCCCAGTGCCCAGGGCTCCTCTGTGGTTCTGTTTCAGTGGAGTTCCTTAGGGTGTGGGATGCAGCATCCTCCACCACTCCTACGCCTGGCGCTGTCGGGCCACTCAGAAGTGGACAAGTTTGGTCAGAACAGGTGCACAGTCAGAGGAAAGGAGGGGAATTTTAATAGTGCAGTAAGGACATCTGCTGGGTAGCCTCTGTCAGAGGTTTTATCTGCTTTATGATGTCTCTAGTGCTCCAAGAAATTAGAGATGTAGTGACAGAGCAAACCCAGCAATGTCTTATGAGAAGAGTCACAAACACCAAAGAGGTTATCACAGGTTACTCCTTTCCAATGTCTTGTACTGGCAGAATCCCAGAGGGCATAAAATGTTTTTCTGAAAGACCAATTTGGTCCCATCACTTTCCTGCAACACTGATACAAGTACGTAACTAGTGGTTAAGCTGTAAAGCTTCTTGGGGATTTAAATTGTAATCAGGAAATATATATTAAAAAAAAAAGATCAAAACCATGTGATATGTTCTATTACAAGCTAGTGGGAAACAGTGTACATGGGAATGGAAAAAGATTCATTTAACTAGATCATGAGAGGCATGACCCAAACCAATTCAGAACCAATTTAAGATAGCCCAACCATTGATTACAATGTATGTTTTGTAGCATTCTCTAAGTATCATGTTGAAGACCTGCCTTTATAAAGGAGTGGAAAAGCAAAGTAGAATGTGATTCACACTACATGGAAAATAATTTTAAGCCTCTTTGCAATGTGCAATGAAAACAAGTCTTTGAATAATTGGGGAATTTCCATATCAGTAAGAAACTCTAATATTAACATAGGTACCTTCAGTGTTTTATAAGACATTATGTACTAGTATTTCAATTACATGACATTAGTTATAACTTTATTGAAAAAGCAAGCCCATCAGAGGACAAAAAGCAGCTAATGATAGTAGGGAAAGCAGCATGGACTAGTACACAGTACTGCAGTGTTTTGATTGCTTGTCTCATTTCACTGTTAATGAAAGCTGCAGACACGTCCGTGCCCTGCTTGCCCAGCAGCACACCGTGCACACACGGGAAAGCTGGTGCTGCCGCTGGTGTCTAGGCAGAGGACATTCCCTCTGGACACATGCACTGATGAGAGGGGAAGCAGCCCCGGGGAATGCGGCTGACCGACCTGGAGCACCTACCAGGTGTCCTCCAGGAAAAGAGGCTACTGGGAATGGACCACTGGTCAGATTAAATGTCCTCATAGGCCACGGGTTGAGGACTACTTGTGTAGGGAAATGACTGCTTATCCTTAGAGGATTCTTTCTCTTGATGGATGCCCATGTGTGAGACATTTTTCTTGTTCTTTCACTGCTCTGCCTGCCAAGGCTGTGTAGACTTGAAGTTCCTTGTTGGAAGGAGCTTCCAACTTTGTTCCATCAGTAAGCACACAGAGATCATCCTCATCCAGCCCCTCAGGAGACAGTGCTCAATACAGTTTTGAAGAGCTGATAGTATTCATTTTGACTGCTACAAGTGAAATTGTAAGGCCACACAGTTTTCAAAACCTGGGGTTTGTTTTTCCTGGAGATGAGGCTAAGCAAAATTCAGTTTCATGGAAATATGTGAAATGGTTGCATCCTTTTTACTGTTGTGTACTGTGTTAATGGACAAATGAAGTGAAGACTTGTGTGTTATGTAGCTTCTTACTCAGGAATAATGTGTCCGTCACCTGTTTCTGTATTCTGAGAATCAGGCTGCAAAACCTTTTCTTCCAGAGTAGATTATTTGCATCCACCTGGAAGATATCCGACATATTTCCATGCTTACATTAGCAAGGTTGACACAGAGCTACTGTCTTGCCAGAATATGAATGAGAAGTGCAAGAGAAGGGAGAATTATAGATTGGAAAAATGCATATCATGCTTAATATAAATGAGAACTACAAGGACCGTGCATGCCATCATTATTAGATGCACTGCAGAGAATAAAATAAGGAAGGAAATGGCTAGTGGATAACAAATGATAGATCTGAGCATTTCTGAGTTTCAAGACAGTACCGAAACTAATTGATGCTTAGTCTATCAATCATTTACATCTCTCCTGGAAAGGTTACAAAAAGTGACAAACATGAAATATAATGATTTAGTTTTTTTCTAAAGAACCTGAATGTTATTTAAGCAAAAAGGCATCAGAGGCCATAAACTGGACTAAAGGTTTGAACAATTGCCAGAAAAATACCACAGAATACAAAACAAAGCATTTTTCTTCATCTGAGTCCTTCACCTAATATATGTGAATTTAACAGATGAAGAGAGAAGTTCTTTGTACAGAGAGAAGTTTGTACCTCTGACTGTTAGGCTGCGTTAGGAGAGACAAAAGGTACAAGTGTATGGTACCTGTACTATATTGATGGTCTGCCTGAGGAAAATGCAGTCTCTTATGATTCAAAGTTTACTTTCAAAATAATGACACTTTCCCCATAATGTTTTGGTCAAGTTCAGAGGAAGTTTGTGATCCGTGAGAACTAAAATTAAAATATCCAGTGGACTATTCTGTAGTTGGGAATGAGCAAAAGAGGGCCTTAAAATCACATTTTTACACATTTTATTTAGTACGTTTAAACATCTGCATTGTTGTACAGCTCTATCAATATCAGTAGCTATACATACACAGAAACAGAACTCCACACACATCCCTGCATTGTTCTGAAAATTACCAAAATTATACCGAAACCAAAATTATCACCAAAAATTGTCTTTGCAGCGAGGGCTGTGGAACAGGACACCTTGTGTTAAAACAGGGCAATAAAGCTGTGGGAGCAGAACTTATTTCAGTGTTGAGGAAAAGGGGTTAGAAATCAGAGGGGAATCAAGAGGTGTGCTGGGTTTGTGTGTGTGATGGGGGTTTTTGGTAGTGGGGGAGGGGCTACAGCGATGGCCCCCTGTGAGAAGCTTCTCGAAGCTCCCCCGTCTCCAAGTCAGACCCACCTCTGTGCCAAGGCCAGGCCAATTAGTGATGGTGGCTGTGCTTCTGTGATAGCGGATTTAAGAATGGGAACCTGGGACAATGAGTTGGAGTTGTGAGGAGGGGCTGTGAGGAGAACTCCTATGCAAACACCGAGGTCAGTGGAAGAAAGGAGGAGGGAACAGGGGAGGTGCGCTGGTGCAGAGCCCCCATCCACCCTGCAGCCTGTGGTGAGAAAGCAGGGCCGACCCCCTGGTCACCCATGGAGGTCTACGGTGGAGCAGATGCTGACCTGCAGCCTGTGGAGGACTCCACACTGGAGCAGGTGACTGTGCCCAAAGAAGGCTGGGACACTGTGGGAAGAAGGAGCCCCCGCTGTTGTAGTTCAGCACTAGGAGGATTGCAACATGCGGGGGTGACCCACGCTGGAGCAGCATGGGAAACACTGCAACCCATGGGAGGGACTCATGTTGGAAAGAGTTTCTGGAGGACTGTGTCCTGTGAGAGGGGAACCACGCTGGTCCAGGGAAAGAATGCGAGTTCCACCCCCCGAGGAGAAAGAAGCGGCGGGACTGACTGTAACCCACATTCCCTGCTCCCTGTACTGCTGGGGGGTAGGAGGTAGCGATATCAGGAGCAAAGCTGAGCCCGGAAAGAAGGGAGGGGTGGGGGTAAGGTGTTTTTAAGATGTGGTAATGCTTCTCATGGTCCTACTCTGTCTGTTAAGTGTGGTTGTTGTTAGTGTCTGTATTAAATTTATGTTCTTTTTTCTTCCCCTAATGAGTCTGTCTTTTGCCCATGACTGTAGTGGGTGAATCATCCCTCTCTGTCCTTATCTTGATTCCTGAACCTTTTGCTCTATTTTCTCCTTCCCAGCGCTGGGGTGGAAGGGGGGAGTGAATGGCTGCATGGTGCTCAGTTGCCCTTTGAGCTCAAACCACAACAAGAGGGCTGACAGGCTTCCTGGATTCTGATACTTTATGTTCCAGCCTTTAAACAATATTTGGTGGTGTAGGAACTGCCAAGGTAGGTCAGATCTCTCACTGGTCTAGATAATCCATGAGCTGGTCTCCTTCGGGGCTAAAACTGTGTGCTTCAGAAGAGGTGACAGAAGAACCCCACAGCTGTAGTGAAGGGTTTCCATGAGGAGCTGTTTGTTTCTGGTCAAGGGAGGGAATAGGGAGCCAAGCACTGCAGGCAGGTTTGAATGTTAAATTTGAAGATGCAAACCCCTAGAAGAGCATTTAAAACCTTATAAATAAAAGTACATAAGAAAGAAAAACCCAGACACTGTCTCATTACTCAAGCTTTTGAGAGCAATTAGGATAAAACAGAAGTCTTGACTAGTAGTAATATTTTAATACTACTTTGCAGCTCTTCCATGCATTGTGGGGGAGTGGAGCCATTGGAGTGGCTGTGCAGAACAATGTCAACCCGATCTGCGGATACGTAGGCGCTATGTACAACAGGAACCTAAAAATGGTGGGGAAGCTTGCCCTGCTCTAGAGGAGAAGGCTGGCTGCCTGGAATACCTGACTTACCAGGGAGAGGACTGCGGCCACGAACATGGTATTCTCTCTTTTGATTTGTCTGTACATTGTGCCCGTCAGGGCCTTCATAAATTTTACTGATGTCAGTGAACAGAAAAAAAGCATCTATCTGCAGCTAGCTGGTTAAAAATACGATTTAAAACCTTACTTTCTACTGTCATATTGCTCTTGATTCTGTTCTGTTGGTTTTTTCCTACTCAGGCTTTTCTTAATTTCTATCAAGTAACAAAGCTGCATGCATTCCTTCAGTTTCTCGATTTAAGCCCCTCAGTAATTATCAAATGATCTCTGTGCAAAGTTAGAACACAAATTCAGTACGACACAGAAAACAGAGCTCCTTGTAGGATTCCAGTACATCCTATTTCCTCACAGACTAGATGGCAGGCATTTCTGGATATATTTCGTCTGAATAAGGAGAGAGCTTAGCTGTAGGGTTGAGGTCTGATGTTGCCAACATTTTACCACTTTTCCAGTAGTCAGCCAGCATCACCATCCACAAGCTCCTGATTCATTCACCCACTGTTACAGTAATTGAAATATGAAACAATTGTGACTTGATGCCTTACTGTAACTGTTTTCTTCCTCAGTCCCTGCTTTCATAACTACCTCTGAATACAGTAAAGAAAGAAAACGACGAGCAGCATCTTCTCTCGAGCCTTCAGACAAAGAAGCAGCTGGGTAATCTATTTATCATATGCATGTGCGTCATCTTGTTCTATAGAAAATAGTTGGCTACAGAGAAAAATGTAATTAAATTTGCAATAATTAAACAATAAGCTATAGCTTGTACTGTTTTTCTCTCCTGCAGTTCATCTGCATGTTCTAGATATTTTTTATTACTTGCTAATTGTCCTAAATTAGACATTAGGATTATGGCAAATCTGAAGATAGCTGCTTTTGAAAGCAAACAGCAAATAATGTTAAACCAAAGCTGAATGTATCCGTAAGTGTAAGTCTGAGAAATCAGACATAGGCCTCTGAACAAACAAAATGGGCTGAATGTGATCAGTCTCAAGAGACTTTTTTTTTAAATTAATTGACACAAGCAGTAAAAAATTTTGTTTGGTTACCAGTAGAGATGGTTATGAAATTTAAATTAGGCTATTACTGGGTCTGTAATGCTCATAATGCTTTGTTCCATGCTACTTCCCCCAGAAGAATAAATAAAGCCCATCGATATCCTTAAAGCCTCTTTTCCATTTTCTGTTTTAGCAGCATAGAAGAAAAAATATGGGTTACTGAGATCTGTTTTTCAACGTAACTTAAGAATACAGAACACAACCAGAAAGTGAGATTATACATAAAGCACCAGACTGGGGCATGGAATGAAAAATAGTTTGCTTGATGTTTTTAAGAATCCATTAATTAGGTTAGGGTCAGAAACAGACTGGTTAGCAATGACGATGCCTAACTTGCACTAACCTCCTGTATGATCTGTAAGCACATCTGAAGCGTGTACCTAGCTTGTGCTTCATCTATCATAACTAATTTAGTACTTTTCCTTCTGAGCAGATACTGTGTGGAATTTAAAACAGAATCACTTTCACACCACTGTGCTTTGGAGAATCGGCCGTACGCTCGATGGATGCAGTACCTACGAGAAGGACATACCGTCTGTGTAGCTTGCCAGCCTCCAGCTATGAATACTGACACACATCGGTGTTCTGGAGATGGCCATAATGCAGATGGGTAAAGAAAGCCATTTTTCTGCTGTCTCTTCTGTAGCAAAACCCAGTACAGAAGTTGTGACTTCTCAAGGTCTCATTAAAAGCTGCATTTATTATACCTAAAAAATGAAACAGCTCATATCAGTTGTAGAGCTCAGATTTACCCTTTCAGTTCTCACAGAAGTTGCTTTTAAAACCTAGATAAAATTGGAAAATAATTTTAATTGTCAGTGCTTTGAATACTTTATTTACTATTGTGAAGGGATGATGCAACTTCTGTAGTGCAAGAGGTCTTTCTACAGCTATGGGCACTTTTACTTAAAAATGGTATTTCCTGCCATAAACCAAATCTGATTTCAGGTTTAACAGTGGTGGATCGGTACTCCTCTCAAACCTATACACCTGGTTTCTAGAATAGTAATTTTGAAAATAGACATTTAATATTCAGAACAGAATTTTATTTGATCTATTTACATACATTTATTAATATGCATACTACTTAATTCCTGTACAACCAGCTACTCAGTCCACCACCCTGTATACTTAGGAATATAGTGCCTGCTCCAGAAAGCATTTTAAGAGCTAGATGAGCTAATTAAAGTCTTATATTACTAAGCAAATGTAGTCTTCTGACATGTTATACAACACAACCTAGTAACACGAAATACAGTTTTCAGTGTTTTAATTCCTCATTTACTGTCACATTTCAGAAGTAAAATCTTACACTGGGAAGCAGTTGGCAACTCTCAGTGCCAAGGAACCTGGAAGAAGATTCGGCAACTGGAGCACTGTTCATGTCCCCTAGTGCATAGCTTTATTTTTACATAAAAGTTTAAAAAATATTAAGAAAAATAACACCAATGCCAAGAAAACTACATCTTTCTGCTGCATTTTCTGGAGCCTAAACAAACTTTAAAGGAGTCAGAACTTTGGAAGAAGCATTTCGGGAAACTCTCTCTGCCTTAATACAAAATGCTAAGACTGGTCTTTGTATTAGAGCACTAGAAGCATGTTTCCATGTTTCTATTTTGTAATTAAAGAGCTAATGTTTCTAACTGTAGTAGCTGCTTTTCCTGAAGTTCTTTACTGGCCACAGTCCTGTCTACAGGCACTGCTCCTACTCAGTAGTGAGCCAGCCAAACATTCTCAAGTCTGAGAATAGTTACTGTCATCACTGAATTAGCAAGCGTGAATAAAAATGAAAGTTTGAGAGCTACAATCAGATTTGTTTAGATCCTTTGTTCCTTCCCAATATCATCTAGACAGTTGTTTATACTACAAGTGGATCAGTACTCTTCCTCTACATTGCAGCTTTCACGTTCAGCCACCCTCATAAAGACGTGACGGGTCAGCACTGTTAAAGAAGCAGTCTTGCTCAGAATTTCATGTCGCTAATACACAGTGTGAACTTTATGGCAGACAAACCTAAACAAGACTTTGTGACTAAAGCCTTGCCTAACATAAGATTACTTATTACTAGTTAAAACAGCTCATATACAATGATTAACATAGAAACCTGCAGTATTACAGCACTGGCAAGACTGCTATGCAGGTAGCTCAAATCCTTGTTTTGTTACCTATTACTTACCTTGAATTATTGTTACAGCATTAAAGAGGCTCCATACTGCATTTCCTCACTTGTCAGATAGCTGCTATGACTTTTTGAGTTGTTAGCTTATAGCTGCTCTAGCATTCCTTGCTGAAGGACAAAGCCTGTATTTTATCAAGATCCTGAAATTCACAACGTTTGCTAAAAAGAAATTATGCCTTAAGGTTGAGAAAATTTACTGTTAAGACATGCAGCATCTCTGTGGAACCTAAAGACTACTGCTTGCTGCTGTTTCTAGCAGCTGCAAGAAGAAACCGTAGCGTCTGGTGGCAAGAATGAAGAAGGTGATCTTGCTGAGGTCCTGTCCACAATAAGAAACAAACTTTTGTAACTGTACTTTACCATTTTACCTTAACGCAAGTAGGCCCCCAAAACAGAAAGCAGAGAGATTAGCTTAATACTTCCTGAACATTTCAGTCTTCAAGAATATATCTCTTCCTTTGTAGCCCAGAAAAATACCTCAGAGAGGTTTATTTTATTATGACCAGTTTGTACAGATACTTTTCCTTGTAAGCTTCTTGTAAAATAAAAACCTTAACCAAGGACAAAGGTACAGAAAACATCTGAATTGAAGAGATTTCACTTTTAAAAGCTGCGATATGTTAGTTCAAGTCACTAGCTTCACACCAGTATGACAGTGGAAAGTGTGGGTTTTCTGAGGTTGTGGAACTCTCCTCCACACGATCTAAATCAAGAGAGACAGCATAGTACCACCATCCATCTGTTGCAGTCTCTGGTAAGCAGGACATTTACAGTGACCAACAGACACCTTGATAGTTACCCCCATCAGAGCGTATCTTTGCTCGCTGTCACTGCAGACAGAGGCAGGGGAGAGCCTAGATGAAACATGTCTCATGAGCTGTGCGAACAGTGTTGGCATAGACTCGTTACAGAGCCCACTCTGGCCATTCGTTTTTGAGCTTTCCTTTTCCTGCTGGTTTAGAAGTCGTCGCTTTTCAAGGCAAGGTAGGTGGCACAAGATAATCAAGAGATGTTAAGAGCTAGTCTCATACTGTTACTTTCCATATGTTTTCCATTTCTTCTGCGAGATAAAAAGTTCAATTATGCTGATATACACAAGTTCAAAATAATCTTCCACCTAGAGCTTAAGCTTAATTCTTTGATAAAACCCCACATCACCTTTACTACTTATAAAATTACATGGAGTATTACATTTTTAACTACAAAAAAAGGAATAATGTTGTAAAATTAGCAATACCAATACATACATATTTTTTGGTATAACTTACTGACAGAGATGATAAGTCTGACCAAAATTTCAAAGTGAAGCAAATCAAATTTGAATGTATTATATGGCAGAAAGTAAAATGATAAAAAGTTCGATGTGACAAGATACAACTCTTTAAAAATACAAAACACTTTACTCTGTATTAGCCTCTATCAAGCTAAACATTTGCCAGGCATTTAATACTCCTATGTACATAACTGACCTTTTTTAAATCACTGCAAGCATTTTCACATTTTAGAAATTAGGTCATCTATTGCATGAGGATAAAAGGCCAGGCTTTACATTTAAGTCATCATTACCCAAGCAAGTGAACTTACATGAACATTTTATACATATTACTATTCTATTTCATGTTTTAGGACAGCAACACTGCTGGACACTCTGAGACTAAAGCAAGTTATTATTCTGAAAAGCTAGACAAGTTCCTTATGTAGGGAAAGGTCAAGAAGAGTCAATTCCTGTAATCCGAATCAGTCTTGTTCGATCCTGCACAGTGTTCTCCACCGGTCTTTTAACATGACACTAGTTCGGTTGTTGAAGTCACCATGAACCAAAATTTTAGCCCAGTTACCCACTCCAAACTTCCTTATTCCTGATTTCAGTTCCAAGTCTTCTTTGTAAGTCCATCGCTAGGGGAAGAACAGAGAAAAATACTGGATATATGAACAGAAAAAGATATTAAAAGCAAAAGCTAAGCTTATAGCAAATATAAAAGCAAGTTTTTATACAGGTGTCTAAAGCTCTCATATAGCTTTCTAGACAGAGTACAGATGTCTGAGGGTGAGTAGGTCATTTTGATTTCTTTTGAGTACCATAACTTGACACCAAATACAACAACAAAGGTTACCAAGTCAAGTGTTACAATACAGTAGCAGACATCACCTGGAACAAGAACCACATGCTTCAATGTTCACAAGTTACAGGAGGAAAAGAAAAGAAAAGAAAAAAGATAGTGGGCAAAGTTTTGCTTCATTCAAAACAAGCTTTTCAAAATTGTACTTTATTAGCCAAGACAAACTTTGACTGATCCTGTATGCATCACAAAAGAGAAAGCATTTTGTGACACATTAACCTAGGGACTAAGAATCAAGACACCACTTACCAACAACAAAGGACTTTCAGTGCCTTAGAAAAAACAAATACCAATATTTAAAACACTGATAGAAACAAAATGATACATACTGCATTTGAAAGTGAGATCAGCCACATCCTCAGGTAACAGCTATGCATTTGGTTTTGGCCATTTGTTGAGACCACTACTTAAATCTCAGTCATGACCTATGAGCTTTTTAGTATTTAGGGGATGACATTTCTCTCATAAAGAGATAAAATTACTTGCAGTTATACATCTGTAAGCATTTGCAGCTAATGGTCTTGCAAGTCAGAAGGATTTAATTGATAAAGGAGTGAGGATGTACCGTCTAGAGCTTCCTTGTCTGGTGAATTCCATTTGCTGTTGTTATGTACCATATGCTGCTTATCTGACACAGTTATGGCAAAAAACAGCATGTAAAAGTTACAGGAACACTGTAGCAGCCCCAGCTGGGCAGAGTTCACATCAGCAGAGGCCGTCACTGTGCTGCTGCTCCCTGTCCTCTCCTATAGCCACAGCAATAAACCACTTCTGCTCTGACCTGATCTAAACTGCAATTCATGTTATTTCCATGAAAGCATCTAGTGCTATGAATGCTTCACTCGGACAGACCACGGGCTGCTCCCTGCCACTGCTTAGAAAGATACAGGACCTTTTGAAATCCTTCCTGGGGCTTCAGCCGAGGGCCACCTCTAGGCTCCTGCGGCATGCAGGGGCTGCTAAATCCCAGCTTTTAATACAGGTCAGTCCAATGCCCCACTCACAGCTAAAAGATGGAAAGGTATTTTGTAACTCTAGTCGGGTCAAGGTAAGTCTGGTAAAGGTACTTCTGGTATCTGGTTGGGTAAGTCTGGGTTGGTTTCAGCTATTAACATGGTATGAAAGTGGAATGAACAAGCTGAGTTCAGGACAGGGCTGAAGCCACACGCAGCTGCCCAGGCGGGGATTGGTGTTAACTTGGCTGCAAGGGCAAGGTGTGGAGGTTTGGTCCTGGACTGCCAGTTATACCCTCCCCTGGCTCCAGTTCCAATATGAACTTCCTTGGGACCTGATGTTAACAGTCCCAGACAGCACAGCGGGCTCAGGATAGACGTTGTGACCAGGAGAAACCCTTGTGCATCCTGTAGCTTTTCCTTTGAGTCTCTAGTTATCACTGGGCTGGATGGTCAGCCTGGCAGCGGTGACAGCGAGCTGACACCCAGGCAGCACAGGTCCCCTTTGCCTTTCCTTTGTCTCCTCAAATGAGTGAAAATTTCACCTTTGCTTAAAAAAAGAGACACCTTGCAAGTGTACACTGGAGTACAACCAGAACATGAAGTGCCCATGGGACGAGTGTGTGAGAGCTAGTATTTCGTGCATCCAGCTGCACCAGCTGGCAAGTAAAGGACTTGTAAAGCAGGTGGGAGGGCTGGGATACAGGCAGGGGTACGGGGCAGGCAGAGGGGCTGTGCCCATACCTGGGCATCTGCAAGCATTTGCGGGCCTGTGAACCTAGAGAGGCACGTGTGTGCTTTCACCAGTGAACTTACACCTCTACCTGACAGAGGAAGGGCTTGGCTGCCTGCGTTTATATCTTACATGGGTACTGTGTGGGGGCGCTGCTGGAGGCAGCACCTCATCCATGGTAGTCTGAGACTGGCTGTGTCTGTGTTCTCTGGGATCTGTGCTCAGCTTCGCTACTCCTAACGTCCCTTAACATCTTTGTAGCCATCAGAATTTGGTTGAGTTGTAAAGTATTCCTGAGGTTAAATGTATATAATAGTTATGTACTAGGGGAACAACTCTTTGTTAATATGTCTACAATGGTAAGTTTATAACCAAACCTGTGGACCCTTATGCAGACTCCCAAAAGGGACCTGTGCTAATAAATCTTCAGGTTAATTGGAACAACTGGATTGCAGAGGGAAAGATGTTTCTATAGAACAGTAGAAAAACAATAGGAGATGTAAAGGGCTGAAGGCCTAGAATGTGTAGTTTGGTGGATGAAGAAGAGAGGTTTATTAGAGCATGTACAAGACCTCCTCCTATAAGTAACAGATCACTTCCGACTATCAAATGGATAAATGGCACTGGCTATAAAGCAGGAGGGAACCTGGAAGAATCAGGCTACAGCTGACCTTTACAATTGGAAATTCCAGAATTGTCAAGAATTGGGTAGAAAGGGAAATGCTTCAACTTACAGAAATTTAAACTCGATAAAGCCAACTAGTAGAACTGTGTAATACAGACAAAAATCTGTGAATTACAGGGGAACAAACATCACTTAATTTTGCAAATAACATATCCAGTGGAAATGTAAATCACATGGCTGCTACCATTAGACAAATGCATACCATCCTGCTCGTGCACAAGGGGTGGCTGGGCAGGACAATCCAGGGCCTGCCATTATGATTGTCAGTGGCACAGGAGGCCCAAGGATGTACTCAAGGATGATCAGATAAGTACCTCATCCATGGAAATTAAAAAAATATATATATTTTTAAACGTTCTCTTATCTTAATGACCTGAAACCCTTTCTGGGGATCCTTAAAAGCAATAACAATTTCACTGGGGATGGACCAGGTGACAATTTTGAGCGCCACTCTGCATGGCTCCCCCCTTCCCTTGAATTTAAGCTGCTAAAAGTGGCAGCAGCACTCAGAGGTGAAAGGCAGAGGAAGGAACTTAGATAACATTCAGCCAGATCAAAATTGTATTCTGGTTATTCTACAACCAACGAAAATTTGGCATCTACACAAAGTACAAGCTGAGGTACATGAAGACCAAACTTCACATCTGAAAGCTGGACTTATTCCAGCTTAATGCAACTGTCTCTTCAGGAAACTATGATCACTGATAAACCTAAGCAGTGAAAGAATTAGAGTGGTAGTAGTTCAGCTGTGTTTCTAAACAGTTAGAAACCTAAAATTTCTCTAAAGTAGTCTACCCTTTATCAAAAATACTTCCTTTTTCCAATACTTCTGTTCCACAGAGCTTTTGCAACATTAGCAGTGAATGGTGGGGTTTTTTTTTTACTATTATTAAAAGGCCAGAGATTCAGTTGGAACCATCTAGTTTTTCTCATTTTAGAGCATGCCTGAAAACTTTCCTAAACAAAATCTTTATTCAAGGAACACAGTTATGCTTGACCTACAGCACCAGATAATTCAAATACTTCCAGCCACAGAGACAATCACAACCCTTGTTACTTGTTCTAATGATTAATTACATTGCTGTTAAAAGGGTTGGGTTTTGCTTGTTTTGCTTTTAAATTGCTTATATTGAGCTTTCTTTTTAAAAGATATTTCTTCAGTATAACATGTAAATAAGGACGCTGCCTTACAGGTAAACCAGAGACTAATTTTCTTTTCACTGAGGAACTGCATAGAACAGTAACTTGAACCACCCCCCCACCCAAACTACCCGTGCCTCCTGGGATGGCAGATACATAGATACATTGCACTGTTAAAAGCTACCAAGACTGGTTGGGAGACTGGACATAATGCAGCACTATGCTTGAGCTAACATAATCACAGCACCTAGTCCAGAGCAATGTGACATTTGGCTTGCTCAGAATGCTGGCAGAGCAAGCTTGAGTTTGCCAGACAGACTATGTAGACATACCCTCAACATATCTAAAGATCTTGTTATTCCTTAGGTTACCAGAGCAGAACTGATTGGGGGTTTTTTTGATTGTGCATTCTGGGACTCTGATTTTTTTTTTTTTCCTCCAAGTTTAAATATATGGATTTTTCCCCCCCCCATAAAAGTGTGACTAAATTCTGAAAATCCAGATTTTCAGACACATTCTTTAAGCAAACTGTTACTGATTTGTTATTGAGTTAATGATTTTTTTGTGATTTTGATAAGGAATGATTAGGACTAATCAATTAAATAGAATCTCACAGAAATATCATTTTTTATAGAAGATAGTGGTATAATGTTTTAAGTAGTCATAGAGATGTTGTATTTAGTTTAAGGTAACCATACAACCAGTTACACTGCTAGACAAGGTACCGTTGTTAGACTGTTTGGTAAGCATGATTTATTGCCCTGTAGACCAGGTGTTTTAAAAGCTGTATTGTGAAAGGGCCTCGAAGCATATTAAAATTGCAATATGAGACAAAGTCCTTGAGTCAAGGACATTGGGGTGGTGCGTGGGTGTGTCTTTCTTTTGAGTCAGTACTCTGTGGTGGTCGCAAAAGCAGCCCCCCAACTCATTTCAGGACTCAAGGGCGCATGACCGGAAGGAGGTAGGAATATGAAAATGAGTTACATGGATTAGCATGTTTATATATGAGAACTTGATTAATATGCATTACTGCATCCAATATAATCAGCATGCTACACAAGTTAGGTGTGCGTTGTTGGTGAGACAACTCCCTGCGCACCCGGCGGTTAATAAAGGAGTGTCTGCTTATCTACATCACATTGGTGTCAGTAAGTTCTTTTATCCCATTTTGGTGCCAAACTGTCAGTCAGATTTTAGACTACTCACAGGACTTGCCATACAGATACAGGATATAAAGTTGAGTACAAACAGTTCTCTAAATTCTGTGACACTTGTATTCCCTAATTTAGCAATGAGAAAATAAAGTACAGTCTTTTAATAGCACTGCAGATTGTTATATGCAGCTAACTGAAAACACAGCAATGAAAGGCTGAAAACAGGCACTGAACCATTGCAGTGAAGTGCCATTTACAAAACAAGAGCAACAATGCCAACATTGAAAGAGGGACTACATAGAAAAGGAAGTTCTAGAAGTCAACAGCTCTGACATTCACTGCATTCCTTCATGCATGCAGACAATTTTATAACCCAGATTATTAAGCAGAAGAGCAGATTTATTGTTTAAAAGGCCAGTTATCACTGCTTTCTATACAATATTTATGAGAGGTCTCACTGGCAGGGAGTATGGAATAAATACCACACAGACAGCAAATACCTACTTTGAGTTTAAGGTGTTTAAAGATACATAATTCTGAACATTAATTTCTTTCAAGTTTTCATAAAATTTTCAGTGAGTTCTTCACTACTACGAGATGTAATTTTCTATAAATTTAGTCTTTACATTTCAATTAAGGTTGAACTATAGTAACAGAATTAACCACATGACATCTATTTTTTCTAGCAAGATGTGTGCAGAAGGCCTAGCCCTGGATACAGTGCTTGTAGCTCACCCCATAACAGACTACCTCAACATAAAAATAGGTGAATATAAAGCTGTGGTCCAATCAGTTTAAATCTTGATGTTGAAAACAAGATTGGTGAAACTGTGCATGCTTAACAGCAACTGGTTGACAAGGTACCTATCCAAGTATAAGCTGGAATAAAGTAATTTATTATGTTTTTGAAGGCAACAAGCAAATCCAGTAAGTGCTGATTTTTTTTCTGGTTGTATTCGCAGCTTTTAAGGACACTCTCAGTGATTTAACTATTCCTGAGATTTGTGAGAAAGTGAAAACCTGTTTATGAGTAGCAGGGGACTTAACCTCCAAGGATAGAGGAGCTCTCATTAGGACCTCAACTAATTCAAGGACAGCATGTAACTGAAGATTTAACCAGTACTTCAACTTCAGTAAAAATGCTTAAAGAACTATAAGTACAACTCTCAAGGACAGTCAAAACACATAAGCACATTTGTCCTTCCCTGTTATATGAAAACTGAACTGTCAAAATGAACACTGGAAAAGTGAAACACCAAAATGGATGTATGTTGAGAACTTGCACTGTTATCTAAACAGAAAGACTCCATATTATTTCCTAAGAGTTATTCTTAAGAGGAAATCACAGTGGGAATACATTTATTTAATATTAATTCCATTCAGAAGTGTTTATCATTTTATTATGGTAACTCAAGAAAATTGGCGATGTGCAAAAATCAGTGTGTAACAGTTCACCTCAGCATCAGATCAACTTCAAATTGCCTTCTGTTAAGGCACAGACTTCTGTACTTCCCACTAATAGGGAATTCTAGCATTAGTGAATATAGTAGAATTGTTTTAAAGTAATTCAATGACATAGGCTTACCCACAAAGAGAATGCAAAGGACTATTTGAAATGTAGCATTATAAAAAGACCGTATTATTTGGTTTATAAAAACTGGAATAGTTTCCCAAGTAAATATATGTTTTCACCTCATATGAACAAAGTATTGAATTATAAAATTGCTGAATTTTTAACCTTCTAATTGGGAAAACAAAGTCTTTGATGTTTGCCCCAAACTCTCATGGGAAAATGACATCCTGATTTCTTTAATCCAAGGATTAAAGAATTTTTGGAAAGAATTTTTTATTTTTTTCACATTTTAAAAAGACAGACTAAGCTTTAGTAACAGTGTATTTCAACAAATTAAAGGCTCATAAGCATTAGCAACAATATTTGAGTCTGCACAAAAGAGTCTTTTTTTTTAAGGACAGGAATTAGAACTTAAACTGTTTCAGGAGCTATAGCACAACTTGAGTAAGGGAGAATTCTAAACTCAGGCATTTTGAAGAGAGTCAAATGAAGTTGGGAAAACACTTCTAGGCAATACAGATTAATTTTATCTCCATTTAGACTAGAGAATGGGTACAAACCTGTCTTCTTCGTCCAGAAGCCAAAGCATCTCCATGTGTTTCCACATTTTGCAAGCTGTTCAGACCTAGAAGACAGTTAACATACATCCATTATATACATTAAGGCAGTTTTGCATTCTACCATTTACACGAGACAAGAATGTACACTATTTTGATATGCTTTGACAGACTGGGCAAATTTCAGTGTTTGTTTATATACATATATAAAAGTATATTCATATACACAGGAATGTCACCTTAGTCCAAGGACTCAAAAAATAGTCTGTTCAAAAAAGTCACTATATTTTCTATGCAATAGAGTTCACAGAAGAATTATATTTTAAACAATTAGGTAAAATTTGGTACATAATAATGAAACATTGTTATTTCATTTTGGTAAAAACATTTTTACTATATGCACTGCTCTCATTTTACATAGGAGAATGCAAACTAACCAGCAATCAGAGCTATGATACTTTGTAGGCAGGTTCCATCCTTTCCACAGAACATGTGTCAGGTTCTAACTACAGCAAGCACCCAAGGCATCTTAAGAGTTTGTCCTTCCAAGTACAACATGGCTACATGCAGAAGCTATAATGTCACCTCTCTGGTAAGACGGTGCTAATGGTTTTCAGAACCTACTTATAAGTATTATATAATCCATGTTATAAGTTCTTAAAAAGTAATACCAGGAAGATGCACGAACCTCCTAATTTTTTGTACAATCTGTTTTTCCAATTGTCCAACCTCTTTATTTCTTTCACCCCAGAGTTATCTAGGTCAGAAGTCAGAAAGAGACAAGTTTCATTATTCCTCTGGCAGCTTTCTTTTGCACTGAATACTGTAAATCACAGTAAAGCAAACAAGAAAACAAAACCCCAAGCAAGCCAGAAAATAGTGAATGATTTTGCAAAATGAGTTTCCAGAAAACCTTAAGCCATTTTATAGCTTCCTGAACATTGCAACCACCAAATCTGCATTTGTGCAGAAGCCACACACAACAATTGGGAAGTTTTTTTTTTTTCCACCACAACTGTTTTTATATTAATCTGATCACATTAGACAGCAGTTATCAAACCACCAACCCATTTACTGTGGGGATGTAAGGGAGAAAGTGTTTGACATGACTATTTTGAAAATGTAAAAATAAGCTAATACTCACTCTGAAGAACACTGCTCACTCTGTGTTTCTGTCCTAAATGAGGCCTGCAGGGAATATAAAGCTGAAGTAAAGATACACAGAACTTCATGAAATGTCTATGACTAAGAGCAAGAACAACAAAGTAATTTTTACCTTACTGTGGGGTTTTTTTATGGATCCAGGTGACTGATTTGTAATACTCTGTTGCTCTTTCATTGATATTTAAAAAAAGCCCCCAAAAAATTTCCTAGGCAGCAACTTGCCATTTATGTGATTCCACAATATTTAAATGAAAGAAAATCCTAAGATCTCTCTACAGAAACAACGACATACAAACACTAACTGCTTCAATCCATTAACCCTCTTAACCTTGCCTCCCTATACCTGGAAGAGAAATACACAAGACATTACACATTTAATTTGAAGACACAAGGCATTTTGCACATCTATTTTTTCATACCTTCTTCACAATCTAGGAATTGTTTCCATAGGTTTTTTGATCAAGTCTTTCATCATACCTCTCAGATATGACAGGAGGTTTCCTTCTAAAAAAATAATCTTACAACTTGTCTTCCTGTATACTCTGTCTGCATCAGTCAATTTCCTTAACTAAATGATGCCAAGTATTCAAAGTAAAAAAAAAAAGCAGAAATACAAGCTCTATCCCAACTACAGGCTACAATGAGAAAGAAGTGGTGGTATTTTTCAAAATAAAGTCAAAGGAGGGGGGAAGGAATTGAGCTTCAAGCTCTCCCAGCATTTCTTAGAAAAGCATGTAACTGTTTTGAGGGTTCACACTGCCAGAATCATGAAGCAATGTAATTATTTCCCATCACACTAGTACCACTAAAAGAATCTTATGTTTAGCTGTAATGAAAAAGTTAAAGACTGATTCCCTTTCTCATCCTCTTTCTTCTCTAGAAGACCTATACCCTGAAATTAAGAGGGCAGGAGTAAAAGGAGCTCAGTCAGGCATAAAGAAAAAACAACATGAAGCATTTCTATGTTTTTGTTGTCATATGAGACTGACAGTTGTTTAAACTGAAAAATTTGCATCTTTAACAACTACTTAAACTTAATGCCAAGCTATTTGATGTAAATGCCAAAAGTAACAACCATAGCAAAGCCAAAATTTAAAAATAGAGAATGTGCTTGTAGTTATTTTTCTATTGGATGGCAGTTTGGAGTTTAACATCCTTCCTTCTACTTACTCTTAGTTCTGCAAGCTTCAAGTTACTGTCTGAGCATGACCCTCAGCAGTATAACACTTAATACAAACCTTTGTTTTGTTTCCAAATTCCTTTTGTCATCTTCAACATTCACAGTTTTGTTTTGCAATGTTGTGGCTCCCAATCCATTAGACTCTACCTGTTTTGTGGCTGCCTATGAGAAATGGAATTGATACTTTAATTTTAAAGCCAGCCAGCATACCTAGATAGTAGTTTATACTAAGATTAATATGTGTACTCTATTAGGACTAACAGCGCTTATTTCAGACTCTTCAGAGGTATTACCATTAAAAACACTCTAGTTTTGAAACTACTGATAAGTTGAAATCCATCAAGATCTTTATCAGCCAACTCAGAAGGGTTTTAGTGATAGCCATAAGTGAATGAATACTTGCATAATAAGTGAACATATAGATGGGTGAAATACATTGCAGAAATTAACTAAGACTGCAAATACTATCAAAGTACTCCAAAGTCTGTTTTTATACCTAGATTAGAAACTGAAAACTGACAGGCCTCACAGGTTCCTCTAGTTCGATCCTGCCATGTGCTACAGAACACTTTCAAAAGACACATGTCTGATCAGACTTTAGGCCTGTACTAGCAAAAGAATTTTGTAACCTCCTGCCTAAACCTTTAGCCATAAACTAAGATTATTTCTCCTCAATTCCCAATAGGAGGAAGGAATAGTTCATTACTCTTTATAAAATGTCCAAAGGATTGTAAGATTTCTACTTTTTCCTAGATTCCTCCCCCTTACATGCTGTAACAAACACCACCTTCAAAAAAATATATCAGTCTACATGAGGTCATTCTCACCACTTTGCTATCAACTTTCTTATCTAGCATCTTAAGGTATACTTACTGTCCAAACCATAAAAAAATACTGGTTGTGCACCATTATTACTAAGCAGAGCCAGCCATCTTCCATCCAACACTGTCTATACATGCCAAGAAGTGACCCATTTTGCAACACTCAAATATCAAAATGATCCAAAGTTGACAGATTCACTACAGGCCCAGTATTAATTCTTTTTCTGCTTAGCCAGTTGCTCCCACTTTTCATCCGTTTCTTCCTTCAGGGCTTGCTTTTGCCTCCTGTTAATTTTCTGTCACCCATCCAATTTTCAGTCTTGAAATCTTAACCCGTCCTTCACAGTAGCTTGCAGAATCTCTCAACATTTGTAAGAGTCAGATAATATAAAAACATACTATATTTCAATCATTCATTCATGAAAATCCTGGGGGGTTTTCTGGTCACAGAATCCTTCCAATCACAGAAAAAAAGTTTCACTCCTTAATTTCATAGCTACCCAAACTACCACATCTTTCAGCTCTAAGTTTTCAAAATACTGTCTCTTTTACAGTGGTTGATGGCAGCAAAACACATGTGAAAGTGAGGACGTGTTTCCATACAGATAAATGGGTAGAAAGGGTTTAGTTAAAAAAAGTTTAAATCCACTATATTGTATTTTAAAAGTTAACAGTAGCTTTCAAATGATAATTGTCCCTAAAAATAAGTGTTTTCGAAAAAAATTAAAGTTATAAACAAAAATTATGAAGTATTAAGATCAATGCTTTCTTGCTATAGATCATTTTTCCTTGTAAAGCATTGTCTGCAGACTGTTCACAGGGTAGCTAACCTGCTTCATTAACAGTAGGATCTGCAATCCTATAGATTCCAAGCTTGACAATAACCTAGAACAAGCAGCCTACAAAACAGTCTAGCAATGCAGACCACCTTACGGTGGACAAAAAGCTGGACATGAGCCAGCAGTGCAACTCACAGCCCAGAAAGCCAACCATATCCTGGGCTGCATCAAGAGAAGTGTGGCCAGCAGGTCAAGGGAGGGGATCCTCCTCCTCTAGTCCACTCTTGTGAGACCCCATCCAGAGCTCTGAGACCCCCAACATAGAGACATGGAGCTGCTCAAGCCGGTCCAGAAGAGGGCCACAAAGATGATCACAGGGCTGGAGCACCTCCCTTATGAGGACAGGCTGAGAGAGTTGGGGTTGTTTAGTCTGGAGAAGGCTCTGGGGACACCTTATTGCAGCCTTCCTAAAGGAGGCCCCATAAGAAAGATGGGGACAAACATTTTAGCAGGGCCTGTTGCAACAGGACAAGGGGTAATGGTTTACAACTAAAAGAGAATAGATTTAGGCTAGATGTCTTCCTTACATTTTTCAAGATGAGGGTGGTGAGACACTGGAACGGTTTGCCCAGAGAGGTGGTAGATGCCCCATCCCTGGAAACATTCAAGGTCAAGTTGGACGGGGCTCTGAGCAACCTGACTGAGTTGAAGATGTCCCTGCTCATTGCAGGGAGGTTGGACTAGATGACCTTTAAAGGCCCCTTCCTACCCAAACTGTTCTATGATTCTATAGTTATACTTCTACATATGGCACCAGAAGAAAGAGAAGAGAGATTAACAGTTAAAGCTAGAGTGCTTTTCTGTAGACGACTCAGGCTACGCTGCTAGGAAACAGTTGGGTATTGCATAGCAGAAGGGGGAACTCTTCACAAAAGGTGTCTCCCCCATGTCCCAGAGTAACTTAGTCAAAAGTAAAGATTTCAGAAGTAAGATTTGCAACCTTGCTGCAGATAGTAGGACAGATGTGCAGGCAGTGGGGGTGCAGCCACAGAGGACCTATAGTGTTCTAGACCTTCTCCAACACCTCCAAACCTCCATCTCCTCTTAGACTCAAAGAAATAGCCTTGAAAAATAAACTTGAAAACTGACAGCTGAATGAAACCATTAAAAGGTATTCCTTGTATTATACTTCAAATGCATTTAATAAGTTCTCTAGTCTCTCTTTCTGGTAAGAAAATGAAAACCTCAGAGGAACTTGAAGTTTGTTTATTTAAAATTTGCTTCTTATTACCTTTAGATATTTGTGATTTTGTAATCAAGTAATTCAATATTCTTTTATAGGAAGTAAACATAAGAGAAATTCTTTACAATCCTCCTGAAGATGAACTGCAGGAGGAATGTTGCTCTTGCCTATTTTAAATCACTTTTGAGCAAGATGGTTTGCAAGGAACTTTTTTATTTACAGGAAAACAGCAATAATAGTTTTCCATCTCCTAACTCCTCTGACATTCCTAAAGCTTTTAGTCTTGATCTTTTAGTTTTAGTATGAGAAATCATATAGACTTAAATAAAATAAACATTAAATATATAGTTACATTATCTTTTAAGGAGTCTCAGATCAGAACTGCTTCTCTTAAAGATACACTAATGACAGAGCTCTTTTTCATTATGCTTTTTTCTAACTATTTTTATAATCAAAACAGTTGTGGAAAAAACATTCACAAAAGTTATTTTAGACGAGTCTTACTTCTGCTAACTTTCTCCTAAACATATATTAAATAAAAAAAAGTTTAATAAAACAACCCAAAGGAAAATAAAGCTGCTTCTTCATCTAATACAATAACAGAATATTGTCTTAACAAGACCCTTGAAAGTATAAACTGTTTAATCTTATCAGAACAGAATCATCTAGGTTGGAAAGGACCTTGAAGATCATCTAGTCCAACCATTAACCTAGCACTGACAGTTCCCAACTACACCATATCCCTCAGCGCTATGTCGACCCACCTTTTAAACACCTCCAGGGATGGGGACTCTACCACCTCCCTGGGCAGCCCATTCCAACGCCTAACAACCCGTTCTGTAAAGAAATGCTTCCTAATATCCAGTCTAAACCTTCCCTGGTGCAACTTGAGGCCATTCCCTCTTGTCCTATCGCTTGTTACTTGGTTAAAGAGACTCGTCCCCAGCTCTCTGCAACCTCCTTTCAGCTAGTTGTAGAGTGTGATGAGGTCTCCCCTCAGCCTCCCCTTCTCCAGACTAAACAAGCCCAGTTCCCTCAGCTGCTCCTCGTACATGTGCTCCAGACCCTGCACCAGCTTCGTTGCCCTTCTTTGGACACGCTCCAGTGATTCAATGTCCTTTTTGTAGTGAGGGGCCCAAAACCAAACACAGTAATCAAGGTGCGGCCTCACCAGTGCCGAGTCCAGGGGTAAGATCCCTTCCCTGTCCCTGCTGGCCACGCTATTTCTGATACAAGCCAGGATGCCATTGGCCTTCTTGGCCACCTGGGCATACTGCTGGCTCATGTTCAGCCGGCTGTCAATCAACACCCCCAGGTCCCTCTCTGACTGGCAGCTCTCCAGCCACTCCTCCCCAAGCCTGTAGCACTGCTGGGGGTTGTTGTGGCCCAAGTGCAGCACCTGGCATTTGGCCTTATTGAAACTCCTACAGTTGGCCTTAGCCCATCGCTCCAGCCTGTCCAGGTCTCTCTGCAGAGCCTCCCTACCCTCGAGAAGATCAACACTCCACGAAACTTGGTGTCATCTGCAAACTTACTGAGGGTGCACTCGATCCCCTCGTCTGGATCATCAATAAAGATGTTAAACAGGAGTGGCCCCAAAACCGAGCCCTGGGGGACACCACTCGTGACCGGCCGCCAACTGGATTTAACTCCGTTCACCACAACTCTTTGGGCCCAGCCATCCAGACAGGTTTTTACCCAGCAAAGCATGTGATCATCCAAGCCTCGAGCAGCCAGTTTTGCCAGGAGAATGCTGTGGGAAACAGTGTCAAAGGCCTTACTGAAGTTGAGGTAAACTACATCCACAGCCTTTCCCTCATCCAATAAGCAGGTCGCCCTGTCGTAGAAGGAGATCAGGTTTGTCAAGCAGGACCTGCCTTTCATAAACCCATGCTGACTGGGCCTGATCATCTGGTTGTCCTGCATGTGTTGTGTGACGGTACTCAGGATGAGCTGCTCCATCAGTTTCCAGGGCACCGACATCAAGCTGACAGGCCTGTAATTTCCCAGATCATCCTTCCGACCCTTCTTATAGATGGGCGTCACATTGGCCAATTTCCAATCTGTCGGGACCTCCCTGGTCAGCCAGGATTGCTGGTAAATGATGGAAAGCGGCTTAGCGAGCACCCCAGCCAGCTCCTTCAGCACCCTCGGGTGTATCCCATCTGGTCCCATAAACTTGTATGTGTCTAAGTGATGCAGTAGGTCACTGAATGTCTCCTCCTGGATTGCGCGGGGGTCGTTCTCCCAGTCTCTGTCTTCTGGCTGAGGAGGCTGGATTCCCTCAATACAACTAGTCTTGTTATTAAAGTCTGAGGCAAAGAAGGCATTAAGCACCTCAGCTTTCTCCTCATCACTTGTTACCATGTTTCCTCCTGCATCTAGCAGGGGATGGAGGTTCTCCCTGGTCTTTCTTTTGCTGCTCACATACTTATAGAAACATTTCTTCTTGTCCTTGATTGCTGAAGCCAGATTAATTTCCAGCTGGGCTTTAGACCTCCTGATTTCTGCCCTGCATAGCCTCACAGCCTCTTTGTAATCACTGTGAGTGGCTAGCCCCATTGTTCCAAAGGCCGTAAACTTTTCTCCCTGAGTTGCAGCCAAAGCTCCCTGTTCAGCCAGGGTGGTCTTCTCTGACGCCAGCTTCTCTTACAGCACCTGGGGACAGCCTGCTCCTGAGCCATTAAGACTTTCTTCTTAAAGAGTGCCCAGCCTTTCTGGACCTCTATACCCTTCAGGACCGTCTCCCAAGGGATCCTGTCAAGCAGGTGCCTAAACAAGACAAAGTCAGCCCTTTGGAAGTCCAGGATGTCAGTTCTGTTTAGCCCTCTCCTGGCCTCCCTAGGAATAGAGAGCTCTATTATTTCATGATCCCTGTGCCCTAGTCGGCCTCCAACCACCACATCATCCACCAGTCCTTCTCTGTTCACAAAGAGGAGATCCAGCAGGGCACCTTCTCTGGTCGTTTCACTCACCAGCTGCGTCAGGAAGTTGTCTCCCACACATTCCAGGAATCACCGGGACTGGTCACGCTCTGCTGTGTTGTATTTCCAGCAGATGTCTGGGAAGTTAAAGTCTCCCACAAGAACAAGGGCAAGCGATCGTGAGATTTCACCTAGATGCCTGTAGAATATTTCATCCACCTCTCTGTCCTGGGTGGGTGGCCTATAGTAGACTCCTACTACATCTGCCCTGTTGGCCTTCCCCCTGATTCTAATGCAAAGACACTCCACCCTGTCTTCACTACACTTGTACTCAAAGCAATCGTAACAGTCCCTAGCATAGAGCACCACCCCACCACCTCTCCTTCCTTGTCTGTCCCTCCTAAAGAGCTTGTAGCCATCAACGGGCGCACTCCAGTCATGGGAGACATCTCACCATGTTTCTGTAATAGTCATGACATCATGATTTTCCTGTTTCATCACGGCTTCAAGCTCCTCCTGTTTGTTACCCATGCTGTGTCCATTGGTGTACATGCACTTCAGATGGGCTGATGTTTTGCCCCCTTCCCCCTTCAAATCTAGTTTAAAGCTCTGTCAATGAGCCCAGCTAACTCCTACCCCAAGATCCTCTTCCCTTTCTGGGACAAGTGCATCCCATCTAATGCCCAGAGGTCTGGTGCCCTGTATACCAATCCATGATTGAAAAATCCAAAGCCCAGGTACTTTTGAATTAAGTTTTGAAAATAGTTTTAACATACCTGTATTAAGAAGTTAGTTTCATTCTCTTTCATGAAAAGTTCAATGTAAGACTTGACTTTACTTATCAAAAGATCATAACTGAAGCTTTGGAGAAGGGGAACATATGGATCCTTGCTTCTAATTACGGTTGCCAGCTTCACCCTTAAAGGCTAAGAAAAGCACAGCTTTATACAATACAAAAGTATATCCTGCAGTAACCTTGACATCTATGCTAAACAGGACATACACAAAACTAAACATGATGATTAGTTTTCTGAATATGCCCATATAACTTCGTGCTACAGTTTGAAGGGTTCTAAAATTAACTAGGCATAATACCAAGAGGTTACTTTATGTGCTCAGTAAATGGTTAAGTGTAACTTTCCAGAGATCCTCATTCGCATTCCTTTATAAATAACACTGAAAGCAGGGTTGTCAGCAGAGCAAAAACACCCAGAAAAGGCCACTTATTACTAGGTTCTCTTTTCTCATTTGCTGCCTCAAAACTACTTCCATCAAAGGGGATTTATAGTGTTCAGGAAAAGGACTATTTAGTACAGTGGCATTAAGGATACACTGATACTGATAATCGCAACTCCACATTTTGTCTACCAACCACTCAATCTTAGAGACCAACATAGCCAAGAATTAACCTCTGTGTACAGGTTGCGTTCTTATTTATGAATTTGAATACTACTACCACAGTCTACACTTTCTGAATATCTGAATCCCCTGAATGAAGAGCATATCTAAAGAATGTTATGCATGTACTACTATTTACATAGAACATGTGTCCTAATATAGCAGGAGACAGAGGCAGCATTTTTGCCTTTTTTCCTTTTCGCCTGCAGTCCTTCTTTTATTCTTTTTTCCACTCCCAGCAAATTCAGATGTGTGTACCAGCTATTATTTTAAAGAGATATGCACTCAAACTTGCATCTTTCTGAATGATGCAGTCCACAGCAAACCAGGAGATGGCCTGACCCACATATGTTATCTTTTCCAGCTAAAGGCATAATAATATCCACTCTACACTATGGATGCTAATAAGTTTTCCTTCCCTGTGATGCTTCAGTGTGTAGAACACTAAACAGAGACGACAAATAGAGGGCACTGCACAGTGCTTCAGAAAAAGTCAGCAGACTGATTATTAGGGAGCTACTATGCCTCTACCAGCATGTTTATACTGTCTTTACACTGAGAAAACAGATTCTAGGAGTTTGATACTGCTGTAGTGACACCTCATTCCTCATATGAACTGGGAAAGGGGATGACAATTGGACTGATGCTGCCCACAGTGAAGAACAACAGCTGCTAGAAGCATTTTACTCCCCCAAATCACCTGTTATTTCTATCAATCCCCTAGACATAAATTTCCTTTTGTATTTACAAGTGCCATGGGTGTGTAAAGTGCCTGTATAGGTAGTAATTAGGATGAAGCTATGCAGGTAGCATTTGCTAACTTTGGAAACCCATTCTGCTCTTCTCTGAAAATGAGAGCACTTAATCTAAGTTAAACAAGTTACTACCTTATCGGAGTCCGAGTCTGTATATAGCCTTTCAAGAACTTCAGCAGCCTCCCTGAAATATCCATTTTCCATATGGACTGCTACAATCTACAAATATAGTTACAAGATATGCTTGTATTACATTTCACCTGAGATCCAGAAAAAACAAGATAAGTCACACTTTTACAGTTTTGTAAGACTTCCAAAATCCATAGTTAGATATTTAAGAGTTACCAACAATTATCTAGTTATAACAATTAGTTCTGAAGTAATATTACACCTTATCTACAAAGGCCTAAAAATCTCTCCACCAGGCATTTAAAAGGATCCTCATTGATGCAAAGTGTCCCATACTTACATTGAGTATTGCTTTCATCTTTCCACAAAAGACTTTCACAGTCCCGATAGTTGTCAACATGTTTTTACATGTTTCGCTTTGAAATCAAAAATCTTCTAATACAGATAATTATTTTTAAGAAAAAAGCTACTCATAATATATTTTAAAGCTCAAGATACTAGCATTTTGAAATGGATATCCAATGATATTTAATTTTTTCAGATTGGCAGCTTTTGAAACAATTTTGAACTGGGACAAACAGGAACCAATTTAGATAGGAAAAGGTCCCCTATACAGATCTATTTATTCTGTGCTGGAAAAAACAACATACTAAGAAAATTCAGTTCAGCCTGCTAATAGCTCAAGTTTTTGTAAAAGAAGCCTTGTTTTAGCAGAACAAATAGGTAGCATCCTGAAGGATTTTGATTAAGTCACACAGACCTGAATTTGAATCAAGAGACGAATATCTTCATGAAGCTTTTCCAGTTTATTTTCTTCCCTTTCAAGTAAAGTCCAGAAAGGCAGAGCAGACTCCAAAGGTGAAATTCTTTTATCATTTTCAAAATGGCATTCTTAGGGGGGAAAAAAAAAAAAAAAAAAAAAAAGGTATTTAAAAACTTAAAGGAGAAAGCTAAATACGTTACTTATATACAATAAAGTAATATGTTATATACATAATTTCTGTTCCTTTTTCCTCAAATAATTTTTAGTCTCTCTTCAGGTGCGTTTAAGAGACCTGAAGTAAGTGCCTTCTTTACAATAAGACTGGTTCTTCCTACCCTTGCTAAAATAGCATTACTGTTGCATTTTTAAGGGAGATTATGTGCCTGCTAATTATTGTTCACTTAAAATGCCACTTGCAATAGTGCTAAGTTTAGCATCATGTATTTGGGCTGGCATTAATAATACTCTTACATAAAGCTTGGCATCAGATATCAAAACATTTGGTATGGATACCGTTAATTTTGCAATATAACCACAATCTTAAGATTCCCCCCCCCCCCCCCCCGAGTCTATATTTCTATGTCTTAACTTTTTGTTATATTTGAAGGGGTTAAACTGAGAGGGAAATTCAAACAGCTTAACACAGGAATGTCACTGCAAAAGCAGAAGCAACCTCCTATGTCATTGTACCTCTGTGCCAACATCAAGGTTTGTACAAACTCCCAGCAAGCAGGATCAGTGACCTGTTCTGGCAGAAATCTAGCCCGGCAAAATAACCATCCCCTCACCACTCTAGAAAGTTTCCCAGCCTGGTCATTGCAGATCTGCCCAAGTGAGTGGGCCAACATCACAGATGCAGTAGGAGCTGGCAGGTGCACAAGACTTCTTCCCCCCACCCCCCCCCGCCCCATGGCACTGCCAGTTTAGCTCAAGATGTACAGTCTCACTTATTCCTCCATTTTATATGACATCATAGCAGAATCTCTCTCAATATCTTCTTATTCCTTACAGTAAGTATTTTTCAGACAGAACGTAAACAATTTACTACTGAAATAATAAAAAATATTTGACACTTGCTACAGTAAAAGACAAACACTGAAAATTTAAATAGTACTATATAGATACACATTTAAAAAACAACACTTCTGTGTTTCTCTAATTATTGTTTCAATCAAGTAATATGACACAATATTAAAATAAACTTAATATGAAGTAAAACCAAAGTGTTTAGCTCATAAAGAGCTGGCATCTGAAACAACCTACTCTGTTAAGGCTCAGATTAAATATTTTAATAATTGGAAAAGGATTAGGAAAGCTACCATACAATATATTAGCTTTCCGTGTACACTGTGCAACTACATCTGACGTAATACCTACCAAGCACATGCAATCTTCCCCACCACACAGGTCATTCTCTACACTGATAAAAACATGCATTGAAGTAATTCCCAAGTGTTATATATAATAATATAGTTTTAAAGCATTATCAGAAAAGTTTCATAATTTGTAGATGATGAATTACTGTAAATATTAGAATTTGATTCCCAAGTTGAACCAAATCAAGAAGAGTGTTACTACCTGACAAGGAACTTCAAGAAATTTCATTTTATAAAAACAAGGTAGGCTAAAATACACTTTTTTTCCTTACTATGCTTGTGCTGGCAAGACTGCTTTTGAAGCCCTTAAATTCCAATGAGTTTTATCAAGCAGTGAAAACTTGCAGCAAAAAAGTTGTCTTCCAGAAACTTAAGCATGGAAGCAGAATTAGCTTGGCTAAACCACTAAGTTGTAAATACAGCCAAATAGGAGACATGGTAGTGAGTAAGAGTCCCAGGGACGTGCTGCCAGCTGAAAGTCTTACAGTCTTCTATAAGAAACAAGGGCAGTCATCCTTTTCATCAATATTCTTATTCCTACTGACTGTCCTGCTTTAACCTCGAATTACATGTGCAGAAAGAAATGCACATTTTGTGCTTTAAACTTACAAATATCGCTCACTAAGAGCTAGTCAATCTTTTCCAGTATATGTCTTTTGTTGATACTCCTCTAACAAAAAAACCCCTATAATTTTAAGAAGCATATAGTCATTCAAACTCAGAGCAGTTAAATCAGTCAGCACAGAATAACAGTGGCCCTGCATACAGCTAAATCACATGTGGAATATAGCCAGTCCAAAACCTAATAAACCTCTGTGCAAGTTTACACAAATCTATTTAAACAAGTGAGAAAGAATCAAGAGTATTTACCAAGGTTTTTTCCTTTTGCAATTCTTATCAAAAACTGACAAAGATACACCACTTTTTTCTGATGTGTAGGTATTTTGGAGACACCATTAATAAGAGCTGGAAAAGAAGAGAAAAGTTAAGTCAGTCTTGCTCCAGCACTGCCACAGTGTGGCTAGAAATATACTAGACACTGTTATCAGACTAATAATCAACTAAATTTCTAATTCATTAGGAAACTGATGATGCACATTTAGTTAATATTCTTCCATGTTAAAAGAACTTGAATCATATTTAAGAATTTGATCAGAAAAACCTATCCCTCTTGCAGTTCCTAACAGTAACCTAGAAGTAGTAAGATGCATCATCAGGCTTATATTCATCAAATTAGAAGACCACAGTATCTTACATAAAGGTTTTTTTTTTTGCTCAGTAGCTTACTATGAAAGACAACTGTCTGCTCCAGAGAACATTTCTGTAGAATGCCCATAAAACATGAGCCACATGCACACTGGTAACACTCGCATGTTCCTATAGCGACTGACAGACCAAAAGCAGTAAAAGCTACAAGGAAAGCTTAAGTCAGAAATGTACATCTACAAGGGAAATCCTCCTCACAAGGTTGGAACGTCACAAAGATTCTTATATATTTTAGAATGGGAGCTATCATGAGATGATTTCCACCATGCTGGTTACTGTGAACTTCATATTTTAATGTGCTGAATATAGTATTTCATCTTCACAGCACAACACAGAAACATTCGAAATGAAAAGTGAAGAATGTGTCAAGTGACTTGTCTAAGCAGCAGACTGAACACCCTAGTTCAGGAAGCATTTATGTACACATTTCAGTGTCAGCCTAGCAAAAGCCAGGATTCTGGAGCAAGAGACCCCACATTTTGCAATGACACAACTAAAGCACATAACACATTGTTTTACTTGGAAGTACCCAGCCTACTTGCTGATTGGTGTATGATCATCTCCTATGAACAATGGGTAAGCATGAAATTACAAAGTAACTAAATAGCCCCAAATGATTACCTAAGCTAATATCAAGCAGGATATTCTCATTTGGGCTCAGAAGAACACACTTACAACTGCTTCAGTGAGGACAGGTGATACAAGAGCTTTTAATTTCTACAGCTAAAATAGAAAGTAGAAAAAGAACACTACTAAAGTGCCGCTCGTTATAATCACAAATTCATGCATTTTCCATAACAGACAATAGAGTTCAATTTCAGAGAGAGTTTCTATGAGTTCAACGATAGAGATAAGCACCATCATCATGCCCTGAAGACAGAGCCAGAGCTTGGAATTTTTGGAAGTAGGGCAGAAATACTGCAACTGAACCATTCCACAGAATGAAAGGGGTCATCCTGGCCAGTAGCTTGAGATCTTTCAGCTTTCTCTGTTCTTTTAAGGTGCACCTAGAATAATGCTAAAGCAAACTTCCTGTGCTTGGTTTGTACAATGGAGCAGTCTTGAGTGCACAAATTTAATTCCTTTACATCTATTCCAGCGAACAAGAAACCTTGAAATGCTTACTGCATAGACACCAGGTGCTTAGCAGCAATTACTCACAAGTAATGCAGACAAACAGAAAAAGACATAGGCTCAGTAATCTTTTCTAGACTGTTCTCCCTCCCTGCCCCCAGGGCAGTTTCTCTAATTCATTTGTTAATAGCACCCTCAATTATAAAATGCTTTCCTGCCTATGTCCACTCAAATGTATTTCTCACCTTAGCCTTTCATTAGAAATTCTAAATATCCAGTTCCTTGCCATGTAGATACCTACAGAAGCTAGTGCAGGTACACAGACCATAATATCCTGTCAAGGCAGGATAAGGTAAGCAAGGCATGCAACCTTGTCATGCGCTCTTTAGATCTTTAATCCCAGCTAACCTAGCTATTTCTGCTTGGCAGTGTACTGAGCTATACAGAAATATTATTTATCTCCCAACAAAATAACTCATCTTGTTCCCTTAAGCCTTCCTACCTCTCTGCACTTGCTTCAGTTTGACCTTCTTGTTGACAATCATTATTTCAATAGGGTCTCACTTTGACACATGCACGAGTAATAGTTTTGTATTTCTATGAAAAAAAACATACCTGCTTTTCTAATGCAATCTTATTACTGTGCTTAGCTTTTTGCTTAACTTTTACACTTCTTGACTTTGTAATCTTACAGCACCGATATGTCCCAACTCTTTCCTCTGTTGCTGAACAGGAACAAATCCCAAATTTGCTCTTAGTTCCCAGTTCCACACGATCCTGCATTCTGTATAACTTAATTGTTTCAACTAATATGGTCCTCAAAAGTCTTCCTGTTCTTCTCAGGAGATATTCCAATCTGCTTCTGTGCTGACAGTATCTCTGCTTCCCACCTACACCTTCATGAAATTTCAGTACACTTCTCCCACTGAGTCACAGTCCCAAGGCTAAACACAGAGAAGCACCATTAATAATTTAATCCAGCAGCCCCCGATTCAACATACTTTATTACATTATCTTTAGATTTCCTATCTCTTACAATTTCTCATATCAATCTTTTTACTCATCATTCTGCCTGCCATTGTATGCTGTTCTTTGCAAAAGTTTAAACAAGCCATACTATCACATTTACTTGAGTCAAGAACACACACACAAAATAATCCCCAAAAGCTCTAACCTGGTATCTTCAGGAAAATGATTTCTAACAGAAAAACCATCATAAATCCATCAAATTTATCCGAGACCTATACATTTGCTTTCAGCTGTTAACTACCCTCACTCTTAAATATTTCTCATTTTAAATATGTATTTTTCCATTCACTAGACTTAATTCCACCTTTGTGTGCTATAGTTCCTTGAAATACTTCTAGTCTTCCACCATAACCCTGAATATAAACTCAAAGAACCGAGTGTATTTAAGTAATTATACTGTTTTTTACCACATTTGCATCTCTTGAACTCTCAGCATCTGAGGCCTCAGCTGCAGTGACTGCTGATGGTGTATGGGCAACCATATACCACATTCAAGCTTCAAAGAATCACAGTGACAGATTAACACCAATGCTTGTCTTCACCTAATCATGTAGAAGTCCTCACCCCCAAACCCTCAGTAACCACTGTTTTCTTGGCACAGTTCAATTTGCTTCTCTCCCTGGTCTCAATCAAAACATTAAAATTCCCCAGAACTATGATTACCTTAAAATACTCCAGCAGAGCTGCCATTGCATATTAAACTCAAATACCACTGGATTAAACAAGCAAACAGAAATCCTGCCTGCATTGTTTTACCTCCACCATGTGCAAGTGTTGCTGATACCGTCAAATCACCTCAGACTACCCTGAAAGTCTCAAAATCTTCTGAAGCCCTCAAAAGAGCTGAAAACTTCCTCAACGATAGCGACCGCGATCGTTAGAAGGCTCCGCGGATCTGCAAAACGTGGTTATAGGAACTAGAAATAAGTGCAGGAGCACTGCCAGCGCTTTAGCACACTGCCGCTCACACTCTGCGGGGCCACGCTGCCCTCAGAGCGCCCGCAACCTCGGAACCCCAACACCGGCCGCCGCCCCTCACCCTGCGCCACGTTCCCCCACCGCCGGAACTCCGCCGCGCAGCCCTCCCCGAAGTGCCGGCACATGCAGTAGCAGGCGAACTCCAGCATCCAGCCCGCGGCCACGGCTTCCACCTCAGCCAGCGGAGGCGAAGAGCTGCCACCCGCCCCTCCCGAAGAGCTCTCGGCCGCCTCAGCCATCTTTAACCCGCGCGCCAACAGCTGCAGACCGCGCTCCGCCAACAGCCCACCTCGGCGCTGCTAGTCCCGCCCCCTGTCGCGCGACAGCCATTCAGCGCGGCCGTCTCCCGCCGGCCTCGCTGACGTCACGTCCGGTGGCGGGCGGGGCCAACGCCCGTCAGTCCGCGGAGGGAGGGTGCGGCGCTGGCGTCACGCCCCACCCACCACCCACCGCAGGGCGGGCGAGGAGGCCGTTAGCGGCCAGGGGCCGGAGTGGGGCCTGCGCGTGTCCGGAGCTGCCTCGTCGGCCTGCAGGAGCCCCTCAGCAGGGCATCCCCTTTACCTCAACAGAATAAGCGACGTGACGGCGCCCACAGCACCCTGTCCCCCGACAGGAATGTTGGGGAAGGTCTGGGCTGTGCCCCCGCTGGCCACTGGCGATTTGAGAGCTTTCCTCTGCCGTTGCTGCGTGCTGGGAAACTTTGGTGTAGCCGTGTGAATACCCGTATCTTTTGGTGTCAGAGGCTGAAAAATTAAAGGAGTGTCCTGCCTGGAGCAGTCGGCCGTAAGGCCTGCCAAGTCCCGCGCTTTGTGGAGACGAAAGGGTAAAACACGGGTGTTCTGTGCACGTGTGATACAAAGGGCTACACGTAAGCATGTCTTCACGTGGGCTCTGAGAGAAGGCTGCTGGAGGAAGGAGGGGAGGACATGTCAGTGTCACAGAGCCTGGAAACTGAAAAGTGGAAGCCTTGGCTTGGCGATAAAGCCCAGGATGGAATGGGAAGAGGGACTGAATTAGTTGGAGTGTGGAGTGCGTCTATCTGAGAAGGCAATGCTTTGTATATGTTAAAATGTAAAACCTAACAAGGAAGAAGGTAGTCTACGAAGAGGTGAATTTAAGGCAAATGCTGAAGGGCAGAACAGTTTTCCTGTCTGAGACTTGATGGAGGGTGGAATAGTCCTTTGGTAGATCAGGTGAAAGGCTTTAATTTGAGCTTTATTTTACTCCTGGGATTAACAGTGTGGTATCAGCAGAATGAATGAACTGGTAGGACTTTGCTGCCTTTGACTCCTGTGGTCATATTAAATGTACCTGCAGGAGTCTTGCTGTGGCATAAATAAATTGAGGTCAGAGAAGAAAATACATAATTTAAAATTAAAAAGATCATCTATTTGGACATCTTTGTTAATAGGATTTAAACATAGGATTTAAATTTGCACTTTGAAAGAGACTTAACGTTTGGCAATAATTGTAATCTTATGTTGTAGTAAACTTACAGATGCATGTTTGCACATATATCTACAATAATGACTTCAAGGACATGAATTCTTTAGACTGGGCAAATTTGCTGTTATTTGCCATATTGCTTGATAGTACTTCAGGGTAACAGCAAGCCTGAAACTGTGACAAGCTTTATCAGGCTACTGATAATCTCAAGAATCAAAATTCTCAAAGTGTAAGAGTTAGTATAGGTGATGACATGAATCAGTAAGACATAAAAAATGAGATCATTATGCATTAATCTTTAATGGAGCATGCATTTTGGGGGGGTTTGTGTTAGAAACTGGCAGAAAGATATATCAAAGCTCAAAATTACTGTGATCAAACAACAGCAGGAACAAACCTCGGAGCTTGATTTTTTTTTTGGCATTAATCCTGTTCTGGTCCTCTGCCTCCAAAGGATTCTGCCTGTAGTGGTTCAAATGGAGAGAGACTTGATAGTTTCTTGAAAATGTACTTTGGGAAGTCATAGCAGTCGCTTTGACGTGTTAAGCATCGGCAAATACCCCAAAACCAGTGCAGTGTCTGTACACTATGTTCTGAGACAAACACTTAAGTGTTGTATGACTTTTCCTTTAGTTATCATCTTTCTTTATGAGTGAATATTTGTGATGATACAATGGAAAATTGTTCATCATTGTATTTAAATTCCCGCCACCCCTAGGACCTAGAAGGTCCAAGATACCTGTGCACCTTACAACGGTACATTTCTGCCTGTGAGCAGCATCAGAGGACAGTGTTTTAAAACACAGTCTCTTCAATTTGAAAACAATGTATGAAGGTGCTTCTAATGCAATTAACTTTTCATCTAAGAAAGTACAAATTCAATGTAATTTTCAAACTCCTTGCAGCCTGTGCCCTTCTGTTGTTTTAAGGTACTCTGTATTAAGGTATGTGTAATAGCTTCTCTGCACACCCACAAAGAAGCACTGATAGGCAGCGATGGGGCAGGGAGAACCCAAATATTCCCCTGCCCTGGATGCTCCCAGGCCCATCTCCACAAGCTCAGAGGAGCACAGGATACCACGGCAGGCAGGAACCCAAACTGCAGACACCTGGGAATGGAGACCGTATCCAGGTCCCTCCCAGGGCTGCCCCAGGAGAGCTCCAGCCCCTCCACTCTGAGTCCAGGAGTGAAACCCATCACCATCAGTCATCCTGAGCAGCTTTTTGGATCACCTTTCCGGTGCTGCTGAGGGGTGGGACACATGGTGGGATACAGGGGAAGAGCATTTTGGGGTTGTACATGGCTTATTGTCGGAGGAACCAAAGGCAGGAAAAGGGAGGGATTTAGATGATATTGAGGAGGGACAGGTGTGGAAAAATAAATGGTAAAGGGGGTAAAAAGGTTGCGTGAAAGTAGTTGGCTGGTTGGTATCTCGCCTGTGGTGGATCAGTGCAGTCTGTCCTAACTGCTTATTAAATTAGTTTCTAACACCTTTCTGGGCGAGGGGTCTCGTGTGTGTTTGTGTCTGAGCCCAGTGGACCTCTGTCCTGCTCAGCCAGAGAGGGTAGCAGGATGAGACCATCTGTGCTGTCAGTTTGTGTTGAGTTTTCTGAGTGTCTCTCTGTGATCCGTGTGGCTGACCATGTATATATGTGTATATATGTATTATACATGTGTCGTATATATCTGGTCTGTGTGCATGTGCCTAATGGGAATACATCTTATGCATGGTTTTAAACTGAGCATTAACGTTGCATAAATGCATTTTCAACAATTACTGTCTGGATTTTATAAGGAAGCAAGTGTGGGGAAAGAAGGGATATGGATATAGGACATGGGTAGCATGAACTTGAACTTTATTTTAAACGGGCCTGACAGAATTCCCTGCTGGAATGCAGAGGTTCTTGAGCTGGTGAGACAGGTTGGTCAAAGTTTATAAACTGCAACAGTGTTAGATTAAGTACCTTTTTAAAAAAAAAATTATTGGAAAATATGCTGAGAACCAGTGGCATTTCATACTGCTATTTGCCTCACTAAGCGATATTTTGCACTTTCGCCCCAAATGCAGTGTTTTGGAATACATTCTAGCACTAAAGCAGTTTTAGAGTCTTTCCAGAACATTCTCCATTGTTTTTTCCACAAATAATACAAAAGTGCAGCAGTTTCCTTGTTCTGAAGGCCTTCCTTTTAGATCCCTGTGTGAATTGGTCTTACATATTTTCATCTATAATCTCAACCAGAAGCAAGAGTCCTATTAAAAATACTTATCAGAGAAGCTAGTGAGGTGGAAAAAAGAAGTCGTGCATGGAAATTCCAAGGTCCCTTTCAGAAAATTCTAAGGTCCCTTCCACTTATTGAAGTTTTTATGGTGTTAGTCCAGTTTATCCCTTTAGCTGTCTTTTCCGCCTAAAAGGCACACTTGCAAAACTGCTGAACTTTTTCAGGCCTGTTGTACTACAGTCTTTTGTTGCATGACAAAGCTGTTTCTTGGCTCGCAAACTGTAATTTCTCCAGAGTGTTATAGCATAGGTTCTATTTTTTTTATCTTACTAGCAGTGCTGAGCCATGAGACCAATTGAAGCAGTAGACTTTAGAAAGAGATATATTAAAATCCTCACAACCATGAAACATACATTGAGTTATAATAGTGGTTATATAGTAGTATATGCAGTTACTTTGGAACAGAGGTGAAGGAGATGGTTTAATACTCTTGATACACATTTAATCAGCCAAACTGCTGCTCTACTATAATATACCTTATTAAATTAGTTCTATGGTAATAGTTAGGCAATATAGAATGATGGAAAAATCAAAATAACAGAGCCTCGAAAGTTCTGTTAAAAGAATTACTGAAGTTATTCATCGTATAAAGAAAGGATCAGACCAGACTTCTGATAGAATACTGTCAAAAATAACAGATCTTGGAAAATCACATCTGTCTATAAATTTCTGGCAGTAACTTTCCGTTTGGTGAAGGATTTTATTTCTGAGCATGCCAAGGTTATGCAAGCATAATTTCATAGAGACGTTTCACAGATTTATGGGTATTGTTCCTGAGCCAATCATACAGAAGCAATTAGACACATTTCTGAGAGAAGAATACAATGGGTGAGGTTGGTCTGCGCAGGACATAGTTACAGCTCTGCAACCGTGTTCTGTCTTTCCTTGATCCTCTGCGCATGCATCTGCTATGGTTTCAAATGGTTTAGGCTTTGCAGGCAAAAGCAGCAAGGCTGAACCGTTGTCTACAGTCACAGGAGTGCTGGGGATTTCCCATGGTGAGGTCCAAACCCATCATTTCTATATGAGAGCCTGTTTGGAAGGTTCTGCAGGTTGCTGCAAAAGTACATGGCCCCTTTGTGGATGGGTATTTTACTTCCAATGGGACAGATTCCTTCTGAAACTCTGGTCAGTGGGAAAGGAAGAACTTTCTGATTAACTAGAGACAGTGTAAGAGAAAATGAGTGGAATTTCCTGGGACCTGATCAGGAGCAGGGTCTTACCCAACATATATGTTCCCATTTTGCCATTCCTAGCTTAGATTACTTGATTCAGCAGTACAGATTTCTCCAGTTTTCTTTGTAAATAAATGCATTTTATGGAATAGAATGAAAGGGGAATTTAAAAATAAATAAAAGGCTAAATTTCTTCTGTTGTGAGTGCTATTAGCACTTACAACATATTTGGATGATTTCTGAAGCTTAAACCATAGATCTCCTCACTGTATGCTTTAAATGCTAGACATCTTAATGGCTCATTAAGATACTATATGTATGAAAGAATAAAGTTTGCATTATTCTCAGTTAATGTAACGCAGTTTTAGAGACAGAGGTATTATAGTATTCAATATAATGAACTCAGCAAGGTCTCCCCCCCTTTGCTGAGGTTAATTCACACACAGAAAAGGAATTGATGGGTATTTTATTCTGCCCCAGCTGAAGAGCTACATTGGAGACTCAAATGGAGTTAAAGACAATGTAGCTGACTAGTTTATCACCAGCCATGTCCATTGGCACATTTGCATCACTGAGTGTCAAAGCAATGTTTTACCACAGTGCATGAGACTACCCTTAGCAAGAAAAATGATAACTTGGCATGCTGTATAGCACTGACCATCGTCCATCTTGCTACCAGAAGCAAATCCCTCTCACATTTTGACTTTACTGATGCAGTTCTATGGAATTCTCCTTGGCTAACATCAAGGCATTTAGATCAATTAAACAAATCCACAGTCTTTACATGCTTTAATGAATTTAAATGATCTTTATGGATTACATTTTATGTAAATGAAGATTACTTGATAAAAGATATGCAGAATGAATCCCTGAGTTACTGGCCACATACTGATGTCTCTGATATACTGAGTACTGACTGACATTTTGTACCATTTTGTGTGGAATTATCCCTGAGATACACAATTTCAGCTTAGGTAACTATATTTCTATGAAATGATTGTTAGAGACCTCTCAGAAACTTTTCTTGTTTAGAAGTCATAATTTATTTATGTGTTTATTTGTTTTGCTTAATGTTCCAGGCACTAGGAACTAACAGCTTTGAAACTGTTCCCAGTGTGAAAATAAGGTCTTGGAAATACGATTCTCTGGCTCTACTGATGAGCTGAACATTGTATGTGTTTAACAGATGGAGAGAAAGGACTTGTAACAACTTTAATATTGTGAAAGTACTAAAAAGAGGCATACTTACCTGTGTATCTGTAAAAGTGACAGAGAAGATGAGTTATAGTTAATACCAGAAAGCCGGAAATTTTGAGACTCAGTTGAGTGGGTGAAATTGAATTTGGTGCTGTTATCAACTGAAGCTTCCAAATGAAAGGGGAATCATTTACTGTTGTTTAAAATTTTGAAGTGGGAGGTTGGTAGACTTTATGAGATTTCTAACACTGTTTTAAATAGCTATTGTGACAGGCAATGCCTCTGAACATATGCACGATAACAAAGTAGTTTGCCCTGATCAGACATATTGCAATGAATGTCAAATTAATTTGCAACATTAATACACTCCTGGAATTACAGTTTTATTCATTCAGAGCTCTGGATACACTGCTGAAAATCCCTGGGATTTAAGTCATGATTAGAAATTTCAAGGAGAACAAGAAATGATAATTATCCCAAAATCACTTTCAGTGTTAACTGTGGGGAAATACAGAAGTGAAACTTCTCGCAGAAAGCAAAGGTAGCTGAATATTTATGCAGTGGTGCCTCTTAAAATTTGCTTTTTTCTTTGTTAATTTTCCTAGGTAAGAATGAGGGCTTAGACATGAAAAACAGTAACTACTCTTTTCAGTTACTATTTAACACTACAGAATTGATTTTTTGGTATGTACTAAGATCTTTCTTTCTTTTGATTACTGGGAATCTTATTTTATCTTCCCCAAGAAATGGGGTAACTTTCAATTTAGTTTTGAAATATTTCATAGAAAAATTAGAGCTGTTCTCCAGTCCTTACAAGGTAAACATAGTTGTGGAACTTGCTTGAAGTGTTTTAACAGGGCTTACTTATACGGTCCTGACAAGAAGAGAGGTCAGGCAAGCAAGAGTGGGGAATAATTAAAGCAGTAGTTCTACTGTTGCTGCCATAAGAAATGTCTTGTTTTGGAGATGTAACATTTCATGCCAGAATGAAATTATTCTATTCTACATATGCTTTAATTTACTACCAGGTATGTAAGCCTCAGCCTCATGACGTGCAGGTGTTATCACCTCCATTTTTCTGTGTTCATGAAAAATGATGTCCTGGTATGCAACTTCTTTTGGTTCAGCTGTGAATTAGAGCTGAGAAAACTGTGAGATGCTCCTTTCTGCTGTGCCTTAGCGAACGGAGAAATCTCTTTAGATTGCAGTTATATCATAGCACATTTGTGAGGTATTGCAGGGTTTTGGTTTGCAGACTACTGTGCTAAAATAGTGCCAGATTCCATATATGCTCTGTGTGTGTATGGGTGTTTATATGTGTATGTATATGGCTCAGCTGGTGATCAGGTTTGCTATTGGAAGATGAGTTACAAATATAAGATGTTTCTGTCATGTAGCGTCCTATTGAGGGACTGGAGAACTGAAGACACAGTTCCTTTCTGAGAATGGTACAATTATGCTTACTTCTTTATATATTTTAATTAAATCATTAAACCAACAACATTAAAAGATTAAAATTGAAAAGGTGGTCAATACAAGCAGTTCCTTGAGTGGCTGAGCTAATGAATTCTTCTTCTTTATGGATCTGTGTTTTGTGGTTGGATGCCTTAGCGTTTAATAAGGTAGAAACATTTCCTGCAGTTGAGTCATTCATAATGGCTCTATTAACTGTGGATTATCCAAAGTCTAATCAGAATGAAGTTCACTTTGAACCCGTTTCCTTAATGAATGCACTAAATTGTAATAATCTCTTAAGAAGCTTTTTTAACTTTAATAGCATGGATATGGGTACTGTACTGATACTTCACAGTCGACAGCTCATCTCTTGCCATCTAATAGAAACAATTGACACGGGAAGACATTATGAAGAAAAACTGCAAATTGTCTGCCATTTGAAAACTGTAACATAAGAGAACAAATAATAAAAATAGATTTATTTTGTGAAGTAAAACAATAGTTTCATTAATAGTTTAAATAACAGTGAGTGATAACATAACCTGATTTTTTTTCAGTAGGAATACCTAAATGATAATTTAGGTGAGATTAGCAATAAATTGTTGCTGTGCTGATTTCCAGTGTGGGAGGGATGATAATCTGTAGAAAACATGAGGATGAAGAGTGAGAAATAACAAAACAAATCATGCTTTTTTATTATAATTTAAAAATTTATTCCTTTTTGTGCTGTTCATGTTTGGCTTGTCTTTACTTTCTGCAAATAAGATGTATTTCATAGTTATAGTAGTTCAACATGATTAAATGCTTTTTAAAATACAGATTAATGCATTTGAAGGCACATTGGTGATTAACAAATATTTTTGTCTCTCCGTGCATTTAACTATTTCTTAGCTCACCTGTAGAAACTAATACCAGATAAAATCCTCATTAAGACTAGGTCAATTTGTAGTTTTAAGCCAAGTTAGCAGCTTTGAGTAAACTCGTGCTCCTTCTGGGCCCTCTGATGTTGTTGGCTAACAAAACTGCAGACTGTTTTTCTCATCATCTGATTAATAGTGTCTATTTTTCAATCTATCAAGCATCAGTAACTTTGTGTGTCTAAAAGTGAAAGTCCTTTGATAAATTAATTACCATGACTCAATAATGCAATTATTTTATATTTTCATGGGGAGTACATAGTCTTGTTTGTGCAGCACTTTTTCCCAAAAAGCTGAAAAGAAAGAATTTTGTAAATGTAGAGTTCAATTTTGAATCATTTAGGTAGTCAAAACTTCCATTAAAGCCGGTTCTCAATCTTCATTGGCTTGTAGTGCCTTGTTCAGTAGTAGGATTTTATTAAAACATAATGACAAAATAGATAAAGTCCTGATGTGGGCAAGGCAGCTATAGTTTTCATCGATATTGAGTCATTATGACTGGATTTCAGGTCAATCAGGGCTTCTTGTATAATGTTGGATATCTATAGATGATGGCTTTGGGAGGACGGAGTAGAATTCAGTCTGGTTTTAAAAGCAAGCATTGGAAAATGCCCAGATGCCAGGTCTGTGCTGGAGGTCAGGCTATGCTTCCCTCTGGTTGAGGTCCCACGCTGAAGATTTCTAGTTACAGGACCCAAGTGAGGGCCATGTCCCCTTAGGTAGTCCATGAGGACAAAGGAATAGGCTCAGTCCCTTCCAGCCCCAGCTAACAGCCAGGTTAGCTCTTGGAGGAAGGGCATTAATCAAGGATAATCTTTGATGCCAGATCTATTGGCTTTCAGTGTCAGTGTCAAAGTTCCCATTTTTTGTTCTAGTGCAGAACAAAAATATGAGTCAAAACCTCTGTGTTGCTTGCAAGATGCAGTTACAGTTTTGATTAGCATTTTCATCATGAACTGATGAAGAGAAAATAGCTGTTTTGCAATCCTGGTATCATTTCAGTATATGACTGAGGAGAAAATAGTGGTGAAATAATGAAAAGTGGCTGCTTACTTGAATGAAACTATCTTCATAAATAGGCATAAAAATTTCAAATTAATTTCAGTTGTGGATTCTGTGGTGCCCATAGATAAAGTCTGCTGGTATTTCAGTGCTTGGATGAAAATCTGTAAGTACTAAAAGTGCTGTTTGAAAGGTAATTTGAGTTATTTTAACTGGGGGAAAGTTTATTGTCTCACAGTCTAAAAATGAATCAGCTCTATTAACAACTGCTCTTGAATTTATCCATTAAAAGTTGATATTTTGTTTGGAGAAAGCCACAGTTTAGACGGTAAAGTATGCAAACTCTTTTCAGAAGGTGAGGACCTGGAAACTGGTTTGCTGTCATCACAGATAAGTAATGTTTTTTTGTAGACACTTTCACCATTTGCTTATGCGGGCAATTGAGACCTGTGGTCTGTGAGGTACTCTGAAACCTCTAAAAAACACCCAACCTACTACATAATACAATATAGTCTAATTTTTCCCTCCCCATTTCTATCTTTCTTTAAGGTAGAAAAATGGACGTGGGTTTCTAGAGGCCAAAAAAAAAAGGTTTGAACAAATTTTGCTCAACTTTTGATTTAGTTTTTTCAATGTAAATGTGCACTCAGTCAGCAGGAACATGGTTTAAGCCTATACAGTAAATTAAAGTTTAACATAATGATATTCTGACTATTTAGGTTTTCTTTCCTAATATTTATATTAGAATTGCATGAAGTTTGCCTACTGAATAGATTAGAGAGGGGTACTCTTACACTAACCTTCTGGCATCTCAGTACTTTATCTGTGTGATGTGACCTGCTCTATTCCTGGTCTGCCAGGAATATTTCTTTCTTTAGAACTTAATTCCTAGCACATATCACATTTGCAGCTTTGCATAAAATAGTTTCCTGCTTTCTAGATGGATTTGTGTTCAGTCGCAGGTCAGATTGCATGAAAAAAGGTAGTGGAGATTTTTTGTATTTTCTTGGTAGCATCAATCTGTTCCTTTCTTAGGCTGCTATAGAGTTGGGGTGAAAAGCTAGGGTGCTAGATATTTTTTTGAAATGAACTCCACAAGAAAGAATAGAGGGGGAAAAGGAGATGGAAGAAGATTAAATAGCTAGAACAGAAAGATCTCCTAATCTCACAACATGATCAAAGAAAAAATTTTAGCTGTGTCTGATCTGAACTGTGGTGGTGTATCCTGTCCCTTGATTGTCCAGGCTCAGTGATTATTGGAAAATGCTCCCACTCTGTTTCTCCTGCATGGCTTAGTTTCCTTTCTGTGCAGTGAAAATCTGGAGGGTCAGAGGACTTACACAAGCCTCAGGTCTTGCTGCAGTGCGGAATCATGGGGCAGCTGGAATGTGCACCTAGAACTGCAGTTTTGGAGTTATTTTCGGGTACCGCAGACAGATGTGTGGGCTGCAGACTGCTTGGTTATTGAATAATATATAAAACTTAATATCCTTTCTTTCAAATGCAATTATTCAAATCAATGCCAAGAAGAAGAGACCGGGAGAAGCAATAACAAAGGTGTGGCGTTTGTTTTTAAGGAAAGATATTGGGAATGTGTTTGACGGAGAACAGGAAGACGGAACAAATTTAGATTGATGTACAGTAGTGTGCATTCAGAGAAGGAATCCTTAGATTAAAAGCTTAAAGGGGAAAAGTTCTGCAGTGCAAAGAACTGTGTCTTGAGGTATGTGTAGCACAATGTGGTTGTGAGGCTAAAGCGTGCCTCTCATAATAACTACAACTAGCCTGCTCACCAAAGGGCAGAATGTGGTCCTGTATTTTTATTCCATTGTAATGCAGTTCAGATGTAGAAATTAAAAAATAGCTTTCTATTTTGAAGATAAAGAAATCATATTCCTTATTTTCTGAATGCTAGAGATGCTCTATTATAATTGCATTTGCAGCAAAACTTTGCCTGTAAAAAAAGTTATTTCCATGACTCATCTTGAAGGAAGAAAATAATTCCCAGTGCAACTTATTTTTTTTTTCAGGTTTTGGGCTATTAAAAAATTGATCCACATTAGGCAGAAAGGTGCTGGGGTCCAAGCTAGATTGTTGCTTATTAGTAAGTTGAACAAGAGATTGGTTTATCCACCACCTCTGAATATTAGGCTGAGGTACCTAGGCTTGACTATCCAAAAAAAGGCTGCTATATCTTTCCATCCCTCAGGCAATAATGTTTACTCACCCTTGTAAAGTCATTTGAGGTCTTGTATCTATGACAGTGTGAATAGTAATTAGCAGTAATGCTGAACAGAGAGGGGAAAAGAAAGGCTTAGTAGCACTGTAATTTTTTAAAAAGTAATGGATTCTGACTTTATTTGCATAGCTAAATGATTTATTTCTGTACACACTGGCTGCCAGAGATCCCTATATAATATTGTCAAGTAATGAAATCTAAAGACACTATGGATTATTGTTTTGGTATATATGCAATGTTCAATGTAAAGTGGTTTCATGCAGAGAACTGAAATGAGACACAGATGATTCATTTACACATTTATTTACTATCCTGCTTACTCTATCAGACTGAAATGGAGAACAATGCATTTATTTTACAGACATTTGACATAAATTAAACAGGTATTTTGATGTTGAACAATTGTACAGACTACAACATGCATATTAATATGTAGATTGGTGCAGAAATATTTAGTTGATCAGCAAAATCTAGTATGACAAAAATAATAATCACATTTCCTTTTTTATGAAGTTAAAATGCAGCTGATATGGAGACATTGATACGAGTACCACTGAATGTGAGAAGTTATTAGTCTAATGGAATCAGATGGTTAGCTGAAAAAATAAAGCTATTGTCAAACAGTCTGATCTACAAAAAGAAATTAAATCAAAATGTTTCTAACAAATACAATAATAATGAAAAAAAGCATGTTAGATGCAATTACCATTGCAAAATGCCCTATTATTCCCCTGCCCCACCCCCAAATACAAACAACGCATGAAGCAAAAGCAGCATATTCTCCCACAAAATGTCTGGGGCATTTTGTAAAGGCAGATGAATGAGATTAGACAAGACTTATCACATATGCTTTTATCTCCTAGTGACAGTTCTTTAAAGAAAGGTATGTTGTTAATATAGCATTGTATGATGAAATGTTGCTAATTCTGTAAAATTGAACAATAGTGAAGACACTGCTATCGCGCCAAGAGAACTTGAAAAAATACTGTTGTGCTTTTTTTGTTTGCAGCATTCAGAGCATTCACAGAGGAATACAAAGTAAAGTTCATTAAACTCAATAAAACTAATAATAGTCATGCTACCATATCTATGAAACTAACACAGTAATAACTTATAAACATGAATTAGTACGTATTTTTAGTTGATATTTACAGTGATCTTAAAGCAATAGGCTATGTATTCAACTCTCAGGTTCTTTGTACACTAATCCCTCCATGTTTCAGCTTATCAGCATGGCTCCTTTGACTTTTGAAAGAGTTACATAGGTTAAACTCTGCATAACTCTTTGAAAATTTAGAGGTATAAATCCAGAACTCTGCATCCTAGCAGAAGTACCCATGTGATTGTCCCCAACAGTGTTTTTTTCTTTTTTTCATTTTGTAATATGTGTTAGAAACTGTTCCTTTTGCCTAAAGCTATAATATATTGCTCCATCCTTCAGTTTTATACAGGCAGAATTCCCATTGGCTTTCTGCTTAAGGACTTCAAGAACAGGCATAAATGTTTCGTATTCTGAACCTCCACTGAGAGATGCTCTCTGAGCAGAACCTAGAGCAAAAGTATCAGTATAAGACATGCGTCCTTCACCTTGAAATTGTTAAAAAATTTAAGGTAAGGAATAGGCTTTTTGTTTCTTGCATTACCTTTTATAAGGTATGTCCTATATATCAGAGCAACTAAGCACATGATCAAAACCCTACTAGGCCCGCAATTTAAATAAATTTCAACTGAAGATCCAAATGGAAAGATATCTAGACATGGTAGATTGGCACAAAATACTCAAGCTGGGTTTCTGATCCTCCATCACTGCTTAGCCATTTGGACAGCCATTTTTTTTAATTCATACAGGTATAAACTAAGAGTTACTGTTAAGTGAAATAGGGCTACTTGCAGTCAGTTTAATCATTCCACTGATTTAACAATTTTGGAGTGAGAGTCAATGTAGGGCTGTCTGTACTGTCTTAATCAAATGTAACATCAACTTTAGGTAAATTGACTATAGAAATACGCAGTATTTAAGGGGTGTGGTCCAAACTACAAACCACAACTCTCCAAGGGTTATCAAGAATGTATTGTTTAGATGATTCCACCTGGGTTAAGTTACACTGGGGCCAATTTCATCTTTGGCTATATATTGTTCTTTTTATGCAATACCACTGATGACAATGGCAAAACTTGCTTGAGTAAGGGATTTAGCCAAGACTACATGGACTGGAGGTAATAACCATGGTAGAGATAGTCTATGGCTACATTAGCAAGTAGTACAACACAACAGAAGCAGATTTGTTGAGGAAAACAATCTGTGCTGACAATTCACACTGTGTGTATCAGGGCTACTATTTTGGACTAGTCTGGTACCAAGGCCTGAGTGCTTCGTACTGGCTGCAGAACTCAAGGTGCCCTCATGGAACAAGTTTTCTGGTTCAGCTTCATGTAAAAGTAATCCAGTTTGCATGGTCCATGATTGCTCTGTGATGTGAATCAAAGCAGAGGAGCAGGGATAGCTGAGAGATTCACGTCAAGAGAGCTGTCCTGATTTCCAGCTGTGTAAACACAGCTGTAGACTTCCAGATTTAGAAATGTGCATTACTTCTGCTGATATTAAATATATATTTAAACACTTGAGGTAAAAAAATAACCTAATTATATTAATTACACAGACTGCTCTTAGATTCAGGGTTTACATTAACCACAGGACTACCGTCAATGTCTAAGGTAACGACATGTCACTGTTCTATTTGGTTCATAGGTATAGTTAGGATAATCTTTTTGAATGAAATGTTAGCTAATAGCATGTTCTTTAGCTACTTTTAATTACAAAGAGCAGTAAGTATTTGTGTGCTACTTCCTTATTCTACAACGGGATCCACCTGAATCTGTGTCAGATGTCATAAACGAAAATTAAATAGGCATCAATCATATAGGACTATAAGGTATCACTGCTGTTTTGGAAGAAATCTTCATTGCACTAAAAGGTAATACTTCTCAAATATCATAACACAACATTTCCAAAAAATATTATTTAAACCTGCAACAGAAAAAACACAAAGAGAAGTATGTTACTCCACCTTCAGATGTCACATGGTGTATAATTACTGAACAAGAAACCATCACGTGATGCAAACAATTTTGTCTCTGCATGCCAGTCACCTAACAGTTCTTCATTAAGGAAACTGATAGAGTAGCTGCAAAGGATCTGGGTCCCAGAACACCTGATCTGTTTTAGAATATGAAAGCATTTCAGCTGGAGTTTAAACTGAGTACCACTAAGTAATAAATATATTGGAGAAGAGACAAATAGTAACACTTATACTGGTGGCTCTCTTAATAGCATTTAGCAGTCAACTGCTTTTACAAAGCTCTTGCAAAAGCACTGAACAAATGCACTGAAACATCTTGCACGTTGAGGGGGACACTGGAGGAGTTAGAGCATTTTAAAACTAGAAAACGTGAAGTTGTGAGATGGTATGGCTGCAACAATAACAGAAAGAAATGACACTCAGTTCTTCTTGCTCCTTGGTTCAAATGCAATAGAGTCCATCTGGCCACTTGCACCAGACTACCAAAACGCTTTCCTGATAAACAAGACACACCTATCATTTTGTTTGGTGGGTTGCTTCTAAATGCTCCCAAGAAGAAGAGAAGGTTGGTGTTTGGAGGGCAATGGGAAGAGATCCAAATATCAACAACGATAAGAACACAGTATCTTCTTTTTCAGGAAAGTCTCTGAAAGATGATTACAGATCAAATATTCATGTAGCAGGCAAGTGGGTAATAACATCACTGAAAACCTCAGTAGAGACCTCTTGGTTCTAGGATAAAAATTAAGATTGGGTAGGACTGGAATTAAATCTTTTGCTACTGGCATTTTTACCTCATTAAGTGTGAACAAGGACTATTTTATATGTTTTATTATATCTCTTGTTTATATAACATATTAAAATATGCCTTGTTTACTTACAATTTTCTGCCTTTATTCCCACTTTGCGGTATTTGCATCTCTTGCTTGATCTGTGCTGGTTACTTTGAAAAAACATAATTCTTGCAGTTTGCTTTTAAAATATGTTTTGCATGATCAAAATGTTACACTTTATCTTCTATCCAAATGATTCAAAAATTACATGAATTTAAAAAATCAGTCAGGTAGGCCCTGGACATTTTTACCAGGCTGACTGTATTTGCAGTAGGACTCAAAAAGGACAACTGGATTTTGTACTGGACCGTGGTTTAGAGCTGAAGTTGAAGGAATTACTTAAATAATCTGAAGGTAAACCTTGTTTCAAACAGATCTAAGGAAACAGAAGCTCAGTCTACATGTAGGCGAAGAGACCTACTTTTAAAAGAACTAGTTGTTTTTCAAGGAATAAAAATATGTTGCCCAGTGTTACCTGTTAGGAAAAGACTCAAGAAGCCAATTGTCATTTTGATTTATGTACGTTATAGGCAAAAATACAATTTTCTGTACAGACTTTTGGTTATGTAATATTGTGCTAAAAAGCTCTTCAAGTCAGTTGCTCTAGTGTTAGATCAGATATCACCTCTCTAACATCACTAATGTTTGAATTTTGAGACCAATTTTGAAGTGAGGACACAGTGCATTAGATTGCTGCATTAGCACAGAGGCTGCTATGTTCTATACAATGAAGCATTAAAAGGCCTTTTGTGTTTTTATTTAAAAAAGTGTATTTTATATAAATTCTGTAGTGCAATAACTTCCTACACCATTTTACATTCTTTATGTTGTATGCTTCCCCTGTAAACAGCTTTCCTGTATGAACTTCCTCTGCAGTTTGTGCGATATATTATTCCCCCCACCCTGCATTTGGATTAAGGTGACTATTTGCTCAAAAATTGTTCTGATTACTCTGTGAACATCTTTTAAATGTGTACATTTGGTTTCATCATTGAAAAGGAATTAAAACTTTGATTCAGGATTCTGCAGTTAGTATAAAATATAAAAAATAGATTGATTGCAAAGCTATCTCCCTGAACATTCTTCATTTTCCAGTGATATGGAGTCAGACCCCTTTCAGGTGCACAGGGGAGTGACTTCATCCTAAGACTCCTTAAGTTGTTTTGAAATTCCACAACTGTTGGAGACTGACTCCAGAACTCAAAAACAACCCTCCCCTTACTGTAGTGAATGGGTAATAAGTCTGAAATGGCTTCAGAGTTTTAGAAAAACAGAAAAATATACTCATGTAATTTTGCATAATTTGCTACATAGCAATTCATGATGAATGAAGTGATCCTGGACTGCACTTCTTACACCTGCTGTACTGGAATGAAAGCTAGGTCCAGTCTTGCAGCTGCTCAACTAAATGTTTTAATTGGGAATTATACATGAGCTAGGTATTCAGGATTGGATCCCATGTATGCAGTCAAGACTGGAAAAACCAAATGTCTAAACCTGTGCTTCTGGAAATCATACTCAGCATAGTCAAAAGTATATAATGAAATTATACCAAAAGCACTACTAAAGCTTAATCCTTTTGCTTCCAAGATTTCAAAAAAATACATCTGTTAATAAAGAGAGTTGCATTTCTTTTGCTTGTACAATTTCAAAATAAATGTGCTTCTCTGAAAACCTTTGAAATATGGCAGTCAATAAGGGCCTGGTCTTCTCATCTGATTTATATAGTTAAAGATCCTGTTGATTTTCATCAAGAGAGAGAGGCTCTTGCCATCCTCATTTATATTTCAGTCAGTCCCTTTTTCTGTCAGACTCCCATTGGTTTCAGGGGAAGTTCATCAACTGAGGCTTTGATTTTACTGCTATTGATTTTTTTAGTGATTTTAATAGGGCAGAATCAGGTTTGCATAAAGTTTAGCTCAGGAGAGCTTAAGGAATCAAATCTCTGTTCCTGCAACATGTTCCCTATGGCTGGACTCCTCCCTTTCCACCAAGTGGCACAGATCTGAGGGAACTTTTCCAAAGAGTAGGAGTCACCTGGGAGAAAAAGCACACAGAAGGAACATGACACAGGCCTCAGTCTTGCCAGAACAACATCATTCTCTTGAATGGGATTTTTCTGTGGATCCAGAACATGGGATCAGGTCCCATTTGGACTTAATTTGGTCTTCATTAGTTCACTGGGATGTAAAGGCAGATCGAACAGGCCCATGTGATTTCATAAAACTGCACATAGAAAATACAGACCAATACTTTAGGCATATAAAAATTGACTGGCATTTAGTTTTAGTCACTGAAAATATCTAGGAACTAAAAAATAAAAATAAATGTAGAAGATTAATGACTATAAAATACTCAAAGAGCTAATTTTTGGAATAGTGAGACACAAGATGATAGAAAAATGTTAAGCAGAATGCCATATAAACAGGTAAAACTGAATGCAACAACAAGTTGCAATGAACTGCAACTAAGAAAAAAAGGTTCATTTTTATTTTGAGAATTAATGACCAGACATTGTTTTGGAAAAATAACATTACATTCCCAGTTTTTCAAATGACTGAAGAGACTCTTCAACATTATCTTGTTACGGAAATCAGAAAACTTATGGCAATATATATGATTTTTTTTTTTTTTTTAACTCAAAGGATTGTGCTGTGCTCATTGTTTGGCCCAGCCACCAGAATCCATATTTTGGGGCTCTTCAAACTTGCTTCTTTTCCATGGGCTAGGCTTGAGTGAGGTCTGTGGCATCAGCACAGCCATTTCAAGCAGGAGGCAATGTTGCAACAAAAATGCTTGCTCTTTTACATTAAATGCATTAGGTGCCTGATTTTTACTCATTTAAGTGACAGAAAATGACACATAAGTAAAAATTAACCTAGGTCCACTGTGGGAAGTAGAAGCCTGCTGTTACAAACAATGAGTTGGTTGGTCTAAAGTGCTTTTAGGGCTTCCATTCCTGCTGTCTCAGTGTCTTTGCAATGCTTGCTGTTACAGCACTGACCTGGAAGAAGCATTCACTCCCTTCTGTGTGTGGGGAAGTGAGAAGCTCAATTTCTGACAACAAGCCCATGGAGCCATGGAGAACTGATGCTAGAATTTATAAACCTCCTCAGACTTTTAACTGCTGGACCCTTTGGCTATTAGCTTCGAGGCTGGACTGCTGCTCTTATAAAACTGTTGTAAGGGAGTATCCAATTTCAGCAGAAATCAGAGGATAGCGTAAAAATACCTGTATGCTGCTTTACTAAAAAAACCCCAACAATTTGTAGGACATGCCTGTGTAGCTGCATACTTTTGCTTATGATTATGATTAATGAATTGAATAAACTTTTTATGATTTAGGGAATTAAAGTGATCTATAGGCCTTTTTAAATATTATATCATAGGAAGCTATTGGTGCTGGATTAAAAAAAGAGCTTTTTTCAGACAATGGTTAGGTGGGTACTTTGTAATGAAGGCTTTGGTTCAGCATCTTTCTTTTACAAAGCTGGAGAGTATCAGAGAAACCAAAGGTGCTTTGGCAGTTGTCAATGGGATGATTGATATTTCCCTTTATTTAAGTGTAGGGGAAAGCCTATACTCCATTTTGGAACAGCCGTGGGAGGATGGGTTGAGGCAAAGTTGGTGAGTCAGGTGATACCTTTGGTCAGTCCAAATGATTGAACTGAAAAACACAGACCAGCTTTGGGGCATGGAAGACCTGGGGCAAGTTACATGTACTTGAAGCCCCTTTTTTCCAGCTATATGATTTGTGATAATAGAAGGTACTACTTCCCCCTACAAAGTTTGTCTCTTATGTCCTTACACCATAACAGATTCAACAACATTGCCATTATTGAAGTATGGGAGAGAGCTCAAAGATCATGTAGAATCAAATATTGTTAAATCAAAGGAAAACCAGAATATGGGTAGTTGTTTTTTTTTTAATACCAAACTAAAAGAAATATTCTAAGAGATTGAGAACTTCTGGATATGTCTATATAGCCATTTGGCACTATTTATTGCCACAGAAATAACTCTATGTTTTTTTACTTTAAAATGGAACGGCTTTTTCTTAGTTATGAAATGTTGGCAGTTTTCTATAAAAATATCAAATGCTTCAAGTTCTGGTCATTAAATCTTTGCTTTTCCTCACAGGATCATTAATTAAACTGACAAATGCAATAAGTAAAGTTATGCAAATAAAAAAAATCAACATTTACAGCACAGATAAACTAAAATACTGTAGTCCTTAATTAACAGATATATTCATGAGCTTTTTAACAGAAAGCAAGATACGTGAGATGCTTTAAGTAGAAGTTGCAATTTTGCAACATAAGTCTGTACAAAACCTCCAGGCAGCACGCTGTGAAGGAAGTACCTGTGTCCCAGGAAATGCTTTTTCCATAAATCCTTGTTAACAGTAGCTTTCCCCCCAACCCCAAACTATTTACAAATATATGCATTTTCAAGCTCAAAGCACCTTGTTTCACATCTTTATGAATGCATGCATTGACATTTCATCCTTTCTTGTGCAAATTCTAAAATTCATTGTAACCAAGAAAACAAAATAAGTTAAAAGAGTTCAAAATCTGTCTACAATCATAAGTGAAAGGATCAAAAATGTCAGATGTTGCAGAACACTGGCTCCTAACAGAGCTCTCTTTATTTTATTCACTGTTCTTGAGTCATTTTTTTCCCCATTTTTTTCAGTTTGTTACAAAAAGCAGTCTTTTTGTTTTTAAATTAAACAGTATTTAAACTGAACAACTCTTCATGCCATGCAAAAATAACATTTTATGCACTTTTTTGAGGCTTTCCATGTTTTAGTTCATAGGCATTACTAATTGTGTTTTAAGAAACGGTATTTTTATTGCTTTTGTAACTAGTCACATGCTAGTTTCACGTGTGGGACAGTAACCAGTTTCTCCCGGACTTGAATGAATTTCTGGGGCAAATAAATGGTTTTCCATTTTGTGACCTTCTTGGTTACTGTCTTGCTTTACCTCACCCACAGCATGGTAAATGTCTTGAGTACAGTTGTGGCTCATGCTTTGGGGTGAAGAGCTGACCTGTGGCTCCTCTGTTAAATGGTTGCCATCACTGTGTTTATCCCCACAGCAATTTGTCTTGATATCCTGCTGTTTTTCATGTTTTATACCATGTAACTCCATAAACTCTTCTTCTTCTCCAGTGTCTATTTCAGTGAAGCTCCTCCTCTCTTTTGAAGGGAAAGTGAAAATCTTTTGTTTGGGAAAGAGAGGGGATGATTTTTTAGCAGGTCCCTGACAAAGTGCTAATGTGTCAGCACCAAGTAAAGGTCGTTCACCTTGGGGTGAATTTTCTTCTAGGAGAATGGTGCTGATGTGCTGAGGGGTGGCCTGTGTGAAGTCTGTTCCTGCCATTACTGGCAGTGGCCTTGCAGTGCTTGGTGGAGTTTGTGGAGCACCACCTCTATTGTCTTTAAAATTAACTTTAAGGGATCTGGATTTTAATGGGTTGCTACCTTTCAGGGAACTTTTGGGGCTTTCCATGGCAGTGTCAAAATGCAAATGACCATGCAAAACAGTTTGGGACCCACTGCCATCACTGATAACAGCTCTATCAATTGGATTATAGTCGAAGGTGACATCAGTTGGAGAAAATGCTCTGTCTTTTGTGAATGGTATAAGCTGAGAACTCCTTACTCTTTGGTTGTCTTCCACGTTAACAGCATCAGCTGGAAATCTCATCTGCAAGTGAGAGCCAGGAAACAGAGAAAGGGGAGACCTCTCTGTTTCTGTGAAGTCAGTCGCACAACTGGCAAAACTATCAATACTGGATGTGCTTCTCATGTCTGTTATGATGTCCGTAGGTCCAGCTGACAATGGATCTCTCTGACCAGTAACTTCTTCCATTTCTATTTCTTCTTCATACACAGGTGGCTTTGCTGACTGGTCTTGGTAACCAGCATTAAGATTAGGCTGAGACTGAGTTTTAGTAATTTCATTATACAACATCTCCAGTTTTTGGGCACTGAGGTGCTGCGGGCTGGAGGATGCTGCAGCATTGTTTAATTGTTCATGGGAGTCTTGTTGACTAACTTCTTGGTATTTGTTCTCATAAGACTTGTTTGAGCTTGTTTCAGACATTGTCCTTCTGGCCCATTTCCACCGGCTTGGGGACAGGTGGTTGTCATCAGCTGTCTCCTTTGGATTGGCTGCTTCTCCAGGCTTACCTGAATCTACTGCTACATCTATCATTTCCATACTGCGAGCAAAGGCATCTTTCAGGTTCATAGAGACAATACTGCCATTTCTTTTAGCTCGCTCAAGTGCTTCTCTCCTCTTAATTGCCTTCTCCTGTCTTTTCTGCTCCTTATAAAACTCTGAGAAATTGTTCACAATAATTGGTATGGGCAGGGCTATGACCAGCACTCCAGCGATACAGCAGAGTCCTCCAACTATTTTACCTAATAACGTCTTAGGATAAATGTCACCATATCCTACAGTAGTCATAGTGATTGTTGCCCACCAGAATGATGCAGGGATACTGGTAAATTTTGTAGCATCCTCGTCCTTTTCAGCAAAGAATACAAGACTCGAAAATATCATTATTCCCATGGCTAAAAATAATATCAACAAGCCCAATTCATTGTAACTGCGCCTGAGCGTAAAACCTAAAGACTGAAGGCCTGTTGAATGTCTGGCGAGCTTAAGAATCCTTAGGATCCTCATAATACGAAATATCTGAACCACGCGTCTGACGTTTTGGAACTGCAGGACACTTTTATTGGACTCCGTGAGGAAAATGGTGACATAGTATGGCAAGATAGCCAGTAAGTCAATGACATTTAATGGGCCTTTGAAGAACTTCCACTTATTTGGTGAGGACAGAAAACGCAAAAGGTACTCCATGGTAAACCAAGCAATACACACAGCTTCAACGTGTGCTAGCTGAGGGTTGTCATTTGGCTGCCCAAATTCATCTATTTCTTGAAGCTCTGGCAGTGTGTTAAGAGACAAAGCAATAGTGGACAGTACGATGAACAGAATGGACACAATGGCCAAAATCTGTAAAACAAAATAAACAATGTTTTGGTTAGACTGATATAAGTGTATTTGTCAGGGCCTGCTTAAATCCTTTCAAGTGTGCATGTGTCAAATAAACTCAGAATGATGGAAGCTGCTTTGGCTGCTTCATTCGTTATTTTGTTTTAATGTTTTGACTTTTGCACAGAGAGAAAACATTAGAATCATCTTAGACATGGTCAAAACCTGATGGTTTTACTGCCTGCAGTAAGCCAATTCATTTCAGAAATCAAGCCATGATTGGTCTTACCATTTTTAAATTAAAGTGGAAGGTGGTATTTATTCTTGCAAGTTACCAAGTGAAGAAAATGTGCAGAACATTATTTTCTGCATTAAATGTAATTATGTAAAACTTTACACAGTGCAGAGAAGTGATTGGGAAATACCGTGTGTAAAGCTGTCAATTTAGTACTACATAGTGCGCACCTTCTTAGCCATGTGTAAATTTATGAGCCAAAAGTCAAAGTTAAGAAAAATAAACAAGAAACATTGTTCAAGAGACTAGTCCTGCCAAATTGGCATGTCTAGACAAATTTCAGGTGCTACAAGAATTGAAGGTATTTGCCCTGAATTAGGTTGAGAGCAAAATGTTAAAAAGTAAGCAGTAGTATGAAGGTGAACCCAGTTTCTCATCATGATTAAAATGTGTAAGTAGACGAATGCTTCCTAGAAATAATATTGCAATTTCTGTCTCAGGAGATAGGTTTTCTGAAATATTTTGTCATTCATTTTGATAAAGTTCAAGCACCTCTGTACCTCACAGCCTTCCATTTTGCCTGGAATAGCTGGTCATTCTCATTTACAGAATCAACATTCTGAGAAAAGAAATTAACCTATCAGAGAACCTAATGGTTTTACTACAAAGTTTAGTTATTTATACTCAAAGGAATATGGGCAGCTTTGAGATAGTGTGCAAAGTGTTAAAGTGATGCAAAAATTATTATAACACTTGGAAAAATATATTGTTTTCATTAGAAGTCCTAAGTAAATCCAGGTTTCTATTAGAAATGCTAAAATAAATTGTTTTCTGTTTTAAAGCTCAGTTTAAGCTCATTCACAAAAGCATTTGCTCTAGTTTCTCAGAAATGGTACTGTTAAATCCATTTGGTGATGTCTGGTGTACTTCCAAGGCCACACTAAGTCTGAAAAAAGATTGCTGTAATACCCAAAAAGAGTGAAATGCAGCTAAGCAGAATGCAGGTGTGATGAGTATATGGGGAGAGATTGGTCACAGTGGTGATAACGGCTCCGGAGATGGAAAGGCCACCTCACTCTAACTTTGAGAAAAATAGCAGGAAGCCTGTTTCAGCTATGGCTTACTAAGCACAAATTCAGCTCTCTAAGCACAAACTGAAATTGCTTATGGTGTGAGGGTCCATATTTGGCATCATCTTGTACTTATCTGTGGCCTTTTCCAGCTAATAATAGTATAGAACAGGTAGCACCTTTCATATTTTGAAGTATTCCAAACAGATTTGTATCTCTTCCTACCAGTGCTGCTTCTTTTTTTTTTTTTTTTTTTTTTTTTTGTAGCCATATTTATTGGAGGAAAAAGATCCATTCATTTCTCCTGCTAAGTGAGTTGTGGACCACCTGTCTTCATCCTTCATACAGCCCATTCAAAAAACATACTCTGGTTAATCTATCCCATTTAGGAGGGCTATATATCCCTTTAAAACTTCTGCTACCCACAACTGCAAAAGAAGCCAATCTAAGTAGAATGAAGGCCATAACACTGCATACCTAGGCCGAGCTGATTAATGACATTTGTGATGTCCCGTAGCTAGGACAGAGGCAGACAAAAGGCAACACTACTGGAGTGCAATAACTACCTTTCAAACTGTGGAAGTTGCCTGTATCAGATTTCACTGTGAAAAGGTTTGAAGATTAAATAAGGTATACTACGTTCTCCACTTCACCGAAATCACTGTGAAATAACTAATGCATGCTTGAGTTCTGTAACATACTCACTAACATAATTATACTTTCAGAATTCAAAGAACAAATAAACACGGCACAGGTCTGAGCTGTTGAGCTTGCGGTTTCTGTCAAACTGATGGCTTCCTCATTGGGGCTGGCATCAGAATGTAAATAACAGCATAGGAAAAAGTTGTATAATACTAGGACCCAATTACTTGACATGTGTTGTTCTTAAGAAAGAAAATAATGAGAACATATCTGCCCGATTGCCATCAAACTGTTTTTAATTAGGAAATACTGCTATTTCAGTCTGTCACAGGGAATTTATTTTATGCCTAAATGGTCAGCATCATACAAAATATCCTAGAAAAGAGGTGAGTCAATGTGTAGCACCCCTTCTTACACTGTGTGACAATACTAAAACTCCATGCATTTTATAGATCTTGAACACAAAACTCTCCTGTTCAGAGTTGCCACCCAGGGTGTTTTATTGACAACAGCCATCTATCTGTTTGTTCCAGCTATTCATTCATATGCTTATAACACGCAAGCCTGAACTCTGCCAGCTATTTTAATAAAATATACAGAATAGCAGGCCTGGAATTTTTAGTTTTATACATATCATCTATAAGCATGAGTCTGTTCTTGGTGAAAAAAACTTACAGCAAAGTATTTTGGCTTCTTCTAATGTAAGAATCTCAAGCTTTTATTTGTCGGGGACTTCACCGTGTAATTAAAGTTGTGCATCATTCCACACACAGTATGTTTTAATTATTGCAAATGATTAGATTTTACAACTCATTAGGCAAAAAAATGGCAGGGGATCGCTAGGAAGAACAAGAGCAACTATGAGAAAAAGAAGAAAAAAAAGGGACTCCCTGTTCTGAGTCTACATAATGAACACTTTGCAGATAGTATTACTCTGGTAAATCCTCATAGAACAGATGTAGTTTATAGTAACAGAAGAAGCGAGTTTATAGGAAAGTCCTGTAGCAATCTGCTACAGCTATGCTGATACAGAAGAGTAAAAAACCCACCGCTGACTGAATCTTTCCCAGCTAAACCTCTTGTGTTCTGGACATCTTTTTGGAACTGTATTCTGGACTGAAATGCCTGGAAAAATTTGCATACTCCAGGTAATCAGTTTATGACCACAGTTTGGCTCTATAATTCTTGACATACTATTTTTAATCTACATTTTGGAAAATAGCCAATACTCTGTTTAAATGACAGCTTCTGGCAGCTTATGCCATTTAGCTATGCTTCTACAAAAGCACATAAAAATCTGACTCTTATTAAACTTTAAAAATAATTTCTTATAAATTGCAAAATGTTTCTGGAAGAATGGACATATTTAAATTTCTTTCTTATGGGCTGGATATGAGACATTTGAATCTGCTGCTGATGCAATGAGTAGTAAAACATTCCATGACTTAATGATGGAGTCTTAACAGACTGCTCCAGATATTGTTGGTTTTGATTTTTGGGAGGGCAAGGACTGGTAACCATCTCCTGAAAATGTAGTGGTTTCCCAGTATTAAACTGCCACTAAAAACTGGCTTTTTTTCCTGTGTACCTATCTCATCACTCATTATTACCAGCACTGTGAGGACTTCTGCATAAAATAAGCATACAACTGAGGCGGAAAATAAAGGTGTAATGGAATAGGCTTCAAATTGCTCCTTGCAGTTCTGCAACAACTGATATTGTGATAAGGCTTCTGACATAACTGACATGCCAGTAGTATTGTTATATAAAGCAGAGAAAAAGTATGCATTAGGTTCACACTAAGGTATAGCTGCTCAGCGAAAGTTCAGTTGAGCCATATCTAACAGCCAGTGCAGTATATTTGATTAATATAGGTTTCAAACTGTAAGCAGGTAAAACTGTATTAGCAATGTTGTTTCCTTAATTTTTATTCCAGGGTGGGATCTAGGGTAGGATCTAGACCATTTAAGTAACAGACAGCGATACAGTCTCATTACTTTTCAAATCTCAAGCCTCCATAGGCACTGAAATTTATCAGACCGTTACATATTCTTCTCTTTCTACATTTAAATGTATGATATTATCTTCAAATAAAGTGCTCTGCCAGTATCTTTACCTCTGGCTTTAGAAAAAAGCTCAGAAAAAATAGTTATTGTTCAGCTTTTGAAAGACTTCTGGAGAACTGTATCAAGTTTCTTGGGCACTTAGCTGTATATTCTCAGAAGCATCTGCTCTTGGGAAAGAGGTGTCTGGATCTAGATTTGGGCAGATAGATATCTGCAGTTGGTCTAGGTTCTTCAGAGAAACCTGAGAGCTACCAAGCGCTGTAGCCAGCAGGTCATGCTGTATCTTGCATAAAAGTGTCCTTAGCCTGTAGCACAAAATTCCCCGATTGCACCCAGAGTTCACTGACTCACAGCCACACTGGTAGAAGCGGAAGGGCAGATCATGAAGGTTTTAATTTCTCTGAGGGAGTAAGTCCATGAAAGTGAAAGACATATTTGTAGGCTTGATGAGAAGTTTATGGAAATCAGATTAAATCAGCAGCATCCTTTACTGTCAACAGTATTCAGACTGTGATATTGAGTTTGCAACTGAATGGCACAAAATGTTTTGCTCAGCAGGAGCACTGTCTTGTACATCTGCCTAAACCTGTGCGCGTCCTGTTCTTGACACCCAGGACTATCCAAATGAGATGCTCATTGGAGCAGCAAAGACAACACTACAAATTGAGCTGCCTTCCAGCTATAAGCATTATCACATGCTGTGAGAGACGAGAAACCAGGCCTGGGAGAAACTAGGAAAAACAGCCTGAGAAAGCAAAAGTTGAGGCTGATTGAAGGAATGCCTCAAACACTCACAAGACAAAACTATGAGTCACAGGGTGGATGGTGTGGAGGTCGAAGCTGATAAGGCTGCCCGAATAACACAAGACGCAGCTGGAGGAGGGAGCCCTGTGGAGACAGGATGGCTCTGCTCTGGTGCACCTGGACAAATTTCAAGGGACATCTGTCCGGTGAATGACCTTTGCTTCATTATCCACGAAATGCATATTAAAGTTAAAACCCCTCAATATGCTAACGAGGGCTAACATGATCATGCTAATTACATCATCCCATGAAACACCTTACCCCTCCCCGTACATGGGATACGTAGGTATGTGGGTCGACCTAGGGGATGGACCCAAAGAAAGTGTGTATAAATCAAGGGAGGGGAAAGAAAGGGGGGTGCCTGGAGAGTGCAGTGAAGTGAAGAAGACGGATGCAAGTGAAAAAGACGGCTGCCTCCTGGAACCCTCGCTGGCGGGATCAACACAGAAACCCAGACCAGTGATCTGTATTTCCCCATTCCCTCTATCTCCCTCTTTTCTCTTTTCCATTAAGAAATGCAAGGCATATTGTATTGCTTGCCACAACTTGCTATATACTTAGCCAATTATCGTGTGTTCAATTAGTACATTGTGGGTAGTTAATAAATGTTTAGACTTGCAGACTTGTTGTCCGCTCCGTTGGGGATTTGCGAATCTGAGTCACTTGTCTCCCTTGTCTGAGTGGGACATGACACATGTTTATAGAAGGAATTCCAAGAACAGTCAGGACAGCATTCTGTAGATATTTAGGGGAAGGGGCCATTATACTTTCCTTCAGCAATACAAAGGAGAAGCACATTTTTACATTGGTACAAACTGGATAAGTACAATGACATTTTACCAGCTAATAATAGCACTTATCAGTGCAGCTCCATGGCACTGCCTTCAGCAGCTACCACTGTTGTTCCTTGCTAGACACTGCAAAACAAGGTCATGAGACAGCATCTCTGTCCCTGGTCTCTTCATCATCTCCCTTCATTGTGTCCCTGGGACTTCCCAGTTACAAGCATTACCTCTTGCTTCTGGCCCACAATTCTACATTGTGCTCCTCTGCAGAGAGAACTATATTCAGCTCACACCTGCCTGCTGGCAATTCTGCACTCAAAATGTGTACCTGTGTGTCACAGCTCACATCATGAACAGTCTGGCAGACTTAGAAGTCTGTTACATTGAATCTGAGGTTTCAAAAGGCCCCACTGGAAAAGTTCAACAATGAGGCAAGACATTTTGCTACTGATAACAGGGTATGGCCCTTACTGGATAGTGTTCTTCATTAACATAAGGTCTTTGGCCAGGAGACATGAAAAAGGAGACAGACAGGGACAAACCCTGCTTGGATTTGGTCCAAACTGAAATGCAGATGGAGATATGGCAAGCTTTAAGCATGCCAATTCTAGACAATCTTAAGTTTTGTCAACACTGAAAATTATGTAAGAATAGATGTATTATATAAGTTTGCAAATACTCCTTGTCTTAAGTCATGGAAAAATTCATTGCCAGTTACTAAAATTAGACCTAGGTACCAATTTAAAATTATCCTAAAACTATTACTGAGAAATAAATAAGACATCAGCCTCCAGCTGGGTCAGGTACTCTGACCTCAGCCTCCGCTTTATCATTATTCGAGCTGAATCAGTACTTGCAAGAGTGAAGACAGAACTTCATGACAGAGTAAGAAAAAAGTTTATATCATTTTCTCATAAAGTCTCAAAACAGACATCCTTTGTAGTTGTCTTACAGGGCCTGCAAACCATCATTACAAGTGGAAAATTGCCACTGCTTATGTGCATCTACCCTTTCAGAGTACACTTTTCATGTCTTTTTAGCTCTCTAGAATAACCTCTGATTGCAGATTCCTGGCACAGGTCTAACAGCTCCACATCGAATACAGTGTTTAATTTTTGAAAAATAAGATGGAGGAGAGGAGAATAATTTAACAGAATAACATAAATTTAGTTCAGCTTACAGCTCTATCACAGTTGCCCTTTCAGGAACACATCTGATAATGGCTCTGACAGCATGTGTAATCACTGAACAGCTTCCCTCTGCTACTCTTGATCTCCTTCCTTGATGACATTATTTAGAATTCTGACCTTTTGTTTCCACTTTTTCCTAGATCATTATTAATATTTTTAAGGACTCAATTTGAATGTTCTTCATTGATCTTTCAGGGATATTCATTAAGCCTGACATTAACCTCCATATATGAAGGTTAAACTCTTAGTATTGTACTTATCTCCTGCCTAAGTGATGCACAGTCTTTTCTTTTTGTCTCTTTGCACTGGGATGACTGTCACCTTAAAAGCTTAGTCTAGAAATGCCCATTTAGGAGATTTTCACTAAAGATTTAATTACTAGCTCCACAGACACTCCCTATGATATCTTTAGATATGAGAAGTGGCTACTAGTTCATGAGTAGATGAGTAGCCACTGCTCTGTCTTCAATTCAGCTTGACAGACCCAAGTTCCCATTAAGATAGTGAATTCAAATACTTTAGATGTTTATTCATGGTTCCATGAAGTTCAGTGATGGCTCTGCCCGAGTAGTCATTTTGTGAGTGGCATATGTGCAGGTATGTGCTGTCCTACCAAGATCACCCAGACTGGGAGCCAATGTGTAGTAATGAAGCTGTGGGCAGGTAGTCAAAGGGACTGCCTTTGCTTCTGTAATGTGGTGTCCTTCAGGTCTGTGTCTGAGGACGCTCAAGGGAGGTAGTAGTTTTCTGCAAACCAATTCCATTATGCATGGGAGACTAATGATGATAACAGCAGCATGATCATAATGATGGTAAGTCTAACATGAGGGGTAATAACAGGTAATTGAGATTCTACCACTAGATCACTCAAACTTCTTCAAGCACAGCTATATCTAAGCAAGATATTTTGAAACTGGCTCCAGAAGGTTTACCTGACCTGAGAAATTACTACTGTCTTGGCACATCCTTCACTTCAGAAGTTCAGTCGTGAAGCCTTTCTGTACAGCTGATAATCCTTCCTGCTTGAGACCACTGTGTGAACTCCATTTTTTTCACAAAGCCTTTCCATATCTATACCTGTTACACTTTGTGCTGATCTTCCCATTCCATAGACTAATATTTGACTTAGAAGACCTAGACTGTCCGAGGGGATAAATCTGCTTAGGAAAGGATCCTATGTTCTTTGAGATCAGCCTGGTATACTTCTGGTTTAAATTAGCAGTAATAAAATACATCTCTCCTGCATTCTGTTACAGGTAAATGACTGTTTTTTGTATTTATGCTATTAGGATAACAGTAATAGAATACATCCCTCCTGCACTCTGTGATGGGCAAACTGCATTTACTCAATGACTTGATTATTGCTTTAGAGAAGGATGACTTTGGGGTTTGCACCACCTAGAATTTCAGCATCAGGATTTAGTAATATGTGGGTTTGGGCATTTGATTATGGCTGAATATGGAGGTGGCTTGGTATAAGGCGATCTTCCAATGGGTAATATGGGAAAATGAGAACCCTGGGAATGTGGACTGAATCTCTGTGAATCTGAACACAGGGGTCATTAAAGTCTATTAGAACACTAGTGGCACATTAGCTGCATAGTAGAAAATTAAGTACAACCTTGCTAAAATTTGCAGGATGTATTTACTAAATAGTGACCAAAAAGTGGTGAGAGAGATCTTGGAGACCAGAGAAATTGCCCTAGGCACAAGTAATAGGCAATGGATTGCAAATGTGACTGTTAGGTGGATCTTCAGCACAGCCCTGAAGAAACCTGCTGTAATTATGAGCAAAAGTTGAAGATAATACTGGGGGTATCTATTAGACTGGCAAAGATGGGAGACCTTAAGCAGTCACAGATGAAGGCAGTGTTCATAGTTTGGAAAGAGGCATATGTATTCAGTTCAGCATCAATGGAGACAACCCTGAATACTGTTTATTTAGCACAAAGCTAATGAGCATTACTTTGGGCTTGTTAACAGATTAAAATCCATATCAAGTCAGTTCTAATATTTTTTTGTTGAACAGCAAAAGGCTATCTCAGCTGGAGACATGAAGCCAATTATTTCATGATAAATAGCAAACTGCCCACTAGGACTAAATGTAGAAGAAATGACAGATCCAGAGTCAGTGTAAGTGAACTGATTATTTTTTTTGCTAGAAATTGGATAAACCCATGAATTTGTCTGTTATATTATTAACAGGAATGAAGCTAGTACCTGCTTGAAATTATACTGTAACTAGTTTAATCAATTAAATCATTTAATGTGCTGTAGGTTACAGTGAAAAGAAAAGGTATATCTATCTAAAGCTTTCTTTGCTGTATAAGAACGGGAGAGATTTAACTCCCCATTACAGATAAATGCACAAAATTAATTTCAAGAGTCATGTTAAAAGCTTTATTTATAAAATAGTTTTGTGTCTGCAGAGCTTTTTGACCTCCATAAATATTACCTTTAGATGAAACAATTTGCTCATGTGGGTAAGAAGAGTCAGCTAAATTTATCAAAAAATGAATGAGATGTCTTTATTAAAGTCCCTGCCTGTCCTCATTCAGAAATTTTTAAATCTTTTGATGATCACAGCTGGCATGTTTCTTATGTCTAGCTTGTGTTTTTTACTAACTGTCTAATTTTCAGGTAGTGAAAGCTGATTATTATTACTTAGATGAATGTACTAGAACCTTCAAAATTTCCACCCGAGTCATGACAAAGAGCTTTAAGTTTCCAACTCTTTTGCGTAGCAGACTGTATGCAAGACCTGTTTTGCACTCCTTGCTTGCACAAAACATGGGCTTCATTACCAGGAACTCCATTTTCCAAAAAACCCCCAGAGCCGCCCCGCTGGGGGCTGGGGGCTGGGGGCGGGGCAGGCCCGGGAGCTGTCCCCAGCCCCGGTGCTGAATGCGGGCCCGAGGCAGCGGTGCGCTGCCGTGGTGCACCCACGCGGACTGTAGAACCCCTTTATCCTATCACCTGAAATACATGAAGGTATGGAAAGTATACAGTTTATAAAGATGATACTGGCAAATTAACGATAATGCTGACGCAACAGCTGTTTCTCAGACAAAATACCACTGAAGTAGGCTGGAATCTCACCCGAGGTGAGGGATTTCTTTTTACTGCTTGCCATTTTAAAACCAGAAAATCATGGTGGAGCTAAACAAGCAGGAGTAATGAAAAATCAAAACCCAATTGTTTAGCTCTGAGAAGTTTTAGTATAGGTTATTGAATGGATATAATGGGGGAAATCAACACACCTGATACACAATTTATTCTGATGCTACTAATTTTGATATTAACATCCAACTTAAAATAGAAATCTGAATGTAACTGTTTTTAAAAAGAAGTGCTGTGGAAATTGGAAATTACATTTCTTGCTTCTCACTGTTTGCACTTGCCATTTAGTTTTAATGGCATTTGTTTACAGCTGAGACCTCAGATTATTAACCAGGACCATACACTTGAGTCTAATTTGCTGACAACCATATTAAGATCTTTGTTTAAACTATTCTCATTCTATCATCTTTTTACCATTGACTGTCTTTCAGTGATATAACACAGTGAGTAAGGATGACCTCCCACCTGAAGACTGATGTTATCTATCAAAGAGATTTGCTACTCAGCCTTATTTGAAATTATGACAGGCACAAAATTCAGTCATAATCTTTACTCACACTTTTAAAATATTTTTTCTATCTTGGCTTCAAGTCAATTTCAATATATATTTCAGAACTGCAGCTCTATAAAAAGCATCTACATCAATCTATACGTTTATATAAAGCTTATGCCAATATTTCCCACAGTTGTGGAATCAGAGAAATTGTTAGGGAAATTAATGCAGTCTGTTGTTTCCTCTTTTCTTTTTCCTCTTTAACTACACAGTCATGTGTAGTTAAAGGCCTGTATATCTTAACTGTCTTCATTTTTAACTGTAAGGTGACTTTCCTTTCTTTCTCCTTTTTCTCTCATAACCAATTTAGACTTCCACTGGAAATATGCACAATATGATACTTTTTCTCATTACTACATAGACTTTCATTTATGACATACAAAATATTAACTATAACTTCAACAGAAATATATTAACCTTTCATATCATATCATGTGTTTTAGGATGCTATCAAATTCTAGCAGACATTGATTTATTAGTTATACTCATTTCATGCTTCAAAGACCATGCCCATAACCATGGGGATATGGACTTAATATAATTCAAGGGAAAAAAAAAAAAAAGAAAAAAAGAAGAGAGAGATCAAATTGAAGAAAATAGATAGGTCTGTTTATCAGCCTTTAGTTTTTGGTGTTTCTTGGAGGGAATTAATCCCAATCCCATTGAGAGAAATTGCCATCTATACATTTTCCATTCACAAAGTAAAGGACTTAATTCTCTGTGGGGTTTTCATCTCCTTGAATTAATAAAATTTGTTATAAATATGTCTAAAAAAGAACACTGATTTAACTTTGGAGTAAAGACCTGATATATAATATTTTTATTTTATGCTCGTTATAAATCATTAAACAATATTCAGTTCCCCATAATACATATTTTCTCTTTTCAGTATGTTTTGTTAAGAAGATATTTAATATGCTTTAATTTCCTTTACAGTAAGTGTAATTATTCTAACTGTACAACAATCCTACCAAAACATACTGAGAGCACAGTCATCAAATAATACAGTGATCACTTGATAATCCATTCATAACTTCCCTATGAAAGAAGTAACTGCTTAATTGTTCAATCTCCTGCTGCTATTTTAAAATAATTTTTCTGTCCATGGTTCACTGCATATTGCTTTTGATTAACTTTTAAATTTTAGAATCTCTTTTCTTAAATAAAACCCTAAAAGTTAAATACAGTGTTAGGGAAAGTTAGTTCTAGGAGATGAAAAAAATGTTCAGCAGTTTAAATAAGATTCTAGTCTTAACCCAATCAATAAAGAAAGAAAATTGATTTGGTTAGATTTAGATGTGTTATAAAAATTTCCCACCAGTTTCAGTACCATGAAGACATGTTACTAAGAAGCAAAGCTGGCAACTTGAGAAACTGGAGGAGAAGAAACAGTTAGTAAAGCCAAAGTATTATGTAAATGTAAAGTAAAAGGTACCATTCGTAGGGCACTGCAGACTGGGGTGGAGTACAGCCCTATTTAGACTAGTTCTAACTAAACCATTAAAGACAACAAAACCAATGTAGTTGTTGCAGCAGGAAAATTGTGATTCTTACATAAAATATTTAAGCAGCTTAAGTATCAACATCATCAGAAATCAGATGGAGAACTCCAGTGAGGACTGTTTGGAGTAACAGTATAGCAGAAAACAGTCTGCTGAATAAGCTCATGTAACTCAACCTCTGATTTCCCCTACCATGATTCAAAGCAGCTGGAGAGTTGATTAAATTAGTTGGGTGAGAGTTAACCTAGCACAAATCATTTGGATGATGGATCTTGTATAACATTTTTGCCTTAATCTTGCTTCTGTTATAAAGGATGCAGTTCAGGAAGAATGGGTTTTGCCACTGATAGCTAAAATGGCACTCCAGAGCATTAGACAGCTTGGTGGAAAACAGGATACTTTAAGATGCCTAAACTAGACACAGATTCAGAAAGCCTCTGAAAGTGCGATAAATATTCATCATGCACATCCTGACCCTATCAGATAATGGAAGCAGGTAATATAATCAGAGCTTATCGCTATTACTGGTAGTGAATCAAGTGATTATTAGCTTCTAATCTTTCAACTTCAGCAGCTCCTGGAATTCCAAACATTCATGAAAAGATGGAGTCAGATTCTTTGAAAGCTGATGCAGAGGATGGCCAACCTGTATCAGAGGGCTCTTATTTTGGACTTTTTTTAACCCATGGGAACACACTGCTGGTAGAGCTACCATGACAAGAGTGGTGGGATGGATGTGGGAACAGAGCTACATATTTTGAATAGAATTCCTTACCCTCCTTTTCAAGTTTGTCTCTCACGTGGTAAGAATGTTTTCTCCAGTGACTTTGAAAGCTGCGCTGCTGGGAGTTTTACCTCCTGCTGTGGCTACATAGCCAAAATTTACAAAGGTAAGCATTAGATTGAGAACAGTTCTTTGGCCGGGTTCGATGCTGAGCAATAGAGTTCAGATCCAGAATTTGAGTTAGAAACTCTCCCTTATGTTAGATGTCCCTTCAGAATTACTTTTGAAATTTCATCTGTAATACTCCACTTTCAAGCCTTTATTAAGGCGTGGTGTGTTCTGTAACGCATCCACAGAGTACCAGTGCTCTTCAAACAAATATATAAATGTCCTCACATCATGTTTAGAAAGGTCAAATTGTAATTGAATAAAGATCTGATGCACAAAATATCTATTATTAAAATATTATTAAAAGGTACTGCTCGTGCTGCTGTGACCTCAGATGAACAGCGTACTAGATAGGAAAATGCCTGTAAGTTATGTGAACCTTCCAATTCATAGCCGTAACGTAGACTCTGCTTTTAGCAAAAATAACTTGGGCAGGTGCTGAATAGGGTGTTCAAGTAGTGTCTGTTTTCTCCTAAATTGTGGATTGGCCAGAAGAAGGGCTGAATATCCACTGCTCTACAGAAAAGACTGGTTTTTTCCCATCACATATAAATGTCTATTAGGCTTCAAACACGCATGGTCTACATGCATCACAGGGCCTAGTTTTGTTCTCAGGAAATCAAAGAGAAATTTGTTGTTGCCTTTAAACAGACTGCACAAGTGGAGTTTGAGTATTTTGGTAAGATTTATTGGGAATGTGCTGATCACCAAGGGAAGAAGAATGTCTGTGTAAAGAAGTGCAGGTTTTGGACCTCAGCAGTGGAGTGAGGAAGCAAAGGAAGGAAGTCTGGCAAGCCTTAGTCTAGCATTCCACAAAAGATACTTTGATACTTTTCCTATTTCTTTTTTTAACCAGTAGATGTCTCTGTTTTACCATGCAGTTGTTGACAAGGACACAAGATTCCTGTTGTCACAACACATACGTAGTAAAAAACAATTTTTTTCCCATGGAATGAATATACGTGAATGTAAAAATGCCGACTTAATGCTCTTGGCATTCCCTGCTGATTTCTGACCAACCTAAGCCCCTGGAAGCTTTAGTGAGAGCGCTGGCTACTAAGCAACTTTGAAAATCATCCTTATGGAAATGTCCTATAGGATTTTAAGAGGACAAAGAAGAATTGGTGAGATTCTATGGATATTAATCTAAAATTGTAATAAATTTAGTACAGCTTTCTTTATCACATAGGCAGGCTCTCGGAAACAGCTTACAGAACACTATGGAGTATTCGATTTCTACACAATGCCTTAGGAAATTCCAAGTTGTGATAGATGAATTATCTTCTCTACTTCATGAATGTATAATATTATTTCTGTATCTATAGCTATCAAGAGTAATAATGTAGATGATTTGAAACATTCACACCTAACTGAAAATATCAATGTGATGCAATTTTATTCTTTTTCCTCATCATTTGAGAAACATATAAGATATATATAGTTATTCTAAAATCTTTACAGAAGAGATCAGCAGTTTTTAAATTATATTCAATTTCTATTATTTTAAATATATATAAAATGAAGATATATAATTTCAGAAATTATAACTTCTTGAATTTTAGTACTTGTCTAAGAATGTGCTAGGTTTCTATTAGTTGTTTCTTGGCTTTACCCTTGTTGTCCTATGGCAGTAGTCCATACATTTAATATCAGGACCTAGGTTTTTTTCTCTGTTTTCCTGGGTATCATTGTATTTGAGATCCTGGATTAGCTCATCAGAGGCAAAAAACTCTAGACTGGTTCTGCACTGAACCCTGAACTTTTTATTTGTGGGTTGTTCCATCCTGGTCAGGTGCTCCCTTGGTAGAAATCCCTACAGAAACTGTTAGGATTTGTGGTTGTGCCTCATACTAATTAAAATGCATAAGCATATTATGTTGGAAAATGTTGCCTAGTTTAGATGATAACTGTGCCCACACAAACCAAAGCGGTATGCTGGGGGTTTTTTTTGCCATTGAGACGCAAATCTATGCTGGAAACAGTACTTCTCCAGCTGGAGGGAGTACTGCATCAAAGACAAATATGTGTTACAGAGTTTCCCTGCATGTTCACACTTCCACACACTGTGGCTGTTTCTCCTACTGTTAAGTGGAGCCATAGGTGAGCTACTTCTTAGTTCACGTTTATGCTCCACATGCACTGTGATGAGTGGTTCGGATGGCCTGTCTCTAAGAGTCATCAGTCCCATGTCACTGGTTCCACCTCCTTAGAGGGTGGCCATTTCTAGGAGCCAAGCAGAACATGAAGTAGTGAAAGGAAATACCAGGCCTTTCCCTGAAATGACTCATTATTTGACACAGCGGTTCCCCAAATGTATGGACAATGAGGAGTTGATTGTAGAAGGGGAAATCAGTGTTGAATAGTTGGAAAAGAAGGACCAAATTGTCTGTCAAATCTTTCTGATTGTCAAACTAATGGCCAGGCCACAGAAACCCCAGAGGTTTCCATGACTGCAGCTGTGCAGCAGAGTTTCTACAGCTCAATCAAGCTTAAGACAAGAAATAAACCTGAAAATAAATTTGTCAGGTATGAACAGCTGTAACGCAGCTATTTGCAGCAAGGTTACGGACAACAAAATTAATCTTCAAAGAACCCTTGAACACGGAGCAAATACATTATACTCTGGCTATGCCTCAGGAAGTATCTTTCATAGCTGACAATTTCATAATACATATGTTTTTTTCTTTACCAGCATCTGGCAATTTACAATAAAGACTTGGAATGGAGGCTTTGGGGTATTTACAACTGCTTCTATCTACACACTGATTACATCTACTACTTCCTGAAAGCCCCCCACCACCAGAAAAGCAAAAATTTGCTGTAAGGGCAATGCGATTCTTCATTTTGCATGATCTTTATGATAAGGGATAGTGCTGCATGAGAAAGTAATGAAGACAAAAATTTGTGTTATTCAGTCAGAAGCGCAAACCAAAACAAAGTAAACCTTTTTGTAAAATCTTTTACTGTGGAATACATATGACAAAACCATGTGAATTCTAGTAGTTTACAGAGAATCATGGCAGTACTCAAAGAGGACAGTATAATTCAAGCACTAGTCAGTTACACCTGGAATGAACTGGAACCACTGTGTATAAGGAATATATATAACATCACTATATACTGTTATGTATGTTTTCTCTGAGATGTAAACATACACCTATGTTCTTTCAAAAGGATTATTTATTATTGATCTTGCAGACTATAATTGTTTCTGCTTTATTGTGGGTCCTTCATGCCCAATTATTTTTCCGTAAATAATATGAGAAACACATTTTTATGGGAAAATACCTGTTTTACTATACCTATGAGCTAACTGACATTGACGTTTTTCACTGCTATTAATAGAAACACAGCAATGGCACCATGGCTGTGGTTTGTTTTTGCAAAATGATACTATCCTAGTAGTCATGGAAGTGCATGCTCCCATGATTATCCCATGCTCCTTTGAAGGATAAGAAGTGGGAGGGAGGAGATTTGTTGCCTTCAGTACAATACATTTGATATTATGACAGAAAAGTTAATGTTTTTCTGAAAGCAAATAAGTGGCAATACTGCTTTTGCTGCCATACAATACGCAGAAATGTACGTGATGTGGAGATTAAATAGTCAAAGCATAGGAATATTTGAGCTGCTGTTCAAAATTTGGGATCTTGAGTTGTGAACTGAATTTTTCAGCATCTAAGAAAACACTTCTCATTTTTGAGCTTCTGTTTATATTTGCCTCTAACAGAATCCATAATATCTCATCTTCTGTCTAAATGGTAATATTTCAAAAGGAATCTGGTTTGACATGAGACTGGGATTATTTACAAATACAGGACTATATTAACTCACAGTGACTGAGGGAAATATACCACCCTCCATCAGCCCTAACATCACCGTTTGTGGATTTATGCTCAAAGATTAGCTCCCTGCTTCATTTCCAAATCCTGATTCACTTCCAGGCTCCAGCTAATCACCTCCCTCTGAGATGAGACCAATATTCTTGATAATAGACTCCAGGAGAGCAATATGGACAAAATTTGAAGTCTAGAAGCAGGAACAAAAATGTTTAGATCAGATTTGCCCATGACCTTCACCTCTTCACAGGGCTCTTTTGCTGTAGGTGCCCATACTGACACTTCCAAAATGAGACGGACTGCTAAGTGACCTGCCTATGTGCTTGGTCTGAGCCAGGACAGACATTTTCATCACTGTCACAAACACGTTTTCAAATGTACATATTATAGCTACAATCTGACACCGAATCTGATTTATGAGAGAAGACACTCATATAGCAACTGCGTGGTGTTACTGTGCATATTTGATGCATCTGTTGGGGAAAGCATGCTGCATGTAACTCAACAAGATAAAAAAGCAATTTCTATGGATTTTTATCAGCAGGAGGCTTGTTTCAGAGCGGCATGATTTGGGTAAGAAATTCCCCTAAAGGCATGTGAAACTGTAAAAGAGGAATACAGTTTCCAAATCTCTCTCAGTGGAAATCAGATATCCAAACAGTAAAATGGTGCCAGTAAAGAAAGTGAGTAACAGATGCACTTTCATTGTCTGATCCTTCCACTTACAGTTAGTCTTTCAATATGATGAACATCATTGCTAACATAAAAACATGCAAATAAAATCGCACTGAAAGTGTCAAACATCAGCAATGTTAGTAGGGTCACTAGCTGCACATCAAATCTGGAAGCTGGGATGAAAGGGATTAGGGTTTTTTTCTTTACATCAAAGGAAAACATGTCTCCTCTGAAATACCCTGTTAAACAGAAAAAGCTGCAGTCCCCTCTCCATTACAAAGCATTGTTCTTTTATGAAAATTCATTTAGTTTCTAACTCTGTAGCTAAAAGAAAAGCAATATTTATTTTGGAGTTCCCAATTGCTTTTGAATTTGACAAATGACTTAAATTATTTGCTTATCAGATTTAGTTTAGGAATGAATTGTGTATTTTTTCCAGAGGGTGTTACAATTGCTAAAGAGTTTCATCAATTTTCCATTAATGTGTAAATCAGTCTTAGTGATAATTACTAAAACAGAGGCATCATATTAACCTCTTGGTACCAGAAGTTGGGATTAGCATATTAGCACATAAGCAATATAAGCCTTGGCCCATTGGTGACAAGAGATTAAACTGCAGCATGCTGTGCCTGCTGTGAATGAATTTACTATACCTGGTCTAATATATTTTCTGCAGTGCTCAAATCCTTATCCAGATCCACACAACTCAGTTGGAATATCCTCACTAACTTCATGGCCAAAGGGGCATTTAAAGCAGGTGTCAGGGATCAAAATCCTACCTCAATTAGATGTATCTTAAACTAGCTCAAAAGCGTAAGCCTTTCTGCACTCTATACAGCAATTACTGTTTTTTGCAGCAGGTGGTAAATTTAAAGTTATTTAGATGCAGTGAAGCATAGAAGTTAAAGGTAGATAAGACCTATTAAGGCATGAGGAATACTGCTCAATAATGTCACATAAATTAATATGCCTTTTGCTGGCTGGCAATGCTGGAATTAACCAAGTAGCTAAAACAAGAATATATTTGTGTTGCTGTAACATGACCAGCATAATATATGATTTTTTGATCAATAATTTATACATCAAGAGATGCTTCAAAATCTGATAATTTATACATCAAGATATGCTTCAAAATCTGATCACCACGGTAATCCTACCTGTAAGAGCCCCATTGCTTTAAACTGAAATCTTCAAAAAAACCCTTTAAAAACTGACTTAGAATTATGGTAGCAGCAGTACAATTTTAAATGCAGTAGCTGAACAAACTTTTTTTCAGTGAGATATCTAGTTAAACAGTTATCTTTCATTTTTTCTTCAAATAGTATTTAGACATTGCAAGTTAGAAAAGAAGCAACAAATATATAGGCATAGATACCTTATATAAAATGTCAGCATTTTCTATTATTTATTAAACACGTCAGAAGTTTCATGGAATTAAAGTTATGAAAGGAATTTGTTGTCTCCATTACTATTGCCTTGAGCTTTGATGACCTGTGAGTTATCAAAACTTAGAATTACGTCCTGAAATTGAAAACTGGGTGGCATTTCTAGATACGAGCTGTTTAATTTTCAAGAGAATCAAATGCAAAGAGATCCTGGGGAAGACTGTGGAATATCATGTCTACGGCCTCACTTTTCCGAGCTCTAAATTTCCTATTGTAAAAAACTTCTACATAAAAACTAGTATATAGTAGCTGCCAACTTTACATTGGTCATATGAGGGTCAATTAATTATGTCTGGTGTTCAATAAACTTTCAGAGATCAATTCCCACTTAAATCACAGCATCTTGCCGGCTCTCTTTCTTAGGCAGGAATGAAAGACGGGGTTATTATTACTGTTCATGAACACAGGCACTTGGGATTGTGCTGGCCATAGTCTAAGGACCTGCACTGATATTCTTACTATCTATTTTAAAGTGGTTCTGGAAATGATACCACACTGGACCAACTGTTAGCATTAACCGCAACCAGGCTATCTCTCCAAAGTACTGGTTTGCATGACATGATTTTGTGGCATTAGTTAGCTTGTTTTTTTTATAATTCATTATTTACTACTATTTACATTGCATTGCTGGAAGAATGTAGTTCACTTTGAAGTGGGCTCTTTACAGACAATTGTCAGACTCTTGTCTGGATCTAGATTAAACTTGATACTGAATGAACACAATAAATAACACAGGAAGATGGGGACACCCTTTACTGGTCGAAGCTTAGTACCACATATTTTCTACTTTATATGGGTTTTATATAAGTGCCTTTAGAGGGAATGCAGGCCTTTATGAATTCTGGGCACTGTGTAGCAGAAAGTGCTCTTTACATGTTTAAAAAATGCCATTTATTATTTTCAGTGATCATTAGTTTTACATAAAATGTATATATGTAAGACCTTTTTGCAACAGTAAGAAAGGTAAAAAATGCCCTTAGATGAAATGAGAATCGGGTTATCACATTAATAATAATTTTCATTTCTTCACAGTGAAATAAATGCAATCCTCAAAGATAAGGGCAAAGCTTGAGATGGGTAAACTGGTCTAGGGGTCCAGAGTTTGTGTAGTTCAATTGGTTGGAGTGGCTTATATTAATTCTGTTCAAGTTCTCCCACATCTCTAATAAATATCAGATAATATTTCCAACAAATCATTGGCTTTTCCTTCTCTTCCCTCCTGAAAGGCACTTGTTTGCAGAAGTTCTGCCAAAACCATGAAAACATGAATAATGTATTTATTTTATACATATTCCATGACAGAAAGAATTTGTACATATCCCATCTGAAGAAAAGCCTAATAACAAACCAGAAATGTAAAAAAACCCACATAATTTTTCTCTGCTCTCCACTAGCCTGCCAAACTGGAAGACTGACGTTAGTTATTCTCACTGGACCACCTTTTCACTAAATTTTGTTAGTTCATTAAAATTCCTGTTTACCAATTTATAAGCTTCCCTTCAGAAATTTATATGAAGACATAATCTCTATGTGCATGTATTTGTGTGTGGTTATCTATCTTAACTACAGCATCTGCAAAAGCAGAAACCTTAATGACCTTAATGCAATCAGGAAAGGAACTTCTGAAGCCTTTCAATACAAATGCCTTATTAATGGCTTTTACAGCTGATCTGCAGAATGCTGAGTTGAAACATATGAGAACAGCTGATATTATGCTGATAGACAAGAGGTCAAATCTCTACAGGGTCACGTATGTTACCGCTGAAAGCTTAAGCAATTGCTTGCACGCATGGTTATTTATAGTGTTAAAGAGTGAACCAAGAGTATTGGTATCTGATCTATATCGCAGATACATAAAGCAAACTGAATGCCAACTGAGGGAACAACAGATGCCCATGAAGCTCGTCTGGTTGACAGATGTCATTTGAATAAAGTTTATTAAATATTAATGGCCACTTAAGCGGATTTCCTCTGCTAGTTTCTCTCTGGAACAGTCACCAAATCCCAAATGATCTGGGCTGCATTATGTCCATGAAATATGCCTATGCTACTTCAAGGTCTAGGGAAGGTTGCATCTCAGACCCTTTGATGAAGAACCTTCTTTCTAAATCTCCACAAGTGTGGAAGTTAAATCTCACTTGGAGCAGGAAGGGCTCCTGAGAAGCTGTGGAACAGGGATTGCTGGCTGTAAGAATCAAAACTTCACGGGAAGAATAAAACAAGCTCCAGACCATCAGAGTTTAGAATTCAAATTCATGCATTACTTGTATCAGTTTCCCTTTAGCACATCTTAAGGTTTGATTATCCTACTTTAAAACTGGTTCTTGGATGCAAACATATGCTGCTTGGTTATGAATAAAAAAACAATAAAAATATTATGCTTAGTTTATGAATAGAAGTAAGTAAAATGACTTTCTCGGGCCAGAGGTTCTTAAACTGTGTAACACAACTGCCATGAAAGATGCATAAATAATGCCTAGGAAGCCAAGAGCTTCCTTCTAAGCAGAAATGTGACTGGGAACTGCTGCTGTTGCTCCCAGCATTACCATAGAGATGGTACATGAGAAGAATAAATTTGGGGACTTCTGTAAGCCTTTGTATTTTGTAACAGATAAAACTATGCAGTTCAGAACAATGGGCAGCATCTCTTCAGGACACACGCAGGAGACTATGCAGTACAGAAGCAGGAACTTTACATATAATGAGCCAGTTCTCATAGCAGATTTTGTGGTAGCCTCTTGTAACAGAGTAAAATAATTCCCCCAGTGTGAGCTTAATTTTAAAAGACATCTGCTTACAACTGTAAGTGATAACATTTTGCGGTGATAGGGAACATTTGAATCACAAGCAAAAGACTGGAGTATTGGCTGTGACTACCTGCAATTACCATTTCAACTCTCTCTTACAAAGATTTCATTCCAGATCTCCACAGCTGTCCACATATTCATGTACTGTACAGATGAGAAGGACAAAGATATTCGCTCAGACTACTTACCTCTCACAGTCTTTTAAATACTTAATCTAAAATGTGCAAAATGTACATCTAAAACAGCAGAACATTGTCTCAAGATTACAGACTCTGCAAAAGTCACCAAATCTCAGATTTACTCTTACACAAAGCTGCCGTTTACAAATCCCTAGATTTCATGAGAGCAGCAGATGGTGAAAATACATTTCTAACTCATTTATGCTCTATGCAGTGGGATGAATTCTTTTTGCTCTAGTCATAAGTATCCTTCCAATACGATTCTAACATTATTTCCAAAAGCTGAAATTGGTTATGAAGTTGTTTTTTAATCCATTTCATTTTGTATTGTTTTTGAAGTGAAGAACAAGTAAAGCTTATTATCACTTACATTTCAAATGCAGCACCTGTCAGCATTCATATATATAATCTACATATACACACATACGCACATATATACACATACACACACACACATATACATATATATGTATGTATATATACTTATACAGAGAGAGATACCTGATGAACATCTTCAAATCTGAAAGACAAAAGCTTAATTTAGGAGCATTTAGAGTTGTGGGATACACTGCTGGCATGGTGCTAAATGCAATTTACTAAGCCTTTATGCAATGTTTTATTATACAAAAAATTGCAGATGTGCCAAAAGTAACAAAGCGGATTGGTCTGGAAGATTTAATGAATTTATGTCAGCTCTGAGAGCCTGAGTCAAACATCATACTCCTGGAACTTAATTTGGATTGCTAGTGCTTTTTAAAGTAATTAAGAGCATACAGTTAGGAGACATTTGAAGTGGGCTGGAAATACTCTACTGGAAAATACAGTTTTGTTATGAATCTTTTCTGCATTGTGTCATGTTGGGTTCCTTTCTTTTTTTTACTGCATACTGCTTTGCCCAAGACTTGCACTTCCTGTTATGTCAATGTTCTCAGTCCCCACTGATTTCTCCAAGAATCCCACCTATGGGAGAATGTCAAGAACGAAAAACTCAAAAAAACCCAATGAAAATGTGTATGTTCCAAGTTAAAAGGGCTCTGAGGATTTCGGGTAAATACTTGTATAATAAATGCATACAAGGTAATTCTTTGTTCATTCAATATGACGAAATACCTGGACACCCCATGCCCTCCCTGCCCCCCAGAGTTCTATTGTGTTTTTCCAAAAAAATCAATTCACTGTATTTCCTGATTTGCTTCACCAACATGATCTCATTTCAACAATGCTCTTTGTGAGGAAGATGGAAAAGAGATCTTCTAACACAGTCAGCTCAGCTCCAAATTCAGTTATGCAGAAACGTTTTTAATGTAATATTGTACTGTGATTTATACTCATTTAGCAAGGCCAAGCATTAATAGAACTAAGAGAAAGAGGAAAAGAATATAATTATTACTAGACCTTACACTAGAGCTTTTCTTCAGAAAAAGCAAAATAAAAGGGTCTTGAGACTGGCTTGTATATTAGAACAGTTACCCACGTAACATTGATATGTCAAAATTAGGAGTATGCAGAATATTGGATGAAGCCTGGAGGTCCTTCACCAGTGCTTTAATGTTCATTATCTATCAAAAATATCGATCACTAGAACAGATGGGTAAGCATTTACTGAGGAAAATTCTGAGTGAAATGAGAATCAAATAAATATTTTCTGCATGCTTTTTCTTCTGTTTTAATGGTAAAAACCCATTTTTTTTAGAAACCAAATGTCTCAGATATCCATTACAAATGTGAAGATTTTCATTTAGAAGGAAAAGCTTTTCTAAACAAATTTCAAACAGTAATTTCTGACTCTCTCCATTGGAAACCAAGAATTGAGCCTGAAGTACCTGGACAAAACACTAGTATACTTGTGGGGCTACCGCACCACTATGTGGACTCTTGTGATCTGAGTCACCTGTTGGAATGGTCAAATTCTACCTTCCCAATTTAACTACCACTTTGCCTCAGGTGGATGAATCTCAGCACAAATGTTTAACAAATCCATCACAATGGTAATGTGTTTCAATGAACAGCAACGTAATACCCAAATGCTTGAAAACAAGTCCAGCTCAGTATGCCCAGCACATCACTTTCTGGAGCACTTGCACATGCTCAGGCATGGAGATACCACCGCAGGCACAAAAGGAAGAGTGTCCATCTTCCCTCTACACTGAATTTAGGCTGATGCCATCGTGACAACACTTTTAAATGAGTTCATCAAAATTAAGGGTGTAAAGTTGAAACCAAAATTCACCAAACTATGCCAGAACCAGGTTTTTACAGAATCAGAGAATCACTAAGGTTGGAAAGGACGTCTGGATATCTTCTAGTCCACCACCACTCACCACCCCTGCCTCAAAGCAGGTCATGGTCAACTAGAGCAGACTGCTCAAGGCTATGTCCAGTCAGGTTTTGACTGTCTCCAAGGATAGAGACTCCACAACCTCCCTGGGCAACCTGTTTCAGTGTTTGACCACTCTCACAGAAAAGTTTTTTCTTATATTTAAAGGGAATGACCTGTTTTTTAACTAGTGCTAATTGCCTCTTGTCCTGTCACTGGCCACCACTGAGAAGAGTCTTTATCCACTCCCCCAATCAGGTATTTGTACACATTGCTAAGATTCCCCCTGAACCTTCTCTTATCCAGGCTGAAAAGCCCCAGTTCTCAGTCTTTCCTTTTATTACAAATGCTTTAATCCCCCAGTCATCTTTGTGGCCCTTTGAAGGGCTCACTCTGGTCTATCTGTGTGTCTCTTGCGCTGGGGCATAACGAACTGGGTACATGGCTCCAGGTGTGGCCTCACCAGTGCTGAGTAAAGGGGAAGAATCACCTCCCTCGATCTGCTGGCAACACTCATCCTAATGCAGTCCAGATGCTGTTGGCCTTCTTTGCTGCAAAGGTACATTGCTGGCTCATGTTCAACTTGGTGTCCACCAGGACCCCAAGTTCCTTTTCAGCAAAGCTGCTTTCTAGAGCCGGCCTCCAGCATGTACTGGTGCCTGGGGTTGTTCCTGCCCGGGTGCAGGTATTTGCGTTTTTCTTTTGTTGAACTTCATGAAGATTCTGTTGTCTCATTTCTCCAGCCCGTCAAGGTGTCTCTGAATGGCAGCATAACCCTCTGGTGTATAAACCACTCCTCCAAATTTTTTATCATCCACAAACCTGTTGAGGGTGTGCTCCTTCCCATCATCCAGGTCATTAATGAAGATGTCAAACATTACTGGCCCCAGTATTGACCCCTAGGGTACACCACCTGTGACTGTCCTCCAGCTGGATTTTGTGCTGCTGATTACAACCCTTTGAGCCTGGCAGTTCAGCCAGTTTTCAGTCCACTTCACTGCCCACTTACCTAGCTTGTATTTTATCAGTTTGTCAGCGAGGATATTATGGCAGACAGTGTCAAAAGCCTTATTAACGTCCACTAATCTCCTCACATCCACCAAGATAGTCATGTCATTGTAGAAAGCTATCAGGTTAGTTAATCATGATTTCCCCTTTGTAAATCAATCTGTCAGTCACCTTCATGTCCTTAATATAGTTGGAAACAGTTTCCAGGATGATTTGCTCCATGACCTTCCCAGGGATTGAGGTGAGGCTGAGCAGTCTGTATTTTCTCCTTTTTGCCCTTCTTGAAGATATGAGTGACATTTGCTTTCTTCCAGCCCACAGGAACCTCTCCTGATCACCACAACTTTTCAAAGACAATTGAGAGTGGCCTCATAGTGACATCATCTGGGTCCCTCAGCACTTGTGGGTTCAGCCCATCAGGTCCCATCAATTTGTGCATGTCCACTTTGTTTAAATGTTCCTTAATCTGATTGTCCTCCAGTAAGGGTAAGTACTTCTTGCTCCAGACTTTCCCAGGGTTCTCAGAGATCTCAGATTGTTGATGGTTGATCTTATCAGTGAAGACCCTCTGTGATGGCTCAGGCTGCAGCTTCAATGCTGTTAATGTGAATTGCACAATCTTTCCCTAGTAGTGGATAGGTCAGAAATAATTCTTCTTGACATTTAAGTTCTAGGCTCATTTTTTATAGCCGTTAGTCAGAAAAGCCTTATTCTTCCCTGCCAGCAGCAATTTGCATGTAGAACTCTAAAGCACTGTGCTGAAAATATGGGGCTAGCAATCTCAGGATATACAGCAACTTTGAAGGATTAGTTCTTTGGTAAACCTAATCCCATGCTACCACATCTTCAATGCTATTAGTTCTAAACTAACTCAATTAAACCCAACAATTTCTATACATGTGACAGTGACTTCTACTACTTTTCAGAATTCCCCCAATAAACAGATAAAACGAGGAGAGTGGCTCATAAATAAATAATGATATAAGACATGGAAAGCAGTTACCATAATTTTGGTTTTATTTTACTGTTGAAAAATTTCCACTCTGAAGACCAGTTTTATGTTCCATGTAGAAGAACATCTTGTTACCACAAAGTACTGAAAGTCACACCTTCTGACTTGCTAGATATGGCAGAAATTGATTTTAGAACAGAAAGTAAAAAGCCATAGCAAAATTATCATAACTATAAATTGTATCTGAAGACCACCATTTCTTTTTTGTGTGTCAAGTGCTAATACAGATAATAAATTCAAACACACTTTGGAATTAAACAGTTTAGCAGATAAGATGAATAACTATTGAAAGGATTTCCTGGAACTCAGAATGGCCAGAGTGAAAATAAGAATGAAACACAAATATAATAAAACTATCTACTGTTTAGCATTTCCTGAGACTTTTTATAGCTTTTTCCATGCTGTACTAGGCTGATTGTAACAAAATGTTTCTTCTTCTTACAGACACCTTTCTCTCACTGTTGTTACCTGAAAACTGATAAGGAAAATATATCAGTCAATGAAAAGTCTCTTTACCAAAAATTATTTCCCAAACGTTTGTTTTGAGCTTTTCTAAGTTCAAACAAGAGAATGAAGTCCTACCATAACAAAATAAAATTTTGCATGCTCATTTTTCATAAGTTTTATTGATATAGTGGAAATAAATCACTCATAGGCAAACCTCAAAGAGACTGCGAGGCCATATCCAGAAGGATACTTCAAAAGTCACGAGGAAATCAACTGAATGCAGACTTTCCCAGTATGCAGACCTGTAGCAGGGATCTGGGGGAACCGTGCTCACAGTGCTTGCGCAGCGGGGTTGTCTGAATGGGTAGGCACGAAAGGAAGGAATCGGGTGCTAGGCTTCTGTACAGTCACAGAAAGCTTCTTCCTTTCAGCCCTGCTGTCCAGCAACAGGGGTTAATGCCAGCAGATAACAGCTATTAACGCAGCCTGGGATGAGCAGAGGGATTGACTGTGTTTGCTGAAGGGCAGAGACAAGTATGAGCTGGGAACAGATGAGGCTCAAATGACAAAAAATAGGAAGAGATATGCTGGTGCAGAGAGATGGGGTCTTTTAGAACAATATGCTGTTTTTCTTACAGACAAAGAGGACTTGTTAGAAAAATTGGGGTCTTGATTAAAGTACCTTGTGTTTGAATCAGGGCTAATAGCTACTTGCTTACTACTGTATTCATTAAACAACTCCTTTTAGCAACTTCTGGTTGGAAAAATAAATAACTGACATTCTCAACTGTCATTGGTGCAGTATGATATTTCCCTATGGCATATGGACTTAGAAATGAGCTTGTTTGCCATTGGCTGGAGCATACAATTAATTTTCTGAGCCTTTGAATGTATTTACATTGTAGGACTGCCACTCTACAGAACACACCTAAAGCCCCAAGGTCATTAATCATGAGATATGAAAGATATAAAGTTACTGGAATAGAACATTGTCACCAGACAAATTGCAGTATATTTCTGACCTTGTGTCTTAAATATTTATCATTGCTGTAAGTAGATTTGTGGGGCTCCTCTTTTTGAGAATATGAAGAAAGCTGCAATGAAGTGAAGCTTGTTCTATGAATAAATACAGCACTTCAAGATCCATCAATTCGATACCTTCCTAAAGTGATAAATTCAGCTTCAAAAGGACAAAACCTTCCACCTCCAGTTGCAGATTTAATTTGTCAGCATTGTACACGTATGCTTGGTTTGATGGTTTAAAAGCATATTCTTAGTGACACAATTTGGCTGTCAAAAACATTAAAAAATTACCTTTACAAAATAATATGCTGTGCTTCGCTTTGAAATCTACATTGTTATGCTCACATCTATTTCCACACTTTATTAGGGCATGCGGTAGAGAAACCCCATCAAATCAATCAGAACTTTTGAAGATAGGTTTGTCAGAGTTGTCATTCATTCTGCCTGGTTCTGACTCTGTTTCACATACTCCAGAGAAAAAAACACCTTCACCCTTCTCCTCCTAGTTGCTTCTTTCAAGAACAGGAGGTATCTCATACTTTTATGCCCCACAGTACATCTCAGATATGAAAGACAACTATGTCATGAGACAATATACTGCAGAGACCAGTCGCCATGGGAAGGGAGTGGTAAAATAGAAAAGATGCAGGGTTTTTTGCAAGGGATTGTCTGCAAGAAAGCCGAGTCTAAGTTGAGGAAAGGGTCACATGAATCCTATGGGATTTTATCCTCTCTCTGAGTGGAATGACAAACTCTCTAATTAAACAGAAAGCCTCCTCATAGGCTTGATAGCTATTTGAACTGCTATCTGAAGCACATAATTAACATTTACCAAAAGACACATGCTTAGAAAACTTTCTTGCTAGCATTAAAAGTTTGAATACAGATGTGTAAGGCTGTTACAGGCTCTGCTCTCAGTCATGCTGGAGACTGAGTGCAGAGACTGTGGATGTTGACAGAAGCAAAACTTGGTCCCTCATAATAATTTGTAAAATAATTTGTAGTTTTAGTTAAATGAGAGCTCACATGGTTCAACACCTCTGAAAAATACAGGTCCATAATATGTCACATTAAGCCATCATGAAGGAAAGCAGATAGGAAAAGAGGGAGGGAAGGGGAAGAAAGTGATGTTGGGCAACCAGTGAACAGGGTGCAAGGAACAATATGTGTGAGTGTGTGTCTGTGTGTGCGTGACTTGGTGAGACTGCTGATGAGATAAGGAGCAAGAGCAGACCATAAACATTTGATTAATTTTTTTTTAATTCTATTGTCAGTTGTGATTACAAGCCAAAATGAGCAGTCCTGAATGGGAACTTATCCTTATGGCTTTGCCTGATGATCAGGCCTCTCTATGTATTTCAGTGCACATGCACAGCTCGCACCCCTGCAATAGCAGCTACCTGTTCTGCAAGAAGACCTATGCAGAGTGGCAGGTGGTGTTTAATGCAACCCCATGGTCCTGTGAAGGTCTGGAACTAAAGCTGGACTGGCTACAAACATGACAATACAGGAGAGAGAAACCGGAATGGCGAATTGCTACTCACCAGAGGCATTTTGTGTGATTTACATGTAACTGATAGAAGCATATTCTATTTTGACAGCCCATGCAAATCAAACAGGTCTTCCTATGTCACATAGTTTGCTATTCAAAAGCACAAATAAATAATGTAATATTAGCAATCCTGCAATAGTGTCATGGAAAGGATAGACATGCACAGTCAATTTAAGACACTTAGCTTCACAGAATAACTTTGCCATTCAATAGCGTGTACATTTTCTGGGATCAGACTTTGCTTCCCCCGGGCTTGTACTAAGCACGCCTGCAGTAAGGAGTTAGTTGCCAAACTGATAAGCTATGTTTTTAATGCCTTACAGAATCAGAAACATAATTCTCTATAAGGTAATACAATGACAAATTCCCACCCCTCATGTCTTTGGAGCACTCCCTTTGACGGTTCTCTCCAATGCTGAGTAGTATTCACAAGCACATTAGCTGATGCATTTTTGTATGTGTTTGTGTAAAAAAGCAGTCAGTAAGTGATATATACCGTGCACTGACAGCAGTGGAGCTCTTGTCCTCCTGTGCTCTGTTGTCCTGTGCTTTAGCATGGCTTTAAGGTGCAATGCCTCATTACAATTTTAGCCTCTTCAGATCAGCAGTTGACCTTTTCCTTTGTCATGGAAAACTCCATGCATATTCCTGGAGCTATACAAATGATAAATAAAAATCACCTAGTCCCTAGCTGGTGCACAGCAGGAACTCTACATGCTAAATTTTCTAAAATCATAATCTGCCTCTAGGTATTCATTACTGTTAACAGCCAATGATCAGGCTATAACCTGGATAAGCGTTGTGGAAGGATATATTTTAAGCAGTTGAGAGTAAATACATAAATAACTTAATTTCCAGGTTTGGGTAATAGAAAAAATAATCTGCACAGAAATCTTGATTTACCTCTCTAGCTCTACCTCTACCTCTATTCTTTTAAGGTCTGTTACTTGAACTTTTAAAATTCAGCCTCATATCCAAGATCTGTGTTTGTTTTAATGGCCTAGTATCTAATGCATGACATTTAATAAACTAATAATCTAATAAAGCTTAAAAATGGTTCTGTTCTAAAATGTTGTTGAAGAAACATCAGACGGTTTGTCATCCTGTACCGGGAAAGAATGAGTAAGTGCTAGAAGTGGCTTCACATCCTTACTATATATAGAAATCCTATTACAATTACCCTTAACTGTCCTTTGCCTTCCTGTAGTAGTTTCCTCTGTGTCCTCTGTATGTCCATAGGTAAATACAGTAAGATGTCAGGGTTTGTCTGTGTGTATGTAGAAAGCAGATGGAATCCCAATACACTTTTATAGTTCTTTTCCAAGCAAATGTGTAGTATCCTCATCCTTGTCTTCACCTTTGTTTCACAGTGTGCATGTGCAGTAACAGTTCTTTATGTTGTACCTATTTTTACATTTTGTCAGCTGAACTGTTGCTTAGAGTATCCTTCAGTGACACATCTTGTATTTGGAGTACAAAGTATTCAGAAAAGAATCAGGCATCATTAATACCTTCAGAAAGCAAATCTCTGCAGAATTCATGGCCTGCACAACAAATGATGGTGGATTTTGGTGAAGGAATGTTAGCACATGCCACAGATGGATAATGGTTATAATAATCATCAGTGCATCTAATCACATTTTTAGCAGTTCTTTAAAAGCCTTCTTTGTTGCCAAAATTTTTTCTTCTCCTTGCTGTAAGTTCAGAGCCTGTTCCTTTCCTTCTGAAGATTAATGGTCAGTTAACTGCTTATGGCTGAGCAAGTCTCATTAAAGCAATATTCTCTAATCATCCGCAACGTTGCCAGTCTCTCCTTATTCTAAGCATATAATTTTGTGGAAACAGGATCAGAGATTAATTGAGTCAATTAGCAGATAGATTTGCAGACAGTTTGGGAGACCTGAGATTTCCCACTTACTGTATTGATTTGTGTGCAAAATGGCATCTAATTTTCCACACTTCTAGGACTGGCAGGCATCCAGTCTGTTCTTTTTCCATCCTAATGGCTAAGAAAATGCCATGTGATCTTTGTCAATAAATTGCATTTTTAAAATCTTCCTTCTGAATCCAGTCATTCTATTTAAGTACTTGGGGGTTTGTTTAATCTATTTTTCAAAAATCAAGCTCTGTTGTTAAAATACATGCCTGGTCAAGCTTAAATCTAAAACATTAGCTGTAAATCAGCAAGTTACATTGGTTTTCCAACTGAAAATGGGCCAACATTTGTACTCATAGATAACCTGTACATTTCTGGTGAATCATTGCTTTTTGCAGAAGAGGATTAACTAATGTAAAATTCCTCAGTATGTATATATATTTTAAAAGTTTTGGCTTGGAGAAAATATGCTGTTCTTTTTCCAAGCTTCCCTCTGCTCTCTCTCCACAGATTTGGTCCCTGTTATTCTTTATCTCAAGGCAGAGCTACCACAACTGATGGATAGCTTTCGGCCATTGACAGAGATCAGGACCCAGGACCAGGTTTCCAGCATCCAGAAAAGCACTGCTATCATCTTCCTGGTGTGCTTAGATGTATGTAAGAACAATTTCATGAAGCTAAACACTGCTGCTTTAAGGGTGAAAACTGGAGCAGAGAAAGCCCTTTCTATTTAATCTTTTGTTTTCCATCCTAATAGTGCTTAAGTACTTCCCAACCATTAATGGCAAAAAGCTCTTATTACGCCTTTACAGGATGCATCAGAAATCATCCATTTAATCTGCAGGCCTGTTTGTGAAAATAAATGTTGGGGAGCTTTCACATGGCACAGTAAGTAGTTCTGTGGCTAGCTCTGAAAGCAGTAAGGTTGCAGGCTCTTCTCTTACAGGGTTGATCTTCCTGGGCTGTGTGGGGCCTTCATCTACCTATACCTCTTCCTCCTGCTGGCCAGTGCCAAGTGAGGGCAGTTGCTGCAGTAGAAGGTCCACAAGCACAGCTTATCCTTGGTTCAAAGTAGAAACCAGTCCCTGAAGGTACTAGTGAGCTAGCACAGCACCCTGTTAAACTGCTCCTGCTGAACTATGGCTTCCCATATTGCTTCCTCCCTTCTTCAGCCACACATCTGGGATGCTCTGCCCTGTCCTGCCCATCATGTCAGGCAAGTCCTATTTGCTTCCTCTCTCTACTGGGAATCAGTTGCTCTTTTTCTCCTCCTCTGTGGTTGTGTTTTCCTGATGGAATTCAGGGGCTCCCCTCAGCTCTACTTCTGTCTCCACCTGATATATAAGGGAGAGTTGCTACTTCCCTCCTTCTTGCCTTTGCTCTCCCCACTTTCCCCTTTTCTCCACTCTCCCATGCACTTTATGAATGCCCACTTTGCTGTGTCACATAACTAGCCACTGCAGGACAGCTGAAGGATCCTTTCCCAGCTCTCCATAATCCAGCCCCATGCTATCTCAGGGATTCTGTTAATGCTGTTGTGCATAACCTAACAGGCAAGGTGAGACCTCCTCACTGCTAAGGAAGACCATCCCAGCCAAACCATATTCTCCTCTTGCACAGGCAGAAGGTGTACACTTACTGCTGACTCTCTGCATTTCTGTAGACTTGTTTGACCTGAAGTCTCAGAAAAAATTGTTTTGGACGCTACTTTTTTTGTAGGCAGCAGAATATTGTGAAGACCAGCTTGTTATGTTAATGGGTAAAGCAGTAGACATTCATGCGTTTCTATGAAGGACTGTCACACTACTCCATTTATTTCTGTCTTAAAATAGAAGCTAGTGAAACAGAAACTAAGGAAGGAGGAGAACAAACTTCAGAGTCTGACCCAGATAGCACTGAAGTCATTGAGAAGTGACTGACTGATTTGAATGGGCTTTCATAGGGATGAAGGAACCTCAACTACAGAACTGAAACACCTCCAAAGTCATCGAGCATGATCACCTGCTACACCTACAAATGGGACTATGATTCATGAGGCGATCAGGCTCCACCCGCACCAGGTCATATTCTTTGTTCCCACTGTTCCTGCTGGGAGAGTATTTCTGAGCATTACAGCTCTGATAGCAACGCTTTTCTAGTTTTCAGTTTAAATTCATTATTAACAAGTATATAGCAATTCATTCTTGTGCCAATACAGTTAAAGTAGCTGTCTTCCTCCCTGATATTTACTTCTGTTATTTGCTTGTCTTCAATTTGGAAAGCTAAGCAAGCCTTTTTGAAGCTAGGCAAGCTCTTTAGTCTCTCGAATAGAATAGGCTCTCTGTTGCTCAGATTATAATAGTAACCCTTACTTGCCCTTACTTCAATTACTCTTGCTTGAGCAAGGAATCAGATCCTTAGTGTCCAACATTTCCATCTAGAAGCTTTTTGCTGTTCACGTACCTAAAAAGAAATTGAGAGGTTTAATCTGCTTGTTTAGTAAGGTTCCTTAACAGCCTTATTATCCACCTCCTCAGTTTTCCATTGGAAGGTACTACTATTCAGCAGAGTGGAGAATGAACACAGCTAATTGCTTGAAAGACAAAAAAATACAAATAATGCAAGATTGCGTGAGTTGGTTCATTAGCGAGTTTCTTCTTCCCTTCCAAAGTGCAGTTCAAAGCTCTGGGCCAGTTATGCACATAAGTTTTTGATTTCTGGGGATTATTTAGTGAAGGTGGTGGGGAATATGCTATTGTAAGAAAGCATAGCTTTCATTTACTTAGTGGGTATAACAGATTCTCGCTACTTTGTGTAATCAGATTTGCTTCTTTAGCTAAATCATGGTATCACGTTAGCTTTAAAAAATACGTGAAATCTTGTTTCTAATCCCAGCAGTTATCTGCCTTTTCCTCATCTGTTAGAAAAGATTACATGCTTGCCATTTTCCTTTCAGGCCTGCAATAGGAAAGCATCTTCTGTGCTGGTTTCTTTGAAAGAAGTGTTTGTAGCTGACTTTTTCTTTGTGTCCTCTTACTGGCCCCTGGAAACTTTTGGTGGAATGATCGAACCTGAGTCAGGTGCAGCAGAAGTTCTGGTGAAAGCTGACCCCACAGTTGCCATAGGAGAGATAGCTGAGTAGCCACTTATTAAAACCAGCATGATTAGCCTCTGTCTTTCTCAAAAGACAATCATCAATTGTATGAAGAAGGTCTCTGAAGTCTTGACACTACTGAAGAACAGCAAAAAAGAAACTTTCAAAAATTATGCATCTTGTAATGGAAATAAGTTTCCCACTCATCGTAACCTCCCATGTCCATGTTGTATTTTTCAGTACACAACAAAGTTAAAAGTTTTCTGTTCAGTGAAGCTGACGATTTTACACAAGACTAAGGGTTCTAAGGATCAGGAATACTAAATTCAATTTTGTATAATATTAGTATCACAGTAGACATTCAGTATTACAAATAGAGAAGATTATTTAGGTAAGAAGATCTTAGTGTATGAATAAAGGTTCCAAACAAAGTGCAAATTCACCTTTTAACCTCTTTAAACTACTCACACCCTCCAAAGTTGTAGCAAAAGCCATAAGCCTCAGCTTTGTAGCTATCTCTTGTGCTATTTGTCTTTTATTTCTATGATAATCTTTGCTATTGTGCTTCACTGCTAATGAGGTACCAATTCAGTAATACACTTGAGCCCATCAGTGGGATGTAAGGATTTTTCTGAAGTGAAATGAATTCATGAGTTCTACCCAGTTGTACTGTGTATAAGAGTGGATATTAGTGGTGAATTATTCTTTATTCTAACAAGAGGCACCTCCTCTGCTATACAAACCCTATAAAGTAGCAAATGTGCGTCCCTTGTTGTGATCTCTCTGTTTAAGGGCCTCCTGTTTAGAAGCTTATGAAATGGTTTGGGGTTGCTTGTTATAGCTCTGATTTTCTAAACTGAATTGACCTCAGCAACACAAGGAATTAAAAATTCAGTTACACTTATTTGCCCATCTTAAGAAGTATGATGCTAAACACACTGTAATGTAAATGAGAGGATAAATTAGCATGGCTGACCACAGACAGTCATTCTCCAAGTAGTGGAGTGTTTAGACACAAATGATTACTCAGTAATGAAATAGCAGCAGTAGTGATGAACCTATTTCCTCAGTTCTAATTACACAGGCTCCAAAAAGGTGTAAGCTATGTTCCCTGAAAAGCTAATTATTCTAGCAAGAGCACTTTCTGCATTACAAATAAGTTAATCCCTACAGCAATAACTGAGCTGAAGCAAATGTGACCATGTTTTTTCCATAGGGAAAGGCATTTGCTCCAGAATTTTTAACCATTCAAATAGTGAAAAAGCTCATCTTGCCCCCTTGAAAATAAATACATTTTGATGAACAGTTCAAATTTTGCAAGGTTCTTGACCTCTCTCTGTTTAGTTACTCATTAGAACGACCATTTTAATGTCTTTCAGATTTTTCAGAAGACATCACTTCTGATTTTCTATCTAAAGATAGTTACTCATTACCTTTAAAGTACCTTAATAAATGCTTTAATATGACTTATAAAAGGATTTTTTTAAAAAGTCCTAAAACTGCAACAGATACTGGACTGAACAGTTCTTCATATAACCTTAATGTAGTAATAAAAATTAATAAAATAAAAATGATCCCAAGTACATTGCTGTGTTATAGCCTATTGCCTAGAAGTAGAGGAAATGCTTACTGAGAGCTCAAAGGCTCCCCAAAGTCAAGAGGTACAAAGGGGAATCTGGCACTTGTGTTCTAAGCCCTCTGTTTAGAGACACTGCACAAGACTGGACAAAGTTTTAAGACTGCTGCTTTCCAAATGCTGCTAAAAGGCAGGATGCTGAAGCCAGGAGACATGTCTGGGGTTATATGGAAGACACTGACAAACCAAAGTCTACAGAAACCGAAGAAGGTTTTTTGTCCCAGCTTGCTTCACTCTTGAATGCTAAAATAAGATGTAATTGATTTTATTTATAAAGATATCCTCTCTCTTTCAGCTCATATGCTCTAGTCCAGACACTCAAGTGACTGCACAAAGTGCCATTATGTGAAGAGCCCGAGTTCCCTTGTGGTGCACACTGTAAAACAGCCCGGCAGCCTTTTCCAAACAGCAAGATCAGTTATATATAAACCATCACCACATCCAAATTCTTAGAAGACATGTCCGCCAGCCTAATGAGTGCAGTTAACAGTTACCACTGAGGGGAACAGAAATATTTTCTGTGTGAGCTCAGCATAAGAGAGAAACTATGCTCATCTCATAGAGCAGCTGCCACCAACCAAAGTCTCTAAGTATTATTCTGTTCCCCCATGGCATTAGCTCTCTGGTTTTCAGCAAGCCACCCAAACTCTGTTTCGCACTTTACAGAGCACAAATAGATACTCTTTTATGTATATTGCAGAGATGCTGAAAGGACTAATTAATAAAACTATTTACCAGTCAAATTTTTTAAGGTGAGGAGCACAAGAAGCCCTTATTCACCCTCTCAGCTATACATGTTCTTAAGTTGTCTGATCAGTTTATATTGCAAATTATGATTAGAGACCATTTTAAAATGAGAAAACTAGCTTGTCTGCAGCTTTTCTTCCTGGGGTACTTACTATGTACCCTTTCTCCTCCTCAGGTCTTCCTGAGACTAGCAGCAACACAGGTGGAAATGAAGGGAATGGGCAAAGTCCTTGAGGCTTGCAGTACCTCAAATTTTCACCTCATGTCCTACTGTTAGGAAGATAAATGTACTTTGTCCCCACGTATCTAAATGGAGAGGCCAACACATCCTAGCAGGGTCAAAGAGAATCGTCACACTCAGTTCTAGCAGCATCTTGAGAGCCCTTCCCCTTTCTAATTCCTGTTTCTTTTGTTTCTCAGCTTTGTGTGTGGAAGCAACCCACCAACTCTGGATTTAAGTATGACAGTCACAGATACTATATTATTGTATCTAAAGGGCTAGCTTATCTTAAGATAAGCTTAAGAAATTTATTGAGATAAATACCCACCAACCCACCATGCAGCTAAGAGGAAGGGAGTGAGCAAGATGCTGTTTTGGTTTGTTAAAGAACACATTCCCATGGAAAAGTAGAGTTATCTAGAGTAACACTGTACTGCACTAGTTACCCACTAAAAAGTTGCCATAATATATTTTAACTGGGTGAGTTATAATATGATCAGAGTGGTAACTGGATTCAAATATTTAAATTCCAGCTGGCAGATTGAGGAAGAGGGCTTATATTCACTGGATGTGAAGGTTTTATAGCACCTAGTTTTCATACTTAGTGTTATAAAGATGATTGATAGAACTAATCCAAACTCTTCACATACAATTAAACAACATGAAAATGAGAGGACATATGATTTATAAATTATGCAATTATGAATAAGGTTAGAGCTTTATGCCTAGGGTAATAAGCACAAGAAATACTTAATTTCAAACAAAAGGGCCCAAAGAGACCAAAGATAATGAAAATAGCTGGGGAAAGAGTTTGGTGTTCTTTTGTTCCTCTCACATATAGCCCTTATGGATCTGTATGGGATATTTGCTGTAACTGCCCATGATAAAGAAAAGAAACAGCAGTTTGTTGAGAGGTTATAGCTTTTTCATAACCTTGACATGCTGCATTTTGGTTTTAGTATGTCAATTAGACCAATGTAAAACTTGAACTGAGATGAATGAGACTTTTGTTTAGTTTTCTCTTTTACGATCTATTCCCTGTCTCTTAACTGAAAAACAGTAAAAATAAAGAAAAACAGAACAATGTAATTGTTTTGCAATCCATTAGATGAAGAAATACGTATGTCCTTGGCTAGCTAATAGCTTTCTGGAAACTAAATGAATACTCAAGATTCAGTCTGGTGGTCATGCAGCATAGGAATACGGCAAGGAAAGAAAATACTAAATGCAATGTGGAAATCAAAGACTTGAGGCGAAAGCAGAGGGAATTTTAAAAACAATGAATATGTTAGTGGGATGGCAGATGCAGCCTCCTGTAAAAACAAACTTTCACTGGTTAAATTTAAGAGTGTATTTTAAAATCACTTTACTTAAAACTGAAAACTTGTGAGGAAAAACATACTTTCATGTGCTTCAGGCTTAATCCAACAAGCTGCTTAGTTAAATCAGTGCAAGTTTTTGAGCAGACCTAAGTGCCATGCCTATGATTTGAAGTCCACCTTCAGCTTTCAAGCCTTCATTCCCCACTGGCCCTGACTATTGAAACACCTCATACCTCCATAGCAAGTTATAGCACTGAAGGATGCCAGCTAAAGCAGGGTGCAGAGGCATGTTTTCCTCACCATCACAGCCACTGCAAACATGTCAAGCCTGACCACTGTGCTTGACACTGTTCCCTGTACAACGCAGAACCAAGTGAAGGTCACAGTCTTCATTTTCAAGGCATCTCCTCACTGAAACTGAGTATTCAAAAGGAGGAGGCCACAGCTGACAACTCTTCTCCTCAGGTGCAAAGGAATAATATGACTAAAGATCATCTCTACAGAGAATAGGCTTGACACATTCAGACTTTTAAATAAAAGTAGCAGACAGCTCCCACCTGAAATAGAAAGCACATTTCTTCTACCTTACCTTCTTACATGGGTACTAACGATGTCTCTTCGTTAATGTACACGAGTTTTCAAAACAAAACTCTCAAACACTCGCTTCTATCTCTGGGGAAAGGGTAGGAGAACAAACACTGCCTGTCAGGTATTGGATACAGTGCCTAATGCAAGATGATACGGTATTTCAATACAATGATAAACATAGTCTGAACACCTGTAGAGAGGCAACACAGAGGAGGTTAAGATTTAAAACTCTTGGAAGAAACTAACATGCAAAGTTATTGGGATGGAGGAGGAGGAGAGCAGGGAGGGAAGAAAAAGAGTGAAGGAAGAGATCGAGACAAGCATTTTTAAATAGCTTCCCTATATTTCTCTGATTTTCTGCTTTGTCCATTCATTAGCCTTTCTTTTAATTGACGCAAAAAAACATGTGACTGCACAGAACATGGAATGAGAGGAATGAAGAGAAGTACCCTTGAACTATACTCAGCTGCAGAAATCACCTACATCTGCTGTTTTTCAGTATCAGTTACCAGGAACAAGTAAGTAGTTTTCTCCCATCTCTGGTTAGACAGTTCTATTAAAAATGGCGTGTTCTTTTCATAATGCATAGTCCATTTTCTGTAAGAAGGGGCTGGATGGCTCTGAACAGTGAGCAATTCCATCTTAACCTTGAACGTGTTTTGTTACTAGGGCAAGGCAGATTGCTAGTCTAGCATTACAGGCAAACAAAAAATTGTTTGACAAAAGAAGATACCTCTTTTCCATGGTACTTAAGAAGGGGACCAGCCTTTGATAATTAAGGAGCCAGCAACTATACCCCCCCCAGAGCTACTGGCAGAATTCCTCCCAAAAATGCCAGCTTCTGCATGGCCATCCAACAGTGTGCCCAGGAGCTGGAATCTGCTCATCTGTGGGACTGAGCTTTTAGCAGAATATCATAACCTTGTGCTTTGGCCCTCTTTGGTATGAGGGCATGTAAGGTGATCTTTGACTTTAGCCAGTGCAGACTTAGAAACTGATTCTATTATTACCTATAGAGAAGTGACAGTGAATGCATGTAAGACTTATTGAAGATCATTAATTCACTTATATATGACTATGTAGAAAGGTACTCAACATTTTTTAGGAAAAGACCAGTATCTCACCATTTGGGAAGATCTATGGCATTACACTGCATCTCTGAAGACTGGACAGATGAAATCTAAAGTGATGAATATTTCCCAACAAGAATTTATCACCTCAGAGCAATAGTTAGTGAAGAATGAATGATGTAAGAGAGAAAATTATGCTGATCCATGAAGCAAGTGCTTTGGAGGATCTTTTAATTCTTCAGAGGTTAAATCAGTCAAATGACAGGGATCCTGTAAAATCTGTATTTCAAGTGCTTGCTTCCATCAAATTGTGATGAAAATCTGACAGTTAAAAGTTTACAGGATGGCTTTAATGAACAGCTTCTGATGAAATCATCACAAGAACAGCTTCTCTTCTGATGATTTTGCATTTTAAATTCAAGTTCAGCAGTATACAAGACAGAAAATAGTTTTTCCTTGGACTTCAATATGCTTACATTATACTTTCAGGATGCACAAGATGAGAGTCTAGTTGTGGCAGATAAGACTGTGGCTGATTTAAATCAATTCTCGCTAACTTTAACCAGGTCTACGAAACTTTTCAGTCCAAGGCTTACCAAAATGTAGCAGCAGAACTGAGGGGAAATGAAAGCAGTAGAAATATTTCATGAGCATCGGTTTTGAGCATTTCAGTTTCTTGCCTAAGATGCTGGAAGAACATGGAAACCAGTTATGTGAGGCTAAAGAATAAACTATGGAGTTGGAATTATTTCTGATGATAAAATGTCTTATATTGCCCCCCTTGCACTTTTAGCACATACATACTTCCTACTGTAGTAGCCACTTCTTTTCTTTCATTAATGTCAGCGAAACTGAACTGACAAGAACTTTTCCTCAGATAATTGGACTTAGCATTTCAGAGTGGCATTCATCTGGGCATGTTCTGATCTTTGGCTTTTTTGCAGAGGGCCCCAGTAGGGCCAATGAGCCCCAGGAACACCAGAGAGCAGCTGCAGACGCGTTGCCTGGGCACGTTTCTGCCCAGCTCAGCCTGTTCTGGGAGCTGTGCTGGCTCCATCTCTGCTCATTCTTGGTCCCCTCACCCACCACTGGAGTCTCCCCAAGAAATTCCTCAAGCATCCCTACTAGCACCAGCTGCTGGGGAACCAAACATATTCAGGCAATCTGTTCTATTACCAGAGATTATGATTCATTTAAAAGCACAGGGGTGAAAGGCAATTAGTATTAGTTATTAATATTAAAGTGAAATTCTTCTGGTGAGGGAACACTAGGAGAGAGAGACAGATTTTTGCCTGATGTTTTTCAGCTACCAAGGCTATTTCTAGATAAAAATAAGTGATTCACCCTAAGCATTTTTGTCACTTATTATTTAAGGGAAATTATCGTGGCTTGGCATTAGTTTTGAGGTATAATTCACAATGTTTAACATAATAAATATGTATGATCCTCTTGGAAAACCATAGAAAGGGCAGGCAGATGGAGATCTGCATGCTGTTTTGTTATATGTCCAGTGTTACTTACATTTGGTAACTACTGAAACCCTTAAGCTTTAAATCATTTGCTCTTTCTCTTATAAAATACTGTGAGATTAGGAGTGCTGCATCTGCACTAATCAAGTGCCAACATTAAAAAAACAACACCCATTGCGAAGCAGCCCATAAGGGTCAAGTGAAGGATGAAGGAATTCCCTCAAATCCTCAAAGACAGACCTTAAGTATATTTTTCTCTGGTTAATATGATTTCTAAAATATCAAGGTAAAGGTGTTTGTACCTCAGTATCTGCTCCACATGAGAATAATGCATTAGTTAACATGAACAAAAAGACCTTGTCATAGTCTGCGGGAGTCACACTCAGATTATCTCTAATGCATTGTGAAAACAAATATTTGTTTTATTTTTTTAAACCTTTTTCATCTCACTGTTGGGGTAGACTATGTGACTTTAGTGTAGATGTACAAAGAAGGAGAAAACAGCAGATGAATCTCTGATTTTCAAACGTATCTATTAACAGGGCAATTGTGAGTTGGAGACATAACTTGTTCACACATTTTTTAAACATCACAAAGCATTTATCTACACCCTTCTAAATACCTTTGTCAGTTTTCTTATTTGCTAAGAAATACAGCAACAGGGCTCTTGAAACATTCAGAGTTATACTGGTTTTGTAAAAAATTCAGTTTTCATTTCCTGAAAAACTTTGTCTGACATTTTCTAAGGAAATGCTTTAATTTGGTATTTAGAAGTTACACTTTAAAATAAAAAATATACAATCAGGTGCATCTTTTTAAGCTGAACAAAACATCTCTTTTATTCAGGATTACTTTTTCACTTTAATATTTTCAAACATGAAATTGAAAAATCTACAGCTACTAAATTTATTTTTTTTTTTTTTTTCACAAAGTCCCAATGGCTATATTGATATTTACGTTTCTAACTTGCTTGGCTTAGTAGAAAATAGATATCCTCTTTCTAAGTTCTCCAGAGATAAAAAAGAATATTGCTTAGAGAAGTGTTAATGTTAGTTAATTAGAGTCTTGTGACTGAGGGCCTTAAGCTGAATATGTGGTACATTTCACCCCTAAAAAGATTACCCCTGTATCAATAGAATTTCCTGAACATCTTTTAAGGAGTATTACTTCTATCACTATTATCTTACCTCTTTATCGAAGGCAAAGACCATGAGTGTTTAAAATGAGGCCAATTTTGCTACATTAAGAATAATAATTATCAGCTATATTGAGGATAAGATTATGCCACCTTATATTAGCTACTTGAGAAGGAATAACAGAATTAACAAGGTTTCCTCTTCTCTGGGCCTATTTATGTCAATATAATATAATTTGATTTAAAATTACCATTTTTTTAAAACTTACGAGCCAGAGGCTGGCTGGGTGGCTGGAATTTGGAAGAAACATGTTTAGTGAGATATATATGTGCTGAACGGGATGCACTGAAGCCAACAGGAGCTCTGTAACAGACTCAAGAGAAGTATGCTCCAACTGTGAATGAATTTCTACGTTATTTACTGGCCTCTTGGCTAGTAAACGTGAGCTGGATTCTGCCATGTAGCAGGGCATAACATTCAGAACATTGCAGAAGCCATCAAGGAAAAGAAGTACAGCACAGAACTGGTCATTGGCTAAACATTCATTTCAGTTTTGGTCTAAGCATGAGCACAATTAAGATGTAATTATCAGAACAAACAACTAGAAATGGAAAACAGAGATCTTGAACTGCCCTCATCATTATCCTGTACTCCCCTCTCTACAAAGTGTTCTGGGACTGGAAGTCAAGCAAAAGTTACAAAGCAAGAACTGTTTTGGTTTTTTTTCCACGTGAATGATCATCAAGACATAATTGAGAAATCCCCAGAATATCCCCACCCCCGGCATATTAATTTCAACAGAATGACAGAGGGCTAATGGAAGATGGAGGTCAATGAGTTTGTAAACCCACTGTGGATTTTCTTGTGTCTTTTACAAAGATTGAAACAGAATTCAATGGAAACTGCAAACGCCAAGAGTCATCTCAAAGGCTGACATTCTGAAGGCAGGAGTATCCATACAGTATAGTATTTTAGAACTTGAAAGTATAAAAGCATATTATCAGTCCTTCATAAAAACAACCAATTTTCAGAGGTACAAGCACTTTCATCTTGCCCTTGCAGATAAAAGACCTTGGCAGTTCTGAAATTCAGAAGAAGGGATTTTGTCTTGGGCATGAAACATACAAGAAATGAACATCTAAAATAGAGGCTCAGAAAAAGATCTCAGCAGGGCTGGATTTGAAGCCCATTTACAATAATTCCCAATTCAGAAACACATCTGTAAGACTGTTCTCTGATTAAAAACCAGGATTTAGAAGCAAGGGTGTGATGGATATACCGCAGGAATAGTTACAGAAACCTTTCCAGAGAGGTCAGCTTTTGGGCCTAGGAGTCTTGAAACTGTTGCTTTGAGCTGCAGGGATTATCAAACATCTCAAGATATTCAGTGTAAAGATGCAGTTTATGATGCCAGTCAAATATATGTTAAGTGTTAGCTTTCACCAGCTTTTAACCGTCACAATTATAGTGAACAGTTTGGAAATGTGACAGTCAGAGCATGATTCAGTGACCTAAACCAAAAGCATCTAGAGTCATTTTGGATGCCCTACAGGACCCTGACTGGCCTCCAGCTACTGCTCTAGAAGGGCACAGGTCTTCTGTTGCTCCAGTGTCACATCTGTGAGATTCATGCAGATGCCTTGGATATACCCCCAGGGCATCTCAAATGATGCAAGACATCTATATTTAGGCAACTGAATGGAGTCCTCTGTGTGAAAAGAATGCAAGCAAAAGGATCCAAAACAGATTCCTCAGATCCATAATTATTTTTAAGTTGTCATAATTATGGGAAACTCACCAGTGATTTCAGAATGCTTCAGCTAGCAACACTGGAGTATGCAAAGTGATTTTTCAGATGTCTGCAATTAATTAGGCACTGGAAGTATTCAGCAAAGTCTTCCCTCTTGATGAGCATTTACAGAGAGGATAGCATTTTGATGCAATTCTTCCACTAACAGGCTGCTTGGGAAACTGCAGTGTTTTGTGAAAATTTTGGACTGACTGCATCAAAACCTTGACAATATGTTTAGTCTGCATAAATGAGGGAAAACATATTTTGTTTTGTTCAGCATGCTCTGAACTTTCACAGTTACATAATTATCCGCTCAGATGGTCCCACAGCCTTATTTTGACTGAAAGGGAAATTGAAAATGTTGATAAAATAAACCCAGGCTGGAAGCTTGGCAGCTCTGCCATTTGTTAGAGAGAAAACGACCCAGGTTCAGGACTTCCTTTAGCGTGGGATATTTTTCACTGCAAACCGTTCCCTGACACAGTGACAGCTGCTGTAAGGATATAAGAAATGGCTGGATTATGCTTTTCTGGTCTTCTCTTGAAGAGAGATATCATGAGAGGGTTGAGTTGCATCCTACGGGGCATGCTGAGATGCTGGCATTTCATACTGCCCAGAATCTGAATCAAAGTGCTTGATCTGACTTTTTAATGAAACATCCCTGGGGTTTTGTTTCTCAACTTTAAACTCTCAGAAAATTTAATTTTCTCTTTCCCAGTACTGTGTATGTAAAACTATGGTGATAGAACACTTAGGTGATACTAATGTTATGGGCTGTTTAAGAGACAGGTATGAAGAGTCAAAAGGGACAGGTATGATTTGAGTCAGAACAAAACAATAAAAATAAAATTGATTGAAAAATTTCAGATGCTTTCCTGTCAAATATTTTGATAAACCCAGTCCATGATCATGAAATGGATTTCAGAGTTGCCCTATGGGAAGCCTTCTGCTAGGAATTCTGTGAAAATTATTGTCACTCATTTGTTCTGCACAAGCCCATACATTAAGGTGTAGTTTATAGGAAATGAAAGCTCTTCCTCTCCGTCTCTTTGCCTCAAGACTGGGTTACAGCAGAGGTGTCTCGTTTCATATCAGACAAAACAAATATGGCCTGAAAGTATAACTGCCCTGCATCTGTAGTCATTTTATACCCTAGCAAAGACTGAAATCTGTTTCTGAAACTTCAGCTGCAAAAGCTATCCCTAGGTGTGAATGCTATCATGGCACCCAAGGCAGCTGAAGCTTGCATCATTAATTTTTTATGTGTGCACCAACAAGTCTAATCTTGCTGCTTACAATTTTATCAATGGACTCTTGACAGATAATTTACTCACAGAAAAATCCAAACCATCTCCTACTGAAGCAGCAATACAGAGGTAGGCTTTAGGCAAATCTAGAAGGGAATGCAAACACTGTATTTTCCCTTGCACACATACAGCATTGTGACTGCTCAGTATTCATAGGTGTGGAAAGGTGCGATGTGATACAGACTTAACTTCTAGGACTGCTAAAGAAATGCATTGCTTTTGGCTCTGTGCATCTTAACTTTCACAGTGAAACTTCTCTGCTTACTTCAGATTCTGACGGTTTCATACTTTCTTCATTACTGGAGAGGCTGAATAAAACTGTCAAAGGCATGAGGCACCACCAGCTGCCTGTCCCTGCTCAGCCTCCCCAAGACCCCCACCCTTCCCAGGGCCCAGGACCCCATGTCAGCCTGCTGGCGCCATCAGCCCCTGCCCCAGTGACACTGCAGCGGGGAGGGTCTCCAGCTCCCTGCAACCCTGCCATGGGCTTCACTGAGCCAGGCCCACCTGTGGGCCCACGGCCCAGCGTGGCCTTGGCCCGTCACCATCCCCAGGGAGGTGCCCGATGTCTGGGGCTGGGGCTGCCCTTGTGCCCCCTCAGCTGCCCTGCTCCTGGCTGAGGTGTGGTGGGACGAGCTGCCAGGCCCTGCCCTGCCACCTTTGAGGTGCCCTGACAAGAACCTCTGAACTATTATTAATAACTGAAATCATGACAGTGAATCAACACCTTCCTAGGTAATTTATTTGGGAACTCCTCATTCTGGAAATGGTTTAACATGTAATGTTCCCAGTGGATAATCACTTCAGTCACGTTACTGGAATACCAAGCTTTTGTACTGTTACTCCATGCCATTTAACTGAGGCCAGGAAACAAAGTTCACTTTCTCATAAAATTCCCTGTGCATCCATGGTCTCAGGAGAACACTAAAATTTTGGTTCCTGTATAAAGAAAATTAAAATTGAGGGAAAACTAGAAGAGTGGAGTTGGGGGCCCTCTGGATGTGAGTTGAACATGAATTTTCAGAGGCTGGCAGCCAGATGTACATATGGCATATCTCTCAGTGGCTTTCTCTGGTGTATTGACTCTTCAGTATTCTTAGATTAAGCTTAGGCCAAGAGGCTGTCCCCACTGTGCTGCATGGCACCAGCCTGTGATAGGCAGACCCCCCACATCTGCTTGTTGGAGACCCTGCCCTTCAGGACACAGCTAGGCACAGGCTGTGTCTTAGACTGTGCTGAACACCTGATGCCAGTTAGCTTTCCACCCTTCCACAGCCCTTCTGTGTAGCCTTCTTATATTTTTATAGACCCGTGTGTTTAATATTAATAGAAAGCTTTAAGAACTTGAAGATCTTAAAAGCTTTTCAGAAATCAAAGTTCGAATATTTTCCAAGGCATACATCTCGAACTATACCGTGTCCTTTCTGATGATCAAAAGAGTTAACCTTGAAGACTAGAATGGAGGAAGGTTTTTTATTAACAAGAAGACCTCTGTGCTGAGAGCACTGACAGCTTCATGACCTCTATTGCTCTTCCTGTATCCCAGACAGAAGAAGGCAGCTGGGCTATACTTTCTTGCAGATATGCAGTGCTAGAAGGATCATAATTTTGGTGGACTAGGGAACCCTAGGAAACGTTTCTCTGTCCCAGTGCAGTCTGCAAACTGACCTCAGTGGCTTTTTTATGCCAGACATCCTGCAGATCCAGAGGTGGTGTTTCTGGATTAAAGACACTCTTTTTCTTACATGGGCTTTAAACTCCTCAACTAGAAGTTTTTCTGTCAGTGGGACACAAACATCAGGGCTGCAGGAACACATCAGGACATCCTTTCACAGGACACTGCTCTCTCCTCAGAGCAGGATAAAGTTAACTTTAAAAATACAATCTGTTTTCATACTGCATAATGCTCGTGATTAAACGTGAATTGCTCATAGTTGTTAGAGCCTGGGGCAGTCACCATGCCTCAGCTGATAAATGCTGCTTAAATGAAAAGACATTTTTTTGTTATGCTTCTGGCAATTAAATAATGATGTGGACAAATCTCTGGCAGGGTTACTGCCAGACCCTACAGACTTTCAAACAGCATTTTTTTTTAATGGCAAGAAAACAATAGGTCAAATAATTTTTGGCCCAGAATCATATCCCACAAGGATAAAGCTCATTTCCTTATAACTCTTACATGACAGTGAAAAAATTTCTATTTGATTTTGAAAGCATACCAGGAACACACAGAGCTGAAATAAGAAATAGATATATAGACCCTGGTATATGGCATGACTGATGAGCCATTTTGTTTTGTGAAAACGCCTCAGGGCATCTGATGAGACCGGGTGCTGTGGTGCTAGGTGCTATGAGCATGTAGCAATATAATTGCATCTGCTCGAAGATTTTGCAGTCGGAAAAGGAGTTTGCAGTACAAAGTGCAGTATAATCCCTGTTCTACATCCTGATGAGTTAGGCCTAAAATGTGCCTTGGGTAAGGGTGAGAGGGAAATAACTTCACTTTTGTGGAGGCTCTAGTATTATAATTATATTATAAATGCCACATCATGACACAGGATGTTATGTAGGCAAGTTTGCTCATATATCCAGTTGCTGGAGCTGGGAAAACTCTTCTTGATGAGTAAGTTAAATTCTTTAGCAGTTTTAACTTTTAGTATTAATCATAATGTTAATGATAATAAAGTACATGCTAATAGCAGCATTCTATAATTTAGGGATCTAAATATAGCAATTTCCTGAGGCTCTGACAGTGTGAGGTATTAGTCTTTCCTGACTGGTGTACTGAATGGGACTTTCTGCTGGGAGCAGTATGAATCATGGATTTAATATATGTAAATTCTTTAGTGTAAAATCTATCCATGGTTTACAACCCGGCTGCTTAGACTCACAATCCACATTTGATGCAGCTATAATAAGGAGTTATGCAATGTTTTTTATGGTGGCATACCATAAAGGGAAAGGATTGTTACATGTTAGAGGGGAAAGGTAGAAGTTACGTGTTCCTCTTTGTAATACGATATTAATGAAAATGAAAACCAAATGCAATCCCTACAGTGCTATCATTTAAATTTCTGAGTCATTAGCTTTCTAGTACAATAAGCAATAAACTTCATCTAATAGGCAAAGCATAACAAAGGGATCCTGCCAATACATGTTTAAGTGATTAAACAACAGTGATCAGCAGGTTTCAAAATGAGAAATAATTTTAAATAATAATTTAAACAGAATTGCTTCACTTATTAGCTTAAAATTTCCATTGCCAAGAAATTATGTCTCACTTCCCAAAGAAGACATATTTAGAGAAGATCTACATGCTGTTTCTGCTACAGTGAAAACTGGGAAGAAGAAGATGCCCAAACCTCTGCCTTATATAAAGGCTACTGCCTAGCCAAAAAAAGAACAGACTGCTTTTGTTACAGCTGTAATGTGCTGTTCCCAAACAGGTGACAGGAACATGTTTGCAGAACACGTAGCATACCTGTAGAAAACAATAACCCCCTTTACTTCTTAATCCTAGGGAGAAAGTCTAGAGCTAAGAAGGTAGACCTAAATTTAACCAGACTTGAGAATTTAACAAATTTTGGGGAAGTTTAGATCTCCCTCCATGTAATGTGGTGGCAGAGTGATGAGACAACAGTCTTATAAAAGGACATGGACTACTGAAGTAATGAGTTGGTGACCACAACCTGACCTCACATTGCTTCTGCATAAGCAACATTCTCTCCTGGATGCTGTTTTCTATAACAGAGAAATTAATCCAACAAATCTCACCTCCAACCTGCTGTTCGCTGTTCCTAACCAAGGGTAGCACAGGGCTTCTCACCCTTCGGTCTCAGGGAGGGATGCAGGCACCATCAGGGCATGCATCCCTCACTGCTACCCAGAAGCCTCCCAGAGGCACCTCAGAGCTCCTCCGTGTGCAGTGAACATTGAACAGTTCCAGGTCCTGCTAAAAACAAACTTATGGATATCAGCTCTGGAACTGCATGGCCTCTTTCTCCTTTCTTACATGCAAAGGACAATTTCTCCATTCCACTATATACTTTTTTCAAGGATCTAACCCATCTTCACAGAGTATTTATGGTAGTAATAACAGCAGGCATTAGCAGCTTTGCCTGGACGCTCTCTGGATAACAGACAATGTATGGGAATCCTGCTGGCAGGCTTTTACTCCTTAACCAAGTGGAGTTTGTTCACAGTAGTCATGATTCCCCAGCAAGTAGCATGAATGCTAGCTGACATGCCTGCAAAGCACAGACCCTACAGGTTGGACAATTAGTTGTATTTTGATACCCCCTCCATGAAGCATTAGGACAGAGAAGACAGGGAAAGCAAATGTTACTCTGGTGAACATATGGATGAAATCTAGAAAACAGTCTCTTATTTGCTGGGGAAGGATGGGCAATTAATGCCAAGAATATGTTTATTACAGGATGCGTATACAAGAGCGCATCCTGCTATGCCAGCTGCTCTCCAAGACTCCCAAGGTCTGTGGGTGATTACAGTACACACAGAAGTGTGGACCTAACTACAGGTCCCATAAATTATCCTGCTGCATGGTTTGACTAATATTTTCTTTACGTTTTATATATATATATACACACTACATGTAAAATTAATAGAAAATATATTTATTTTATACCAGCATTTTACTAGTAGAAAGAGCAGAAAAAAAAATTGAAAATCAAGATCAAGAACAATTATTTTTGTTACGATTACTTTTCCAATATTTACCTACTGCCCTCTTTAAACTTTAAACTATTAGCTTTCCTAGATAAGTCTGTATCCTGCACAGATGTACCTGTTTGTTTCTTTAGTCCTCTGTAAGATAAACTAAACAATGACATTCAAAAGCATTTTTACTTCTGAATAGGGGTGGGCAAGTGAGAAGCTGAAACATTATTTTAGAGTGATCAAGAACCAAATGTAGAGCTGGACTTTTGAAAATTATAATTCAAGAAATATGTAGTATCCAAAATCCTGGTCTAGAACTGAGTTTTGAGTTATGAGCCAATTAATAGAAATTTCTATTTCTCATCACCATAAGTAAATTACAAATTCCCCTTTCTTTTCAAAAGGTCTTTTTTTGAGAGAGGGAAAGTAGAAAAAGTGACGCAAAGTGCTTTTCTTCCTCCTTTCCTAAAAATTTACCAGAAGTTACAGAGAACAGTTTAGGTGGAACTACATTAGCATGCAAAAGCTTTTTTTATCATAATTATTATCCTCCCCATAAAACACAGTGCTTTGTATCCTTCTGAGTAATATTATGTGAAGTTTGCAGGACATAACAGTGCTACATCAGTCATAATCTCAACACAAATGTAGGAACTCAGTTTGGTCTAAACTGTCTACCCTAATAACAAAGCCAGTGGCATTTTGCCCGATCTACACCAGGAATTTTGTTCCTTATTCAATGACAAACTGTTTTTTTCTCTGCTTTTGTCAGTGGTGGTATAAAGTGCTTGATAAATAGAATAGAAAGCAGTCTCTGAAGTACTTCTCTGATGGGGCTTGACAGATATAGCTGTGGAATGAAGTCAAGATCTAGTGAAGAGTCTATAAATCCAGTAGATTTCCAACTTCATGTTAAAATCTGTCCGTTCACGAATGAGGACTAGCACACCTTTAGGAACAGGGAAGCTTTGTCTGTAGGCAGAAAATGTGTGGGAAGCGAGTGCCTGAGAGAATGTGTTCTGGAGAAATAAGGCAAGGTGGAGAAAGTAGGAGGTTTGGGACAATGAAACAGCTGACTGCCTAATTCAGGAATGAAGCTCAAAGTACAAACATTCAGCTTGAAGTCAGCGTCCAACTACCGCTTTGTGAATGGTTTGAGCTTTACCATATCCATTGCTCTGTTTTATGTGAATTCCTGTCAAAATCTTCTCAGCAGCTGTAGGGATCTAAAGTGATCAAAAGGACCCCAACCATGTGAAAAAAACCTCTCTGTTCCACTAAGAATACATGCTTCTGCCCTGTGATCTAATGCATCGTTGAACACGTCATCCTTCACTTTTCTAAGGCTGGTTTTAAGTTTTAATTTAAATATAATTAAATTTTTAATGCAATTTACTTCAAATATTCTTAGTAGCAATAGCAGCAAAATGATGTATAGAAATGATGATAGCAATGTGCATTTTGAACTGATAAGGATGGGGTCCTGTTATATCAGTCTACGCAACAACAAGAGAATAGTAAACAATCCTTACTACACTATGGATCTGTGTCATCTCTATCACATTAATCACTTGTCCTAAGCAAATAAATAGGTTGGTTTTACTTCTTCCACTGTAAAAAAATAACAATTCTTACAGTGTGTTTTTTTCTTGTAACTAATTTTTCAATACATCTTTATACCACAGCCATCTGAACTGCTCTGTGGGTGCCATTAGCCAATGCTGGTAAGAAACAATAATCAGTCTCCTCTATTTCAAGTCATACGGGTGATTAAGAATGGGTCCTGATGGTCTTAGGCCCAGTAAAGAATCAAAATTACAGGTAGTTTCCTTTAGTTTGTCTTATAAAGACCTGTGGCAGGACAAAAGTAAGTTCAGTCCACATGGTTGCTATGAAAGTTATGCTTCCACAGACTACACAATTGAAAATACAGCAAAACCTGTTATATCCTGGTGGTAGGAATTTGTTCTAGCATTATTCTCTGAAAAAATTTTGTGGAAGCAGCTTCAGCAGCAAAGGGATTTTGCTTCTTCTAAACTATGACAAGCATTTTGGGGATGTAGTTCAAACATTTGTTAATACACCTGCTCAAAAGCCAGGTATTCATTTTCTAGAACCTTTTAGAAAGCACTCAGGTACCAATGCATCATACCTGTGTTGATGGAAATGCATGGGAAACCTGGCTGAATGAGTTTTAGCTGGATCAACATATCTCTGTGACGTCTTCAGAGAAGACACCTTATACCTACAGACCCTCAAGTGCCCTCACCCCAACAAATGAGCTGACAAATCAATGCCCTGCAAAACAAAAGGCAAGCCTGGAAACCAGGGTGTATTTGGGCAGGGTGGCAGTGTACTGCATGAGTGCCCCAGCACTCGTAGCTGTTACAAGGGGGTTTTAGGCTTTAATTACAAACTTAATGTCTGCTTCCTCCAAAGATCACTTAGGCTTTGCACAATTTTATCCAGAGCCAACCCACCCCACCCCTCCCCACCCCGCCCAGCCTCCCCTTTGGTTCCAGCAACAGTACCTTTCTCACATTTTCTTTTAGGCAGACAAAATGGAAATGTCAGACAATCAGCTTTGGAAGGAAGCAGTACTGTTGCCAAAAAGAAAAAATTCAGGATGGAGTGGTGCCTCCAGCCATTAAGCCCAGATAGTCTCCTACCCAGTAAATGCTCTACATTCCTAGAAAAAAAGGACCACCACCACCCCTAATTCAATACCGCTAAATCACTTCTTGTCTTGGGACAGTTTATTCTGGGGTATTACAGGCATGAAATCATTAACATATTACATGACAGAGCAGTGGTGCTACTGTAGCTGTGACAGATACATGGCACAGGGTTTGCGGGGAGAGGTGGTATCTTCTACTACATCAACCAACACACTGTGAAAACAAGGATAAGCTATTGAGTGAAAACAATGCTTTTTCTGATGACTCAATATAACTTTCTTTTCAGCCTCTAAGAACTGCTATAACTGAAAAGTATTTGCCTAAAGATGATCACCATTTCTTGATATTTGATTATCCTGTGGTCATACAGTAGTTAATCCTACAGATCATTTAGTAATATGTTATGTTTTAATGACAATGATAGGACAAACATTTAATGAAACATTAAAAATCAAAGGGGGTGTTGACATTTATCCTGGTATTGCCAAGATGTGATCCAGTTTTCCACTGTTCTTACTAGTTCCAAAGGATTTGTTCAATGTTTCGTTATTTTCTTATCTCAGACTGTGGTTCGTGACCACAGGATCATGAAAAGAATAAAAGAACAAAGAGGGAAGGTAATCTTTTTTGAAACAGGGGTCAATTATTCATTTGGGTCAGATGTTGTAATGAATGATGTCATGTATATCTCTCATAGCAACACAATACAAATACCAAATATTGTTCCACTGAGTGCAAAATACTGTAAATTGTGTAGATAACGAGTTTTTAATGACTAAGTTCACTTGGTGCAGACTCTTAGAAATGTTCCAGTAAATGTTGTTTATATCATGAAAAGTGCATATTAAGTACAGTACAGTTTACCACTCTGTACTCACTCCCTGCACTTACAGGAATACCATTAGAGAAGAGATTTGAAGAGACTGGATCCTGTTGTAATTACCTCACATGAAAGAGAAGATTCATATCAACATCCAGTGAGAAGGGGTATTTTAGTAACAATGTAAAGTTAAAGTGCTACAAATGAGACTAGAATTTCTTAAGCATTTTGTCCTGTGCTTGAACATAATAGGCTACAACTTAATTCCAGTTAAAACTGGAATTGCAGCTACGTAAGCTCAAAAATGTTTCATTTTGCTTGACCTTCGATTTGCTATTATACAACTAATCATGAACATCTACCGCATTTTTTTTCAGAAGGGAAAAAAGAACATATATACAGAAATATGCATTTTGCTAAGAGTGAGACATTTATATTGTTGATGTAGGGAATCAGCTTGAAATCACAATAAAATGCTCCTGATTTCCAAAGGAAGCAGAGTGGATACCATACCATCATATCCAGGGTGTCACAATGTGTGTAAAATTGACTGAACTAGCTAAAAGTTACTGTCATAGTGAGGCAACTCAAAATTTGATTTTTATTTGTGATTTCAAGCTGATTCCCTACATCTTCCATTCTGAAAATGCTGTGTGCGTTCTGAATACAAAGTGGTTTGTATAACTTAAATTCCTTGTTTCCAGAGAGTATTTGCTGATGAAGTCAATTGTAAAAATCTACCAATTTCAACAATGGAAGGGTCAAAGTACTAACTATACCCTTGACCACTGTATAGTGACTTTATAATTGCATGCTGATCAATACAGCAGTATCATGTGAAATGTTTTATTTTACATTTATCATGTGAAATATTTTATTTCACATTTATAATGTTTTACTTCTTTATAATTTTAACTTTTGACTTCTTCTACTTCTTAACTTTATAATTTATTGTGTAAAGTTTAAAAAACATAATAAATCCTTTTTGACACAGAAAATTTTTCCATTACTGAAAGGTTAAAAAATTAATTTGGGTTCTTTTTTTTTTGTTGTTAAATCTGTATTTTTCAATGGAAAAATGTTCCAACTGAAATTTTATTAGCTCCAGTGGTAGATACAGTACATAAACATTGCACGGTAATTAGTACTCTTTTTCTATGGAAATTTTGCATGGCATGACTATTTTATATTTCCTAGTATACTGAAGAAAATCACAGAAAACATTTAATCCTAGTTATATTTCTCCCACTAAATTATCTTAAAGTTTACAAATGTCTTTGTCTTGGTTCATTATCACAACCCCCATCCTGTATTAAATGGTTAAAATTCTTCCCAGTGTCTTGGCTTTCCTGATCCAGGTTTCCAAAAATTGCTGTTAGTCAATTTTCACATAGCCTTGTTATCTAGTGATCACAGGTTGCCTTTGCTGTGATTTTCCTGCACTTCCCGCCAAGCATGTTTATCCTTAGACAACACCTCACCAGTGCTCATTGCCACTTTGTCAGCAATTTGCAAATGCCCGTTCAAGCACTAAAAAGAAATCCAGAAAGTCTAAAATTTTGAATGAAAGTTTCTCACGTAGCTTAAAATGAGCAGTAGGGTGCCTACACTGGCTAAATAAAAGAAATTGAGAATTAACTCTTTATTGATTGCCAACGCATTGATTAAATGTTTGCTAGCTGTCCTTTCACCTCCACTCCATCCCTCTGGCCATGGCTGATCGCTTACTCATCAACCTTTTGAACCCAATCAGCCACCACGGTAATTATCAGCAGTTCTCATAAACCCCACTAACTTTATAATGATACACTAGGGCCATTTATTATGGACCTTGCAGTGATGAGCAATGCACACAGCAGTTTTACCCCACATTTGAAATGTTTCTTTCTGAATGCAGACAATCTGAGCCACAAAAGCAATTTTGCATGCAAAATGCCAATATCACCTAACTTGTGTGGAGAGCCAGGGCTGCAGCAAGGATGTCATCTCTGTTCTTCTGGGTGACTTGGAAATCACCACATTGCTGCAACAGCAAACTCAGATGTTGATCTATTTAAACTGGATGCTGTGAAGTCCAGTCGGTTGAGAAATTACAACTTTGTATTGATTTTTCTATTCCTTTTAAAAGGCTCTACCAGGAATATTAGTGTTATACCATCTTTAAATTAATGACATACTAGTTTTTATAGGCTCTTTCTATCCTCAGCACCAAAAAAAAAAAGCCACAGGAAGAGCAAGCCAGCTTGTTCTACACTGCAGAAGAGACTGTAGTCAATATTTTGACTGGGCCTCTGGAGAATAACACAAATAAGATTATACAAAAAGCAAAGATGCCACTTGACAAGAAGGTGGTTTTGTAAAACAATACACAACAGGTCAAATCTGTTAGGAAGAAAAGGCAGTCACAAGAATTGGCTGGGGTAAAGGCTTAACAGCATTCATAAATTAGCTGATGCTTAAAAATGTTATTCATTATGCTCTATTTATCAGCTTGTAAAGGCTCTCATTTTAATTTATAATAATGCTCCTCCTCAGTCATCACCTTTCTGCCTCCTTTCATTAGATTAGAAAATTCAGTTTTGTATACCCTGTTCTCCCACAGAGAAGCAGAAATTTATTTTCCTCCTCACCTTTTGACTACAATATGTATTCTTGTCTAGGTCCTCCTGACTTTTAGTAGTGTAATAATTTACTGGACAACTCCCCACCATCTCAAGGATGTGCCCACAAACAGCATACTGCATCTTGATTTTTCTTCCTGACAGTAGAATATTGAAATCAATTTCAAAGATAAAAATGCCATCCAGTTTGATTCATCAAGTGGAATAAAGCTCTCTTGCTAAGAAAGCTCTTTGAATGTGGGTTAACTGTGACCTGTGCTCCTCCACAGTCCTTGGAACATCTGGCCATATGGGCTGTAAGCAGATTAATCCAGTGCTTTGCACTCTCCTCCTTTAAACAGCTTAAAGGTTGCTGTTTAAATAGCACGGCATGCAATTTTTTTAAAAAAGATCAGCAAATATCTAAAATAACTGGGACCAGATGAATAACCCCACTCCACAGGAACTTTTCAGAGGACCTGAAGAAGCAAAAGATTTGAAAATTACTTGGCTTTGTTGTGGTTTTGTGTTTTAACTTGATATATCTAAATTTAATCTTTCTCAAAGTTGTCAAATCCTATCTAGCTTACATGATTGATCCAGACATACAACTTCCACTATTCCTGTTTCTGACAATTGTAATAGGCACATTTAAAGTCTGGTTAACCAGGGAGCTGTGGGTAAGAGGGACCTGCAGTACCACTAGCTTGTCTGGACGAAGCCTTTATGCCTGGATGAAGCATGCCTCCCAGAGTGCTGGTAGCAATGTACATGAAACTTCAGCTGTAGCTCCAAAAAGCTGCAAAGTACACCCTCACAGCACTGACCACCCAGCTGGTGCCTGTTGGTGCCCAGAGCTATGTAAGCATCTCACTTGACACGTGTTCTGTGGAACAAGCAGGGAGACTAGGCTCTGGCTACCTTCCTCACACTTGCTGATGCTTTTGGCTGCAGGAGCATTTGCAACTGGATTGTACTGATGCGCTAGAGGTCATGTGTAGGACACTGATGCAGAGATTTTTTTGCTACTTTTTTTCACAACAGCATAATAAATACTGTGGTTGCTCAAATAACTTGCACTTTAATTCAACTTTCTTAAAATTCGTGTTTTCTTCTTTTTCCACTGAAGATGGCAAGCTCCCCACAGGTGGAATTTTGATTGTTTTGAAAACAGGAAAAGAAAATCCATTTTATTTATTTTGAAACCTAAGGTTTTTCTACAGAAGTAATTATTTTAAAAACAAGTCAGGTTGAGGGCATGTTCCAAAAAATGTGAAGTCAATACAAGACACCTTTTGTCCCCATCTCTGTTTCTAGGATTTTATTTGGTAAAAGCAGAAGATAAACCTCCCCAGCACTAAACCTTTGATTTCTTTGACACTGTACTATCAGGTTTTGCATTGCATCTGAATTCATGTTTGTCGGTTGATTTGCAAGCATTTAATCTCTCAGCTGTTGTACTTCATAGTTACTGCACTAGTGATTTAGCCTCAGATGACTATGCTTTATGTGTGTAGCAGGATGAGTCCTGGCCAGAATAGCTGTTTCTCTATGTGAGTTTGAAGAAGTTGTCTTCTTCACAGGTGCTGGTGATCACTGCTGCTGAGCAGACAAGCTGAAGTCTTACTATTTTCATTCTGCATAGATATTAATTTTAATGTTGTCCATCGAGATTAGTTCTGAGACTAAATCCTGTCAATTACCAACCATGGTGAGTTCAAGAGTGTCCCTCTCAACTTTTAAGAGAGGAACATACTTGTATAACGGTAGCTACTGTGAGGAAACTCTGCTGATACACTTTGAAACAGTACTAGAAAACAGCTTGTAAAGTTGGCAATCTTATTAACATGCAGAGCAGCACATTGCCTATTACTCTGCATTCCTAGTTAATGGGGAAATTATTAGCAGACAGCACTAAATTAAGAAAAGAAATGATATTTTGATTTAGTTATTGAACTGGCTCTATTAAAGAAGACTCTATCACTGCACTGACAATCCCTGCTCCTCACTCTGTTGTGCGTCTTCTAGGAGGGGACCTGAATGAGAGCTGAGTGCCAAAGCATCCACCTCAAGCAGACTGCAGGAGCATTACCACAGCTAAGGCAATGTTCTAAGGACTAGACATCACCTCTTGCTTAAGTTGTCTGCGTTATGTACACCAAAGGGCCTGCTTGAAACAGAAAAGTGGCAGCAATTCACAAATTCTTGGCCTGATCCTGCCACTGGTGATACTCCACCAGTCAGTTCAGGTCAGATGAGTGTGTGATGCATGATCTTTGTTGATAATTAACAGCAGACTTTCTGAAACACTGAAGCAGCAAGCAATTCTTTCAAATAAAACATAAGCAGCATTGAGTTTTCTCTTTCCTTACAATTGTGGAAAATAATCTTCTAGTCCTTTAAAAGTTTCTGATTTTACATTTTTCCCATTCCATCTAGACTGAAACTAAGACCTTTCCAGGGAAAGTCCAAATCTCAGGATATCGTAAGAGGTTAGTATTCTCTTCTAAAATGGAAGATAACCCACCTGAACTTCCTTCAGCTGCCAATATCTGCCAGATATTTCTATTTTACCAGTTCAGTTGGGATTCTTGACTACTAGATTACAGACTTGGCGTCTCTTGCCATGCCCTAGTAACTACTCAATTATTTAGACATGGAATAGGTCCAACAGATACTATTGCAAGAAACACACTCTATAATGGCACAGTCAGGTCATTCATCCGGGATATTGGAAACCAAGGGTCAAGTCCTTGTACCACAGAGTTTTAAAATCTTTATACAAAGAACTAAATTTATGCTAGGCAAACAACACTGGGTCAGGGGACTGTAAATTCAAATGCCTGTTCTGGCCTATATCCTATCCTATCCTAGCATCAAATTAAATCCATCTCTGGTTTAATAATTTACCTGTTGAATTTTGGCAGAAATGAGCTCTTACATCTTGTATGGTGGCATCCTAAGAAGCAACAGAGATCTCAACTCAGTGATGCAAAAGTCTAACTGGCAGTGTAACAGACACTCTGATAACTATGGGGTATGAAAACCAGCTATTTCTGTCGAAGTACAGAAGTTTTATTGAAATGATAAGGTATTAAAGCAAAGTTCAGAGTTGTTGCTGTTGGTTCACTTTCTCAGCCACTCAGAAAGAGGGTCTGCAGTGCAAGCTACAGAGAAAGCTGCCTTGGAGCTGGGTATTAAACTCAATGTTCCTGTTGGGGAAGGGGATCCTTAATGTATGTAAGTCCAGCAAAGGTATGTGTAGGTCAGTGGAGCTTTGTGGCTTGACACCTGTTAGAACTCAGCATATAATCCCCTGGCAACCAAAAATCAACACTCTAGAAATTTAGCTATAGTCAAAGCATCTTTGATTGGTGTGCCACTGGGGGACATTCACCTTCAGCTCATGATGTGATTGCCACCATATTTCCCAGGTTGCTAGGAGGTTTTGTGGTTTAACTCCCCTCACTTTGGTGATGTAAATCTTCAGGCTATAGGCTTTGTATGGCTCTCAGAGTGAGAGGAGCAGTGGTAGCACTGGACAGGGCTGTCACAGCATTCAGGAGCTGCAGACCATCAGTGCGGGCACTGCCTGCCCCGGCACAATGGGGCTGCACCCATCCGGCCACACCCGGGACTCCTGAAATCTGTATGAGTTTAGCAGAGCAGGGGGATGGAAAGCACCGGATTATCCCACATGAAAAGCACTGATTCACAACAATTGGTTGTGATTTCTTCTTTCTGATACTCAGTGAGTTTGTGGTATGAATAATTCTCTGACTACTGCTAAGATAATGTCTTTGTTCAAAGTGATATCCTGCAATAATTTATATAAACACTGTAAATTACATATTTGCACTGTGTATCAATTTTATGTCTGTGCCCACTGATTTCGCTCATAAAACAGAGAAATAAAACTTAACACACTTTTCAGATACATCACCAGCTGCCTGCCTGATTTCTTAGAAGCGAACAAAAACAGTGTAGGTGACAGTCAAGACAGGCAAACCCAGGGACTCCCATCACTGCCTTTTCTTTTCTGATTCATCTATAATGAATATCTTCCTCTCTTCATTAGATTCAGTTACTGTTTCTTTGTCTATAGTAACATAATCTGCATGGTTTGAAAACACGGTTCATCTCCCTATCTCTACTCCTTTCCCTTTACCATTAGTATAATTGGGATGAAACTTTGCCCACGAGACCTACAGATAGAATTCCCCAGTAATAAGGTGTCAGAGGAAGTTAAAAGTGAGAGACCTTTAAGGCAGAAAGAAACGTACTACAGCAGCTGTTCAGCAAACAAGCCTGGGTTTTGTGAGGCTCTGAGTGCCTGCTGCTGCCGTGTTAAACATGAAGAACCAAATGTGATGCCCAAAGGCAGAGTAAGTGCATTTGATAAGGTAGGATGCCTTCGCCCCGCTGCCCCTTGCTGGGTGCTTCCAGACAGAGCGGGAGCACTGGAACAACAGCTCCTGAAGGCCATGGTGCAGCAGCTTCTCAGCCATAGCTGCTGCTGCCACTGGTTTTCAGGAGAGGATGACAGCACTCAGCAAGCTCCTCATGGTTCTCAGAAATATCGCTGCAAGATATCTGGGTGTAGCAAGAAAGACAGAAAAAGATTTGCGCAAGAGGCAAATTGTACGACTTCTGTACTCTTTAAAATAAATCTTGCACCCTGCACAGTGACTTATCTTTTCTGGGATTATTTCTGCAGCCATGGATGTCCATCACTTCTTCCCTAAGTGAATATCCAAAGTAAGAAATCCTAAACCATACAGAAATCAAACAAATCAAGATTCATATAAGCTGGTGTCCTCTGGTTAACCTGTGATGTATGAAGAGCAACTTAATCCTCAAATTTTGGAGTGCTTCCAGTCTATAAAAACGTGTGGACTGGGAGGAGCAGACTGGGAGGCAGGCTGAGCTGCAACAGACAGTAGGTGCTGCCACTGCTCAGCAGTGCCCTCAAAGAGCAAAAACCCCATAAGTCTGTGGAGTGCACCCCCTCAGGTACTGCCTTTGTCCGGTTTGGCTTGTAACAGAGAAAGCCTTACAACAAAAAGAGCAACTCTGTGTGCTGTGAGATTAGGAACTGCCACAGCCTATTGAACTGGTTTAATGGTGAAGAGCAACATTTAGATCTCATCTCCGATGCTGAGCGTTAGAGATGTCAGAATAGCACTACAGCATGTGTTCTGGCATTTGTTTCTACCAGAAGTTTTCTATTTTGTCTCTGGGGGAAAAAAGAGCAAGTTTCTAAATGGAGTTTATTTAGGTTCCCTTGTCTTTCTATAACAGAATCCAATACTAACAAGGACCATCATTTGAAAACTATTTAATAGTAACGTATCATAGTAAAGTAATGAAGTGATCCCTTATCAGCATAATACTGCCTGCTGTTTGTCAGTATTTTATAAAGTAGTAGCCGTCCCTGCTCTGCTGCAATGTATGTGCCTGTATCCTATCCTGCTTGTTGTGGACAGAGGGGACAACACTGCCTCAATCTGTTTTGAACACTGACTCTGCCAGAATGAACCAAAATGCTGCTGTGAGCATCAGAGGAAGATGCCTGAGATTAGCCAGAGAAATCCTTTGTAAAATGGCAGTACAGAAGTCCTCTGATTCCATCTTCAGCAGCACTGGGCAAGTCGGCCATGTGAGCTGATTGCACTGGTACCACGAGGGAGATTTGCTCTTTAAGCTGCACAGCTTGTCAGAGGGTCTCTTCCAGCCCATGGGCCATCAGGCACAGAAACCAGAGCCAGGTGCAAACACAACATGAGCCAGAGCTGGCAGCCGAAGACGCTGAGGGATGCACTGGTCCAGAGTCCAGAAAAGCAGGAGGAGGCAAGGTCCGGCTGTCTTGTCCCCAGGAGGAGCCAGGGCAAGGATCAAGGAGCAGAAATGGGTGGCCTGGGGGAAGGATGAGGAACAAGGGCTCAGTAGCAAGAGGGTTACGCAGCTACTGCCAAGAGACACTGCAAGCAAACAAGGCCAGTCAAGGTGATTATGTCCTCTACCAAATGAGCGGGGCACACATTTAGCTAGTTGGATTTAGCAGCCATTTTAGCTGAAGAGGTGGGCTGCTGGGCTACTAGCTTGGGCAGAGCCTGTTACCTGACCCAGAGCCCATGCTGCATTAGCAGAGAACTGATGATGTAGTGAGGGAGGAGGAATACAGCTTGAACATCTTAGTTCTCTGCTAAACCTACCCTTGCTTACTGAGAGCTGGAACTTGCAATTTTTTGGCAGAAAATTAGTAAGATTTTTTTTTTTTTGAATGCTAAAACATGTTTTCACAAAGAAGGGATCACCACAGGATTTTAGGAACGTGATCAGGAAGCTGGACTGCGGCCATGGGTGAGGAAGCCAGCCTGCGTCACCACCACGTCCAGCTCCTGCCTGCCTCACTCCACAGCACAGCAACCATGACCCATCGTAAATGAGGCTATGGTACAATGGGGTGTGGACCAGTAGCATATAAAAACATTAGGACTAGTCTTTCAAAAAACCCTCACTTGAACTCACCTACATTTTTTGCCTCTTGATACCTAACAAAACTCTCAGACTCCTTTAAATCCTCATTCCTGGCCTCATAAGTAATAATCTCTTGCAGTAGGAGCACAGGAAGGAAAATGTTCCTTCATTACAGAAATCCAGCATAAAACACTGCACTTTAAATAGTTTTTAGGTAAGATATTAATGTAGCTGAAAATGGCTGAATTATATAAGCTGTAGTATAAGATCTTTCATGGAAATACAAGTACAAAACAGCACATTTGTTATTCATGACATGAATCTCCATAAAACCCCAGTCTTGTAAAATGTAATGTCAGGAAAAATCTGATTAAATGGCGCTGTCCTCCCTCAGGGAAAACCTACTTCAATTAGAAGAAATTGTGTTAAAGTCTGCATTTCCTGCTCCATTTCATCTTATTTATCATTTCAATAACTTTATGCTAGGCTAAAAAAATGCAAAAATCAGTGACTGGCAGGTGAACATTAAAAAATATATGCATTTATCATACTTACCCATTTAGACTTAATGCTATTCGGTTGTCTAGCTTCAAAGCTAAAGTACTTTGGGCTTAGTTTTGTCAGCCTGACATTTTTAATAATCTGAATATTTAGCTAACTCAGTCTCTGGCATAACTAGAACTAACTGCTTTAACCGGGATCAATAGCTTTGGTCAAGAATAGCCCTTGAACTGGATAGTCAAAGCTATTTTGAAATTACATTTAAGTTTTCTCAGGTATTAAGTAAAGGATCTGGCTCTTGATTAATAAAACTCTTCGGTGACTCTTCACATTAATTTCATCAGTATTCATTCAACTTTGATTTAGAAAGACAGTTGTATTGTGAGTGATTAGATGATTACTAAGAAGATATCTGAAGATTACCAACTATAACAGATATTTCGTCTTTTCGGGCCTCTGATTTGAGTTTGTGTCAATTATGCAGCTGTGAATACTAGTGACTATGTTCTTATTATTCAAGTGAATATAGTTGTTACTCTGTCAACATACAGCCAGCTTTAAAAACACTAGCTAAATTCATACCTTAGACCACTGACACATATGGAAGAGTACTGTGAAATGAAGCATGATGCTTGGCTCCTTAAAATACTGATGTTCACTGCATATTTTCTATTGCATATGCTAGACTGCAAGGGAATATGTTGCACCATATGAAGTACGTGACATCTGTTGTGGCTAACCGATATTAATGAGCTTGCACATCTGTTCTTCGATTCACTGGGCTCACAGCAAAACTGTGAAGGCTGATGCAAAGGCAGATTTCATTGACTACTTCACTTCCTACGTATTGGAGGCAGCTCAGGACAGATACTGGAGCAGCTCAGGGAAAACTTGGGTGAATTGTCTTCTGACAGGGTAGGGGACACTGTGCAGCCAGGTGTCAGTCATATCAGCATAGTAGTCCCACTCAGTCCCACCTTCCCAATTACATGGTCCCCCTCTGGTTCAAACTTTGTTCATGCTTTATTGGTGATATTTTTAGTTGCCTTCTAGACTGATGAACCAGCTGTAGAGAGGGACAAGGCCAAGCAATACTCCTGTCAACACAAGTAAGACCTATTTTGCAGCTTTAAGTGATATCAAGAATATACACTTCAGGGCAGTGATTTCTGTTAGATTTTCAGTTTCTTTTCTACATTTTTGAACAGCAGGGAAGGACCATCTGAAAAAGGACATTTTTGTAAAAGGCTGAGATGTGGTTTACTCAAATAATTCTCTTTTCAAATGATTTTTCAGCAAACAAAAACCTACAAAAAGAAAAATGACACATCCACTTTTTCTATGCACTGATTTGTAAATATAGGAATTCAATAGGAAAGCAAAAAGAAAAGTATCATTCCTTGCTTCTGACTTCAGAAATTAGCTTGTATCATGTACAGAGAACATAGTGTTTAGCAGAATATCATGATGCAACGTGAAAATTATTAATCCTTATACTTTCAACGAAATTGTTTGCTGATGTACTAGATTGTAATAAGAACTAGATGTTGAGCACTGGGGATTGGACTTAAGCTAAAGGAAACCTTAAGGTCTAGAAAAAGACAATTTTGGCTGAAAGCACACCCAAATTCAGTGTCAAAATGAAGGTAATAACATTTGGAATAGAACTTTCAAAAATAATAAACATGGCAGAAAGGAAAAAAACAATCAGTATACAACAAATAGCAGGAGGTTGATAGAAGAGGTTATAATATATGGAAAAAATCTATAGAATATTGATGAAAAATAAAGAGGAATAGAAGAAATTTAGGACTGGCATAGATCCATTTCTACATAGATGGTATACAATACTGTGGCACAGACAGAAGTGTTTAACACATTTTGTTCTGTGGTCACAAGAATGAAGTATTGTAAGAGCATGATGAAGTACTTTCTAGAACTTTCAGGATGGATATCAAACAGCATGTACAGGGGATAAATATTTTTCAGGCCGCAGCCCTGAAAAACTCGCACCTAGGAGACCTTGTAGAGTTGCCTGAGAGATATAAGCCTAACTGTTTCAATTTTAGAGATAGACAAAGACTGGAAAAGAGTTAATGTTCTGTTAATATTCATTCTAAAATGGCAGTGGATGACATGAGCCACTATACAGATAAACCCTGGAAAAATTAATATGGGCATCAACTGATAGGGAATTAAATGATAGGGGATCATTACAGTTAGTCATTGTGGCTGTATATCAGACAAATACAGTGCAGCACTGGATGAGCACTGTGGAAGTATGTTGTTACATTTAGCAAATAGAGAAAATGGTGGAGGAAAAAAATCTTTTTCAGTGGAGGAAGAGTTAATTCACTTCAAATACAGGAGATGGGAAATACATTGTTCAGCTGTGGGAAAACAGCACAATCAGAAGGATAATAAGGAAAACCTATGAAACTTTGTAATAGGCATCACTGAACAGTGCAACCAAGTTATGAAACATTTTTCTCAGACAAGTCTGCGATACAAGATCCTACTTCTGGAACTCAGACAAGCTTTTGAACAGGAGGGAGCTCATCTGCCTTTGATCAAAACTTTTTATTCAGCTAGTACTTAGTGACCTAACAGTTTGCTTAAAATGCAGATTTATATCTAGTCAATACCTTAACTCCAAATAAACACAGTGTTCATATCTCATTAGCAAATAATTTGGCATGACAGGAGCAGATCAGTAGATCAAAAGACTTATGTCCTTGTCAGATGTAGTTGAAGGAATATACTTTGAAGCAGAGTTTGTCTGGTTCCTGAGACTGAAAGTCTCCACCATGCTGGGGCTCAAAGCTGTTCAAGGCCAGTCATTGTTTTGGCCTCCCCCCTCAGAGGTGGCAAGTATTGATGGCACTTGCAGGGGATTTTCCAATTTAGCTTTTCTCTGAAAGAAATTTCAAATCCAAAATTGTTTTCCTAGCTAAACCAGAACATACTAAATGGAGCTGATACAAGGATTTGCTTCAAACCAGCCAAAATCCCACTACAAATGTAAGCATTCATCTAAAGTAACAGAGAGTTCCTTACTGTGCCACTATCCATGTCTCATCTCCACTGATTCTGCCTAAACCCTCCCCTGTATTTAAGACGGATAATTCATAACACAACCAAAGTGTTGCAAGAAAAAATAAGATCAAGTTACACCATTGTATGTCTCCCCTGAAGTTCGCCAGAGGATTAACTCTCATTTTGACAGTGTTAGTTCCAGTTAGCACCCTGTCAATTGGTAGGCTGAATAAGCAGTTGTGAAGGTATGTGTCATGTCTTCTTCTCCAGCTAGTCTAGATGAAGGGAAGAATAAAGGCTACGACTCATTTTGTAAGGCTATAGTAACAGAGTTATGGCCACTGTTGGAAAGCTTTACTGCCTGAGAAAAAAGCAGCATGGCATGAAAGAATGAAAAGTAGGAACTTACTTCAGGGCTAAAATGGTATCTCATATTTAGGAGCTCTTGGCATCAAGTATCCTTAGTTACCCATGGAAACTAGGCCTGTGTTACTCAAAAATGCACATCTGAACAAAAATAAACACAACTGAAAATTTTCATTTGAGTTGATGCAGACAATCATTTTTCAATATGTTTTGTTTGGTAAATTGAGAAGAATATTTGAGAATTGTAATAATATTGGGGAACTTGTGATAAAAGTAAAGAAAGTAAAGAAATTCTTGACTACTTTCATAACAAGATTCAATGGCCTTTCACATACCAAGGAAGATGAAGCTATGCAAACTCAGCATGGTATCACTGTACTCTGTAACTCAAACTCTCCAACAATGAGCAGGTCATTTCCCAGGCAGATGGGAGCCTCCTGCTCAAATCTTGTCTGACTGAGTCAGTGCAGTAATTGGAATTTATATCTCTCTTATCTGAAGACAGGACTCTAACCATCAGACGATATGTGTAGTACAGGCAATGAGGAGTCTTCCTCAGTCTTTCCTCTTGAAGCTGCCTAATTTTGGCTAAATTATCACAAATCAAGCTAAACTGAGTGTCAATTATCATGGAGAGAGAGAATGATGAGGAGCTTGTAGCTCATGTGCTAATAAAGAGCGGCCACCACATTTCCAGTTAAATCTAAAAGGTTTTAATTAATTTTCCTATCAGCTTTTAATGAAAATAAGCTTCCAGTGATGAGAAAGTAAGACTTTTTTTTCTAGAAAATATTCATCCTTTCTTCCACATCTTCCAACTAGTCCACAGGGGACATGGATGTCAACTTCCACACTTGCATCTGCATAACAAAATCAGGATCAAGACCCATCTGTGAGTGAAGTTATCAGATAGATGCATGCAAAATGGAATATGTAAATTACAAATTGAACACCTCTAAGGTAATCATCTGGTGAAGATCAGTAAGCCTCCTCAGGAAAACACAAGAGTTCTGGTTTAGGTATTCTGAGCTGCAGTAATTTATACAGAAATGGGGTCTTGGGTGTCCATATATGTGTGTACATATAAATAGACACACACATCACGATCCCAGTTCTAGCAAGGTGAATATGCAGATGTTGTCTCATTACTCAGTGTTATGTTAATAAAAGCAGAAAAAAGAAATATATGTCACATTCCATTTTCTACCTTGCCTAAAGTATATTTAATCACATCCTAGCATGGAGTATCTTTGAATCCTGGTTTGGAAGGAATACCCACCTTTCTAAACTTTTACCTGGTTTACCTCTTTTCAGGGGAATAGCTCTCAATTCTCCTTCACATAAGGACTACAGTCTAAGGAACGATTTGCCAGCCTATGGGCAAAAAGCTCTTATACAAAGAAATCTTCCACAGGTCTGTTCTGTAGTATGAAGGCAACTCTTTGGATCAGAACTGAAGACTTCTTTTGCATGTAGCATTAATGGCTTGACTTGCTAACACCTTCCATTTTAGAGACCGTAAATCCTGATATATTCACTGGTGGTAAGAAGCAAGTATTAGGGTATTTTTAGACACTTCACCCTGTGTGTACCATATGTAAAGAAAACAACCTTAGCCTTCATATTTCACATTTAGTCCCATATTCTTTCAATATAGGATTGTCTGGCATATTATTCTTCAACTATATGAAATTTCATGTTATGACTTGCCAAGTTATTTTAAAGAGATTTATAAAGACAGCTCATAGCATCTTCAGAGGCTGAAAACCCGTTATGTCTGTAGGAGGGAAGGAAAGAGAATCTGAAAACCATTTTCTGGAAGGGTCTAATGGCTGAGAGCACGAGGAGAACCTGAGAACAATTTCAATGATATTTACAAGAATGCATTTTTCATTTAGCTCTTGGAAGAGGCTCTCACATGGGTCAAATGTGTCTTGGCAATTTGTCAGTGAAATGCAATTTGAGTTTGAAGTACTCTGAATTAAGGTTTCCAGAGTCTCAGTTTTGGCCTGATGAGGAAGATTTCATTTCAGTAACTGTAGACCTGATTTCTACTTCCTTTCTTAAACCACTAATATCACTGACTCACTGACTACACTCCCAAAGTGATATAAAAATCAGTTCCTGAACGTCAATACTAGGGCAGCAGTCACCAGGACAACGGGCTACAGAATAATGCGGGAAAACAGTGGCTGGACTTCTGTCGTGTCTGCATATGAGTAAGGACAGATGAGCAAAGCACAGATGAGACTATCACACCTTAGACACAGACTTTTACTGTGTGACCCCTCGCTGTGGCCTAGGGCATTTTGCTCAGTTCCAGATTAGTCTCCAAAGGCAGTTGAAGTCTGTGGCTGAATAATCTATGCCAGCTGGTCAGAACAGTTCACCACTGAACAGGCTGTACTAAATAATGACCAGAAACAACAACTAATGAAGCTGGTAGGTACCCAATGGTTGGAGGAAATCCAGATGCATTCAAATGCTGACAGAAAGGAAAACATTAAAAAAAAATCCTGCTCACAAAGATGATAAATCTCTTTACAAAGTGCATGACAGTTGGTGGTACATTCACTACCTGTTTACACATTCTCTTGTGAAACAGCTGCTTTACAGTCGTAGAGAGGATGTTGTCCATAACACACTGCACCTCACTTTTTGAGGAATCCATATGGCAATTTTCATGTCTGAGCCCCGTTTCTGGTCAAATATAACTTCTGTTGAGTTCTAATGCTCAGATCCTAAGAAAGGACATTGCTCCCTGTTCATAGCAATTTTTGGGAACTCTTCTGAACAACACAGCCTGTTGATGTACATTGATGACAGTAGGAGTTTTCTGCATAAACTCATGGCTGTATTTTACACATGTCCATGAAAAATAAAGTGCCATTGCTTTTCTTCTTAAGTAGAAAGAAATAAAATTTAATCTTGGTTCAACGAAAGAGCACCTAATAAATTATAGTTTCTACTCAGAGAGAATGACATTTAAATTACATTCCTTTTTTGGTTCCAACAACAAGAAGGAACAATGTCAAAGACTATGAAAGACACGGTATGCTTTAATTTCCATATAACAATCCTTATAAAACTGAAAATGATTTTTCACTATCATGGAAAATGTTAGCAGGCTGCCTAAACTTCAGGCCCTTAAGAAAAAAAAACTATGCCGGGGGAAGGACATAGAGGTAAAAATGCTATACTGGATAACATGTTTAAAATGCTGTTGTTTAGCATAAAGACAATCTTTGTTAAAAAAAGAAGAAAAACTCCCTCTGAATGTTACTATGTTACTATATAGATATTTGTTGAAGAAAAGTACTATTACTCTAATCTCAGTCAAGCACCGCTAGTAAATACTTCATTACATGGAACATTGCAATTACACAAAACAGTGGGTTCCACAAAACTCATTTTAGACTGGTCAATTGTAATAATTTATGCCTACCATAAGCAAATGAGATGAAGAACTCATTTTGTGATTGCTAGCTGAAAGAAGACACAAGAATATAGGAAGTAATTGCCTGGATCAATATTTTATTTATTTTTTCTTCATTTATAAAATGAGTCTGCTAGTGCATCTGTAAAAACATAAAAATGGAATAACACAGTGCACTGACTACCCAATGTTGGCAAATGCTATGTTATAAAAGAATTCTATAAATGTCTATATATCTCCAAGTGGTTAACTGATAAAATGCTAAGAATAAGTAGTTGATTTTCTGGGTTTTGTAAAATCAATAAAAATCCTGATTGAATACTGCAAATGGGTTCTTCTTTGCAGTCCTGGACCTGGAACTCTTCTCATGTTCTGTATAGAAATGAATGGTTTGTCCAAGCTCACCCACAGATCACACTTAGTAAAGGAAGGCCTTCTATGGGATTTGGAAAGGTCAACAGCTCAATTTCTAATCAATGCATTGCTTAAAGTCAGGAAGTCTTTAAAGCTTGTTGAGCTAGTGAGATGAAAGGACTCACAGAAATAGCAAAGAATTAATGTGTAATTATTAAGATCACTCATAGAATAAAGGAGGATAAAGGCAAGAAAATTTTACTTGACTCCCATACAAGTATCACTTTCCCTGGGACTGAAATCTTCCCAGGAGTAATGTAGACAAGCATACCTATTTTGAACAACATGAGCAACACTGCAGAACTGGTTAGAGAAGAAGGAAAGAAAAATATTACATCTTTCAGATAAAACTCCAGAGGGAATTTCATAGATGGGATGCAGAAAAGTCAGTTGATTAGTATCAGATAACCTTTTTGACTAATTCTACAATACTTAGAAAACTTCTTGCCATTATATGTCCAGTTTAAAGACCTAGATGAATCACTCGCAAATATATTTCTGAATATGTTCTTCAGTGTGTTCCATGACATTTTAAGTAAAATTTACAATGAATACATTTGTCCAGTTCTCAGATAATTCACATAATTAAACAAAATTGGGATTTGGCCAGGATATGGGGACTAACAAAATTACTCTTACAAAAATGTCATGGGATTTTTTAATGACCCAAAAATTATAATACAGCTTCCACTCTGCTTTCTGGACTCATGGGGGAAGCTTAATTGGGTGCAGGCAGAGAGAACATGGTCTAGTGAATGAGCAGAAGTTCTGTCTATGGTTAATTACTGGTAACCTCCATTCAAGCTGCAATACATCTACCTTAAAGTAGGAGAGCTGGTGGGATCTTGGTGCGACATGTCAGCAAGGAATATGGGGCAGGATAGACAATACGAAATGTGGGAAGTAGGCATGCCTGCACGCTCTCACTCCCTGATTCATTGAAAAAATTCCATAAATTTAAAGATATTAAGCACTGAGAGCTTAGGAAATGCTAGAATTAGTGGTTTCTATTCAACATTTGTCCTTATTTACCCTTCCCCCTCGAGCATTAGAATAGTTTTTAATGACTTGAGCACATATGATTTTTTCCATATGCCTCCTATCTCATTCAGTGCCTGCATTAAACAGCAGTTGATGTTATGTTTTCTCCTTGTTCATTATATTGTGTACACTTCAGTAGAGAAGCTCTCTCCTGAAGAGTATCCTGAATATAATAGATACACTCCTGGGTTGTTCTGTGGTACACATGGAACCATCAGGTGATTTACAAATTTTATTTATATATTGTCTTGACATGTAAGGTGAGGGGATAGGTATCAGCACCATTTTACAGGTATGGTACTAAGGCAAATAGAGATTAAAGTTAAGAGTACTTACAAGTTTTAAGCTCTTATTTTGAGATGCCCTAGAACTGACTCTTCAGCACAGGCAACATTTGTACAGTGGTAAATATATTCTGAGAACAGTTCTCCTAAGTTCAGCTGTGCCTGGCATTGCCCATACTTCTCCAAATTAGAACCGTGTCGCTCTCAGGCTAGGCACTAATGTACTGAGAAGCCCACAATTAAAGACTGTGCAAAGTCTGGTTTATGTGATTTGCTCACTAAAGCACAGGAAGCAGCAAGAACTAAGGAAAGAATCCTATTTCCTTGGACCACAGTTGTCTTAACTATAAGAGTATCCTATCTCCTATAGCAGTCCCCTGCCCCATGCACTGCACATCTCAGCTTTCGCAGTGACGGAAGTAGTGGTATACGAAAAGCAGCCTTCTTAATCATACTTAATACTCCATTTGAGTACATGGCAACACAAAATAACACTCTTTTGTGACATTCCAAGAGGATCCCCTTCCAAAGATCATGAATTTAGCAGGACTAGTTTGACAAAAGCTGCAATTAATTAATTGCTCAATTAATTTTCTTTAAAAATAAACATAAAAAGAGTTTGAACAAAGTATTCTAAATCTTGTAATAAATACAATTAATATAGGACCTGATTATCTTACATAGTTTATGGTGTGTAGAGGAGGGGAACAAAGTGGCAGCCATCTGCACTAAACAATGGATGTGTGGTTCATACATCTATTTTGACATGTATTTTTAGCTTCCAAGTATGATTTCCAACATATGCAGAAGCAAGTATTACCCAGGTGGATTCATTAGTCAGGGCATCTGAACTGACATATTCAACCCCAAATTTATGACGATGTCAAGCAGTTGCAGTTTACCACTCACTTCCAGAAATTTCACTATTTAAAAAGCAAAATATATTTTTTTTAACTTTCTGATATAAACTTGGTATAACATAAAAGTTATCTTTTTCCATTTCAAATAACTTAGAGCAGTTGAAGACTGCTGCCAGCCTGGGTCCCTGTGTCTCACAAAGCATTAATAGAACTATTTCCTGAGCCTCACACTTCCCTAGTCTTAACAGCATAAATCAAATTACAAGCTCACGAATCACAATCACAGCCTTGGTACTGCAGTCTAGCTAATCTTCTGAGAACATTGTGTTTTTCCTAAATACACTGGTGGCTTATTAGACTTATCAGGTAAATGAGCTTCTTTTTACCCTATGAGATGAATATTATTCTGGAAGTAAATCAATACCGAGCCTTGTATAGTCAACAGCAAAGATACCAGAGTATTGCTCTTTTTCTGCTGCAGCATTTTATTCTGAAATTAGCGCAACAGCTTTCACAGCTAATGAACTGTGATGGTGAGCATTGCTCTGCCCCTGTAAAGATCTGTGCATAAGGCACTGCAAATAGGGCTGATGAGAGCAGGTGAGGTTTGTCAAAGGCAACTCTTGTTTCAATTGACATTGTATTCTGGTGCTGACAGCTGAAGGCTAAAGTTCTGATTAATTCATTTTCCTTTCACTATAAACATTTTCTTTTTTTCCCTGAAGGTCCATTTCATCTAAAAAACTGATGGCCCTTGGCAGCACTGGTTACCCCTGTGTGGTCACTAAATATGCAAGAGGGCTTTGGTAACTTCTCCCTGAATTTTCAGATCTGTCTGGACTGCTCAATGAGTGAGCAAAACCACACAGTTTCAGCAAGCCAATAACTGACATATTTACGGCGATGGACAGTTCTGTTCTCTGATCTGTTTTTTGGTCTCTGCAGAGGCAAACAAATAACTTAAGCGGGAGTTTTGCCTGTGTAATGAATTTAGGAAGCCTTCCAAAATAGGAATAGGATGTATGGGTAGCAACAGCGCAATAAATAGCCAACTTATTTTTCTCCCCAACTATCTGCAGAGAAAGAACAGAGATGGACTGAGCAACAGAATTTGGATACAGATTCAAGTTTCAAATCACCAGTAGAATGAAGATTTTCTGATGTAGTTATTTCTGACCTCTGAATCCCAAAAAGCCAGACACAGACATAATACACAGAGACTGAGAGAAACTACCACTACTTCCTCTGAGTCTTAGAAGCATTTCAAAAACTATTTCATATGAATTTTAATTATTCACAGCAGGACACACGAAGATAGATCCCTTTTCTGCAAATGACAGGCATGTATAGAATTTGTAAAGAAAAATTCCAGATGTGCAGCTAAACCTTTCCTGAGTTGCAATTATATTTTGTAGTATTCACCATTTCCCAGATTATTGGCTTTTTGCTGGGTTTTGTTCTCTTTGTTTTGCCACTCAAAAAATACTACAGAGTGAAACTGTTTGTTAATCCTGAAAACGTGTTCTTGAGAAGAATAAATTAAGGAAAATGCTGCTTACTAGATGGACAATCAGAAGTGACAAAAATTGGGCTTGAGGGAGAGTATAGGACAGAACTGTAGTCTCCTTCATCCTAAGCAAGGACCATAATTACGGGCTCTTGGGTAAAATCAGTACCTTTTTCTCTAGGACTTTTGTTACTCCACCTTGTTTTCCCATAGGCTTTTATGGAAAGCGCAAGAAAGCACATGCTCCATTTTTGGTTGAAATATGTATTTCCTTCAGCTGGAAATGAAAGGAACCAAGAACTCTGTCTCGGTGAAAAGATCTGAAATGTCTATCTGTCATATTGATCTGCCTGGTGTTTGGTTTTGATCTGGACACTGAACAAGAAAAAAAAAATCCATTGTTACGTTGCCTTAGTGAACAAGAATTAGATCTAACTGCGGAAATTTTTGCTTTGTTTAAAGCCACAGTATCCACAGTGGTGCCAGTGATTTAAGGTAAGGATCTGGTCTACGCTACCCATGTCAAGCCAGTACTTTCATGCTAATGAATGATGTTAAGAGGCAGAAGTAAAGAGCTCTGTTAATGTAGGTATCTGATCCTGGCCCCAGGTGAAGCTGCCAGTGCTGTGTCACACAGAGAAGCCCTCCAGGCTGGCTTTGGACACTCACATGCACATACTCTTCAGCTAGTACCTTCCTTTTCTCATGATAAACTTCATAAGGTATTCCACAGTACATGAAAAGCATGTGCACAACAGCCCTTAATGGGATGGCTGCTTAAAGCAAGAACTTGGCTGTTTGGAACTAAAGCTTTTGGCCCAAACTGCATGAAATGCTCTTCGATCTAAGAACACATTATCTTACCCATCAAGCAGTCTTCTGTTGAGTATAGTATGAACTAGTCAGTAATATATTTGAAATAATGATGCTGTTAATAGAGTAGGCCTTAATTTTACACAGTCCAGAGGAACATCTGAAATCTCTCTTAGGTCAGAACTCTGAACAAATACTGATTTCAATGTGACTTATGGAAATATAACCTTATACGAGCTCTGTTTAACACACAGATTGGAATATTTGGGACTTGCACACTTGGGGTTTATCTGCCAAAATACAAATGACAGTGGAGAGTGTGGCAAGTGCTAACAAGGAGTTTAAGAAGCAGGGATCTTTTTATCTTTCCCAGTTACATATTCTTGGACCAGCTGGGCAAAGCACTAATGTGCTGTCTAGACATTTATATAGAAGCTGATTTGGTTTGTACAATGGTGAGTTATATAAATGACTAATTACCCTGTATCTTACATGAGCCGTCTTTGACTACCATATATTTTATTGAGATGAGCATATTAAGAGGCATAAACTCTATACGATAAATCCTGAAAAGTCCTATGTAACTTAATTTTCATAGATAAGAAATGTCTTTCCAGTGTACCATGATTTTCTTCAGGAAGTAAATCCATTAGAAAAAGAAAGCTTTCTAATGTAATGACAGGGAGCATAGTCTGGTCATCTGCATATGGGACTGAAACTCACAAATTATTGTTCCAGCTGCTACCAGGCAGCTCTCTTTATCAGATCTAATTTACCCATCTTTTATCAAGCCATGTGAGCAGCATCTTAATCATGAAGGGAGGGATTCCTACCTAATGTCAGCTGTCTGAAGTTAGGCAGATGGTACTATCCTCAAGGTGATGCTTATAGCCAGAGGAGAGGGCCACTTCTTTTGAGACACCTGTTATGGGGTTGGGTCCATGACCCTCCGAAGCCTCCCATCTTTCGCTGCTGACTAACAAGAGACCACAGACATCTGGCTTAGACCTTGTTTTTAACTTTCTGGGGAGGGATGGTCTGAATCCCGTATTTCTTTCACAGAATACTAATGACAGAGGTGAACCGAGGGTTTAAAATTTGGATCTGGAGACTAAGTTTCTCCCCATGGCTATGTGATGCCTTTGATTTTGTTCAGTCCATTACAGAGGGAGAATCTCACAGGTGTTTAGACTGGTACTAAGCTCAGTCAGGACAAACTGAAGAAAATGTCCCTGTGAGATATAAAACACCCAGCTGACATGACTGACTGATCCTGAAGACAGCTGAAAACATGGGACACCAACACAAGGTGTGTGACTTTGCTGTTGTAATAGCTGGTAAGCACAAAACCTGACATGAAACCAATGCTATCAACCTGCAAACAACAGATTTTCCTTATATCAGTGGGAGATTATTCCAGACTGGATACTTCATATTTATCTGATGTTTTGCAACACAATTTTGAATCCAAATAGACTGAAATAATAATAATATGAAGGCCTTCAGATAGTTGCCTAGATCATGCTGGATAACTCAGAGTCAGCAGAGTTAATGAGGAAATGATTGGGTGAGAACATGAAAAAAAGTTTAAACATGAGATATGATTTTTCAACAAGAACTTGTTGAAATCACATTCTCATCTGGCCTTCCTTAAACAGTCTCCTACTTGAACTTTGTTGTGTCTTTGAAACCATACAGGTTGAAAGCTTCTTTAAAACGCAAAGAATCAATAGCACTCAGAGATGCTGTGGCTAAGATGGAAAGCAGTGCAGGGTACATAATGTTACATCACCAGCCTGAATTGTTAAATCCTCATTAATACATATACAAAAACCATAAGGTTACGTTCTATAATACTGGTTATGCTAAATATATTGAGATCAGGTTTTATTATTCCCAAATAGAAAGCTCTGTGTATTAAAAGAAAAGTAGATGCGTGCATTTTACTAATATATATTTGGGAGTATACTGACCAGCTTCAGCAATATTACAGAGATTAACCTTGATCTGAGTCAAGCCATCTCCACAAAATGTTCTTTTCTTATATTTTCCATTTTCCTTTCCTGTAAATCAAGTTAATCCAAATACAAATAGTGTAAATTATAATGAATAACTGCTGTGAGGTCAGAAGAGGGTCAAAGATGGATAAAGAACTAATCTGAAGAACAAAGGCCATTGTATTTCAGACACACAGGTTTAAAGGTGGAGAAACTCTATAAATTGTAAACAAAATCTGGCAGGCTGAGGTTGGTGTGACGGACATCCTTTTTCTGGCCATCACAATCTGCATTCAGTTTGCTGCCACGTGTGTCCACCTGTGTGAGAAACACTACTGAAGTGAAAACACAACATTCTATATGGGAATTGATTTATTGTCATCATCCAACAAGAAATGCATTAACTCACCCAATTTAATGAATTAGTTTGATTCAGGTTCATTGATTTTCCTTAGTTTTCTGGGCTAGGTAGTAGTCCCACTTTATTATAATATGCCAGAAAAGTACATCCAAATATCACACACCTATGCAAGGATTGGTGTCATCAAATATTTTCTAGTTCCAAATATTTGGGACATGTATTTTTAATGCAGCGACAAGATATACAATTGCTTTTACACATATCAATATCAGGAATACCTAATATGATTCATGTACAAAGGATAGTTCTAAATATCTGCTGATGAAATGTTGAAAAATTTGATTAAACCTCATCAGTGGCCACAGTCCTTCTTTTTTACAAAGTTATCAGAGCCTAGTATTGGCTGCCTTGCTAAATGTGATAGATCTTCCTCTCAGTTCGTTGTCTGAATTTTCTTCCCACTTAGATATTCAGTCTTAGGATAGTAATAGCAAATACAGTGAAAGTACAATACTGCTGGAACACTGCTTACAGGATCTGTGCAGGGGACAAGCCACAGCATGGTATTTTACTCTAAGCCAATTGCTGCAGATTGACCCTAGAAAGAACATAAAGGGAAAACTGGTAAAGGGCTAAAAATCCAATCTGATGCTCCAGTCCATGTCCAAATATCTGTACTTTAATGACTTCAATTATGGAGGAAATGAGTGCATTAGAGATAACGCTGCCCTGGCTAATACAGCCTCTTCTTCCTCAAAAAGGCATTCAATTGATTTCAGGACTCTGAGATTTTTTTACAAGAGTTGATGTCCTGTGCTTTACTTCACAAATCATTGTAGTGGGTGAGATCTACATCCTCTAATAAGCAGCTACTTTAAGTTTTGTGACTATCACAAGAAAATTTCACAAACATCTACTTTTCAACCTTCCTTTGCTGTGTAGCAGGCTGAACTGCAGTCACATTTAAGGCCATATCCGGAGACAGCTATTTCTTTTGCTTGATTTTAAACCCCCCGGTTTTAGAGGCTTAGCCATCTGTCTACATTTATTGGTAATGGATGATGATAATTGGCCCTGAAAATGAAGCCCCAGATGAATGGACTTCAGCACACAAGTACTGGAACATCATGTGACAGAAGGACTACTTCAGAGCTGTGGCCTGATGTTATTCCTTGGCTGGGGCAGTGCTGTCAGGCATCTCCACAATCATCCATCCATCAAGAACACTCTTCCTTTTTGCAGCTGAGACGATCCTGTCCATTTGGAGGGTCCTTCAAGCACTGAAAGAGAGTAGCCATGGGTAAAGCACAGGGTGACACTGATTGTCCACAAGGTGAAGACCTGGTGGTTTAGTGGCAGAATATGTCCAACAGGGAAGGTGCCTGCCAGACCCTTCCCAGGAACGTTTATTAGCTTCTCAGTAAAGTACTATCAGGCACAACACGGCTGTAAACTGGCTTCAGGTCTACTGACGGCTCCTTTCTAGCAAGTGTGGAGGATGAGCAAGAATATTCTGGTTCACCCACTCCAAAGTGAATAGCCAGACCAGTCTCTGTGGGACTGAGATTCCTCTGTCCAAGCTGTCAGAAGGAACCAGGATTTTGTCAGCAACTTGATATGCTTCAGATTACTGGACTGGATCTTCAGCTGGTAAAAATCAACATTAACCAAGCTGGTATTTTTTGGTCAATGTATACCACTTAAGTATGTGATTCATTCTATTTTCCAGTGTTGAAATATCTAAAGTAAAAGGATTAACATATTTGTCATCTTGGTGTCTCAGTTCAATTTGTTGCAGAGTTCTGACAAAGTTATAGAGAAACTTCTCTTTGATCATTAGGTGATAGATATAAGAGCAAGCGCCATTTTGAAAGTGAAGATGAAAATATGAAGTATACAAACAGTTCTGAGAATTTATGTAGTGCCACAGAACATTTATCCTGAATTCCTATTTAGGAATTAGGGTTTGCTACGGTGAGTGAGCCCAGGTGCACTGGCTGACATCTATTTGAGTAATTACATTCAGCTCAGTATGAAGTTCTCTTTTCAGAGGAGCAATGTATTCTCTCTTCATCGTGACACATTGTACAGTGATGGTGCCTATTATTTCAAAGCTGCACCCAGCCTCAGAGACAGCTGCACTTTACTGATAGCTGAAACAATCCTTGTACCCATAGTTCATATTCTCTTTCAGACTCTGCTCTGCTTCACAGAACAGACTTGCATATTGCATGTCTTCTGTAGAAGTGCTTACCCTCTCTTGCAAACAGCTTTGAGAGGCACAGAGGAGCAAGTGTGTCACCTCGCTGATAGCTAGTTCTTCCACAGCTGTAAGGAATAAGAAAGCATAAACAGGGAGAAAAAGAGCTCAAGATCAGACCAGCCAGCTCCTGTGTCCAGAGACACCACTATAACATCCCTTTGTAAGCTTGCCTGGAAAAGTAGAAAATAGCTCACATCTGCGCCAGCCATCAGTCAGTGAGATGGGCATAGAACTTTAAAATACATTATTTTTCCTGAAGACAATAAATTTCCCTCAGTCTTTTTTCATGTCTAATATCCCACCTGGAGTAGGTACAATGTAGCATCTTTATTACTCAGCCTACCCCTGCATTAGGCAAACTATGTTGCCACTAAGTACTGGCTAGTACCCCTAACCAGCATGTGAGTATATGCAGGGACTGGACCTGAGGAAAGTCAAAGGGTAAGACAAGAGTATGGTACAAGTATGATCTTACCATTCATCACAGTTCTCTTTTTTTCAGTCTTCCAGTTTGAATTGTCATCCTCCTTCCTTTTTTTCTTCAACAGCTAGAGCTTTCTATCTCAATGCCATAATTTCTTAACTTGGTTTCATTACCAAGAGAGGCTTGCTTCTAAATCCATTGTCTTAAGATGTTCACAGAATCACAGAATCATTCATGTTGGAAAAGACCCTTGGGATCAACGAGTCCAACCATCAGCCCTACTCTACAAAGTTCTCCCCTACACCATATCCCCCAGCATCTCACCTAAACGACCCTTAAACACATCCAGGGATGGTGACTCCACCACCTCCCTGGGCAGCCTATTCCACTGTCTAACCACTCTTTCTGTGAAAAATTTTTTCCTAATGTCCAGTCTGAACCTCCCCTGCTGCAGTTTAAAGCCGTTTCCCCTTGTTCTGTTACTAATCACCTGTGAGAAGAGACCAGCACCAACCTCTCTACAATGTCCTTTCAGGTAGTTGTAGAGAATGATGAGGTCTCCCCTCAGCCTTCTCCTCCTCAAACTAAACAGTCCTAGATCCTTCAATCACTCCTCATAGGATTTGTTCTCCAGGCCCTTCACCAGCTTCGTTGCCCTCCTCTGCACTCGCTCCAGCACCTCGATATCTCGCTAGTATTGAGGTGCCCAAAACTGGACACAATACTCAAGGTGTGGCCTCACCAGTGCAGAGTACAGGGGGACTATCACCTCCCTACTTCTGCTGGTCACACTATTTCTAATACAAGCCAGGATGCCGTTGGCTTTCTTGGCCACCTGGGTACACTACTGGCTCATGTTCAGCCACAAGGTGTGGAAAAAGGGGCACTTTGTTTTGCCATGGAAGTAGTAGCACTGTGCACTGGTGTCTGATGCCATGCCATTTAAAACAACGGGCATGCCCCCATCCTCTTCTTTAAATCAGTGTCTTTCACTTTTTAGTGTTTTCTTTCTTTTTTCTTTTACCTTAATTCATGTCTGAACCTGGTTCAACATCTTTAAAGTGATACCAAGGAAGAGCCAAATTCTATTCTGGTACATGACTGGCTGCTAGTAAATTGTGACATACTTAATTTTTACCTCATTAGACAAGGTATTATTACCCACGATGCCATCATGGGGCAACAAAAGCTTTTTATGAGAATAGCATACAGGAAAAGTTGTTCCTACACAAAAAATATGAACAGATATATTTGTTTTATTACCATTCAACATATGGGAGGGGAAAATAAACCCAACAGTGTTTTTGCCAAATGGAAAAGCACCAAGTTGGTTAAAGAGGAAAAATTATTTTCAAACTTCTCACAAGATTTTACAATCAACAAAGAAATGTGAAATTAAATTAAATAAAACATGAAAATACACAGTTCTTTTTACCATCATTGTTTATTCCTCCTAATAGTCCTGTTTACTCTTTTTCTGCCTCTTTTGATCTGACTTGATTGAGTTGCCACCCCATTCTCTGGATTTTCGTTGTAATCTCACACTTGGCCAAAGAACAGAGGAACTAACAAAGCTGTTGATATGTAAATAACAGCTTTGAAGATAGAAGTACCAGATTGTTCCTAAAAAGAAAAAATGCAATTGCTTTTTTTTTTTTTGACCAGTTAAAAAAACCCAAACGATCCTGATGTATAATTCAAATGGTGCCTGAAATCAAAGATTCCATTATCTCTGAAGAATAATCATGTAAGTCAAAACAGGTATTTCCAGAGAGCTGTGGAAATTGTATTAAGAGTGTAAAATGTTACATTCTAAATGTTGTTGACAAAATTGCTTATTGCAACCCTATTTCAGTTTCCATGTATTTCATTACAAGTACCTTTTGATAGGACATTTTAAGAGATGGGATGATTTTCCCCTACATAAAAACAACTGCAGGCCAGATTCTAATGCCTCAGCTCCTGCTGAGTGGTATCTGAATCACAGAGTTGCAAGAGCTGGAAGGGACCTCTGGAGGTTGTCGGGTCCAATCCCCCTGCTCAAGGGGTCACCTACAGCTGGTTGCCCAGGACCATGTCCAGACAACTTTTGAGTATCTCCAAGGATGGAGACTCCACCACCTCTCTGGGCAACCTGCCTAGTGCTTGGTCAGCCTCACAGTGAAAAAGTGTTTCCTGATGTACAGAGGGAACCTTCTACGTTTCAGTCTGTGCCCACGCATGGGTCCTCTGATCCCAAAGAGAATCTCCCCTGGATCACAGATTTTATGATAGATAGGCTCCAAAACTCACCAAAGTCAATAACCAGTAACTTCTACACTTCTGGGCTTTGAACAGGACCCTGTATAACTAGAAGGATTAAATTATGTCCATTCTCCTGCAACTACTAGTCTAGCGTGCATTATTAAGGCCATCTCTCTGTATGAAATCTGTCCATGGAATGATTTACAGGGATGGCTGCTTTCACTTTCCAGTGAGATACCCTAATGCTTTAGTTCAAACATGCAGTTCATGCTGTGCAGATAATACACAGATTATGAGTTGCACTTGCACAAATGTCATAGAATGTGCCTCAATAATGAAAGGGGCTTAATACAAAACAGACTCAAAAGGGAGTAAGTTCTGCTGATGCATCCTGGCTGCAGATCTTGCCCCAGAACACCCACTTTGCCCGAGAAAGCTATCACCTCTGACGGAGGAACAATTTACAGGTAAGAAGGGACCATCTGCAATTATCTCATCCACACTGAACAAAGAGAATGCTTGTGTCATTTCAGCATCAAGACCACTTCTGTTTAATGGTGTTGTCTTGATACTGTGAGTTGGGGAGTATTCATGACGCCTAGCCACAGGCATCTAAATATGGTCCAAAGCCACAGCTGCCAATCCTTCCACTCCAAAGGGGAGGGCACCGCTTTTGGTAATATTGACTGTCTGAGCTCTTTGCATAAGGATTTACAATTTTCTGGATGTTAGGCAGGCCAGATTGCTGAACATGACAGGCAACTAGCTGATGCAGATGTATGGATCAACTGAGGTAAGACTAGAGAGTCTTGGATGTATTAAAGTTGGTTTCAATACACAGTACATAGCAGTTACCACTTTTAGACCAGTTTGTGTTGATCAGTCTTCTTGCGTAGACAAGGGACAATGGAAGGGGTCTCAAAAGGGCCATGAAGAGCAGGACTGTTCCTCTTCCACTGATGAACAGTGAGCCTTGGGTATCAAACCTAGCTGGGAACCTACTTGTGTTAGGTTCCTTTTCTTCTGAGATCGTAAATATTCCCATGCTCCTGTGTCTGTGGCTCCAAGGGCAAAAATGGGCTTCTACTTGTTTTTCTTAACTTGTCAGGTTCAACCTGGCAGCCAGGTACTCCCACACTACCCTGTGCCCCTACTCTACCATAACCATTTTTGTTTGCTTTCTTGCCATCTCTCATTCACTCTATCTTGCTTATGAGTCTTTCTAATTCACCACATCTTTTTGTGAAAAACTGCACTCCTTTCTGACCCTGTATCTTCTTCATCTACTTGTACTGGAAGACAATAAAGATACCGTACTTTCCTATTAAAAACAGCATTGTGAAAAAATGTTGCTTACTATACAATGCTAGTCTCATGTTGCTGATAGTCACTAAGACTTTAAGCAATGTAGAACTTGTCTTTTCTACATCTGTATCCTAGAAACAAATCTAGTTAAGCAGTCTATGTGCCAGATAAGAGAAGGTAGTCTTATGTCCCTATTAATTCTGAATTGGTGCCAACTTCATCAGGCAATATGAGTTACTTATTTTTATTTACCTTTTAACTATCAGGCACCTTGACTGTTTACTACCAAAAATGCTCACACATTGTTTATCATCATGCAGAACTGGAACTCTTTGGAAAGTAGAAGTCAGCATCTCTTCACCAGTTCTCAGAATATGGACAGAATCAGTAACAGATCAAACTATCTCCACCAAAGTGTCTTGAAGAGGCAAACTGGGCTGTTTAGCAGAGGCCAGTACATAATTTGTGAACTATCTGAAGTTCACATGAGATCCTTCTGAGCTTCCCCACAGTTTTCTCTAAACAATGAAAATGTAACTGTTTCTGAACACTGGGAAGGAGTCTCTGACATTCACTTTCACACATCACACATCAGACAACAGATGTCTGGAATAGTGGATGTACTCCCTTCCACTCATTCACTACCGGGTAACAAGATTTAAAAACAGGACACTTAATTCAGTTTGGGAAGTTCAAATAAATAATTTCTGAATCATGGACATTTTTGTTCATCAGGAGAATCAATACTGCTCTCCCAGAAGCCACAAAGTTTTTTCTTCCTTCTTCTACAGGGACTCAAGTGTTTTCCTTCTGGCATATCTACACAGCAGGTTTTGTACTAGCACTGGCGCCCAGGACAGTTGTGTTTCTTTCAGGAAGTGTGGAGATTTGTATTTCACTGTGGACTTCTTTGGCCCTCTGTGTCCAGCCACTGAAGCAGCTCAGAAGGACACTCCATCCCAATGCAGGGGACAATTGCAAGGTGGAAACTACCATATGCATATTCTGCAGGAGACTGTTTGGACCAGAGCATCAGATTACACTTTTGTCTGAAGCTGCTGCAAACCTACGTGCTCAAGCGCCAGGCTGATTCAGTGCCTGAAATGAATTCTCCATCTGAAGCAATTCAGCAACCCTCCAGTGGTGTGCTGGGTATTCTCATCTTGTCCTTGTGCTGTAAGAATGCCCTTGGCCACTACTAAGCAGTTTAGAAAGAAGCAAACCACTTCTCACAGTGTCCATTTGACTGAAACCAGAGTTAAATGCTATTCTTCTCATCTCATCCCCCACCCCATTGTGTGCAAGTCCAGGATAAGAATAAAAAGTCTGAAGTCTATGGTCTTCAGGGTAGATCACAGTGAAAAAAATTGGAGGTTTGAGAAATTCCAACTTGCTCACTTCCTTCCAGCGTCAGTTGAGTTAAAAAAGGCTTAAATCTCTGGACTTTAAACTCATCCACTCCTAGTATATATACATATATTTAATGGCATATAATAGCAATAATCTTGTTTACCTCTGAGTAGACTGGAAGATTAAAGCTTCTGCCAATCTACTAAGCAAACAGTCAGGCTGCAGCATCATACATGCCCTCTGTATATTCCAAGGCAAAGAGAGATCGCTTTTAATTAAAGCACAACTTGGACAAATAACTTATTGAGCCAGTTATTAGTCACACATTCGGTTGCCCCCAGAAACTACACAAATTAACCGGAAAAAACAGTGGGTTAATTAAACAGAAACTATACAACCTTAGGCACAGACTGTATTTTTTCTGTCTGTGGATGCATAACACAAAAGACTCCCAGTCCTGATGTGCTACCATGAATATAATTTTATACGTATTTATTTTGATTCCTCCCAAAGCTATCTCTGCTATGGAGGCTGCGGTCTGGATTATCAACTGTTAGCACCCATCACGATGTTATCATGCAGAGTATACAGTAATTTGCATTGAAGGATCTCAAAATACTTTTAATGTATTCATCAGAAACCTTTAAATGTTTTTAACTGTTTATCTGCCACTGCACATCTGTGAGATTTTTATCCTTGATTAAATGGATTTTCTAGCGTATCTATCAATCTTTAATTGAGAGAAAAATGTGAGTGATTCTAAACATTATACTTGTGCTTTGAACTTAATCTTTCACAAGAAATCCTTGCAAGGATTAAAAATGTGACTTCTTATTCATTTAATCTGATTCTAATAAGTGCAAGAAAATGGGTGCAAGCCCACTAGTGCCACTTAACATCTGAAGAGGGTCTTTTGTGAACCTTGCTATTAAAATGGCCATGGTAGTAGGAAGCAACTATAATTTGGCTATGAATCATAGAGCTAGTCACAGGAAGGTTCTTAGCAAAGACAAAGGCCCTGCTGTCCATTATAAACCCATGAATTGCCTTCAGATAAATGCAGCTTGTCCTTCGACGTAAAGCTTCTCATTGCAATCCACCCAGCAGCCTCCATTGTTCACCCTAATGAAAATGCACTCTGTAATGGAGAAGCTGTCTAATTCATTACAGCAGAGACTATTTTTTCAAGCAACTGCTTTGTACTGAAAACCATAAAAATCCCCAAAGCAAGCAGAAATGGATTTTTTTCTACAGAAAATTTAACTTTCAGTTGCAAAAAGCAAAAACTCCTTTTTCTTTAAAAAGAAGTAAATAATAATGGTGTTCCTTTTGTGTGTATTTAGCAGAAAGGTAAATCTCAAAGGGTTTCCTCTATACCATCTTTAAAAAGAATCTCTTCTTTCTGGGTTTTATGTATCTACAGAGGCTTTGAACAAGAGGAGGCAATTTCTTTGGCTGCATTTATCTTCCTCCTGGCTCCTTTCAGTTAATATTTGTGTAATATTTGTTAATTGCTACTAAAGATGCTGTATCAGGTAATGCATTTAATTTACCTACTGAGCCTGAAACCACAGGATGGAAAGTATATCTATGGATATGCCACTGTTGAGTAGCAACAGTAGCTTTGGGCTACAGCTGCTAAAAATAACTTGCTCTGTGCTGCAACTCAGGTACGAGAGATTCAGACCATTTGTAAGAACTGCAATTAAAAGCATCAGATAGGATGGAAATACCCTGCTCCATCACTCTGGCAATTTGTTTTTGATGACTACGTGCAGTGGTGGAGTTTTTCTCTTGTTTTGCTTGTTTTGTTTTTCATGAAAGACACAATATCTCTTTTGATTTCTTTGCTGAGAACCAGTATTTTTAGAGTTTAAACAGAAGTGGGCATCATTTTCATTCCAGACAGACAGCAAGGAAGAAAAAAAGACAATTTTTCAAGGCCAAACAATGTTGGACCATTGGCATTATTTTAACAAGGCAATCAGAACAGTAGCCCTCATAGTAAATAAAACTACTTTAGCATTTATATAAAATGTGGCCTCCTGCATACATTTAATTAGCATATTTTCCTTTGCAAAGTCTCTAGGGGCAAGGTTGATCTACTCTTACTCTTACTAAAGCATACATGCTTGATAAGTAGTCCCACTGAAGCTGAAAAGATTGATCATGCAAGTCAACCTCTCATCAATTGGGCCTCATAATAAATGCTGCAAAGTGGCAGGCAAATGAAGAGCTGAAACCCTGCCTGGCGATCTTTCCATAAAACTGGCCTTTAGGAAATCAAGAGAAGTCAAAACCAGTAACTGTGTTGTATCACACACATGTACGGTCCTGGAGCCGGGGACAGTGTCTCTGACAAGCTGAATGGTTGTACTTCGGCAGCCAAGGGTTTTCCTCATCTTCCCTCCTTCTGAAAGAGCAATCCTGAAAGGCACACAGTTAACATGGTTGGAGCAGCCGCTGACTTGCAGCAGCTTTGGCTACTAACTTCCCAAGGAGAGCTCAACAGAGCCTGATGGTTTCCCTGCATTCCAACAAGCACAGGCACCCACGAGTGCCTGTCATTTTGATCCTTCGAGAAACAAAGAGAGGGGTTAGTAAAACTGCCACCTTAGACTTCCGGAGGGCTAACTTCGACCTGTTCAAGAGACTGGTTAACCAAATCCCTTGGGAGGCTGCCTTGAAGGAAATGGGAGTCCAGGAAGGCTGGACATACTTCAAGAGCGAAGTCTTAAAGGCACAGGAGTAGGCTGTTCCCGTCTGCCGAAAAACAAGCAGGACGGGAAGGAGAACGGCCTGGCTAAACAGGGACCTTTGGCTGGATCTCAAGAACAAAAGGAGAATCTATCGCTTTTGGAAGAGGGCCCAGGCCTCTCATGAAGACTATAAAGTCGTAGTGAAGTTATGCAGGGGGAGCATTAGGAGAGCCAAAGCGCAGCTAGAGCTGAACTTGGCTGCAGCTGTTAAGGATAACAAAAAATCTTTCTATAAATTCATCAACAGCAAGAGGAGGATTAGAGAAAATCTTCCTCCCCTACTGGATGCAGAGGGAAACATGGTAACTAAGGATGAGGAAAAGGCTGAGGTGCTCAACCCCTACTTTGCCTCAGTCTTTAGCAGTGGAACTGGCTGTTCCCTGGACATCCAGCCTCATGAGCTGGGAGATGGGGAGGGGAAGCAGGCTGATGTCAGCACAGTTGAGGAGGAGGTGGTCAGAGACCTGCTACACCACTTGGATGCACACAAGTCTGTGGGTCTGGATGGGTTACACCCAAGGGTGCTGAGGGAGTTGGCAGATGTGCTCGCCAAGCCGCTGTCCATGATTTACCTGAAGTCATGGCTAACTGGTGAGGTCCCACTGGACTGGAGGGTGGCAAATGTGACACCCATCTATAAGAAAGGCAGGAAGGAGGATCCAGGTAACTATAGACCTGTCACTCTGACCTCGGTGCCAGGGAAGGTCATGGAGCAGGTCATCTCGGGTGCCATTAAAAGTCATATAATGGACAACCAGATGATCAGGCCCAGCCAGCATGGGTTTATGAAAGGCAGGTCCTGCCTGACAAACCTGATCTCCTTCTATGACAGGGCGACCCACTTATTGGATGAGGGAAAGGCTGTGGATGTTGTCTACCTTGACTTTAGTAAGGCCTTTGACACCGTTTCCCACAGCATTCTCCTGGCGAAACTGACTACTCGCGGCTTGGATGGGCACACGCTTTACTGGGTAAAAAACTGTCTGGATGGCCGGGCCCAAAGAGTTGTGGTGAACAGAGTTAAATCCGGTTGGCGGCCGGTCACGAGTGGTGTCCCCCAGGGCTCGGTTTTGGGGCCACTCCTCTTTAATATCTTTATTGATGATCTAGATGAGGGGATTGAATGCACCGTCAGTAAGTTTGCAGATGACACCAAGTTGGGTGGGAGTGTTGATCTGCTCGAGGGTAGGGAGGCTCTGCAGAGAGACCTGGACAGGCTGGAGCAATGGGCTAAGGCCAACTGTAGGAGTTTCAATAAGGCCAAATGCCAGGTGCTGCACTTGGGCCACAACAACCCCCAACAGTGCTACAGGCTTGGGGAGGAGTGGCTGGAGAGCTGCCAGTCAGAGAGGGACCTGGGGGTGTTGATTGACAGCCAGCTGAACATGAGCCAGCAGTGTGCCCAGGTGGCCAAGAAGGCCAATGGCATCCTGGCTTGTATCAGAAATAGCGTGGCCAGCAGGGACAGGGAAGGGATCTTACCCCTGTACTCGGTACTGGTAAGGCCGCACCTCAATTACTGTGTTCAGTTTTGGGCCCCTCACTACAAAAAGGACATTGAATCACTTGAGCGTGTCCAAAGAAGGGCAACGAAGCTGGTGAAGGGTCTGGAGCACATGTCGTACGAGGAGCAGCTGAGGGAACTGGGGTTGTTTAGTTTGGAGAAGAGGAGGCTGAGGGGAGACCTCATCACCCTCTACGACTACCTGAAAGGAGGTTGCAGAGAGCTGGGGATGAGTCTCTTTAACCAAGTAACAAGCGATAGGACAAGAGGGAATGGCCTCAAATTGCGCCAGGGAAGGTTTAGACTGGATATTAGGAAGCATTTCTTTACAGAACTGGTTGTTAGGCGTTGGAATGGGCTGCCCAGGGAGGTGGTGGAGGCCCCATCCCTGGAGGTGTTTAAGAGTAAAGTTGACTTAGCGCTGAGGGATATGGTGTAGTTGGGAACTGTCAGTGTTAGGTCAATGGTTGGACTGGATGATCTTCTAGGTCTTTTCCAACCTAGATGATTCTGTGATTCTGTGATTCTGTGAGTGAGAGCAGGTTGTTCCCATCACACAACTGGCAGGAGCACACCAGGGAAGCTGCCAGCTGGGGACGGTGCTGGGGCTGGCAGGGAGCTGAGGCCCAGGCCAGCCGGCCGCGAACCTCCTTGCACCCTGGGCTATGGTCTGCTGCTCTGCACTGGAAGGAAGCAGCTTAAATCAGCTCCAGCCTTGCACAAGTTGTTTGCCCCAGTGCTCAGCCTCCTCTTTACCTCTTTTCCCTGTGCTTTGGCCTCTCCCTGCCTCTCATGAGAAATGACAGAGCACCTGGACAGTGGTGGAGGCTGTCGCTTTATTGTTTTCTTTTTCAGGGTATTCACTCTGTACAGGGGGAAGGGATCTTCTCTGCTCCGTGTTAAGCAGCAGCAGCACAGACACAGGCTCAGCTGTCCCATTAATACCAATGATCTACATAAGGACTGAGAGGGACAATAAAAAAACAATTGTTTTTTATTTCTTCCAGTTAGAACAAACTGAACATCTTTTTTTTTTCCCCATTTTGTTCTGCCAAAGTAAAACAAAATAATTTCCTTATCAAACTGTTTTTGCATCAGAACATCTCTTTAATCTGAAACAAAATGTTTCATCTTGTAGCAGACATAAAAGAAACACAAGGGAATGAAGGACCGACTGTACCTATATCGCTGCTTCCTTCTTCCAGAATTGCCAGTGATGGGGACACTTCTGGGACCTGAACTTCAGGCTCCAGTCCCAGCTCTGCCTGAAGGGGTTTCAGTTTGCATCTCCTGCGAAATGAGCCAGCCACTGTGCCATGCTATTCTCTCGCTCTTGACAGCTGATGTTTCAGCATTTATAAAAATGTGTTTCAGAGCTGTAAATATTGAGGAAACACATATTGGGATTTTTTTTACCCTGATGGTTAAGGCACTCTGTTGAGGTGAGAGAATTATAGTTCAAATCAATGCAGGCAGCACTGAACATAGCTCTCCCATGTTTTGCTTGACAATATTAATCACTGGACACTGAAAAAGCAGAAGGGACATTATCTGTCCCTCTGTCAAGATCTGTCTCCTCTTCAACAGCCTAAACATGTTTGCAGCTGAAAGTCTTGGCAAATTTGATCCAAGTCCATGGAGATTTTGAGCTGTATGAAACTATGTTTTGGCAAATTTTCTATTTTTACTACTTGTAAATTTAAATTGTGTTTTGCTATACTGTTGTGCAAGATCAATAATTTACAAGGAGTCATTCAAAAATAAGCAGCATATTTATTCATATTTTTGTCAAAACTGAACACATTTTGCATGTGAAATACTTCTTTCTCACAGTGCTGTTTTTTATCTAAGTTTCTCCATACTAATCAGTACCCAGTATATTCAGCATATTAAGACTGATATATCCAGGATGATAGTGGTTTAGTACAACTACTGAATTATTCATGTGAAAACATATGTTGCACTAACACTGCCAAAGTGTTTATAAGCAATATGTCTGTAAAAACAAAATAAGAAGAGGAGAGAGAAGAATGCTCCACAAATTAAAACCATGATATTTTGCAAAATTATCATTAATAAATTTGGCACAAGGTGTAGTAGTGTGCTAATGAAAACTGCTGATTACACCAAAATAGAAGGCAATGTCCATTAGATAAGAATCAAAATATCATGTTGGAAGAAAGAACTGAGTGCTGTTAAAAAAAAAGGGATTGGCAAAAGGGAATATAGCAAAGCTGAAGGTTTTGTTCACAGGTTGTCTATATGGCCAAATAAAACAAGGGGCAGGTAGAAGAGCCTGTGACATATACAGGCAAGAAAGAGACAGCTGGCAGAAGCACTGACACTAAGCAGTGAAGTGACACATCCAAGTTTGCACCCTAAGCCAGGGGAAGCACCAAGAACACAGACTTATGCAGCATCAGGCCAGTGATCTAGGATCTCAACACTGTGCCTTTTCTCGTGATCACATTGCTGTTACAGGACAAACAGACTCTCTTGTAGCTGGCACCATGCAGTCATGAGTTTCCTGCTCAGGAACTGTTCTTAGAGAGGCATATCTTACATTAACTTCAAGAGCAAAAACACTGCCAAGGTCACCTGTTCTTCATAGCTATCATGTAGTCAGGCATCACCGCTAAGAATATTTTGTGTCATTTCTAAACTCTTCTCTGATCCGTCTTTTTCAAGAACTTTTAAAGTCAGCAGAGAGCAGCACGTGCAGCACACAGATTTAGTGGGCAGATTAGCTAAGTGACCTTAGAAAGAGAACAAAGTGTGCTGCTCTTTCAATCAGCATCTTTTAAAATCTCTGTTAACTAACATTGAAGTATTTGCTTTGACACGAGAGTTTGCTGCAAGAGTTTCCATGGTAATTCTTGGCCTCTTGACTGTGGGGACAATTTCAGCTAGCTCCAGCAGGCAGGATGGGTTTAAGGATATCTTCCCAGATAGCCTCCAGCGTATTTGTGCACAGACCCTAGGAAGAGCTGTGGTACAGAGGTAGATGGGAAAGAGGGTGCTCAGCACCCTCGGCAGGCTGCGAGCCACAAGGTACCCTGTGCTGCAAAGGGCAAGGGGTGCAAATATTCCTTCCCACTGGTAAACATACCCCCAGACTGGATGCTGCTGAGATTAAAGATGGGAGATGCAGGACGGTGTTTCTCCCAGACTGTCACAAGTGCTGTCTGTAGCTGGAGTGCAGCTCTCACTCTATGCAGCAGCTGGCTGTGGGCTTGCAGCCCGTTCTCTGCAGGCCTCCTAGGACCTGGCACAACCACTGCTCTGGGACAGCCTTCTGCGACAGACAGCAGGAAGGTGTCAGGCCATGTGAGCAAAATTCTTTCTTCTAATCACTGACTGCCAGTTGCTCCTACAATGAATACTCTTGCCCACCTTTCTAACCAGTTGAACTGCATTTACTAGCACTGTTCCCTGAAATACCTCTACAGTACAGCTACATACAAATAATCACTGGTTTGTGCAACTGATCTGACTATATTTTATACACATTTTTAACATTTCAGGGTTTTGCTTTCCTGCATTGGGAAGAATTACAAATGCATAAACAACATGTGTATAAATATTATGTATATAATATTACCACAATGTAAACATTGCACCTATATTGCAAAGTGTATATATATACACATCTATACATGTATACATCTATATACATGTATAAACATGTACAAACCTGTGTACAACTATATAAGAAGATTATGGAACAGGCTATGAATGCAAAACTTTTTGTTTGCTTTAATACTGAAGCAAGCAAACATTCCCCTTAATAACATCTATGATGCAGAGTGGCACAGGAATAAGGTTCCTCCTTAATAAGTCTGTAAATGTTAATGATATGAATCGTCTCTGCTGCACCATTGAGTGGTTTTATAGCAGCATGTCATCATGACATACACCACCTCCAGATTTCTATCAGCATATTTTATACTGAACTTGCTTATATGTCCATTGGTTTCTGGTGTGTAGTACTTGCTCTTTCTTTTTCATTGTATTGTTTTGAATAGAGTGAAAGAAACTCGGAACAAAAGGCCAGGGTCAAGCTCATGCAAATATTGAGTGTGTGCTGCAGAGAGCATTTCCATTTTGTTGTCATCAAGGCTGCTGTCAGTTAACACAAAAGCACACTGCAGGATACTTACAACACCCAGCCGAAGAAGGCTTTACTCATGCGACCTTACAGTTCTGACAGGTTCAAACAGCAATTCTGTGTGATGGGATGTTCCTCTTTGTGGGATTATTCACACCCTCCACCTTTGGGCAGAATACTGAGAAGTGCCATGCAGTAGGGGAAGAGGCAGGAATTCACACCAGACCTCCCCCGAAGCACAATCTGTCCTGACACATTTACCAACCCCAGCAGAACCACAGTGTCATCAAACAGGAGATGCTAATTGCTATGAGGTTAACGAACCATGCCATGTGGCTACAACTGCAAGAGGAACAAGCCATCCCTGCTTGGCTCCTCCATTATCCCATGGGACTACCCGATGCTGGTCCCCAGGGGCATGTGCCGCTCACCCTGCCAGTCCCTGGGGAAGACACCTGGGATCCCTGGGGCTGCATGCAGTGGAGCACCCGCCTGGCTCCAGTGGACTGCAGAGATGTTTGGGGCTCTTGGGGAAAGGCAATGCAGGGCAGGACAAAATTTCCCCTCACATACCTGTGACTGATGAAACCAAAGGGGGTGGTTTCCAAAATCTTACCTTTCTCTGAGATTCTTCTTTCTGATCTCTTTAATTCTACTGGGAGTGGATGAGTTGTGGTTTCCTTGTGACTTTCACAGAGTGTCTTGAATACTGTATTTATCTGAGATATAATCAAATATGGCAGCCAACAGAACTCTCTGACTCCCTAACAACTTGCTCTGTTTCTTGGGTTTTTTTCATTTGTGAGATAAAGAGTTTATTTGGGTTCTTTTCTTGAAACAAATACACTTTTTTCTGTTATTCATCTTCAGACATGAGTTACCGCATATTAAATAAATATTGAGTCTTAAACTCTTCTCTGAGACAAATCTGTTGTAGTCTTCAGTGTGAGTTTTGTATAACTCCTACAGCATGATTAATGTACTTGGAGATTGAGTTTTATCTGTTTCTAGCCCTCCTATTTAATTTAACTACTTATATAAAATTAAAATGAAACTTGCAATGATCTTCAACTGAAAGTTTGAAACCTTACCATCATGCCAACATAGCTGTCTAATACAAAGCTGAAGCAATAGGAGGAAATAGGAAAATAAACAAGTCCAACACACACTTGAAAGATTATTATACCTAGAGAAAGGGATATGAGGAAAAGCAGCATCATTTTTCAGGAAATTATGCACTAAGAAGAGCTATTACAGACAAAATGAGTTGCTCCTGTGGTTTTTTATTCTTGGTTGGAAAGAAATAAGAATACTTCTAGTTTTGACATGTACCATAATTTCCTACACGGACTGTTTTTACTAATATCTTATAAATACAAATAATTCTTGTTTCTTGTTTGCAAAATATTTTATTTTAGTTTTGCTTTGCTCTCCTTTGTGGTTCCAAGAAAACAAAGAAATGGGACAATGAATTTAGTTAATTATCATGTATGATGCTCTCCATTAATAAAAGACAGACACCAGCAATAACGACACCAAATTCCAGTCATCAATCATATCGCTTTTAATCCTTTTATCTTAACATTTATTTATTGTCCTCTTAGATTTTGCAGAAGTTTACAACAGAAATATGGTTTTCCTTCTACCTGCTAATTTCAGGCTGACAGGCTCACTACAGCTACTATAACAACAGTTGTGTTTAATTAGAACATGCTTGTCAGCTGGGGAAGATGGGAGAGAAATTATTGGGTAAAGTTTCCATATAACATCTCCCTGGTGGAGGTAAGTGCTAAAAACAATGAGAACCTCAATTCCCTGCTCTAATCCCCTCTTCCTGTGGTTGTTACCACTGAGAAGGAACTCAAAACCCAACACAACCGGTTGTCTGGGAAAACACCAGGAGAACATCGCTTTGAGGATGTGCCAAAGGAAGAAGAGGGTCTTGACTCTTTTCTACCTACTCCTCTGGGAGGCGTAGCTATGTTACAGTGGCATCTGGGATGCAGAAAACTGTATTCCTGAAGATGCCAAACCTGTGTCTTTTGTGGTTACAAATCAAAACCTGGCCCACATCTCTCTACACTACATTCAGTTACATTAACCTTTTTGTTGCTGCATTGTACTACATTCCAAAACTATATATTAACACCGGTTAATCTGTTAGTGTTACCAGATCACATCTGGCATTGTATTGGAAAATCATTCAGCTTGTCCTACTCACAGCTTTATGAAGATTGAAATTGATTTAGCATACACACATGTGTAGCTGTGTGTATGTATGCAGGTTTATATATAAAAGTGATCTCGAACCATTCTGTTTAAAGAGATAAAAAAGTATATATGTGAGTATGCATGCCCTTGAACGTATTTATGTGTTGGTATATAACACAATATATAATGTGTTCACAAATACAAATGAAATATAACTATTTCAAAAAATCAGTACTTGCACCATATTTTGCCTTTCACCGATGATTTCTATTTTGTTTTGTAACTAAGTGAAGAATGGTCACAGCACTGGGTGAAAAAATCACATATACTTTCAAGTTATTTTAATCGGAGAAAGTAGCTACTACTGCTTTGAAGAGATGGGAAGACTGAGGGGAGGACCAATATGAATAGAATGGTTAGAATATGAGTAACAGGGAAGACTGAAGGGAGGATGATATGAACAGAAAAAACCCCTCCCTTCTCAGGGGCTCTAGTATCTCTCTGTAAGATGCATGGTTCACTGAATCCATGGGACAGACAGAGCCAGAAATAACTCCCTGAAAACGGAGAGAAAAGACAATATGATGAAAAAATCTTTGACAAAAAAATAAATAAAAAATATGTCCCGCAAAATATCACAAGCCTAAACATTTCCATGTGTAAATATCACATGTGTACTATTTGTGCAAGATTATTTGAGTCTTCACGAGGATTTCATCCTCAGGCTTTTCTGTTCAGATCCCTGAAAGCTCAGTCAATATGTGTTATTAGACAGAACTTGGTTTAGATTCAGGAACGTCTTCCTGGTGATATAAACACCTAATGTAAACTTTTCAAGTAGGGAAGAAAGCACCCTTACTTATGATGAAAGCAAGCCTTATTTAGTTGTGGATGATTTCTAATATAAGATAGCATAAGATTTAATGAATGAATACAGGATACATTTTTTTCCCAAACCTGTAATTTTGGGGCTCTGTTTTGTCTTTGAACACAACACATGATTAATCTCAGTGTAGGATTTACAAAATCCGCTTTTAGCCATAGGATATACTCAAAAAAGAGGAAGTAAAATGTGGCTTGTGCTAAACTTAGCAGCTTTGGCAATTAATCAACTTTATTCATTGATTTAGTCAAATGAAATAGTTTGCTAGATAAGTATAGGAATTGTTACTGCAATTTTGAATACTAATACGTATCCAGCCAAATGGGCTTTAGAATAAAGAGGCCAGTGTGATTTATTTGTAATCCCTTTAGTTGCGTTTTTATTTGTTCTTTCAGATTGCAGAGACTAAAGAATATGATACTTACCCAAACCCTTGGATTATTTCCACGCAGAAGATTTGACCTTAATGCTCTGTCTACGTGTGTAATAAAATCAGATGGGTTCGAATGATCCTGGTACAGTGACGCATTCTTGATACTATCTACTTATTTGAAGCATGCGAGTGTGGTAATTTATGCCCACTCTTTCTCTGCCTGCACATGATCAGGCTCATGTTAGCCTTTAATAAAGGACAACATTATGGCAAGTCATGTTTATCCTGGGAGCATGATCAGCAGGGGAGTGAGTTGGTCAAGCTCCCTTTTACTGCTCTCAGAGTGGCTTAGCTATGCTTTTATTTCAGCATCTGCTTTCAGATGTATTTCAATTAAAATTAAATGAGGAAGGGACCTTAGAATCCCACATCATATATTCTTCACCAAGGAGGAACCCAAATTTCAATATCCCATTGGGAACAGTCTCCAGCCCAATGCAATCCCTAAATGAGCCTTTGTCTGCTCAGATCCCAACCCCACTGGCCTCTCCTTTCTCATGCCATCATTTTGACATTTAAGAGCTCTGAGCCATAAAGCTCAGAAGAAGATCTCTGATGTGACCACACTAAGGAAATATGCACTCCCAATTGCTTCTGACATTCCTCTCATCTATTTGGTGTGTGTAAGGGACCAGTTGAGTACCAAGGGCTCTAAAATGAATTTAATGCAGAACAGAATCCGAGCTTTTAAAGGAGGAGAGGGAACAGAAAGTAGAGGGTTGGAAATAATGTTGAAGGAACGCCACTTTTTGTGTAACATTAAGGATGAGCACGTGAATGAAAATATTTTATGAATGTGAATACGCACTGAATGGGACACCTAATATGATACTTGACTTTAAAACCTGGTGTTAGCAGAAGCAAGCAAAGACCCTCAAGTCCGAAGCAATTTGAATCCCAGGAAAGACAGGCATAATCTCCTCATGTCTTCTCCAGCATCATATACTGAAAATGTTATTATACATTTTAGAGTACATTTTTCATCAGTGGCTTTTAAAGTATTTTACAAAGCATGTCAGCATCATTGCTCATGTTTCACTGAGAATATGGGACCAGAAAGTGGTTTGCTTAAAGTCACTTCAGGTGGGCAGTGGTCCAGATTTTATGCAAGCGTTTCACCGTGTTTCCCCTGTTTGTGAGATTCTGATAATATTGACTATCTTTACCTCCTGCTACATTCCACTGATCTTGTCATTGTATAACTTAAAAATAAATGAAATGCTTAGGATCACCTGGCCACAAGGCTGAGTAGCAAGTACTTCTGCATAAGAACTGCTGTCTTGCAGTACCCACAGACTGATCTAGGAGATTAACAGTTACTCAAACTTACTTCTGATGTCAAAATACTCAGAACAAGTCCAGATGCAAGACCTAGTCAAGGGCATCACTAATATCAGCTGCTAGATGAAGACTGTCAGCATGTTCTCAAACACTGGAATAAAAATATCTGTCAGGAAAATTAGAAATAATGGCTAACTTTGGGTCAGGTCTTACAGTCTCAATGTACCTGAGCAATTCCACCCTGACCTTTGCAGAAACATATGAACCAGAGGTCTTTTGTTCAAACTTGAATCCCTAATCCTTTTGTTTTCTCCTTCCAAATTAAAAGGAGCTTTCAAGAGTAGCAATTAGCTAGAACCAAGAAACACTGCACTTCAAACTCCACTGCTAAAAAATTCCAAGTCAACTCTGAACATTTTTATTCTTACTCTTATTCACTTCATTATATTGGGGCCCATAATTTTTTTAATTATATAATTATATATAGCAATCCTGCACATAGCACAGTTCTCTTCTTCCCATCTCTTAGGCTAACATTTCTATATGCTTGTAAAGTGTTACTAATTAGGGACATGGATCCTGACTATGCATACTAAGGCCATAAGGTTTCTTTTTCATTTCTGTGCCTCAGATTCGTATTCTTTTTATACTACATAAAACAAACTCTTTCCAAGATTATCCATTGAAAAAGAAAAAAAAATTATTGTGAAAACCAAAATTAGTAAGCTGTATAAGCAGGAATTACAGCACCAGCCAGAAAAATACGATTGCTTATTATGAGACAAAAATATTCAACGACCTGTAAGCCACACTTGTTTGGGTAGACAGAATGAAAGACGAAGTCGAATTCCGTAAGAACACAGAAATTGGCAAAATTAAGCAGTTTATTCAATACTTTTGCCACTCTCTGAAAGTTATTGTTCTTCCATGTGATTAAACACTGAACAGCTACAGTCTAGGTCACTATAAACCTAAACAAAATTGGCAGAGGTCATTTAAAATAATCTGTATAACTATTATGAGGAATTGCTATTTCAGCAGTACATGGTACTTGCCATTGCTTTAAAGGAATACCCCGTTATATTATCCTGGGCTTAATGTTTTTCTAGTCAAGCTCCAGGCATCTCCTACAGTTGCTCATTTCTCATGAAGCTCACAAGAAAATGTACCATTTTAAATAATTCAGAAGTGATCATTTCACTTCCTCCATTGCAGTGGTTTGGTTGTTGTTTTTTTTAAAAATATTACCTAATGTTACTGGACAAGGCCACAGGGATCAAAAATAGCCTTAGTAATTTCCCTCAGAAATTGTCCTGGTGTGTCCAAAAGAACTACAAGACAAATAGATGCAGCTCCCTTCTGTACAAGTAGATAACCCTGAGGAAATGTTGTCTTACTCTCTTTTGACTGAGAGCAACATATACCGATCTGTTTAAGTGCTGCATGGAGGCAGATAAAGTCTGGGGAGGGTAGCTTGCTCAGGCTCTTTCTGGGGTAGATTTGCCAGCTGAGACTTTTCTGAAGCAGCAGAAGTAAGAGTACAGATTTTTGGTTCTGCTGCAAGTACTGCTAAAATCAGCAAAAAGGTTCACTTTCCAGGGAAGCTGTCCGAAGATATGATATATGCTGTTGGAAGGTGATGGCCATGTGAGTCCTCTAACTACCTTTCATCGTGCCGTTCTGGGTGCCTGTAGGTTGAGCAGCAAGGGCCAGCGGGGCTGCCAGGCGGGACATACCACACATGCGGCTCTGGCCATCGAAGTCAGCCAGCACAGCCATCTCCACCTGCCTGCCCTCTCACTCCTGGGGCTCAGCCCTTCGTGGCCACAGGGAGACTGGAAACCGGCTTCCAGCTTTGCCATAGGGTATTTAGTCTCCTCTGGCCAGTGCTTGTGATAGTCTGCTCTACATGTTGGTGTTTCACTAAACAAATCTAAGCTAGATAACTGATTAAAGTATTTAGGTCATATAATTAAACAAGTTACTAAATACTACCCAAGCCCCAGGCCCAGCAAAAGGAGGCAGCTACTTCTGAATTGAGCAGAGAAAATATTTTGCTATCTGAAGACAGATCAGAGAGTCTCATGAAAGAAAAATATAAGATGGTTCCTGGATATTGTGAAACAACTTATCAAAACAAATCAGAGCACTGTTAGGAGCTTTAGAAATCCACCCAAAGCACTGAATAATAAATGAGTACGTTTATTAAAACTTTAAATCAGTGTTCCATTTAACATATGTGATCAGTGAAAATGACAGAGACTTATAAAATCTCTTTTACTTAAGGCTACTTTCAGGGTCCATAGATACTGTCATCTGGAGAAATGCAGTTATCTAGTATATACTGCTAATGTTATTTATAACGTTATTTTTCCAAAGAAACAAGGTAATCCCAGATATTTCAGTATGTTAGTATACAAACATCCTAAATCAATTTAATCTGTTCTATAACTTCTCTGACTTCTCAGGATTGCATCAGAGAATAAAATGGTCCACTGTAGCATATGAAATCTTCTATAATTCAATGATAACCATCCTTCTTAAAAACTCTCCTAAAACTTCTACATCAAATTCAAGAGGTGAAATTGTCCTAGAACAGAACTTCAGGCTGTAAAATAAATCTACAACATAATTATTTTGGGGAACAACTGGTAATTAGGAAATATTAAATTCAAGGACACAGTCAGGCACTTTATGACTTTGCTAAAAGTCAGAGGTATGATTTACTTTTTCTGTTTGATTAGGTCATCGGATAGATAGCATAATTAGGAATAATAATAAAAACCTTGCTGTTCAGTAGAGACACGAGCCAATTTTCTCTCACAAAGAGGAAACATATGTGCCTTTGAGCAACCCATAACATTAAATATGTTTCAGGTGCCGTATGCTATCTTTCCTCTTTGGATTCCATAGAACACATAACCCCTAAAAACTTTTTTTCACCAATTGCTTCTTTGCATCAGTCATATTCACATTTTTTAGTTGTAAATTTGCATTTTGGACATCATTTTTTTGTCAGACATGACAGGGTCATAAAATCAATTCCAATGAGCTGTGCAAAATTAACAGATGAAATGGTGTGTTAGGTTTGTTTTCACCACGATGATCATTAAGTACAAGGCTGGCTCATTACGAGGAGACAATGTTTAATCATCCTCCAAATTTTGCAGATGGATTTATGTCTCTGCATATCGTCTTCTGTGATGCTCAATAGCCAGGCACAGTCTGTTCCAACCGTCTGTAAACAGGACCCAGTTCAGCAGGCTGCTCTGATTTAGCAAAGCATTTCAACATATGTTTGTGTCTTGTTGGTTTCAGAGGAGTGTAAGCTCACACTTAAAGCTAATAAACCCACACTAAGGCCACATGGTAATGGAGACTGGCCTTGTGCATGTGCACTGATGCTTTTGTGAGCTGGAGTTCACCATGAGCTATGAGGGTTATACCGAGGTGCAGCAATCCTGGCAACTGCAACTTAGTTAGCCAGTGCTGCTACTGCAAATGAAAGTGTGGGAAGAACAAAAAATGGAAGGATCCCCAGAATATCAAAAAGCAGGAACAAACAGTGAATAGCCATTTTCTTCACAAGATTAGAAGACAATCTAAGAAGAATTAAAAATATATATCAGCCTATGCTTACCATTTCCTTGTCACATTCCTGGTAACAATTTGGGATTAGATTATGCCTAAGGGAATCTTATTTTGGTCTAATTTCTCATCTTAATTATTTCCCTCCCAAAGGGATGACGCATGGGGGAGGCACTGCAGCACTTTGAGGTTCCTTTCCTCAAATGAGACAAACAAGCAATGACATCCAGGATTTTGCCAGTGGAACTCCATTCCAGCCTTGCCCTTAAGCTTCTTGGATGAAGAAATCATGAAAAGTATAACCTGGCTTCTCACAAAGAGGAGGCTCAGTGATGCTAAGTGTAATACCGAAGCTAATTTTCTAAGTTTTCACTTACTGCTAGCAGATATAATGGTCACTTTAGGAAAACGTACACAACTTAGTGGAAAAAATTGTTGGCTAGTATAATTCTACTATTGCTATTTGAGGTATACAGAGCATGGGGTTAGTTTTCTTTATGTGACTATATGATTTATTTAAAAAAATATTTTTTCTTTAAATAATCCAGAGAGAGTAAGAAGCCTGTTCTCTCTCTATCATTGTGTGCTTGACATTGATCAGATCTATTGCACAGCTATGAAGAGCACAGCAGCTGCTTAATGTCATGGCAGAAAGAGAACATCTGGTATATGGTTACCACTGGCTAGAAAGAAGCAACCAGAAAACCCAAGCTGTCCAGAGAACAGGAAGCAAACCACAACAACGAGGCAAGAGATTCAGGTTCAGTTTCAGTCCTCAATGGGCCTGTCACTTTTCAGATCAGTGAGGTTTAGGCAGTTCTCATATGACATTTGGGCCACGCACCAGTGCATGATGACACGGAAAAAAATCAAACACGGAAATGCAGTGTCTAAAGGTAGATGTCCTCTTTCTGAGAGCTCACACATACCTGATACAGGACTCGCCGTCAAAAACAGTGTCTCAGATGAAGTACTGCAAGGCCCTTTTACTGGGTATTAACCAAGAAATAAAGACTGATCCATTTTTTACCCTAAAACAAAGGTTGTTTCAGAAACCAGGTTACAGTGTTGCTGGAGCTCACTGGAAACCAGGGACATAGAACACACTGCCACTGGTGGCAGTAAATGAAGCAAATATGGGCAGGTGTAGACCAAAGATTAAAATTTTTTCCTAAATGAAAAATGTAGGAAAACCATTCAACACAGGAGAGCAGATAAATGATATGCTATTATTTGTACCCTCTGAGGATGGCAGATATGGAACATCCCAATGTAAACACAGAAATCCTAGACAAATGACAGTAAGGTGATCCAGGCGACCCTGAAACTGTTACTGTTAATGAAACTTCTTGCTCTTTAACCTTGCATAGACTTAGTGACAGAGATATGAGGCAAAGCACCTTTTGCCTCAAATTAGTATTATAAAGAAAACAAGTTGTTAGTCTTCATTTTCTAAGACTTTTTAAATATAATCTACCGTGTATTAAAAAAAGGAAACTTTAATAGAATTATTTTTTAACACTCCCAAGTAACATGTTTTGGGGGCTTTTTCTACAAGGATAAAATTAAAAGAAATTATTCAGACCTTCTCCAGTTGAGCAATCTTCTAACAGCTTGCTGTCTTATCTCTTTCCCTGTATTCTTTAGGAAGGGACTAGAAACATTTAATTCAGGTTATAAAACTTAGCCGGGCCTGCACCTTTTCTTATTCTCCATTTAAGAGACTTGCAGATTCATAGTCATGCTCTAAATACAAATCAGCCAATACATAAATAATGATGCATTATTATTTTATTGTCATTAATAAATAATAGCTACAACAAGAAATTTTGCCTGAGTCAGAACTCTACAGTTTGACTCCAAGACTGGAGTTTATTCTCTGATGGGAAGAGAAGCAGTAATGATGGGATGACATGGACCAGAGTATGAGAGGCACCCATTTCATATTGATAAGACCATTTTTCCCAGGAGAGTGTTGCAGTACAAGAAGTGACTCGATGCAGGAAAGCCATAGGCTTATATGAGTACACCTGTGCTGTAGGTTCACTCTTGTGGATGTGAAGAAACAGCATGACTGCAAGTTATATGGAAATAAAGACACTCTTCTACTCCCCCTCCCTCTCTTCCCAGAGAAAAGATGGTCTTTTAAATAGACTTGAAAGCAGGGCTTTTTAATGCCGTGGACAAATTCACGACAGTCAGAGACTAGTTAATAACGTAGGCATCTGAGAGAAAGGCCTTGTTATTCAGGTACAAATAAAAGTAGGGGATGGGTGACTTCGTCTGGCTGTGAGTAAATAACAAGAAAAATTACTGGCCACAACACAAGACAGAAGCTGAAAAGAGGATTACTGTGATGTTTTCCAGCAAGACAGCTCTTTTCCCCAATTTCTGGAAAAGCTACATTAAGAGTAATCTAAGCTTTTATTTCTAACAATGCCAGGAGAAGGTTTCACAGCCAAGAGTCCATTTCTTCCATCCTAGAGTGTGCCGAAGGAACTCCCATCGCTTCCCCGCACAGCACTGTCTACTGCTTTGCAAAACAAGTACCAGGTTATCAGATAGAGACAATAACCAGAGTTATTTCTGATCAACAGCCATATTTAATCATGGGATTCGGAGATGTACCTACTGTTGTATCAGGGCAAGAGAGTGATGCCAACTCTATGACTACTCCAGCTGACAGCGGCACTGTTCAGGGGCTGCGCAGGTAGAACTTACTGTACTTCATGCACTGAGGTGCTGCCGGGTTTTGCATACAAACCCAAAGTGTCAGCTGCTGCTTAGGACTTAGAGGGCGATGGTCAGAGGTCAGATACAGATGCGTGAGTGTGTGCTAAGACCAAGTACCAGGTGTTTCAAGACAAAAGCCTCTCATTCAACTGCCATGCAATTTTGCTTTGTAAAAAGATATCCTGCAGGCTTTGTCTGTGGAGCTCAGATTTCACATAGGGTGCTTCTTTATCACTAATGTTAACAGCAAAATGGCACATATGGGATAGTCAGTGAGACCAGTGAAAGTCAGGCTTACACCTCAGACGTCCCTCAGCATTGAATGGTTCACCTGGAGAGCATCCAGTGTGAAAAAACCGTTCAGAAAAAGAATCTGGTTTCCACTGGACAGATGTCTCCTCCCCAAAATCCACTCCAGTTTGGTCCAATTCCATAGATAAAGTGAACTCTTAAGACCACTGTTTCTTATCCCAAAAATCCACTGCATGATGGGGCCACTAGCCCCGATGAAGATGTGCCACGTAAACAGGACTCCGTGTCAGAAGACTGTGAATTGGGCATGTTTCCAGGCTAGTGCATAGTGAAGAGCTTAAAAATGAACAAAAAGAAGGACTTAAAATAACATGATTGGAGAAGTCTGAGCTCTGGGAGTTTTGAACCAAATTCCAAATTCTCTGAGCTGGGATACGTTGGTACAGGACCATAGTTTGCGGTGAAGTACAGACAATGTATTTGCACAGAGTGAATTTGTTTCCTGCATTCGGAGAACTATTTTTAACAAAGAAAGAAAACTGAACACACTGGGGAGCTTAGGGGAAGTTTAGAGGAGTTTCAAACATCATGGGTGCACTATCATCTTTGCATGAGTTCATAGGAAAACATGCAAATGGGTACAACCAATCAGAGTAATAGAGAAAATGTATGTATGAAGGAAAAGGGGAGGCGAAGGGATTCCTATAAAACTAAGTTGATTCTAAAACTGTACGCTAATTTTGGAGATTATCCACATCACAAGCACAGGTTGAATGCAATGACCTATACTGCAGTAATCTCATACTGTCCACAAAGATCAGCATTAAAGACATGGATCCAAGAGAATGATCATATCACTAGTGACATAAAGCATAAGTAATAACTTTGTCTATTTTAGAGGACATGATTTAGCAACACTATGCATGAAAGCCAAATGCCAAGCAGTCCTAAAATGTTGAAAACTCATGTAGAATCTCTTAATCAGATGTTTTATCAGGTTACATTTCAGTGAACTGTCAAGACTAAAAAGCAACTGCACTGCCTGATTGTAACAGAAACCAGGTGATCACTGCCGCACTGCTGTCCAGTTTATGCAAGCGAATGCCACACTCAAGTCTCAGACAGGCTTATTTCACAGTGACAAACAACTCTCTTCAGACAGCTTGTTCAATGCCTCCTTGGAGAAAATGGCAGGTCAAGTTTGAAGCTGTTCTAAATATAACAGTTCAGAAAAAGACAAAAAAGTGAGTGGGGAAATAAAAACAAGCATTAGGATGGTCTGCTTTCTATTACATTTTTTTTCCAGGGCTATTACCAGTGTTAGATCTCCAATGGCATCCAATGATATATCTCAGAAGAAACCCTTCTGCACTCTGTGGCTCCAGTACTGTCATGACAACCTGTCACCAAAACGCTGAGGGATGTGTAAGGGAAGGTTTTCTTTCAACCAGTCTTCATGGTTCAACCTTCCTACGCTGTTCTGTATTGTCACCAGAGATACTGGGATCTGAATCCCTGCACTCATCCAATTTGAAATAGGCATTGGTAATTAATTTCCACCGAGGGTTACAAACCCTTTCATATCTATATTTATCCTCTTTGTTATAATGTTTTGATAGACCATATGATCTTTAGGCAGCTGAAATAGCCATGATTCTTCCAACTCGTCTGAAGAGCACTCATTTGCCCCGATGAGTAATGCGGTAGGGCAGCTTCCTCCGCGTGCCTTTTGCTGCCTCATGTGTGACTGATGCTGTCAGGCAGAGGAATGTTCCTCATGTACTTCAAGTAAAATTAAGGGGCTTTTACAGAGGATTTCAGCTAACCTCCCACACTAAGCTGCAAATTCTGAAATAAGCTCAACTTCTACAAATGAAGAGGAATCCATATGGGGAGCTCGTTAAATAAGCACAGTCTGAATCTGAGGTGGGTTTATGGTTTGGGGGCTTTTTTTTTTTCTTTTGTAAACAATTTCTATCGCCTATTGCAAATCAACTGTCACAATAACAGATCGGGTTCTTCTGCGAGGAGATAGCTAGACATTTTAGGAGTAGACTGATTATTTGTGCATACTGCATTTTGAAATTCTTTATGTTTATGAGTTATTAGCCTAGTACTCTGAGAGATTTGTCATCCTCTCTTAGAAAAACATTAGAAGATGTTACATGTAATAACACATTATGCTAAAAATCTCAGGCTGACTACTTTTTGAGAACAATTTTCTTCTCCAAAACATGAATTGAAATTTATAAATGTGGCCATTTTCTTCTTTAAAATGCAAAGATCCTGCTGTTTGCCAAGAATACATATTCTCTTTCAAAGCTTAATGCCAGAATTATTCCACCAGGGTCCTATAATGACTTAACATTATTTAATCATTTCCTGTCAGTTCTGACTTGACTTTAGTGCAGTAAAAAAATTGCTTCTGTTCAGGAAGTCTCCTTCATTTGTTTTGATGTGATTGATTTAAAAATTATTAAAGATGGAGGATTAAAAGTGCAGGAATAAGATACTCAGGGCCAGATTCTGATGGGTTCATGGACATGAAAGTAACTAATGTGGGCAAAGCAGATGTTAGAGCAGGACTCCAGTGTTCATCAGATATCCTGGGAGAGCATCCAGCACTCCCTGTCTCCACTGGAGCTTCTTCAAATCACGCCTTCCAATGTATCTATGAGGTAGTTTTGGCCTACTGAGTCTGAAGGTCTATAAATGTAAATAGATAAAGAAATCTAATTTAACACATCTGAAATGCTTTTTTGCAAGGGGGCTCCAACTACTGAGTCTTCATCTGATGCTGTGTATTCTTCCTTCTGCAGTTGAGCCCTAATAGTGTCTAACAGGACTTCAAACTTTCCTGAGACCTTCACACCTAGAAAGCTCTCTGTCTCAAGGTCTGTGTGAAATGGCTTACTCTAGATCCTTTGGCTCAGACACTACTGCTTCTGCTCTCATGACCTGGAGCTTGTGTTAGGTCCAACACAGGTCCAACAAAATGTTGTTCGGTGGATGTCAATACAGGCAAAACATTAATAAGTAGTCAGGAAACAGGAAACAGGCTCTTTTAAATACAGAATATAGCTCAAGAACTGGCTTGCATCCAGTCTACCTCTTACTTCTTCCAAACTGATCTTCCCAGTCCTAGTATGAAGCCTTTCTGTTCAGAGCTCCCAAGGGTTTTGTTAAAGAATGACAAGACCCTTCTTGTAAAATCAGAAATGCAATTCTGAGTCCAACAGTCAGACTTGCCCACCCTGTTTGGACTCCCCTCATAGATAATATGTACACACTGGGTGCACCATCTTCTCAGAGAAGCAGGAGATCATTTTGAGGCTTCTTTTAAAAGAGGACTGCCAACACCCTCCCATGTTTACTGAAATTTTTGGAGGCTTTCCAGTGTGGGTGGCAGCTCAATTGTGCTAGCTAGCAAGTCTTTTACAGAACTTGGCACCACTGCTACTAACATGCAGTGGTATGGAAGAAACATCAGTTAAATGTAATTCAGAAGCACTGTAAATACTGTACCACGTTGTTTGTAAACAAGCCTCAGCAGGTAGAAAGTTTGGACTGGAGAAGTCTTTTGGGGAAATTGGTCAGCAGTTAGAAGACCTGGGGAGAAATAATGTGAGTTTCTGAGGGTTTCTTCTCTGTGAATGGGCCCTTTTACAGCCTGCAACTCCTCTCCAGTTCACCAGAACTAAACAGTTTTCCTTCAGCTGTCTTCGTGCTCTCTTCTCTTTCCCTGGTTGCTTTTATTCTCTACTTTCCTCCAGTTCCACCTTTTTTGTTCCCATTTCCCACCACAAGGCCAGCTGGCCACCTTACCACCATCTTCTCCCTCTGTTCTTGTTCCCCTGTCATGCCTCTTGTGGGAGTCCAAGCTGGACTTTGTCTCACCTGGCCTCTGCTGAAAGATAGCGGTCTGACCCTAACTAGTCATCCATGCACCCTCAACAAGCAATGGGAAGACAGGCATTCCTGGAGCATGGGACAATCCATCCTGAGAGATGGATCTATCCAAACTCTCAGATTAAAGGCAAATCCCATCTGCAGCAGTTATGGTTCTATCACCTCCCACTCCACCACCTTCTAGCCTGCTGCTACAAAACAACGAAAACTGGTATTGAGGGATACTCCCCTGGGGCCAGTCTCTTGGGCCTCCGTATCTAGCCACTGATTTTCATAAATCTCCAGGGACTCCTATTTCCTTGGCAAATTTGTTCAGAATTTCTTTGCAATGAGAGTGAGGATAATGGGACTGACGGAGAGAAGGATGCAGAAAAAGACAAGCAATGTGACTGCCTTTCGGCAACCCAGACAATAAGTATTTGATTAAATTTTTCTAAGCTACTCCTTACTTTACTTCTACATTCATTGATACTTCATCCATACATATAAACCTATACTTTATGTCTTCATCATATCTCAGCATTGCATGTATTTTTTTTTTGCCTTTTTGACCTCGCAAGTCTCTCCTTCACAAGCTCTACTGCAAAAAAAAAAATGGTTTTCTTAACACTTTGAGTATGATTAATCTGCTCTTAACAGCCATCCTCTCACTCCCCCTTCTCCAACACATGAAACATAACCTGCTTGAAGTCTCATAGCCCTTCCCCATCCACTACTAATCCTTTCACATATATGTTTCAAATGCTGATGCACGTAGAGCCAATGACACCTAACACATTCAGTCTGCTTTCAAAGGGGCAGCTTCATCCTGCATCTTTGCACTGAACTCTTCAAAACCTTTCCATTACACTCAGTTCTGTGGAGGCTGTAATTTCCTGTGCCCTCGCTCAATGCTCTTACTGTGTCCAGTTTTGGGTGCCAGGAGGGAGCAAAACAAATGATTAGATGTCTAAAAAACATGACCTATGAGGAAATATGCATTAGTTGCTTAGTCTGAGAGAAGGTTGAGGGAGGACAGGATGCAATTTGCATCAGATTCGTGAAAAAGGACTGCTGCAATCAGCTCTCCACATCTACTGTGGAGATGACAAGATGTAACAGTCTTCAATTTCAGCAAGGAGCACGTAGGAAAATCAGAACAGATTGCCTAGGAGGGCTGTGAAGACACCATCACTGAAGGTGTCTAAGGAAAGATCAGAAGTTTGTCAGAAGCAAAGCAGGTGTATTTGATTCTGTGCCCAGAGGATTCGCTAAGCTCTCTCTTCATGTCTCTTCCACTTTATTACTCCATAACTCAAAGATAAACACCTGTTAAGTAACTTCATTGTGCTTCTTCAAATATCTCTACACAAACCTCATTCATCATTATCCAGGAGAAAAAAGGACCAGTGCTTATCATAAAATGTGCTCTCTTCTCCTACCTATTCAGGCATTTTAACACACACCGCTTGGATCACCTTTGTCTTAGTAGCTCACTGACTGTACTGACCACATTAATAAACATAAAATCTCCAGCCCTACACTGTACAGTACTAATGCATTCAAGAAAGAGAGCCACGAGTTGGCCAGTAGTTCACCTTGAAGATAGTCACATACTCTTCCCAAAACAAGACACAGAGTATGTGGAAGCAGCAAGTAAGATTCCAAACCAATCCCCAAATGCACTCAGAATTTCTTGTTGCCCTGCAGGCAAGCCTTGTTTATGACAGCAAAGGTGTTCTTTATATTTTTCTTTTTCATAGTCTCTTAACTATTCATTAGAGAAAAGAAAATTTTATTGTCTAACATGATGCCTGAGTTCACATTTTGTTGCTGGGCTATTTATTCTATGAGACATTTGGGGGAAATTTAGGGAAAAGTAATTACTTTTTTTTCCTAATTTTAGTGTTTTCTTTGGAAATGCAGTAGTAATAGCAGTGCCATAGCAGTGAAGGACTTCTGTGCCCTCAAGCACGTCCATTTTTTCCATCTACCATCATCTGGTCCAATGCAAGATATTACATCTCCCTAGAACTTCTGTCTGTTCTTATTTTTCAAGCACATGACCAAAATGCTGCATCAAAAATGGAGCTGAGAAGAAAAACACTGTAATTCACTGAAAGCTTTTTGCCTTGAAGAATAGGACACAGGCTTTTTGGGACATCTTTCATATTGATATAGACAAAACAAACTGAACCACTCATAAATAATGACCTTAACGGACATTTCTTACAACACTAAAAGCTCCAGGACTTCTACCTTGGGTCTTGGGAACAACTGAGGCTTTTTTGCTTGGCAAAGCTCTGCGAAACGCTGCCTAGTAGGATACAGTAAATTAAAACATCCCTCGATTGCCTTGGATGTCAGAGGATGCCACGCACCTTTAGCACTTCAGTGGACTCCTACAGATACCAAGCTGCTTGCTGGTGGTGGGGAGGTGGTCAGGAGTCTCCAGCACTGCTTCTCTCTCCAGCAGAAGCTCTCTGATCAGAGCCTCAGTATGGGATTTATCCTGATCTTCCTCTGTGGCTGAGCTTGGTCCACTTGTTTCATCTACTCTTTTGCTACAGATAATATCCGTCCTTCTGGCGTTACTACTGCTTCTTCTACCCCATCCCTCCTTTTGTAATAATGAGATGATCTGGAAGAAGGGTGGCTTAGTCTGCCAACCAGCAATGCTTACTGGGATGAAATGTGATTTATCTCCTCTCCATACTAGTCCATATATATTTACCAGAGAGCACTTTCCCTCAGATGTCTTTGTTTTCTTTTCATGTCTGTCCATCACCTGACACAGCACCTTGGATGAGTGAAGACTATAAATGGTAAAGTGACATTTTTACAAGACAGATAAAATCATCAGTTCGGATTCATCTTTGTGAAATCTAGATAGAACAGGAAGAGAGTTGTTCTGGCACTAAGGTACCTGACACTATTGGGCTACATGAAACAAAGTCTGTGCAAACACTGGTAATACCATCCCTAGTGGCCCTTAGCAGTGGATTACCTTCTATACTTCTTTTGTTATGGTTTATGACACATTATGTATATTTACGCTTAAGCAAAGGGTTGTGGTCACATTTTGCTTCTTAAAAGTTTATGTTTAAGTATGTCATTAATGTGGGCTACTTTGGCATTAAAAAAGGGAGATGGTCACCTAAAGGAAAGCTGCAATAGAGTAATTTTGGTCCTACACTGCAGCATCCTGGGCACAGTTACACACTTGGACACATATGGGCACTGCCTCTCTGCCTGAGACCCCAGCTAGCCAGGAGGACCCGGCCAGAACTGGCTGCACAGTACCAATCTGCTCCATGGAGATTATCCTCCCCCACATCAACAGACCCACAGGAGTCATCATGGAAGATTAAGACTTTCTGCTAAAGCACCAACATCAGAAGACTGAGCTGCATGGAATAACCTCTCATTTGCCTTATCTGTTAACTACTTCATTAAAATGTTCAATGTTCAGCTCTGAGATGGGGATACAAATCGGAAGATAATGGCTTTAAGCTTGCTGTGATTATGCCCAGTCTAGGAAATAAATGGATTGGATTAATGTTATCCATAGAAAAACTGTCAAATGACTTTCAGAGAAAATGCCAAGAAGGCAAAGATGAAAAGGCAGAAATCTCAATAGGAATGAAAAGAGTGGAGGACATTGATAAGACTGATAGGACATTGATAGTGCTGCTTTGGATGCATGACCATGGGGAACGAAGGAGCTGATAAGCAAATCAAGATGTATGAAAACAGCAGATGCAGCATATAAAAAGATTAATAATTTGAAATAGCCGAACACCAAACCTCAGCATGAAGGAAAGGCTGAGGAAAGTTATTATTTTTGCCAGCTGAAGACAGGTGTGAGAGATTGAAAGCTTTTGTGTTTTCTACATATTTTTTCACCAAAAAAATGTTTGTGCAGTGACAGAATCAGTTAAGTTCAACTGGAATTTGAATTCCAGGTTTGATTTTGTACCACTCAATTTTCCACACTGTTTACTTTATACAGTCAATGCCAGCAAAAGGAGCATGAAGCAAACAAAAATGAGACTACGGTGACATTCCCAGAGATCATACTACCAGATATCAGCGTTAACTGACACTTGCTGGAAAAGAAATATGTCCTAGTTTTCTCACAAAATAAGGGAAATTCAAATATATTCTTGTGTATATTAAGAAGTGATACCTTAAACCATCAAGGATTGAATATGCTGTGTGAACAAGACAAATCTAGGTCTTCTTGACTAATCCCAACCTGAATGTCATTTAAAGCCTCCTCAGTTTTTTCTTACTATCATTATGTTCTTATGAGTTAAAAAAATGCTACTACATTGCACAGGGGTTTCTGTATGAAGATTAGAGCCTTTTATGTTTGCCTTAGAAATGTTTCCTAAATTTGAGTCGAAAAGGTATTTTGTTTCTTTCCACAGAATCATAGAACCACTGAGGTTGACAGGGACCTCCTGAGATCATCTTATCCAACATCTTCCTGCTCAAAGCACGGTCAGCTGAAGAAAGCTGTGCTTGATATGTCCAGCTGGGGTTTGAGTATCTTCAGTACATAATATCTATTTTACTATTCTTTTTAGCTCCCCTTACCTATGATTCTCTAGCTTTATGTTTTTTAAATTTGCATTATATTTTTTTAAAAAATTGCATCTAGCAACAGACACATATCAGCTACCCGAGAGATAGATTTTGTCAGGGGACACAGTCCATAACACAATTGGTAACACAAGTCAGTACAGGACTTTTCCACTTCAAGAGACTCCTGTGAAGACTGAGTGGCTGGAACTCCAACCAGTCTCTGACCAGCTGTTTCATCGAGAGAGCTAGTGGCATGGGAAGTGTAAATATTCGCCTGTCTCTGAACTATGGGTTTGGTAGTCTGAATTGTTATATAAGAGGTTTTTTTTCTCTTACACCTAACTTGCAGAGCTCTATCATCCATCCCACAACCTACCCTAAGGAAATGTGTCCTTCTTAAATTCCTCTTATTTAATGACAGTCTTGAGTATATCAGCATATACTTTACAGTTTAGACACAACTTTTCTATATTAAAGATAAGATTTCAAATTAATAATATATTGGAAGCAAACTTCTCAGTGAATCAAAATAGCAAAGGGCCAAGGGCCAAGTTAACTTCTGTTCAGGTGCCAGATAACCTTACTCATCTCTTATTTGGGAAGAAATACTTCAGCTGCATATGGGATGCCCACAAACAGCTTATAAAAAAAGAGGACTTGCATCCAGTCTGCATTGACATTAAAACATGTATATTGGTCTGACCAGAAAGCCCCAGAAGTCCTCAGACATCTTTTATTTGGATTCCATTGATTTGGGAACCAGACCTCAATGAATAAAAAGAGGGATTTTTGTCATTTGTTACACTGGTTTCCATCTCTGAACATGTGTTCTCTGCACCAATTCGTCACTCCAGTTAAATTAGAGACTGTATCTAACAACAACTGTAAGGCAAAGGCAGCCATATAGTGTCCCCTTAAGGCCTTCACATAATTATTGTGAATTTCAATTTAAAAACAATTCAAAAAACTGTAGGTATTGTTTTATAAGGGAAATTTTAAAAGAGTAAATAGGGATAGCTTGGCCAAATTCAAACTAAGTTATTTGTCTTTCAACCACTTCCACAGGAGAAAAACATTTAATGAGTCTGCTCTCAGGATTAGAATGAAGTGTGTGCTCATGTGCTCGCAGGTTTGGATCTCAGGATCTAATCCTGCAACTTTTTATACAAATATTCTCAATATAATCTGCAAAAATATCTCCTGCTACATGAGTCCTCAGAAATGTATTCCCTAGGAAAAAAAAAAAAATGGTAGCAGCAAACAAATACTGATGGCTGTGGGAATAACTACATGGAAGATGATTTTTAAGAGCTCATGACTAACAATTGTGAATAATATTTGATGCACAACAGAACAAACAAGTAAACATTTAAGTGGGGATGAAGTTCCATTAAAATGGGGGGAGCTGTGCAATCATTCCCCTGACATCATTCTAAATGATATAGCATTTCAATTCTACCAAAAGTCATCAGATTTTCTTCTGCTGTTGGTGCATTTAGAAGAAATGTAACAACCCAGTGCTAAGTCAGTAAGTAAGACTGGAGTTTAATAGCAATGTAAAAATAAAAATGATGATATTTTTATAAATTACATGAAGTACAAACCAGCACAACTTTATGAAAATGAATGAGAATTATTAACAATTTCTTTTAGTTTGTGTAATCTGAGGCTTAATAGTAAAGAACTGCTTAGAATTTTTATGTTGAAAAAAAAATGAGCGTCTATGGCATCTGATTGATGCTATGTGAATGTTTGTGTTCAGAGACCGAAATACCGAATTCTATCATGGACAATCCCTTTGCAAAGAAAAGGTAGGTTTCAGGTAATAAGCTTTTACTTACTCTTTTTCTAATGTCTACTTAATAATAAATGGTAACACTTTTGTCTAAACTGGAAAAACAGAAGGAACAAAAGCTAAATTCTGTTCATGACTGATCAATGTATATGGAAGTTTTGAAGCCTACATAATGCCTTTTGTTTGACCTCTATTTTTTACTGCAGAAAATTAATGAGCACAATGGAGACAGAATATACCAACTGAGCAGGCTAAACTAAAGGTTTCTAATGCATGGACAGAAATAGCCCGTATATATGTAAATAGCACCTACATACATACATAAAGCTTTATTCAGGTTTCCTGCATCACTGTTGACTTCATTAAGTCCTAAAAATAGCCTTGCAAAAGCTTTTTCCTTACAGGAACATAAACAGTACTATGACTGTTCTATTATGGGTAGTGGTAGGCTGGTGTGCTTGTATAGCCTAAAAGAAACTGATGTGGCCTTTGAAATTTTTGACTCTAAAGAACCTAAAACCAATAATTAATTTATGAAATATAGAAAATAAGAAAATAATAACTAATAGTTATTTAACCCTTAGAATACCAGGCCTCTCCAGACTGCCAGCAAAATCAGTGCTTTGGAAAATATATGTTGACATCTACATTACATACTTACTCTCCAAAGGGTTACTTTATTATTAAGTGAAACTGTCAGCTTGAATAATTGCAGCATTAACAAACAGGTTCTCCTTGGCAGCCGGGAATCCTTATATTTCCTGCCAAGATGACATCTGCCATTTATAATGGCTCGAAAAAGACAAAGAATCTCCACTACAGTGCTGTAAACTCATGTCTTTTATCTTTTACTCTGATATCTTACACTTTGAGCTTCAGAGCTGTTTACTTTTAATATATACAGAAAGAACCAAGTCTAGAAATGACAAAGATAGACCTTGGCAAGGTGACAGTGACATTTGGTGCTTGCTCTTTTGCTACCATTTGCTACATTTTTAGGCACAAAAAACTCTCAGGATGGAAACTCTCAGTAGGAAATGATGTCTTCCAGCCAAAAAAATGGCACAATGAGCACTGCCTTAGTATACTGGCAACACAGCCATGATCTAACAAGCTTTGACAACACATGCAATATTGTCTTGTTTTCCATTTGATGTCTGTTGATCAGAAATAACTCACAAAAATAAATAATTTGGCCTCAAGCCATTCTAGCAAATTAAAAAGAGACAGATATGGGGATGTATATATTAAAAATAAGTGCTGTGTCTACAGGAAGTGGAAGAAAAAGAAACCTCTCTTTGAAAATGCCTTACATATTGATGTCTGTTTTCACACCAGCTTTTGAAGACTCTGCAGTGCAGATGAGAGCTCACTCACGTACAAATTAGAGAAGCCTCAGTTGCTTTCTTTCACACTCACATCTGCCATTAGCTATGAGCATAGCTAACACATATAGCCCCGTGCATATTGCCCTTATGTCCCCTCCCTGTTCACAGTGTGCAGCTGCCTTGAGTGGAGAAGGACCCAAAAGAACTGTTCTGCTATTTTTTTTGCCATGCGCGGACCTTCTTTCAGCTGCTGTGTTGCCTAGAGGCAGCACATTTATTCTGAAGGATCACAGTGGAGCACTTATCCTGGTTCTCTGTATGCTACAGATGTATATGATTGATAAACTCATGCTACTTGTCCTACAAAGTGTTAGGACCAGACTAGAACAAATAAGTATCTGATAGAAATCTATACATAATATTTCCATGTAATTTTGCTGAATAACTGTGTGTTAAATGTATCATTTTATCCTGGAATTCTCTCCAGGCTGAAGTTCTCTCCACAGCTTTCTTTGCTCTGTTGTGCAAGGTTTCTCTGCAATTAAAAACCCTTTCATGGTTTACCCAGGAGCAAAGTAGGATCACATGCAGTGTGACGATGTATGAAGGTCTCCATTACACAACAGGTATGGCAGTTTGTTCGTGCCATGACCTCCTCAAGGATAAAAGCCTTGCCTGTTGGACTCTAACACTTTGAGGGACTGTTACAGAAGTGGTCTTCACAACTATTTTGCTGTCTTCTTCAGTAGGGGTTTTTCTGCTCCAAGAAAATTGGAAGCATGAATGAACGAGCTCAGTATGACTGTCACTATGTGTTATTATGTACCTGCCTGTCTGAAACAGATGGGCTGTAGGAAGAACTGGTGATCAAGTTAGATTCTGAGTGCTCTGATTAAGGGATTGCTCCCAACAGAGGTTTAGGTTTGGGTCTGTGTCTGGCTGAGAGGTAAACAGCCACCACAGAGGTGGCTGCAACTGTTTTGTTTTCATTCAGTTCAGCGGTTGCTTTTAACAGAAAGTGTATTAGCTAATTTGCAAAAAGCAGGGGTAACACTGCTTCCCATGACTGCAATTTTGTTTTGGAATTACCATAAAAAGCAGCCCCAGACTGATGACTTCTCCAGGGTTTCTAATTTAATTGTAAGATCTGAGACCTGCTGAACTTTCTTGTAGCTTCCACACAGATGATAAATCATTTCTATTCTTACTTGCTCTCCTAACAGGACTGGATGTGTGAGTGTGAGGGGGAGATCTACAGTTGCTGGAAGCTTGTATACAGCCTGAATTCTCATAAAATAATAACAACAAATGAAAAATGCAATAAAAGACATGACATGGCTTTTACTAGCTAAATCTAATTTATAATCCAAAAGCTTCCTTTAATATAAAAATGCCATCACAGTAAAGACATGGTTATAAAGCTAATAGCAAATGCAATGAAAGGGAAGAGAATCCACAGACATATTGTTTAGATCTTGCCAGTCATTTATTCTCCCCATAGAACTATAGTGCAGAATAAAACTAATATTTGCCTTAGCTTTGCTTATGTCATGGAAAATTAAAATAAAGGAAAATTTAAAAGGTGGATTTTTGGCCCCCTTTTTGTGGAAGTTCCCAGTGGTGTTAGCAAGAGGAGAGATTTAGCTTGGCACCAGCTATGCAGGATGTGCCTGTATAGCAGCCATAGCCACAGAAAGTCAGGAGCCAGGTCTTGAGAAGAACGCAAGTGCCTTAAACAGGATTTAGACAGATTTCAGTTATCAAAATCCAAAACAGCAGCGCAAAAATTTCCATTTCATGGGCTTTGCAGGAAACTGTACTTGTTAGGCACCCTCCCTTCTTGCACATACCCAGTGCTACCTCTTTTCTGAGCAATCCCTGCAGCAGTGCAGACATGAGATAACGTACAGAAACAATACAGACCAGCGTCCCTCAGCTCCTCTGAAGGTATCACCCAGCACTGACAATATTTTATCATGTGAAAAGTGCACAGATCCATGTCTCCCATCCCACAGATCTACCTGTCTGGAGGCTGGAGGTGCAGATGAAGGGCTGACACGGGTGTGGTGCTCTTTGCTCTTTCTGAAGAGGATACAAGACCTAAGTCTCAGACTCCATGACTATTGACTAGGCTGGGCTACTATTTGAAGACTCATCTAAGATTGTTTTTTTTAAAAACAGGAAACCGTTTTTTTTACAAAGAGCATACACAGTCCCCTCTCCTTAGGGGAGAGGCTTGGACTCTGACTCCTTCACAAAGAGGCAGCCCTGACTCAGACACAGAAGCTCCAGAGAGGACCATGACTGATTCCAGTGTCTAGGTTTTCCTACTGGTGAGCTCCAAATAATCCCCTGTTCAAAATAGGGACATTTTGGATTGCTTTTCCAGATGTCTTACTCTCTCCACCAATTCCATATGGACATTAGGGACACAATTCTTTTGGAGCTCAGGAGCTTTAGGATGAGACAAAGTTTTGTAGTCCGCTCAGTGGTCTAAGCTGGGTAGCCAGACTCCTTAAAATGGACAGCCACAGCAACTGCTATGGAGGGAATCTCCGTGGAGGATTTGAGAGGCTTTGGAGCTCATGGGTCATCATTACAAGTTCTACAATCATTTTGTGCCTCAGTTTCTCATATGTGGAAAGAGGTCAGGTATATTTGTCTTCTCCCACTTGTTCTCTGCCTTGTCTATTCTGTGTCATACTGTGAGACTTTTATTCAGAAGAGTGAATTGTGGTACTTTAAATACCACTGCCTTTACAGAAACTACCCATCAACCTAAGACAGGGTTACTTACAGTTAATTAGCTCTCTGAAGTGAGGGACAGTCTGTTCTTATGGGTTTCAACAGTATTTAACAAAATAAAGACCTAATTTTCATAGGTTCATTTCCTTTGGTCAAAACACTTACAAACCCTTTGCAGGTTTTTGCCCCAGGCACTTTTTCTGCCCAGTTTATTCATGTGGCTAGTGCTTGAATACCACATTCTACACGATCATTTTAACAATTTAGAGTATCAGATTAAATTAACAGAACAGTTCTGTAAAGATGCAGATACCCAGTTGAGTGGATGCACTCTAACACAGATATTTCAAACTGGAGATGAGAGTATCCAGTCAAATTTATACGTCAGCAACATTTGTGCCTTCTGCCAAATCACTGTACAGTTGCAGTTTTTATACTGATGCCAAATCACCACATGGTTGCTGGTTTTATACCACTGGCTTGTGTGGCTCAGAGCTGTCTTCACTGACTTCAGCAGGCACAAAAGTGCTATGGATTGCAATGTAAGGAATTTTTAACAGTGGGGGAATAATGCAAAATGTTAGTACTAGATGATAAATACCTCAATCCGCAATTCCCCTTCACATTCACAGCTTCAGTATTCTGACTTCCCTGGAAGTGAAATGTAAATTTTGGAAAACTTCCCAAAAGCAACATATTTTCCCATTCTTTCACTAAGTTGCTCCTAAGCAGATTTGTTTGCTCTGTATTAAGTTATGATTCTCTCAATCGGAGGCTGAATGAGAATTAAACAAAAGCCCTAGCCCTAAGCTACTGCAGATGTGAACTCCAGGAGAATGATAAGAAACATTTCAAAGCAGAGAGGAGTATCTTGACTCAGAGGTAAACATCAGTCTATCATTTTTGCTTTGGATTTCAGAACAACCACTGTGAACCATGAGATCCTGCTTCCCAACTGTTTCTGCTAGTCTCATGTCATAAATAGAAGATGATGGAAGCAGATGTTCATTTTTACACAGAGGTCATATATAGTTTCCCATATAGTGCTTGTCTGCAAGGCAAAATAATCTTATTTGTTATATAAACAGAAGTGCATTTTATTGCTGTATTTTCCTGTCACGTAACTTGAGCTCAAGTACATACAAAGTTGAAAGTTATCTGTCCAAGACATATTTGGGAATAAGATCAGGCTATAAATATGACACTGTGACAGACGCTGTGACATCAGCTAACCTTTCAGAAGCCCCCACAGAATGGGGAAGTAGCAATGAGTTTCAGAAAACAACATTACAAAGTGGGGTTTGAGAAAGATAACATAAACAAGAGAAAACACTGTATTTTAAAGCCATTGATTGTCCTTTTTCTTGGTAAGTTAGCTGCAATAATCTCCAACAAAAAGTGCCCTGAATAATAAATGTGAAGAATTGGATGGTACATGGAGTATATGTAATAGGGAGGGGGTGGAGATGCAATTACTGATAACTACTCTGAGACTGTACAGAATGCAGAGCGTAGGCTATTTGGGCATTTTGCCATGATTCTGAGTTAGCACTAAAGTTTTGCTAGTAAACCATGACAACCACTGTTTTTATTAGGTTCAGCAGTGGAAATGTATCAGCTTGCCACACAGCATTAGGATGCAGAGCCCTTGAAAATCTGGGATGCTGCTGCAGCCTGAGGGTGGGATGAAATGGCTGGAACGAAGAATTTGTGCTACAGGAAAAGAGGCCGTAACACCCTCAGAGGATTTTTAACACACCGGTCAAGTTGCATGAGTTGGCAACCCTCATTTGGTCCCACTCTGAACTTGCAACATCTGCAACTCCTACCCTGGCAGCACAGCATCAGCACCTCCCTTCTCCTGGGGATGTATGAATGCAAGCAGAACTGAGTGGTCCAACCCAGCAACTGAAGCTGGCCCACAGGGACCAGGCTGGGGGAAATGGGGTCTACACTCCTGCCAGGATGACTGCCCATTTTATGGAGGCTCCATGTTCCAAGGCACTAGAGTTGATGGTGCTCTTCTAACTCATTCCCCAGTGCATGATCCCATGAAACTGGGATGCTGTCTAGTAAATCAACACATGGGCATCTCCACCTCAAGCTCTCTGCGTCTCCTCTTCACCCAGCCCCCCTAGGGGAACTCACACAGGTTTATCCAGCCACACTGCTAGATAACTGAAAGCACTTGCACAGTTTCCAGCCTGCCTGGAATAGGCCTGCCTGGAATAGGCAACCTGAACCGGTTTCACTTTTACCTGTTGATTGTGTAAGGATTCTTGCTTCTTATGGAGAAAGACAGATTCTCCAAAGAAAAACTATTGATAGTAGGTTACAGAGTGAACTATTTCTCACTGAACCATGCATGAATTAGAAAGTACAGTAACCATCTCATATGAAATACTCAGTAAACCATATCATGATGGGAGTTTAATTAGCATATATCCAGCTGACTACTGTATGGGAACAGACCCTTTTCAGTTGGCATGTGTCAATTAGGACAAAATTCACCAATTAAATAACTGCTCTAACTAGAAGCTAAATGAAGTTAGCCACGACAAGCAAACTAATGACCAGGCAACATGCCATTTTGTGGGAGAGTAACCAAAGATGATCCAGTGATTTTTGTAAGCAATACTGGATTCTCAAAAGTTTCTGCAAAGTCAAACTGCTCACCTGGGACAAGAGATGAAATATTGCTCCCACTCAGTCTTTTCCAAAACAACTGGCAATTCTTTCAAAGTATTAAAGTCAACATATCCTTGCAGCAGGGGATAGCTAAATACTCTCCAGCTCCATTTCTGAATATGATAGCACTTCCCAAGGGAAGGAGATAGATACTGTCAGTCTGTATTTCTGCAGTTCCCCAGGCAGAGACATGCCAGATAAACTGATCTAACAGCTTACTATCACAAAAGCAGAGTCCCAGTGTACTCTTTTCCCACTTCTGCTCCTGATTGCAAGCTTCTGCTGTTTCTTTTTACAAGGCTTGGTCCTCACTTGACCTCACTGTAAACTGATTTCATTCATTATTTTTGGAGGAAACTAGAATAATGGGGCACAAGAAAATAGTTTTCTTCCAGGCTGGGTAGTTGAATTGGCTCTCTGTAAGGTCTGATGAGGGCTATAACAGAAAAAGCAGGATTGTATGGCTGGGAGCAGGGATAGGAAGAGGAGGGGAAGAGGGTCAGAGAAACGGGATTGCCCATCTCAGCAGCAACCAGCCATCAGACTAGATGTCATCAGGCCTCTAGCTACACATTCAGTGTCTCTTCAGCCAGTATCTCTCTTCCTGCAGCAGGACTGAAAACCTGCAGCAATTACTGGCTTCAAGTATTCCCACCGACCAGGGAACCACTAACTACCTTTAATTGCTGGCAGAAGTTCAAGTGTCAGTAATTCCAGAACAGAGGACCAAGAACAGGTATCTGAAACAGTAGCTGCAGATGGCTTCACTCCCCCATCCTGGTCAGGGGTGAACCTCTGCGAACTCAGGTGGTCATGCATGTGTGTGCTGAAAGAGGTTTGTGTTTAAGTTTGGGAAACGTGCTGTGTATCACGCTCTCAGGCACACACGGCTCTAAGGCACAGAGGAAAAGTCAGCTCTGGCATTCAGCACTCGCAGTACAGCCACTTTTTATTTCATTATTTGCTTGAAATAAGCAATTTGCAGCCAAGCTGTGCACACAGTGATAAAGCCTTGTAAAAATGACTTGAAGCACAGCATTCAGTTGCTTTATGGGGCCAGGGAAGCTGTAGAGTCTGAGGTCTATGCCACAGAAGTGCTCAAGGACAGAGCTTCGGAAGAGCCTTCCATGGAGAAGAATAAGTCATTTACCTGCCTGCAGGTAGCAAAGCAAATGGCATTGACTCCAGTTATTTCTAAGGACCCTTGCACTTTTAATCAGGATGACAGTTACATGCATCCATTTGTGTACACCTGTATGCTGAGAGGTGTTCAGGGTGGAGTGGTCATAATCGGCTTCTTGCCAAATAAAATCTGCACTGAGATAACTGAGTGCACTGCATACGTATGCCTGTTTCAGGTGTTTCCTTAGATTACAGAGGGATCCATTTTATCATCTCAGATTAAGAAAAGAACAGATACCCCAACCTGAAAAGATAACTGCATGCTTTTTGTTTCATAGTTTAATTTGGAAGGTGCAATTAAGAAGTTATTGCTTTGTTACTTACCACAAACACTGTTAAACATAAATACTGACACTAATTCTGGACTGGAAAGATCTAATATAGGTACTATACAACTTCCATTGAACAGCATCATTCCTATTGACTAGTCATTAACAATGAGGAAATTAAGCCCTGCAACCAGTTACAACCAACTAACAATATTTAGATCATAATTAATTGGTTTAGGGTGTGGGTAAAATTTTAAAGTGTCATTAAGAATATGGTTTCCATCCAGAAGGACAATTCCACTTGTTCATCTGGGGGTCAAACTCAAAATGAAGCAAACTACATGTTTTTTTAGGGAAAGATAATTCCAGCAAACAACTTCACATAATGAGGACCCAAAATAAGGGTTGCCATGCAGCAAAGTTTCACCAGAGAATGCCTTGCATTTAATATTAAGTAAGGTCAGACACATTCTGAAATGTGAGGTCCTTTCCTCCCAGAACAGACAAATAAGTGTAATAGCGCATACTTCTCTTAATCAGGAGGTGCGTAATCAGGATGGCGCCTTATTGGGATACATCCCAGAGAACCTGTTTAGCTTAATGATAGTGAATGGTAATGACAACTGCTTAACTGGGATAGTATTAGCAAAAATTTCACTTAATGGGATACATGCAGATTGTGTCAGAGGGTTAAGTGGTATTTAACTAAGTGTGAAATTCTAAGCCCATGTCCCTTAATAAAGAAATTGTTGAATAATAATTAAAAGAAGAAACTAAAATGAACCATAATGAATAAAATTTGTAGCCTTATGTTTATAGACAGCACTAGAGTGCTATGTACACAAAAAAAATGTACTTCAGAAAATAACTTCTTTTTTCCTTCCTGAACAGATTGCTATTCTTCAACTGTTTTCATTATTTGAAGTAATTGATAGACAGTTTTGCAAAATAACTCTTTAGCTGAGGCTAATCTGAAGCAGTTCATTGTAAGGGTTAACTCTTCTACATGTGAATGACTTTACCTGGATAAAGAGACCCCATGATAGGCTGCTGGTCTTTGGCTGGATGGACATAATGTAGAATTGCATTCACAATGCGAAAAGCCGATATAGAATTTAATTATCTGATGATGCTCTCCGATATTGGCTTACAACTTAAAGTTCAGTGAATGTTCACCAGTAAATCCATTTGCCAAGAATGCTCATGATGAGAAATAAGCAAAGCTGCACTGGCAGGCAAGAAGCATTGTATTTTACACTTCAGTGGTGTTTCACAGAAAACTGTTTCTAATATTAACTCAGGGGTCACTGCTACCTCGTCACTGAGGCTCCACACCAGGGAGAGAAGATCAAGCGTATGTCTTCCTCCCGCCCTCATCCCCTGCAGGCAGGTACCCACAGGAGGAGAACCTATAGCTGCTTCCAGTTGCATCACACGTGGGTGCAAGGTATCATCCCCCTCAGTATAAAGGCAGTCCTGAGCATGCCCCCTAAGCCAGGCCACCCACTGAACAGGGAGCGAGTCAGAAACAAACTGACTGCTGCATTTGGGGTAGTGATCCAACACCCTGCCTCATGAACAGGACTCACGGGGAAGCCACAATTGAGCCCTTTGTCCTAGCTAGCATAATATTTATATGACTTGGCATCCTTCAGGCTTCTTTTATGGCTGCTGCAAATCAGGACAGCTTAATGAGGGACAACAAATGGTTGATAGATGCCCTCATTAATTAAAATTTAGTATATTATTTCTACTGTGATATGCCTTGCTTTGGTATTTTGGAAGAAGTTGGCATTTAAGATTGGCTGCTGAGTTGAAGACTCTAAAGATTCCCTAGCAAACTGCCCAGATTAATATTCGGCTGTGCAGATAGCTTGCAAAGTACATGGTCCAAATATTTCTTAGCTGAAGTTAGCTGTTCAGCTTGTACGATTGCTCTTGTCTGCCTTAGAAGTGCTTCCATGTCATAAAATTACTTGCATAGTATAATATAGAATCAATTTATGCAGGTGAAAGCATACTTTTGGAGACTAAATTCCATATCTGCTAGGGTTTTTACTAATATAGCTGCAATGTTCATGGACAAACACCCCTGAACATCACAGGCACTCATAGCAGGGGCTAAGCTGTAGTCATGCATCTGGCATGAGACATTGCTTCTCCTCCTTAACTGCATGGCTAAACATATCTATGCAAGATCAAGGCTTGGACAAATTATCTTTTAAACACCAACATAAATATATGTACCCTGTGTTTTCTTTTATTTTTGTTTTTAATTCCATAAGCATCCTTTGATGGTAAAAAGCAAATAAAGAGATTGTTAATGCTACTGAAGATAACAAGAAGTTTGCTTTATTTTTAGGGTTTTTCTGAATGAATCTTGAAAGTGAGTGTTCTAGTATTTTATATGCCCTAGTTACCATCATTAGCAAAGTAGATTGCAACATTATTTATTGATAGGGAATACAAGGACTTTACTTGGATGGGTCCAAAAATGCACAGTCTTTATTATAAAATCCATTTTCACTGATGAATTTGCAGGTTTATATCAATGCAAATATAATGATGACTGTTGTGCATAATTCCTATTTTTTTATCCTTAAATGGATAAATATGTGGATGAGGTAAAGCTGTTTCATTCCAAAGCCATCCAAGCCCAATTATTTTATGTAGACTTTCTGATTTTATCAAAAGGTAATCAAATTCTGTATAATGATAAAAGATACATAAATTGTAAAATATATCAAAGTATGGCAATGTATAATTGAATACATTTAGATAATGATATAGCACCAGCAGTACACTGTTTTGAGATAATAAAAAAGCAATGCAATATCACTGCTTTCATTCATTTGCTTGTTCTTACTTTTTGTTCAGAAAGGAATTGTTTTCTTTATGCATTCCATTCTGGTTCAGAACTTGAGAAATTACATTTGATTTGTCTGATTGTCTCTTCAAACTGTACGTCAGCAGAGTTATTTCTGATTTACCAAGCAGAAAACCAAGAGATGTGATGAAAAGGTCAAGCTGTGGAACTGCTCCTCATGCAGCAGAATATCTGGATGTGGCCCATTCATCACTGGGCATTATTTGTCCCTCTGTGCTCTGGCACAAGGTGGATTTGAATTTGCGATAGCCCTAGATATGAAAACATTGAGCCTTTGACCAAAGCCTGTCTCTCTAGTGGGCAGCTGCAAAGTAAGACTAATAGCTCCGGAGTCTCCAGCTGCCAGTGTTAGCTAGGACAGCAGACATCAAAAAAGTGGGAGCTCATCCAGAAATGAAATTCATTTACTACGCAAAAAATATAAATTATCTATGTGAAAAGTAATGCCGATAATAGAACATTATTGCACAAAATAGTAATTTTCTGCAAACAAACTTATGAATCCATGTGAATCCAATTGTTCCTTCTCCTAAACTTACTGCATTTTATTGGCCTGACCAAGATAAGAGCACGGCCAATTTTCTTAGAGTTATTGTATGCAGAGCATCTTCAAATGCGTGTGGATACTTTCACACTGCTACAGTCATATGTGTTCACCAAACTGAATAAAATGTTACACCAACAATCAGCTATGGCATAACTGTACATTGCCATGTTATTTTTCTAAGTGCAAAATTGAAGTGACTCAGTCTGTCTGATTTTTAACTGTATTTTACAAGAACAATACTTCTTAAGCGTCTGGTAGGATAAATATAGTAGGTCACAGTCAAACTATGGATAACTCTGTGGATTATTCAAGTATCCGGTCTATTTTCCCATGACATTTCCTATTGTAATGAGCTTCCCCAATGAAGTAAATGAGACATGTCTCTTTCTGCTTAGACATTTCTGAGGAGTATCTTGAACTGTTTCTGAATTGCATGGGAAAAAAGACCTCAAAACCAAAGAGGAGACAGAAATAATGGAAAGGCACGCACATCACAGCTGTGCAGACTCCAAAGCCTCGTAATCTACAAGCGTTCTCCTCCACGCTGGTAATCTTTGTTATGTGTTGGCTGAGTTGCTCAATCCTTGGATAAGCCAGCCCTAAGTCTGCGCCTGTGGAAGCAGGCGCTGCTGGGGCGGCAGGGGAGGGATTGGTTCAGCAGCCGACTCATAAAGTCTGATTAAGTGATCTGCCGCTGGTGAAGTCCTTCAGTGACCTGCCTGCTATTTCTGTGTCTAAGTCATTTGTGAAGCAGCCCCAGCATGTGATGCCCTTGCTGACGCATGCACACACCAACTGGACAAGGTGGCTACTGGCTTTTATCTCACAGCTAGGAAAAAAGCCTACGCACACCTATTTCCTCTCATTTGTTTCTAATCAAAAGGATTGAAAATGTCATGTTAGATTGGAATGGGAACTTCATTTAAAAAAAAAAAAAAAAGAGAAAAAAAGGAAAAAGAAGAAAATTGAAGAGATTTCAAACTAGTTTTCGGATTCTTTGATTATTCTTTGAAATTATTTCCTTCCCACAGCAAAACTGTCAGCCCATTTAAGAGAATCAAACTAGCTTCAAACATTGCACTAGATCTCTCTGATTTTTCACTGCTTTCTTGTGTACATTTAACACAAATAGACTGCCAAAAAATAACCTACAGAATAGCTAAGATGTCCATACTTCCACGAGGAAGACATTCTGGGAAGGAGAGGTGAAAAATTTCAGTTAATGACAACTTTTGTCAGTGCCGCACCAAAAACCTCTCCTTTCATTCTCAGAAATGTGATCTCTTGCACTCCAGATGATTCAGTAGCCTGCACAGTTTCATCCTCTCTTTGTGAAGTATTTATCTATTTCAGAGCTGGAGTTCTGTTAGACATAATTAAACCAGGACCTGCACATGTAGAGTAATTCTTTAATGAAGATTCTCACACTTGAAAGTACTGACACAAATTTTCCTTTGGAGAAAGGGAAAATGAATGCATTTCTTGAGTGTTTTTAATTATGTAATGAGATTAACACGATTCATTAAAAAAAAACTTTTGCTTATCTGAGTAAGTCACCATCATAAACCTTCCCAGCAAAGATGAGCAGGCTGATTTTCATTATTCAGTACGTTCTTGTGCCTGGTACCTATCTCTGTGCCTTACACAATTCAGCAATAATTACGCTTCACATTGCTAGCTAGGTTGGAGGCATCCTTATGACAATGATGCCAGAAGCACATGTCGACTACACCGCGCTGATGTCATTCATGTTTCAGCCTGCCAGAACCACTGGCTGTGATCAGCAGTGATAACAGGAGCAGAAGCAGCTGTAAGCAGTGGGGTTGGCCTGTGCATCCACTATTATATATTGAAAATCCTTCTTCACAGGATAATCTGGTGGGCAAAATAAATACCCTATGAAACAGCACACTGGAGAAAAATGTGATCCTTCATGCTGTCTTCCTTTAGCATACCGTAGCTGTGGGGTTTTTTGTACTTTAATACAGGTATTGCTTGTTACCAGATTTTGGGAAGCCTCTTGTAACCTTTGGAAAGGGTGAGGGGAATCCTCTTCTGCGAATAATCTACTCTACATTGTCTATGTTGTGGTAGTATTAGATTTGGTGAATTTCTAGGAATTGCTAAAATGGGAAAACCCTTTATTTCTTTGTCAGTGCCATTGCAAGGTAGGTCTCACACTGAATCTCTTTTGATGGATTTCCAAGCACTGTAAGGTAGCTGGGGACACATATCCAATATTTTTAGGTGCAAAATCAGAGGTGATGGAACATTTGATTCTGATATTTTAACTTTAAGCACAAAACCATAAAAACCCTACATGTTGCTACTCTTCTGGGACAATAAAAGGCTGATCTTTGTTACTACTCTGCCCCTCATGTAACTACAGTCAGTAGAAAACAAGTCTCTTTCTCAGAGTACCACGAAGACTACTCTTGGAACAATCACTTGGCCAACTTGAAATAAAGGAAATAATACACTATCAATATTAAGCTTATATCAGGATGAAAGCATCAATTCAGATCTGACAGAGCCTCTCTCAGAACTGCTCATTCCAGCAGTTTAAAGCTGACACAGGCAATGCTCATGCAGCCAGGGCTACCAGGAACACATTTTATATAAAGAGGACTTTGAGCTGCTTTTTGACCTCCTGAGATCTGGCCTCACTCAGACTAATATGGGAATAGACATCTGTGTACAAAATCAGCATTAGCCTTTTGGGAAAGCAAGACTATCATGGAGCACATTTTCATGACCAGCAACCTGGAAATGGATATCAGGAGATGCTCTCTAGGACACTTTGCCAGCTGGGACCCAGTTCAGCCTTCACAGAGGTCAACTAAAAGGCACCCATGGGCATAAGTGGCTGGAGACAAAATCTTCTCTGAACTGAAGAAAGTGGTCATTACTATCAGGAGGACACTAAGATATCCTGTAGGACACCAAGCCAGAGTAGATGGAAACTGCATCTTATCCTAGAGAGGGGTAATGACACTTGTCATGTAACTTTTCTTATCACACATCTATCAATAGTTTCATACTTCAGAAAGCTGTAGGTATTTTGGAAAGTGAAATGAGAGCTGGGAGACAGGTTCAATAACAAAACTAACCTCTTCAGCCTGTGCTTCTCTGTTTGCATTTACAGAGTAGGTTCAGCAGCTTATTTCAAGCACTGAGTTTAAAAATGAAACAAACTACAACATCAGCTACAATACAATGAATTGCTTCTTTCTGTCCCCCCAGACAAACACACTGTCCTCACTCCTGGAGGGTATTATGGAGAAAGCAGATGCCTGGAGCCAGACTTCTTTTATATAGCGGCTATGGCTATAAAACACCTCCTTCCAAGTAAGCCCCTCTGCAAGGTTAATTACTGCTCCTACAAATTTCTGTACAGTCTGCCATTCTGATGATGGCAGACTGATTATGTTAAAAATACTGCGTTACCCAGTGTCACTCAAACACCTGACCAACATGGCAATCCACGACACAAATCAATTTTCCATAGAGTGCACCCTGAAGAATTAATTAGATACACAAATTCCATTAGCAATCACTTAAATTACTTGCATTCCTAATTTTCTGCATAGCAATAGGAAATGTATTCAAGACAGCAAATGAATATTATGTCTTCTGGCATCTACCTTAGTGCCAGTAATCATGCTTGGTTTGATTTTTATGTAACTATGTAATCCTATAGGTTCCTACAGTAGTTTAGCATCAACTAATATCCACTTCATGCCAAGTACTCCTTGACTACTGAGGGTAGATCTGAGGGCAGATCACTCAGAAAGATCAGTCAAAAGTGAGGGAAGGGTTAGGTGCCAGGCTGTAAAAGGCTGAAATTGGTATTTCTAGCAATCACTTCTCAAAAAACATGAATGTTTTCATGGTCTGTCTCCTACTTAATGCCACAACTTTGTATTCACCACCTGAACAAGAAAATATCCATAACCTGTATTTCAAATATAGTTTGCAGTGCACTGTTTGTCTTTACCATCTCAGAATACTTTTAGCCACCCTGTGAATAGTAGCACTGCCAAATCAGGCTATCTTATCTAGAAACAAACCCTATGTCTTGAGTTTGCCTGTATTTTTTCCTTGCTAATGGTTTCCAGGTCTATGAGGCCACAAGCAGCTGAAGGAGACAAGAGCTGGGGAAAAATTATGTTAATCCATTTCACATAATATTAGTCCTCTAAAGAGTAGGCGCCTAGTTATCTAGGCTTCTCTATAGTTAGTGATGATACTTCCAAAGGGCATTTCATCTCTATTTTAGAAAAAATTACCCTTTGCAGTGGACCATAGAATATGAGTCAACAAATTCTTTTACTTACTCCTTCATCCAGAAGGAGACAGATACCAGAGTCCCAAGATTTCTGCTTCATTCTGACTTGTTCTTTCCTAAATTAAATAGATTCCATTCCAAGGCTAGTTAAGAAACACAAACAAGTTAATATCAATGTTTTGCATGAATGCAAAAACCTTCTTCAGGAAAATGAAATTAAAACCCACCTTTTCCAGATTTTCAGTTTAACTGTGCTAACATAGAAACAGCATTTGCAGCTTTTCCTTACTGAAGATCAGGGATTGGTGGATACTCAACAGAACAGAAGGCTGACCCTGAGACAATTTCACAGGCATTCTCTCAGCATTTCATTCACCCTAATGGTGAGAAGCAACTGAGAGTCCATAAAAAATCTAATGGTAAAGGCAGTCTGGTTCGGCAGGGGTGTCAATTTAAGACACTCCTTCCCATTTTACACACAGAAAGCACCTGCATCTGAGGCAGACTCCTTTAAGGCACAGAGACTGTCAAATGAGATTATACTGGATTACAATGGTTGAAGCACGTGTTACCTGAGAAATGACTCCTTATGTTACTCAAGATTAGATCAACTGGTTGTACACTAATAGAAGTAATTTTACAAGGAAAAAAAGTCTATTTAGAGGATAATGGAACCTTAAGAAAGATGCAGTATGTGATTATGAAGAAAAAGTCTTGTGCAGACTTTATTACTTTGTCAGGTAGATTAATAAAAGTAATGAATGAAGCGAGCATGCCAGATGCTATTTGAATGTTAGTGATGCATTTTGGAGTCTCTCAAAATAAGTCTTACTTTCCTAATTAATACAAATTACCCTGGATATAAACATTATCAGGAGGATAGAAAACTGGCTGAAAACGCAAACAAAAGATGATGATGAATGACGACGTATCAAGTAATGAGAATGCACCTACTGAGGATCACAGGAATCAGAGCAAAGCATGGTTATTGCTAAGTATCTCCATTAGAGGACGGAAATACTTATAGTAATGAAATTTGCGCATAATGCAAAACAGAGAGGAGTTGAGTATCCAAGTGTTGATAATGAAGTAACACAAAGGGGTCTTTAAAAGATTAGAAACATGAACAGACTGATGGTGAATTATGATTTACTCTGGGAAAATACAGAGCCCTGCATGGATAGGAATGTACTTTAAGGCTTGTCTACATGTGAAAAGTTGCCTATACAGCTGTACAGAATAATTACATTGGTAAATCTGCCAGGACATGTCCCTTGTGCAGCCATTACACTCTGGAATAGAAACGATTTCTTTACTCTCAAGTCAAGTTACTTTTATTCCAGAAAATCACTTCCCAAGGAAAGTGATGCTGGAGTAACTGGATGCAGCTGTGGTGTGTGCTGGACTCGGTGAGAGGGTTACGCAGCAGCTCTGCTGTCAGCATGGGCTGTACACTAGCAGCATGCTGCAGCCCCCCATGAACCTCCATACAGTGGACTCTGCATTCTCCTTAGCTACATTGGCAGGTCTTCCCTGTTTAGAAAGCCCCTAAAAGCCATCAGGAGAGAAAGCCAGAAAGTCAGGAATGCTAAGGGGCCTGCAAACACCATAGGTGGTAGCTCAGATGTGATTTTGCAATGCAGAATTGCAGCAAAACCATGTTGGGTGTGCAGAGGAATCACAGTAGGAGAAAGGGAGATGACCTAGTGCTCCCTGGGGTGTACCCTTTATGTAACCCCCTAACATGGATGTCCCAGCAAGGTGGCACCAAGCTTTTCTTGCTGTCAGAAATACTCAGTGCAACAGAGGGACATTTGCAGAGAAGCGGTGGAAAGCGCTGACTCACAAGGAGAGACCAGAGGAGTTAAACATGTAGCTGGCTAAAAGCAGGCTGAGTGGGGAACCCTGTAGTACTTTATAAATATATGACTCTCGAGATGAATTTTCTTGGAGTGACACTAGAAATCATAGCATGCAGCTAAGAAAGGAAACATTTAGAGTAAGAGCCAGATAAAACTTCCTGACAAGGAACACTAGCCTTGGCAACCCCAAAGGGAAGAGGAAGAGATGAAAACTCACTTAATATGTGGGAGATCATGTAATCTGATTTTCCCGACTTGAAGAAAAGGAATTCACAGCAGGAACCACACTGAGTGGAAAGCAGATAAGCTAATATTTGACTCTTACCACAAAGAGGTCAAAGTTAAGGTGCTAGTCCTTCCTCTTTAGTCTCATGGGGCCGTGTAGACTCTGAGAGTTTCAGGAGTCCCTTCCCCAGAGGGCCATAGTGTACCTGGACCTCTCCTGCAGCACAAGGAGCCTGAGGGCACAGTCCTGCAGCAAAGTCTCATGAAGAGGAGTTTCATTTCCTCTGCCTTGCACTATTTAATGTCAAATACCTAGCATGGAGACAGTTCCATGATGCTCAAGTAAATTGAAAAGGATCAAAGTTTAGACACTAGCTGCTATTTCTTAACTGAAAAGTTCAGTTGACCCTTGAGACAGCATTACTGCTGTCATGAGATACACCGTGAGCACAAAATCCTTCTGCTACTCCTCAGCCTTAACGTATGGCAGACACACAAAGGGTGATAGCCCTCTACTATGGCAGATGCAAAACTAAGGGATTACACCTACCTGGATGATAAAGTGGCACATTGCTCAACTCGTCTTGCTAATATTCCATGCTGCAGCATGGAAACTATTCTCAAAATAGGTTTCTAATTTCTCTACAGATTAAATGCAACCAAGCTACTTTACTTGCTGATAATTTATCTAATACCTCTTAGCTGTGCCGTCACATTCACTACAGTGAGTTGGACAAGGAGATGTCAGGTGTCTTGTAGAAATTCAGAGAATTACTAATAAAGGAGCAGCCTCCTTGGATTAGACATACATTAGTACTGCTCTTCCAGGCTGGTTCTCTTTCTGTTGCAGCTACATCCTGCCCTGCCTGTCAGCATCCATCACATGCTTGTTAAATTCCTGTGCCACATCATATCTTAGCTTAGACCCCTTGAGCAAAAGGACCAAAATATGTTGTGAAGGATCAGGGATCATGTCACCGTGAAAGGAAGGGAAAGTCTAGTCCAGCCTTCTCAAGGAACTAGCTGAAATGTTACCTAAAGTTAACCATCAGGGACCACCAGGAAAATTTCCAGCAGAAAGAACAGAGAAACAAAGTTTTGTATGACTCATTCAGTAGATCCATGATTTGTATGGCTGAAGTCCTTACTTTTTGGGCAGCAGCGAACCCTTTAGGCTCACAGATCAGAACAGCGTATGCTTTGAAATTCTCCCAGGATTTCCTAACAGGGATTTCTACAAGGAATAATGATCTTGCCTTTAGGTTTAAACCATGCAAACCAGAAATACTTCTTTACTACTTTGTAATCTCAAGTATATCTGTGTAAATGAGAAATAGGAATATTTTTACTTCAAGGACATTACTCTGAGCTTACACAACTGCAACTGGGCTCAGAAACAAGTTGCAAAGAATTCAGGAAATGAAAGGTGTATAGACAGAGAGAGACTCAGTAAGTGTTATCTTGTATTTTGAAAAATAAGGAGAATCTCCTAAAGGGAAGTAAGTACCTATCTCAGTATCTCAGGTATGTGCTTCATGACCCTGCCATTGAGAAATATAAACTAGAAAACAAAACTCAAACAAGCAGATACTTCTGGTTTGCTTTGCAAAATGAATGCATCTTGTACGCTTTTAAATGACCCATTGGCTAGTTCTAGAAATCAAGGATCAGTACAGAAAAATGCATTAATAACCAAGAATTCAATGTCCAGAAATTAATTACAAAGGCCCTTCCCTGCAATAAAATAATTCTACTAATGTTTGTTTTCCAAAGTGCTGGAAGGAGTTTGAGAGACCAGTAATAACGCCCTTCCTGCTCCAGCTCCTGCTGGTGGGGAATCTCCACAGCTGGCACAGAGGAGAGAAACAGCAGGTAAAACTAAAAGCCCAGGAGAGACTTCTGCAAGTCCTTAAGCGGAGGTGACAACTGATCAGGAAATCATGCTTTTTTCCTTTTTTGTTAAAAGCACTACATGAATACTGTTACTTAGTTTTCCTCTGTATACTCCTTGCTCCTTTACTTCATCTATGATGGAAATTTTCTGTTCAGCCAGTATGTTATTTTCTGCAAGAAGTGACTGAAGTTAACTTGGTTTAGTGTGACAGAAGTAGCTAGAGATGCTTCTAAGTCACTTTGTGTAGGGCAGGGCAGATAAAGGTAGAGAGGAGAGATGAGGTATGCAGACTGAGAACTCCATGTGGCTCATAATTATCTATCACTTATAAACAGCTGACCATATTGTCTTTTAATTCTATTTTTATCTGTTTTATCGTATTTATTATGGTGGTCTTTCTTATTCTAGGCATTTCACAAAATGAGCAAAGACATTCTCCCAGTAAGCATTCCTTCTTGCTGATTAGGAAACAGTGATTATTTCAAGTAAAGATGGCGCTATGAGTGATTTAAAGAAATGTGAGTATTGCTGCCCAAACCCTGCCTCTAGAGTAATGCCCAGAAGATATGATGGTCTGGTGATAAATACTGCTTGCTGTAGGCCTGTCTGTTTAAGAAATAATAAAAGAAATATTAGAGGGTCAGACGTGTGGCTGGAAGCTAACACATTCTATGAACAAATGCTTGCTAGTAAAGACTGGTAGTTCATTCATTTTGAATTAAACTGTAAATCAAGGAACTATGGAAGTGTGGGAGGAGTGGATTAAAAATTTAACAAAAAAGCTTTTGGTTTCTTAATTCCATGATCTGTCACATCCCTCCATCTGTGCAAAATGCGTGGGTGTTGTAGAAAAAACCTGAAAGGGTAGGATGTTAAAATGGTTTACACTGAGGTTCCTGTGCAGCGTGGCTGACTTCTACGCTTCCCAAACGGCACCATTTCAGAACACCTCTGCTTTTCTACAGAATCAAGCCAGACAAATTTATCACCAGTCAGACAAAAAGCGATTTAAATAGCTGGACTGGAAAGGGAAATAAAGGCCTTATCATGCTTGAAAAATGCCATTTACTTTAAAGTGAGGTCTTCTACTTTGTGAGCACTAATTTAAGTAATAACAGAAAACGACACTTGATATAAGATTCTGCTGGTTTGCATTCAGAGAATCTTTGGCAAAACAAAATCCACCCTTTGAGAACCAACAAGAAAGGCAGATTACATGAGATGTTTCTGAAAGAAAAATCACAGATGATTCTGAGTAAAACTATTTTTAGTTTTACTCCAAGAATGGAACTTGTTTTTTCTAAGCTCCAAGTATCGATTGCTACACATTTCAAAAAATGATGAAGAGAGGCTGGTCCTGTGAAGTGCTCTCTGACAATGAAGTACAGTGCCTGGAACCCGACAAAATTAACTGAAAAGTGAGTATTTTTAGCAGTCAAAGGAATAGTTTTAAGTGCAAACTCCTGAAATAACATAATATAATTCACATATCTTCCCAAGTTGCTGGATCTGTTACTTATTTTAACTGTCTGCATACTCAAGCACAGAGACACACATCAGAAAATGTGAAGTAGTTCATCCCTAACTATAGGGATAGTATGTGTGCAGGGAAAGACCACAGGAAAACTCCTCTCAGCTTTGAACACAGCATGTTTTGATGCAAAGCAACTGGCAGCAACACAGCTGGCTAGAGCAACAAAAGAACTTTGTACTGCAACAGGTTCCGACATGCAGCTTTACTTCTGTCATGCATGATCATCTCCATGTCCTGAACAACAGCCCATCTGGATGAAAAGACAGGGGACTAAAAAATCATTGGAACATTGCAACAGTGCAGAGCCAAACTAAACTGACCCATAAATTCTCCCTACCACATAGGGATCAAAGTAGGAAAGATGGGTTGAAGTGTCCTCTCTTGCTTCAGAGCACATGTATCTCCCTATTAATAATGAAAGTTATTATTAATCACAATCTCCCACTATCTCCTAGGTCAGATAATTCAAAATTCCCATTTGGCTGGTGTCTGGGGAGTTTCATTACTGGCCTTTCATATTTCTGGTGTCTCATTATCTCTGGAGGAGTTTTTTACACTATTGGCAGCCATTCCAGCTTGTCTCTGACTGTGAGACTACTCACAGCATCAAGGATGGAGAAAAATAAAATAAAAACCCACTCAGCAAAACCAAATTATGATAACTGGAAGATGCCTACACTGAAAATGAGAAAAGGAAGAGTCATTTGAGATGTGGGCTGTGTGTGGGAAAGCTTGGTCCCTGGGGATCTAGCTGGCTGGCTGGAGGGTGGGGAACTGCAAGATACCTACAAGATAAATACAGGAAGAATCAAATGAGAGAGATATTTCATGAAAAAGGAAAAACAATGGAAAATGCAGACGATAATTCCATCCCTTCTCACCCTCTCCCCTTTCTCCACCCTCAGTGTTGAATATGCTAGCTCAACCCCACAGATATATTTGCCTTTCCTGCTCTGTGAGCTGGATTCAAAGCCTCCTGGAGCCAGTGCTTTCAATGGGTTTTACTAAGTTCAATGGGGGTCTAGGATCTGATGACTCTGTTTTGTGGGAAAATCCTTTCCAATCTCATGAGCTATCAGAAAAGAAGAAGGAAGGGAGCCAAAGAGCCCACCATCCTCTTTCCTTCTGCTACGTGACAGAGTGAGCAAACACAGCTCCCTTTAGTCCCGACTGTGCAGACCAAGATCTAAGAAGATCCATGGAGATATCTGGAAATACCTATTATAGATACTCTGTAGTCCCTGATAACTAGTGGGGACAAACCTGAATTGGCTTTTGCAGAGTAGCTAGAGCAGCACAAAAATCATCCCGGGATGCAAAGCACAAGAACACAGAATCACAGAATGGCTGAGGTTGGAAGGGACCTCTGGAGGTCATCTGGTCCAACTCCCCTGCTCAAGCAGGGGGACCTAGAAACAGTTACCCAGGACCATGTCCAGATGGCTTTTGAATATCTCAAAGGAGGGAGATCCCAAACCTCTCTGGGCAACCTGTGCCAATGCTCGGTCACTGTGAGGGTTTCATGATGTTCAGAGGGAACCTCCTGTGTTTCAGTGTGCCCATTGCCTCTGGTCCTGGCACTGGATGCAAAATGGGCAAAACCCATTCAAGAAGCTGAATTAAACACAAGTACTGAGAATTTGAGCACTGACTTGCTGCTTCTTCACTCCTTGCAGTTCTTGAACTGGTTAATTTAAAGTTAGCTTAGGTTTGCATTTAACCCATTTTAGTCCTATGCAAATCTGAGGTCCATAAGGTAATCTACCTTTTTTGGTTCCCTTAAGCAGTAAGTCAGATCAAAAATATACTTTTTCTGATCATTACAATACTTCAATGCAGTATTGTAGATAACAGTGTCCCCCAAAGTTACCTTCCAGTTGCAATCTGACAGGCATAGACAAAAAGTATGATACAATAACTATGAGAAGACTCCTATTTATTCATACTGCATATCATATCTGTGAGGTAGTGGCTCTTTCAACTATATATGTGACCAAAACAGTAATAGTTTTAAAAGAGAAATGTTTGCATTTATACTTCATTCATGAATTTGTTTCCCATTATGTTAGCAGTTTTATGCTTTCTGTGTCTTGTATCCAAAATATTCTTAATAGGAGCAGTCAGGGAATATTTACATTCTAATTAATAAATATTCAAGTAAACTGGAGCTTATTATTGGCAAAAAACAGAAAAGGAAGAGTGGGTTACTGCTATTTAATTTAATGGCGCCAATCAGCTCTTTTCACTGTGGTTTTTCTACAATTTACTGTGTAAAAGTATTTTTTTGTCATGCAAATCATTCTGAACTAATATTATACAAATTTATTCATGAAAGACTGCAAGTGCTTTTCAGAACAATAATAAGCTTTAAGTGGTTTATATCAGAAATGGTTTTTCCAAGCTTGGAAACCACTGAAAGGAGAAACAACACTCAAAAAAAGTTCAGTTCAACAAGATCACAATCTGAATAAAATGGGTCTAATTCTCATCTCTTTTTGCCACTATGGCAGCATTAAGAAATCCTGTCGCTATGTTTCCAGCCTGTGAAGCTGCCTTATCACATGGATGCCGGGTAAAACAGCCTCTATGTAAATGCAAATCTCTTTCTCCTTGTTTGTAAATTCCTAGCAAGATCCATTTAGTGAAAAGGAAAGAAGAAAAGCGATATCCCAGTATGGTGCTTCTGAATGCTTCTGTTCCAAAGAATAAAACATAGGTAAAATCAGTAGAGGTAGCACATGTCAGGCTTGAATGATGGGAGGAGGGAAATGCTTCTCAAGAAAAGTCAGCTTACAATATCGATTGGTGAAAATATCTCACAAGGGCTAGTATTTGATGCCTACTCCTAATATAGGATATACAGATGCGAAATGTATAAGCCAAGCGAACTGTCTGAAACCATCTAACATAGTACAAAAAGTAGAGCTGAGAAACTCAGAAGGCTGTGAGAGCCCAGGAGGTCCCCCCTTGGCCCAACAGCTGTAAGAGGCAGTAACTCTCCAGTCCAGAGGAGTTCATAGCTCAGCAGGAGCCAAGAGCAGGGACACTTGCCTTTCTCCAAGGACCAAGTTTCTCAAGCTTGTCAGTCTTGTGCGTTGCGAAACATAAACCAGTATGCTGCCACTGCAACATGGGCTGAAAGGTTTGCAACAACCCAGTGAGCTAAGGACCTTCAGGCTAATCCTGTATTGTCATCACATTGTCAGGGGAAACAAGAAGGTAAGCAATTATCTCAGCCCACCAAAGGCAGCTTCAACCTGAAGAAAGTGAAACATGGGGTTAATATTGGAGAGGAAACCAAGTTCCAGACAAACCTCTCAAACTTCTAAAATGCTTAACCAGAGGAAAATGACTCAACGAAATGAAGCAGATCTTAAATCACATTTGTTTAATTTCTTTCTGTGTACGCTTCCCATTATTCCCACAAAAAACTTTAACTGATATCCCTCAGGTCCTGTTTGGGAAGCTCTTCTCCCCAGAGACTTCCCATTTGCTGAGGATTACTAAGAAGAAGCCTGGAAACTGCTGGGGTAAGAACTGTACAGACACTAAGACACTAATGGTTATAATTCCAGAGTCAAGCCTATTTTAGTAGAAAAGGAAACCTACCTAAAGGATCAGACAAGCCCCACTCAGAATATGGGATGTAAGACACATACCAGAACTTAAACATGTCTGGTATCATCAGTATCATATTTTCCTGCTCAGATCTGGGTTTAGAACAGACACATTTTTTTCCAGTTAATTAAATCAACTTGCAAGTCAACCTCAAACCCTCCCAGAAAATGTAAGATGGGTTTAAAAACAAGATAATAACACAGTTTAAAGAAAATGGATTACCCTTCTGACTTCTGTGCATTTGGGCCATGCATTTGAGTTTCTTTCCACAAACATGAAAGCTAGAAAATCCCTTAAAAATTGCAACAGAGATTCTAGCACTCATTTCTGAGCTTTTCACATTGAGTATCATAGGATCTGCAACCCACTGTGAAGATGTGGTAGGTCTGTATGGAGCCCAACTTCTGGATTTCCCTGAACTCCCCTCACAAGTCTACAGATTCCTTAGTTCATTCCTTGAAGGTGCAATGGGCAAGAGCTCCCCAGATCTGCATGTGGATTACAGCTAGTGGGCTGTAGTAATCTCCAAAACACTCTTGTTGTGGTGACCAAAGAAAATCGATGCTTCCATAACTGCAAACTATTTGAGAGAGAACAATCCACCACTCCATCTTGGTACTATGCAATACAATGTATATTTTTCAAAAACATCACCTCAGCAAATAATGCCAATCATTTAAAGGTAAAGTTAAATGTTTCTAAGTAAAAAACTTAGTGAAAAATGTTTCACATAGAAAAATATTAGCTGAGAGCATGTGTAGGATTAAAAGCTCAATTATGAGGAATCTATATGTAATTTTATATAATGGCTGCAATTTCATATACAGTAATAATAGCTGAATTATCAAATGGCCAGTTATACATCTAACTGGTCATCTGCAGCAATTATGACTACAATGTAATCATAGTAACTAGCCTTGCTATTGTCTCCCTGTTTAGCTGAAAAGCTAGGTCTACAGCTTTGTATTTGAAAACAATCTATGTGGAAATCAGGACTTTATTTATCCATCTATCATAACTTTGGTCCAGGGACCATGTCTTTCTCTTACAGCACCTGATACTGTTGTTTACAGTAAGACAAGGTAAAGCGACTGATTTGAAATATTTTTGCCTGTCATGATGTATTGCAAGAAAAACCTGGAAAGTTTTTAGAAGAAAATGAAGCTCTTCATATATACTTGGAGGACTGCCATTCATGTATATTTGGGGAAATACAGTAGTCACCTAGAATAGAGCTTCACTGCAGATTCAGTCATATTACTTCTTGGTTATTAGAGACAATAAAACACAATGTCAGCATAAGCTCATAGGAGACCATAGATTTGACTCAAATTCCACCAGAGTCAAGGGGAATGTTGCTGTAGGGCTTGAGGAAGCTTTGGGTCAGATTTTGCAGCATGCACACACGGTTTCTCGATGTGCAGGTCTGACTGGGAGATGGAGAATGGTGCTCACCAACACAAGCCTCTGCTTCAGCATTGCAGCAAGGTCAAGACGTGGCTATGGGGGATGTACGTTGCACTCTTATTTTCCATGTGTTGGGAAACCCATAGTACTGGAGCTGTCTGGGAAGGAATCCACCTATCTGTGTGATGTCAGCTATACCGCACTGCCTCCAGGCACTAGTAAATACGTGGTGCACATGACACAGCTGGCCCATACATGCCGCATGAAAGGCTAACTGAAAATATGGACTCATGTCTCACCTCTCATATGGTACCAGTACACCCTGCAACTCCTCCTGCAAGGTTGGGCTTGCGTTCAGAGAAGACTCTCAGGCAAGCCTGGTATCAAATGCAGAATCAAACAAACACCAATGTTTGCATTACAGATGTGATGCACTGCTTTGCTGGGCAAGGTGGCTGCAAGCAGACTTCCTTCAACTTTTCAAATATGATAGGATCCTGAGCATGAGATATGTTAAGTGGGAAGAAAAGGACACTATTTATCTTTCTTTTTTTTTACCTTCCCCTTTACACACTTCCATACTACTTGTTTTTTCTTTTTTTCCCTGACAACTCTCATCTCCTGGGTCCATAGTAAGAGTTTATTTAAAAACCCAGAATTTAAAAGGTCATAAATATTGAATTTTCTTTCCAGTTAAAAATACAGAGCAGCTGAACTTGACATTAAAGGGTCATCCAAAACCAGCCTTTGATTTTTAGATAGTAGATGGGAGTTCTGCACTCAGAAAAATGGCAGTGAGACCATGGAAATATAGATGTGATATTGAAAGGATTTTGTTATTTTCCCTAGAATATTAAGCAGCTTTGGAAACTGACATTGCTTTTTTAAAAACTGCATGAAACAGGTTAGTCTATTTTTCTGTTTCATTATCTTCTGCCATACTGTGCAATTTTCAAACTTTTTGGCAGCTTTTGCAGAATTTTGTGGCACTTCAATATTTTTTCTTTTTTAGGGAATTTACAGAATTTCTCATTTCCATTGAATCTGAGAGCTGTATTTAATAAGATGAACAGCCAATTAAAATACATTTTTACTGAAGAATTATTAAAAACAAAGTCTGAAAGAGCTCTGACATTTTGCATTTCCCCTTTTTTCTTTCAAATGTTTCAGCTAGCTCTGATGATACCATAGTACTTAAGTCACTGTAAAGTTTCATTAATGAATGCTTTAATATGACTAGATGTAGATAATTATGGTGAGTGCAAATAACTGTAATATAGTTTTATCAATTATTTTCTTCCCCCTATGCTTTTTCCCCTCTATTACGTGAATCTTTGGGTCCTTTGAGACAATCCTATTGCATATGTTGCATATATCTCTCGTGGCAGGAGACTGTCCAAAACTATGACTCTGCACTTTTTCAAATATCTGGTGAGGTGACATCAGAAGATGCTACACTTTATGAAATGCTTTCCATGGAGACTGGGTCAGGTCCATAGTTTTTAGCTCCATCTGTGTAAGTCTGGAGGAGAGATTTCAATCCTTTTAATACCAAGGCTTTGATGAGATGCTCAGAGATGGCTGGAGGAAGGTCAAAATATTCAGCCTCCATGAGCTGCTAAACACCCTGTGGATGTGCGGTGATCCCACAGAGCTCACTTGGGCCATGAAGAGGAAAAAAAAATACTTTTGTAGTGGCTCAGCTCCTGACCTGCAGACAGAGCTGGCAGCCCTTCGTACCTCACTGCTCTCACCTCCCCACCTGGTGAGGAAGAAATGCCCTTCACTCCCCCGATCTGGGCTGGCTGGAAAAAGTCCCCATGCAACTGCTTGGTCCCCATCTGGTTAAAATACTGGCTAGTAATAGCTCACTTCTTTTGCAACACTAATTGTTTCCATGTCTGCCTTAAAATACATCTAAATGGGGCCCAAATAAATCTAATGTCCTAATGACCCAGTGCCTCTGGACTCTGATATCATGAAACTCGAATAATGACAAAATGATGAATAGCTGCATGTTGCAATTCAAACTTTTATTACAAATAAATTTCGAAACAATACCCCAGTACAGTCCATTTTTTTATATTGCCTGTTTTAACTTGTCTGTTAATGGTTCCCATGAATCTGCAAAAAGGCCAGTTTTACACAGTTATCTTAAAGGGTTCACTTTGGGCAGAAGTTGGGAAATGAATTATAAGTACATGTATATATTTGGTTTAATTAGGTTTAAAAAATACACTCAGGCTGCAGACCTTTTAAAATGTGTATTTCATTATTTTTCCCTAATTGAAAATATCCTTCCAAATTGGATTGCAGTCATCTGTGGCATATAAAGAGAAAATGAGCACATTTGCAAGGCAGGTTGGAAGAAGGCTAAGAGAGACAGAGAAGATTTCTGAAGAGTTGACAAAGCTTTAGTTTAGCAAGAGAATTGAGTTGATAGTTACTGAAGAGACATTTTAGTTATGACTTAGAAATGCTGGAAATGGCAAATTTTTTATAGGCATTATGCAATTACTGTCTTAAAACACATTTTTCACTTTTACTGCATTATTTACTAGGCCGGCTGTAAACTCTGAAATCTCTTTTCGTGTGGATTATATTTAAAATTTACAAACTTCATTTGGCTCTAACATCAGTGTCACTTTGCTAATGGTGAAGGTGGAGCTTCACCCTCATCTAGGAAGTCTCTGAAGCCACATGAACAGAAAACCCACTGTCAGAAAGGGGCTAGATTGCCTCAGCCTGCACTGAAGTGCCTTCAGCTGGGTACTGCAATTCCTGAAATCCATCTTTCTTGCCCCAGTAGAGTGACTGACAGTGCTGGGGTTTGGGGTGCAGGCCACCCCCGTCACTGTGAGTTGGCATATCCCAGAAGGCAGGCAGAGGAGAAGGCATGCACAGCCAGCCGATGACATGCAGGTTCATCTGGGCTGGTGCTGGAGTCAGTGGGCATTTAATTATATCATTAGTTTTATAACATAATGCAAGTCATCTTATCAAGGAAACTGCTTAAGTAAGCAAAACTCCCAGAGGTAGCACTGTTGCAGCATCCCTGCCCCGGGGAGGAACCCAAAGACTCCCCAGGACAAATGGGGGAGCTGCTGGTAAGTTTATAGGCTTCCTGGGCCAGGTGCTTGCTGAAATGTCAGCGTTCTGGGCATCCTAGGCAGCAAACTTCCAGTTTTGCCCCTAAAATACATGCTCTTGGTTTGCTTCATCAATCTGAAAGCAGAAATGATGAGTGTTTCTATCTGTGTGTATGTTGGATGTGTTGTTTTCTCAACAAAGACATAAATGTATTTCTATATTAAATATTTACATATTTTAAATTTGTGAATATTTTAAAATTTATAATATATGGAATTATACATTAAATACATATGTCTATATACACACATTTTTATGCATATAAGTTTTTTCCATACTGCCTCCATGTCAAGAGAAAAGGTATTTAATTTTTTGCCAGGATTTTTCTCTAATGAAGTATGTATACCTGACAGGTTGTGTCTCTCACTGTATTACAAGCTTTGAAGACTCTGCAGCGCTTTAGGCATTACAAATAAGAGGATTGTGAGGTTGGGCAACAGCTGACAACATGCAAGGAACGATGCTATTTTTTTCTTATTTTGGCTAAGATTTTTCCTCAGCAAGTATTTTTTTTTTCCCTGAAGCTTCTAATTTACAATATTTTCAAGTCTAATTACTTCAGATTGTGACCTGTCATATCAAGAATGTATTTACATATGAAGCAGACAGTAACTCATCTGCTTAAGAGCAAAAACCCATCGCTGCTTCTTCAAAGCAAAAGGCAACTTAAATTTCTTCCTGAAAATTTGCACAAAGGTCACAGCTCAAAGGCTGTCAGGCTCAGAGCATGTTTTTACATATTTTTGATTATGAGACTTAAACAGATTAGAGTATTTTGAAACAAGGCAAGTCCCCTTTTGCAAACCACTGAGACAGCTGGGTACCCTATGATGAAACCAAAGTTGAAATCTGACAGGCTTTACCAACAGAAACAAATCAAACCCCTTTGGGAACATGATGTGCCTGGAAAACAGGGGCAGAGCAGGCAATTAGCAGCCCAGAGAAAAGCTCATCGGCCTCCATGCAGGAAATCTTCATGCCTCTCTTCATCCCAGAGGTGTCTGGGAAGACCTGGAAAGCACTAAGGGTCAGATTGCTCACTGCTAACATTGGTAAGCACGTACTCATATAAATAGTGCAGTGGCTTTAGTAACATCACTTGTGTGAGCGAGAACCGGTGCGTGGGAACAGGGCTACACCATCCAGCCCTGCATCAAACACAACAGCATCCTCCACCTTTCCAGCATCTTTTATCTCAGGTTCTCAAACTCAGGTACTTGCAATGCTCCTGTTATCATTAGCCACTTGGCACCTGGAAATAAAATCACAGCTGATACCTCTTCCCTTCATTTATTGTGAGCAGCCTGTTACTAAGTTGCTTGGAAGGAAATCTCAGACACCAACTGTCAGGTAGGGAAGTGGGAAATTTCACAGCAAATGCCTTCCAATAGGGAAAATGAGTTATGGGAGAGTGAGCAAATTCCTACAGCCAAATAGTAAGTCAAAGAAAGGGTCAGGAAAAGTTTGCAGAATCGTGAGTATATATGCCTTGAAATAACAATGGGTGATACTCTTTTGTGATGCTGATGGCCACTATTACAGAGGCTGAAGTCAGTATGTCAGTTTGCATGCTTGAATTTAAATTCACGTCTTCTTTTACCGTTGTGACCAGAATCCCAAAGATGTGACCCCACCACCATTCATTGGCTTCACAGGCAGTCAGACATGTATGTTGTTTAGCAAAGCCAAGCCTTAGCATCTTGTTGCTTCATTTTTGCAAAGCAGGACTCTTTTCTGGGCTTGTTTTTGGAACTACTACACAGCTGCTGGGTGAGCTGTTATTAGCTAGCAAGGTGGAAGTCATAGATCAGCTGGATTTGTTGACTCTCCATCACCACCAGAAGGGTTTGAAACATCTTGCTCTGAAAATATGGCAGATTTCAACGAGAACTCACTTTTACTTGGTGAGGCAAGGGACAGAGAGGGAGTAGGGAAATCTCATGGCAAGGGGATGTGTATGCCTGCTGCTCCTTCAGAGGGAAGTCACAGTCATCAGAAGTGCTTTTAGGCTGTCATGACAGAGTGTGTAATGTGTGCTACAACAGGGTTGGTGTTGTCAGTACTCTTTTTTGTGGCATCCTCCTTCCTGCATGCTGGCGTCAGCTTGTTTGGGTGTGCTGCAGCAGCCATTCACTCACTCGCGGGGGACCAACCAGCTCGGGGCAGGGGCAGCCAGACTGGCGAGGCTGAACCCACTGCCCAGGGCACAGCCTCTACCCAGGGAATGCAGTGATGAGATGCGACACAGTGACCACTTGCTTACACTCCCCCCACTACAGCAGTCTGATTGTAAAGGCAAACTTGGGCTGGGTTTTGGGAAAGGTGTGAAGCAGCTCAGTAAGCCTGCAGCTTTGCAGTGGGGCTTTGCACTGAGTAACTGAATAGCACATACTAACAAAAGAGGGCAGCTACATCTAAAAATGGGCTTGGGATGCTATTTGAATCTCTAACCTACCTAATAAAAATCCCATACTTGTATCTAATACTAGTCTAATATTGTGCATCTATAAAGTCTTTTTCTGACTTTCTCAGTCTGAAAGCTCTTTCTGAAGACAATTAAACATCACAAGAAATGGACAGCCCTCCCTTCCTTGGTCAAGCTACAGTTGGGGGAGTTTCGACTTTCGTGTCACTTTGATGTTTTTATGGTTCCTTCAAACTCACATGATGTCAGAAGGCCAGCATGCTCACAGGACCCAGAACCACATGCAGATCTTACACAGGTCCTTGTGAGGAGGTGATACAGACTTCCTCACAGTGTTGCTGTTCCCAATTTTAAATGCACATCTCTACCACATGCTCTTTTTAAGCAAGTATGTCTCAAAATCCTGCTGGAGGATAGCTCTAAAGTGCTGCAAACTGATTAGAAATGTCATGTAGTTGTTTTAAAATTGTATGATGTTGCTAAAGGAATGGCTGCATGATGAGACAGTAACTTCCTTCATGTAAAAGTAAAAACTGTCAAGAATTACTTGTGCTGAGTACAAGGTACTCCTTGAAATTCATGAGATTGTCTCCCGCATATAGAGATAGCCAGCAAGGTCAGACTGTTCATGTACCTTCATGATGGGGATGGTCCTGTATGGATCCTTCTGAGGACTCCTGTCACCCTCAAACAGCCAACCCAATCTTTCCCCTGCACCAGGGCAAAGTCTAGAAACCAGAAGACTGGATAATCTCTGACTGTATCTACTGATGTGATAGAGATGCTGTAGAGACAGGAGGAAAAGAAATTAAACAAAGACAGGGTACAAGATCTAAATGACAAAGAAGTTATGGAAAGAATAAATGCAACTGAGTATAGGGTTGGGAGGAAAAACCAAAAGGGCATGGAAAAAGACGAGAGAGGAGGACTTGGAGTGCTGGAGAGAAGACAATAAAGTGGGCTGGTGGAGGACAATAGAACCTGAAGAAAGAGGGGAAAAAAAGAAGCATCAGGAGAAAGGATTAAAAGGAAAATAGGAAAAAAGAGGAAAACCAGGAAAAACCTATACTGACAAATCCCTGCTACTCAGAGTATGCCTCCATGACTCTTCAGTGAATGTGACTGCTTTCTGAGTGCGTGCTAGACTTAATTTGCCATGAATGATAGATTTCAGAAGAACTTTAGATTTCAATATGTACTGTGAAATGTTCCCTGCTCAGCCGTTCCTGTAGAGTGGGGAAAATGGCAGGAAATCATTGTGAACAACAGCGAGTGTTATTTTGAGGGAGACATAATGGCTTGTTTGGTTTGACATCGAAAACAGATATAACTGTGACAAAAGCATTTAAATGCTAATCTGTCATTTACAGCGGGTAAACAAAAACTAATGCGCATAAAATCTGTGGTGCTTGTGAGCAAGTGCTCTAGAAGCCTGAAATACTGCTTAATTTAGAGAAGACAGGCGTCTCTTTGCAGGCAGAATTTATACTGAAATATATGAATGTTGAGAGCAAAATTTAGGTACTCAAACCTCTGTTTCCTGGTGGTGGATTTGGATCATACAGTTAGGGTCACAGAAGGGAGTGATTTTTCATTTGCAGTGTATTTCTCAGAGATGGAAATATGCAGGCAAATATTTTCCTGGAGCAGTTAACACCTGCACAGTCCTATCAAAATGTACACCACATGACCAGATTCAACAGATTACATAGAGAGCCTAGTTTCATCACACTTTTCTGCCTTTTGTATATCCTCATGCCCACAAAGCAATGGTAACTCTGACCAAGAGCCAAGGAAGTAGAAGGTGGCTCTGGATGAGTCTGGAAGAAATGTGTTTCCTTGATCCCAGGCCAGCCTGTTTCCTAAAACCCTTCCCTGAGCAACTGGGAAAAGCTTGGAGAACATTTCTAAAATCACAGTGCCTGCCACCAGCCTCCAAAGTGTCATACACAACTAGAGGTCACTGGAAATATGTTACTGTCAAATGGCTCACTCCACTGCAGTGATGGAAAGAAAGGGTAGGTTTCTTTCCACTCTGGGATGAGTCTTCCTTAGGCCAGCAACTCTGGTGTCAGTCTCCAGCCGTACCGCAGAGCACCAGGTCTAGGTCCAGGTCCTCAGACATCATCTTTCTATGAATAAAAGGAATGGACCTGAGATTTATGTTAGTATCACAGGTTTTGTCTCTGTTGGAAGGAGGTGTCTATGAATTTATAGTTTCATTAAAGCTTGTAAAAAGAAGAGAACAGAGAGGCAGGAGTAATTTACTGCAGTGTATCAAAAAATACCCCGAAGTCCTTACTCAGAGAAGATTGCTATTAACTTCTATCATGGCTGCCATGGTGTATGGATGAGGGAAAGAGGGGAAAACCTCAGATTGCGTAGTGCACAAATGGAGCTTGAGAAGGAAATACACAATTTAAGATTCACCTAGAAGTTTAAAACGTGCTTGAAAACTGTATTAGTCTCACTACCCTTCCTGCCTTCCTCCTATAAATTTTCTTAATTGTTCTGTTCTGCCCAAGCTTGTAATTAGCTTCACAGTACCTATGTTTGCTTCTTTTTTTATGTACTTTTCTTTGTATTATCTCTGCTTGTATGTGGAAGTCTTCAATACACACATAGACAAATAATGAAACAAGTCTCTACAATGGACAAAACGTGGTCATATAACCAATCTCAAGCAAGCAGACAAAATGACAGGAATAGAAAGAAACTTAGTCGCCTTCTCCTTCTTGTAATGGTGTGGTTTATCTGCTTATTATCTACTCATGTGGCTTTTGTCTTACAAGTCTCTGAGCTACTGATAACTGCTGAGTAGAGTAACTTGTACAGAAAACATGCTTTTATAGAAATAGAAAAATATTTTAATTTCCAGTTGATGAGTGGCTGCCAAAATACACAAAAATGAAGCCTAGTACAGTTAATAGGACATTCTGTAATGATCTATCTGGATCTGACCTTGACATGGTCAGATTATCTGTGGCAGAACTAGTTTTAATACTGGGCCTTCACTTCTTTATTTTTCTTTTCCCTATATACACTTTTCTGTAATACAGACAAAAAGCTATGTGTCCTCTTTGTATGAAGAATTGCACTTTCTTGTGATCTTAACACTTATAAATATGTAACATATAGCCCTGGAGTATAAATGTGGAACTTCTGTCGAGCTGGCAACTTTCCCAAGCCCCTCAAATGGACGGTCATTTGCTTTATGCCACAGGGAGGTGCTGGTTCATGGGAGGTCTCCTTCTGAACATCACTTGTCCAGTGCTTGCTGTTCTGTGACTGAAAACAGTGAAGAAGCGAAAGCTATGCCTTTACTACACAGAGCCTGCGTCAAAATGCATGTTAAAGACATCTTCCTAGAAGTCTTACATCATAGTTGACAAGTTCAGAACCAAATCATCCTCCACTTATCTGGAGACAATTATCCATGGGAGAAAATGTAATCATTCATTTGACAATCATCACCAAAATTTGATGTTCTTTGTGATACTCTGTGTTTATGTTATGCATTTGAAAGCATTGTTGCGATAAAAATCTGCAGAAACTTTCTACTCCAAGAAAGTTTCCAGCTCAATTTCAAGTATAAAGCTTTAAGGTATTCTGGAACTGTTTTAGGACTATTCTGTAGGATAAAGAAGCCAACACAGTACTCAATATTAAATTTTGAGAGTCTGTGAAGTTACTATATTGCTTCAAAATGTTTTAATTATGCCTGTGTGGGCTTTGACATTGCTCTTTCAACTGACAAACATAATCTCATAACATATTTAAGCCTCTCCACATTGATTTTACAGGTTTTACTCTGTTGTCAATACCCTGCCTTGGGTTTCATGACCTAGGTTCAGTGAATACTTCAGGACATCCAGCACATGGCATCAGACATCTTGATGACACCAAACCTTGCACATTGCTGTTTAATGACCTCTTGTATTATTTTTGTCTGTCGACTTTCTAAACCCATCAAAGCAGATTACAGCCACTTACAGTGTTCATGTCTTCTGAGTTCTCTGCTCAGCTTAATTCAGCAAGGAAATCACCTTATCTGTCAGATATTCACTGTACCCCAAAATCTCTCTAAAATACGTCATAATCCTTCAGTTGGACTAAGAAAGGATCCCTTTTCAAAGGTAATTACACAATCTATTTTAAATACCTTTTTTGTTCTGATATGCATAAAGGACCAGATTTTACTTCTTTCTCATTCTATTCTGTGATCAGTTCACTGATGTCAATGGTGTAAGGTATGAATGCAGATGGCAGGCTATCACTTTTACTTACATAATTCTTGTTTACAGTCCCATATCTGTAAAATTACTCCAAAGCAATACAACATAATAACGTACAGGAACTGAGCCCAGGTAATACAGGTACACATATTTCTCAGTCATAATTGTTGATAGTTTTGCATACTTATACCTGGGATAAAATTTGCTATGATGAATACAAATGTGTTTGTCTTGCCTTAGACAGCCACTTCTTTTTTAATTGGAAAGGTTATTACAGCAGGATTTGCTGAGAGTTGTTGTTGTGCCCCCATCTTCTGTTGTTGCCCCTTCTCAGGTGAAGAAAGATTAATAGGAATAAATATATACATTAAGGCAGTAGCAAAGTCAATGCTCTACTATTGCCAAGCATTATTTCAGAATATGTGATCGGGATTGAATGGGACAGGGGGGAAAATACAATAAACAGTTTTTTCAACCCTTTTGCTTGGGCATATCTTTGCTCTGGATGTATAATCTGTAACCACCAATTCATACTTTTGAAGAGAAACTGAAGCTAAAGAAAATGAAAGCTTCTTTAAGTAGCAGTTGATGTTCTGCATTAGCAAAGAGGTAAATGTGAGCAGTATATTTAGTTGTTTTGTTTTCTCCTCAAAGGAAGATGACATGCTGCATTTATTCAGGAAAATCTACTGCCACCTGACTAAAATTAGATAGTCCACATTTATGCTTTGAGTTTATGTCATTATCCCAAGAACGGTGTGGGAGTTTAAACCTATAATCTCTGCATACACAGGGAAAGGATGAGGACTATTCTGAATAAATGTGGCAGCCTCAGAAATTCAGGTCTTATCATTTGACTCATTTTTTAATGAACTTAAAGCATAGCTGCTGGAAAGCAAAAGTGGAAGGGAGAGGAAGGACAAGTAACCAAGCGTACCATATGTGTATTTAATGTATCTGCCAGCCTGCTGTTTAACCACCCTGGAGTCTTGTAATAGTATTAGCTGACACAGACGTGTGACCATGCTTATCAGACGTCACTGATGGGCTAAGAGACATGCTATGGTGGTAAACCCCAGCACTCGAGTTTACATTTCACACTGCAGGTCTAAGTGGGAGCTGATCAACTCCTGCTAGTCATACTTTCAGATGGCCAGCTACCTAATAGATAACAAAACACTGCCAGGTGTAACAACTCTTGATGAATTTTCTGACTTTCCTGAACTTCTGTTGAAAACTTCTGCTTCAGTGTGTTGACAATTTTTTTTAAAGCAAGCTCAGAGCCCAGAGCCTTTGCAGTCTACCATCAGCAAACTGTAGGGGGGGAGTAGCTCTCAGTAAATGACACCAGTTCTCAGTAAATTAGTTGTGTGGATTTGTCAGACAATGACAATTTTCAATTCTCAGACCTGTCTTTCCATGGCAGCTTTGCATATTGCAGCATATTGCGTACTATCTCTGTTTCCTACAATAGGCTGTAAATTCAGACAGGCAGGAAGTAAATACCTAATCCAACCCAGTGTCAGTGTTATTTTGTTTGGATCCTACCTCACTACACTCAGCTGCACCATGTCTTTCCAGAATCGAGCTCTTACAGTGAGCTCATGTTATAAAAACCTGTTCAAGGCAATATTAAAATGTAATGGAAAATATTGCCATTTCCTTCAGATGCCTATTTCCCATCAACCTGAAAAATTAAAGTACTTTCTCACTTACCTGACATATCTGTTTATCTGTAAACCTGATATCCTATATTTCAGGTCTATTAAGCATGCTGGTTTGCATCGTGACACAAATCCACGATGATGAAGACATCCCTTGAACAGCCTTAAGAGTTACTCATAAGCCTATTGAAAACTACCTGCTTTTTTCATTTGCCCAAACTTCTGTGCTAAATTCTTGAGAGAGTGTTTAATGGATGTATGAAAGTTGTCAGAAATTCCTGAGAGGCTGGATTACATCTTACAGAAGGAAAAACAACTATTATCCCAAAGAGCATATAAACAGATACCATTCATGTAAAAGCCAAAATACAGAAAGACTCCATTATGAGGCCAATTTTGGATTAGTAAAGCCATAGTTTCTCCTTATTCTACGTTATTTCTCCATTATCTTTCAGTCAATATAAAGCCAGAGTAGACCAGATACACTAGTTCCTTTGTTTTTCCATGAAATTATTAACTAAGTAGGCAAGACAACAATTGTGCATCATTTCTGTACACATCTAGAGTCATGTGTGTTCATGTTTGTGCATGGGTAAATATGTGTTATACATGTTCATGACAATGGCTTTTCAGTAAAATTAACAAGGCAAGCCTGCAGGGCTAATTGGTTTTTATTGCACAGAAACTTGGCAAAAAGTTCTCATTTTCTCCCATTTAACAGTTTGGACTTGAACTGGCTCCATTTCTATCCAAGTCAAAATCTAGCTTAACTGTTTTCAGCCACAATGGGAATGTTAATCCACAATGAAAAGTGTTTCTCATTCAGTGATGCAGTGCCTTGGACACATCTTTTACTGGGGAGCTGGTGCAAGGTCAGAACAACGCATTTAAGTTCAGTGGTCAGTCCTAATCTAGTAAGAACAGCCATGAATAAAACAATTTGCAAAATGTAGTAATTTGTAAATTTTGTCCAGATTAGAAAAAGATACAATTTCTGGGATTCTTCTGCTGTCAAACCAACTGTCATTCTTTCCTTCTGTCAGATGTCCTTTGATCTTTGACCACTGTTCTGCTGTTTCCCTTAGCACAGTATTTTTTTTCTCAGGTTAGATGTCAACATGAGAAGCAGAGCAAGATTTTCTAGTTGGAGCAGAACCTTTTCTTTCATGTGCCTTATACTGGCAGTTCAATATACAGCACATGTTAAATCCTGAGAATACATCTGATCTGAACTATCTTGTGGCTAATAAAATAAAGTTATAGCAATGTGATTCACTTGAGAAAAATATAGAACACTGTCTGTCCCTATGTTGCTCAACAGAAACAGTAATAGAAAAGTTTATGCAGACTAGCAAATTATTCTCACAGCAGAAGACATATTTAGAGACTCTGAATTAAAAATGAGCACATATGCTTTTATTCCTGGAAGCATGACATCCACAGTATTGGCAGTTTGGGACCCAGTGTAACAGATTCTTAAGCAGTTTCCACCCTTCTGGAGTACCAGATTAATTCTCCACAGATGAATATGATGTAAATATGAAACACTTGGCTCCAGCTCGAAGCAGTCAAAAGTGATTTGCTGACTATCCCACCAGCACTTCAGCAGACTCTGAGCTACCTTATTATTCCTGTCAGCAAACTCAGATGGCCAATACCAAAAGCTTCTGCTCCCTTCCCAACAATGCAGCAACTGCTAGTGAGACGCTCAGACAAAACAAAACTGATCCAAAAAAATCACTTAAATATAGTGGTTTAATTTCAGATTCGGCGTCACTGAATCAAAGTCAACCACCTGAGGGGACAGAGGACCTGGCTGTACTCTCAAAATATTTAAAGTGCTGCATCAACTGTGACAAGGAGCTTTGAGGACAGCCATAATCAGCAACAATATTGTGCAGGTGTGCTGCTTACGTGGTGTATGTGCGATGTAATTTTTGAGTAGTAACTGATGACAAGAAAATAGTATTTTCTTCATTTCCATTGCCAAACCATGCTTTGGTATATAAAACGACCCTACTAGCCACTTCTGGGTAGGGCAGTCTCATTTCCTAAATTGATCACACGACATATAGCTTGGATATTACACTTCTGATACAAATGAAGCGTTGCAAAAATGACCAGACTATAATGTCACCAGTCTTACCAGAGACCATTCATATATATGAAGATGCATTTTGGCATTTTTTCCCTTAGGCATAACATGTACATTATCACATTGTCAAAATGTCTTTGAATCTGTTCTAATTTTCCCAATAGTGTGATAGAACTTTTTGACTTATTTTCTATTTCTGTTTCTGTGCCTGTAATGAAAACCATTTAACAGCACTATTCTGTTTAGAATAATTCATGTTTTGACTTAGTTGTTTGAAATTTGAAGCATTTTTATCTTAAAGGCAGATGAATTACAAGATCTATCACTCTACATGAAACTATCAATGGAACCGAGTCTGACCTGAGTGAGATTTCGAGCATTTAGAAAAAAGGTGGTTTGCTTATTTTACAGAAGGTAGATCACAAGACAAAAAAGTGGAGGATCTCATCTCTTTCACCAAACCAATCACTGTACTCAAATGCTGAATTTTAAGAGATGACTTGTAGTTAGGTACATGCTTAAGTTCAGACTAAATAATATGTACAAAATATAATCCTCAAGTAACATACTGTGATGATAAGAATAAGGTATTCCCTATTTATTCTGTAGACAATGTGATCATGAATTTTAATATTAACTGTCATGGTTTCAAGGAGACTGACTACAACAGTTTCTAAGAAGTGGTATGTTGTATGAATGTCACCAAATGTATTGCTTTCTTGGTATAACGCAATGGAGCAGCTCTCAGAAAGGAGGATGCCTTTGTGTGACTAGCTGCAAACTTTTGCTTCAGAAGCTAAGGACAGTTTAAAATTAAAAAAAAAACCAAGGCATAAATATTTCTTTTGCTGTCTTCCAATACCTGGCTAAGTTTCTGTGGAACACACTTTGCTGCTGTGCACTTAAGACACTGTAGCCCATTAGATGATGGATATCCACTGAGACAAATTTAACTCATTTATTTCAGCACAAATTGAAAATGCTGTTTGCAAAGAATCCTCAAAGCTTTGTTCCAAGCCCAGCTCTTTCTCATCAGTATTTTGGAAATGCTGCAGCTTCTATCCAAACAGAAGAGGATGGGAGAAGCTATGCAGACAACTGACCTTGCTGCCTCCAGGATGAGAAAATTGAGAGGTCTCTTGAACTAATATGGTGAATGTGGAGCAGGACATCAAAACCTGTTTTGTCTTTAATTTCTCCTACCTCTGGTGAAGTCAGGCACGCTGCTGTTAACCTTCTGAGCGCTGCATTCGGTGATGCAGCACTGCAAGATAATTTGGCAAGTCCTTACCTGTGCCATGCCAGTGATCTACCTGAGGTCTATATTGCTGAACCAAGGTGCCTACCTGAGCCTTGAGCTCCTTCTGCAGTCAGTGGAGAAGGACATGCTACCTAAGGCTGTGCTCATCTTGGGAACTATGGGATGGAGCCGGAGACAACCAGACTCCTGACTCAGGAACCTTGGTTTGGGTGCTGGAGGCAGAAGGGATGAATCCTTAAGCTGTCCTGCAGCAGGACTGGGTCTGGAGAGTCAGTTCAGCTCCAAGTAACAGGACTCCTATCAACATAAAGAAGGGCTGAATTCAATCTTAGGCTGCTGCAGACTTTGTATTTAGCAATGTTGCAGAGTAATCCAACAAAGCCAACATTTTCTAAAATGCATGGAATGCCTCAAAATTAAAGCTCAGTACCTAAATGATTTAGACACCTAAGTAAAATTCAAATAATGTAAAACAGTTCAGGGTGAATTTAAGTGGTTCAACTCTTCCTCTTCCATGCTTTATACTTTGTTACCAGTGAAAAAACAAACCTGGGAAGAAACACTCCTTCCACAGACTATTTCAGCAACTGAAAAAGCTGGAATAACAGGAGTTCAACTACCAAGCACTTAATGAAAAATATTACAAAGTGGGACACCTTGGGATTTATATCAAAAACATTTCTGAAGGAACTGCTTATGTTTTCTCTTCCTTTCCATAAGTGCTGGAAATTGCTGACAAGGATTATATCTGAATATATACATATATATGCATAGAAGTACAAACATATTTATACATATGTATAAAAAGACAGAACTCATGGTTTGAAAGCTGGACCCGACAGGAACATGCGGCTCATGTCAGGGCAGGGCTGTGGCTTCTCTCCACGGCTGTGGCTCTGCGGACCACTGGTGGTATGTGGCTCAGGGTGTTGGTCAGGTCACCCACCCCGGCAGCATTGCTGCAGAACTGAGACTGTGTTACTGCTCTGCTTCTGGGCTCGCTGTAGGAAACCTCTCATGCCTTCTAAAGCTCTTTTGTCTCCAGAAATTATATATAAGATCTCATTGAGGGTTTTTCTGGCTTTATACAATGTCTCTAGGCACTGTGAGATTGTAAAATATTCGTGAATGGGATTACTCCACATCACATGACCTGCTGACACTTTATATGTTCTTTTGATTCCCTTTTTATTTGCACAAGTTGTTAGACTAAAGAGCCAGACACCATATCATTTTCCCTCACACCAATCACCTTATTTCCTATTGTTAGAGAGACCAAACCACCACATACTGTGTCAAGTGACATTTCTTAAATACCGTAAAATATAGAAAAAACCCCAGTTCTTCTATGTCTTAGATTGATACATTTACTTCTGTTTCATTTCATTGCACTAAAATACTTAAGTCTACCGGATAATAAATATTCCCTTACTAACCCTTCTGAAAATCTCTACACAGGGACTAAAATTTGCTCTGAAGACATTTGATTCTAAAGGACAAACAACTCAGACATTATTTTTCTTTAGCAGATTTTCTAATCACATACTGCCTTTGCTTCACTAGATGAGTATATAATGAAGTCCTCTAACAACTGCCATATTTCAGTATCACTAGACTCCTGGAATGGAATTTTTATGAAATCAGTGGCAAGAAAGAAAATTTGAAACGCAAGATGCCAGATACAAAAAATACAATCTCCACTTACGGTATTTCAAGTGTTGCCATATTTCTACTTACTGGATTTATTCTATTGTAAATCCAGTACAAAAAATACAAATTTTATTGATAAAATTATTTTGAACAATGCAGGGTGTACCTTCTTGTACTGGGAGTGAGGGGGGAAATTACTGGACTGTAATATTCTCTCCAGTCTTGAACTTGTTCTCTGTGCTTGTCAACCTTTATCCATCTGTCTGAGAAACTGCAGGGATGGAAGCAAAGGGGTAATTGCCTTCCAAATGAATCTTGGTTTTTAGCTAACCCCTGATGAAATCAGCATCTGTAGGACAGAGCGAGCACTACTGCACAGTATGACAAGGAAGGCTTCCACATCAGCCTTGTCTGAAAGCAGACCTGACATAAGACACTCCCTAACATGTGCCTGCTCATTATCTGCTTTCCACAAAGACTGTTATGATTAATGAGGGCTCATTTCTATGCTATTTGTCAATGATTCACACTAGCATTCAATAGAAAAAAACATTCTCCTTTATTCCTCAATGCAAACATTTTATGACATTGAGAAAGCCTAGTAGCTAAATGCTTTCAAGCCACCAAAAAAAAAAACCACCCAACTGAAAATGCAACAGACCCAAAAGATCAAAACCTGTTTTTACCAAAGAAAAACAACAATCTCTTGTGTAGATCCAATGATGCAGCAGAGATGCTAGCCAGCTGTCAGGGAGCAGAGCAGCACTGTCTTCTGGAAATGGGCCCCAGCTGTGCTTTGTCACTGGCCTCGTAACAAGGGGAGCTTCTGTGATTTGGGGAGGAGGGGGGACGGGGAACGGTTCATTTTTCTTGACATTTCCCTTGGGTGTCTTTTTATAACTACATTTCTGCTAATTAACTTCACCTTCAAGCTGCGCAGGATAACTGCTTCCCCTTCAGGTCACAGAGTGACAAAAAGCCCCTACAATCACACCTTGTTTGATCAACTGTTTAGGTATGAACAGCACAAGGACACAGATTGACTAAATAAACTCAAGCAACCAAAATAGCACTGTTAACCAGAAACAAGCAAACAAACATGAGACTCAGCTCAGGGGCCATTTGATCTTGAAATACCCAAAACGCACTCAGCAATGCCCTCTCACTCAGAAAACTCCTAGCAAACTGCGGCAGCAGTATGTGAAAAAGGAGGATGAGCTTTCCCATAAGAACATAAGCGAAACACCATACCAGGGCAGAGCAACGGCTCGCCTAGCTCTTTATCACACATCTGAAAGTGCCTGGTGCCAGGGAAGGAGTATAAAAGGGAAGAGCTCAGGGGGAGATTTTCCTCAGTATGTATTCCCAACCTCAGAAATCCATGGCTGGGGTATTCCAGAGCTGGAGGTTAAACCATTCTTGCTTCCTACAGTAGCATTCAAGGGATCTTTCCTTCTGCTTACGCTCTCCGTTTTCCTTGTTTGGACATGAGTTCCACTTTCTTAAGGCTTATTTCTTTGCAATAAAACTCTTTCCTTAGCTGTTTTACCATGCCAGCTTGTAGGATTTTTTTTTTTTTTAATAAGTGCTAATATAAATGCACCAGTTTGCTGGGTTTTTTTTTTTTTTGTGTTCCCCTACCATATATGCTCCATTAAATTTGATTCCAGCAAATTTCCTCAGCTTTGTGGAATCTTTTATTTGGAAATTAAGTATTTCCATAGTGGGTCCTTTTTATTTTTGATTTTTAAATGATGACAAATTTCCAAACAATATGCTCATTTTTAACAGCTTTGCTATGGTTGTATTTTGAAACATACATTTATGGGGCCTAAACACCTGCTCTTTATATCACACCTTATCATGTGGTTTTTGCCTTTGCAGTCTCTTTGGTTTCCTTCAGCTTTTCACAATCCCTGTCCTCACCCAGACGAAGCAGTGGGTATTACACCTGAACAATTTCATTCCTTCTGTTTATATCTGGGATTCTGGATTCCTCCTGACAGCGTGAACTCTTCACTTCTAATGTATAGGAGCTTTCCTCCAGTGGTGAGACTTACTCTGTCATTCATACATACTTTGTAGCTGGATATTACAGGTTGATGGGTTTCCTTCCATTAAGGCTCGGAAACAATTATTTGGCTAACATCCTCAAATAAAACTAGGCGTTTCACTACATTTGCCTTTTTTTTTTTTTTTTTTTAAAGGGTTACATGATTTACACAGCACCTTAACATAAAATGATATGTCTATTTTTACATATCTGGCTTAAGTAGGACTTTGTCAGCACTGACTTTTTATTGATCTTTGTCCTATTTTTAATTAAGGAGAGCACTTCTTTTTAACTTTCTAGCAAATGATCAGTCTGATTTTGTGTGCTTCTTTACCTCTCATATTTTCCCTACTTTTTGTTTGAAAAAAAATTTCTATAATGTCTTCAGTTCACTTGTTTGTGATATAAATGACCAAATGTAATGTTAGGTGAAGACTTTATCCAAGCTTACCTACTGCATCAATCCTGTTTTCCAGAATGTCCAGCTCAGCCTTTTTCTGAGTCATGCAAGAGCGAGAAATTGGAACAAGGTAAAGAGAAAACTAAGGAAAGTTAACTCCATTCACAGAAGATATATACATACTGTTTAAGAAAATGTCAGGCGCTATTGAACCTCCAGAAGCCCAGCTAGCATGCTCTAACAACACCGACTATTGTAACCACATCCCTGCTCAACTCCATTTGCTGCACCCACGTGTTTTTCCTCCCTCCTGCCCATCACCTACTCAGTTTATGAACTGAGATCAGTGTGGTCTACACCGTGATTCTCTACTGGCTGCTGCAGCACTACTGTAATGAAGACTAATTGTGACCACAAGTCACAGTGGAAAGGAAACAAATGTCCCATCCAGATAGCAGTTGTAGGATGAGTCTGACAAATTATTTACTGTTCTGAATGTCAAAATTGTTGTCTTGACTCAATATGCAATCGCCTTAGCCCTTCCCTTTTTCAACTGCTGTAAACTTTGTTTCTTCTCTTTTACAATGTTAAACACAAAACTTGGAAGACACAGATCTGATACGAAGGAACTTTGCGTTGAAATCACTAAGTATCACTGAGCATGCAGGTCTGTCCACAATGCGCAGCAACACTGAGGCTGTCAGCATGGCCCTGCATCCAAATTAATAAGCCTTGCCTCTTACCAAGGTGAACTGATATGAGGGTAGCACCAAAGGGTGATGCAGGAACTGGGCTGTCAATCCTGGGGTAGACCATCTGAAATTAGTTCAGGATTTTTTGCCCTGGAACCCACTTCAGACTCCAGAGGAAGCTGACTGCACCAATTATAAATTCAGCTTCTCCAAAGTATACTGGAAGAGTAGGCAGGTTGCAACATCTCAGAAGAGATGCTTCACATCTGCTTACCGAACAAAAAGAATTTTCAAGACAAAAGACCAGGATGGAACTAAGAATCAATGACTATGGATAAATATCTAAAGAAAAATCTGGATGCCTCTGAAGACTTTCTTACCTTTTATCTCTGCTCTTAGCATTTATTTTTGTTTTCCCACCCACAAAGTCTTTTTTATTGACTTTAAATTAAATATTAATTCACTTTTCAAGCTACACTGTAGAAATCTTATCAAAGGCAAATTGTTACTATGATAAGTAGCAGGTAAATTCCGTAAATATAGTGTAATCTATAAATTTTCTTTTAAACAATAGCACTGAACTAAACATGTCAAAAGACTCTGGGATCAACTGACATGTACACCATTACACAGATACACCCACAATATATTGGCTAAAATAGCTTATTTCCCATTAAAAGGACTAAAAACAAGACATCTGAGTCCCTTAGGCTTGTAAGCTTGAAAATCTCTGCCAGCATTATTAAATGAGAACATTATTTAATTAGTAACGGTAACGGAGGATAAACTCTGCCTGCCTTAACTCTAAAATATGTAAGACTAGATTTCCACAGAAAGAAAAGATGGTCCAGATGTAGGAGGCTGTGTAGGACCTGAAAGATTTGGATCCAGCTTCCTGCTTTGTCATGGACTTTCTGTGATCTTAAAGTACCCACAGTGTACCTGAGGTCCACATTAGTACAACAGGGCTTCTGCTCTGTCAAATGCCTGCAAATCTCAAATCACTCAATATTACAAGGCACTCAATACTAAAACAATGACATTAGGGACAGATGAGAACATCTACTTGTCTGCATTTAATCTGTAAGCAAGGCTCATTAACTTTACTCTCCAAATACTATAAAAAGTTCATGCTTTCTTTAATAGATGTGTTTTCACCCAGAGGTGATCTTGTGACACTAAATCTTTACTAGGAGTGATTTACACAACAAAGCAGCTGACAGTATCATATTAATTTTCTTCTCAAGCACAACATATACCCCTCTCTGGAGTACCTTGCTTTTGGGCTGGTGTGGTGACATGCGTATGTGACATCGGACAGTTGCAAAGCACCTCACTTTGCACCGTAACTTTTATATGCACGTACCTAACACATATGTACAAGCTGTCAGTAAACACTAGGGAACAGCTGTCCCCTGCTTAGTTTAAAATTCTGTTCCATACAGTTGGAGGAAACACTGCTTTGCTTTCACAGAAGGAATAATCTCACTCACAAGTAGGCTAGTCCTCAGACCTCCTCTTTCACTAGATGGCTGTCACTGTGCTGAAGTTCTGTGCTATGAATTAAGGCAAACTGGAGAACCTTTGTATGAAATCATATGGACCCTACCTTCTCTTTTTGACCAACAGGTCAGACAATAGAAACAAAAAGTTACATGAGATATTGAGCCAAAGGTTTTTAAGAAGAATTAAGTACTATTGCCATGGCTTTTCAGTGCTAAAACCCTAATATGCAGTAGGACTTCAGCACATTTAGATACTTGGTGACTATTTCTCTCTTACTCCCTACCTTGTCCTTGGTCATCTTTTCTGCTGATGCCTTCTAGCCTTAGGGAAGTTATGTGGTGACTTAAACTGCCTATTCCATTTTTCTTTAACCCTTACCATATGAAATAATGTCACCTCCACAGCTCAAATATTAGGTTACTTATACAGGATGCAAACAGAGTTATCTAAATTGCATGTGTTATTCCAACCAGCAAGCATCTTGCTGCTGATACAGGTTTCCTTCCTTTGACACATGACAAGCCAGCCAGAGCACCCCAGAGCTCTGTCCCCAGGGCAGCTTGCCTCCCAAATGGGCTGCAGCCCAGCTGCCCCAGAAGCAAGCCCTCGTGCCCAGCCCTCAACTTGCCCAGTGCATTTCTGTGGCGAGGCCCCATGCAACACCAGCTGCTATGCAGAGGCTGAGCTCTCAACATCACCAAGCCTGTTAGTCTGGAGGGTTTCCTATGGTCAAAGGACTATACTAGAGATGCATACTATTGTGCAAAAGAAATGGTATTCACTGGCACAACTGTGACTACAGATCTTGCACGAAGAGGAAGAAAAGACTGCTTTTACTGTTTAGACGCAACCTGGCTTCATGTTTTATGTCTTCATTTTGGTCTATTATCTCACTCCCATCTTTTTAGAGTACTGTAAATCTCCTTTAACAGCAACTGTGTTTCAAAATAGCACCCTTAAGCCTAGGAAGTCTACCTTATTTGTGACAACTGACCAAACAATGAATGCCAAAGTACTTGACATCATTGTATAAATTTATCAGGGGTTTTCATCCACTGCAAAATGTATCTTCTTTTTTCTTGCACCCTAGATCAATGTTACAGCAGTGCACACCAGAGTCAACGGGTGTTTGCCTTTCTGCTATAAACAACTCAGGAGACTTAGGTGAACATCCCTCTGGAGGAGGGGTTTCACTTTAGAGAAGTTTTAAAACAATAGATATGGTAGTACTAAAAAATAAACATTCTAGCAAAAATAGTAAAAATATTGTGATATTCTTCTCTACAGCCCTTAAGAAAACAGAAAGACAGCACTGTGCCTTTTTCCTTGACTCCTTTCTAATTGACTCCTTCATGCATGTATAATAGGGAAAAGAAAACTGTATTTATACAGGCATGGGAAATGAAAAGGGGAAATCCAGTTAAAAACCTCCATTCTTCTTTTGAGTTTTACTCATGTATCTCTGTGCAGGTTCAGTGTCATTTCTGTGCCTGTAAGTGCTATTTGCCTATGACAGAGCAGTGGAGGAAGTGTGGGAGAGAACTGCTTCTTCCATCCACTGCCACCCAGTTAGGACCAGGAACCATTACCATGTATACTCCTGAAGGCAAACTGGTCTGTCACAGGGATCCCCCGGTTAGCGTAGGCCTTTGAAGCACTGCTCCTCCTGAGTTCAGCCTTGCTCCCGAGGGGTAACACTCCTTTTCACAGAACCGGACTACAGGGAAAGGTTCAGAGCTTTTGAAGGTTTTCTTCCCATCTTCCCTTTTTTAAGAGGGAGGGGGCAAAGGCATCAAACTGATTTGCAATTTAGCCTCCTGTTCACAGTGACTGACACGGGCTCTCCTGTAGCTTGCACGTGGACTTTCAGCTTGAGTTCACAAGCAGAAGACATCTGTGCCTGCACAGTGCCCTTTGCAGCTGCACTGTGCCTTTCCAGAGAAGCCCCAGGGGAGGATGCCTCCATGAAAGATTGGCAGCAATAAAACCCTGCTAGCAACTGCACTCTGTTAACCACTTCTCTGTTACACACAGCCTCCTTCCTAGGAACACAGGCTTAGGGAAGGGCTGGTTTTTGTTTTTAAATCAAATTAGGAAGGAAACAGATGATGCTGGAGTTACAAATGCTGAAGTCACATTAAAGTGAATGAGGTATTGCTGAAATGTATCAGACACATTATCAGGGATTCAGTGCAATAATGGATATTTCCAAGATTAAGCTTAGGCTTTCAATTTCATAACCCCCTAAACTAAAACATTTATTTTCAAATACTGACAGAAATCAGTCTGAGAGGGAAGGACACCTGTGAACCTGACACACCAGCTCTCTTCAAAGGAAATTCATTTGCTTTCAGGAAAGAAAAGAGAAGTATTTCAGAAGAGCTTATTCTCCATACAGGCATTACTAACATCAGTGACACTACATTGTAATAAGACTTGTCCCACCATTCCATCACTGCTGGTGTTAACAAGTACTAAGAATGCTTCCTAAAGAGCACATCTATCCCTCATCTATTCTCCCTATAATACACTCATCAAGCAGATCATCATTCAGTTCAAGACCTCTCATCTCTATTAGCTAGTTAAAAACCCCTCTCTTCAACATACTTATTTAATCCAAAACTACACATAAAACTACATAACAAACTGCATTGATTCTTCCTGAATTCAACAGACTGAAGAAGCTACTGAAAAGCTAAGAGGAATCATTCACCATTTGACTGTTATTGCAGTAGCTACAGCATTTTAGGTTAATTTTCCATATGCAGTTTGGAATGAAACCCATGCACACCAACCTCCCCTCCCTCCCTCCTTCCCTCCCCTCCTTCCTTCCTTCCTTCCTTCCTCCCTCCCTTCCTTCCTTCCTTCCTTCCTTCCTTCCTTCCTTCCTTCCTTCCTTCCTTCCTTCCTTCCTTCCTTCCTTCCTTCCTTCCTTCCTTCCTTCCTTCCTTCCTTCCTTCCCTTCTTCATCTATTGGTTTGACAGAACTTCACGTCTTCATTTTCCTCTCTGGGTGAGATTCCTCAGCTCATTTTTCGTGCTGCACCCACCTCCTCTTAAGAAAATAGTGTCATGAGGAGAAGCAGGAAATTCAGTGCATAAGGCTAAAATGGGACCAGGGCACATAACCACTAGCAGAGTTGATGGAGTGAAAATATTTCTGGTGAAAATGTTTCATTTCTGAGTGCTCACTAGGATGTCCTAATACTCAGCTAAGGGGACAGGGGGACTTTTTCAACAATATCTGCATCTAATCCATCCCCTATGCCTATTAACTGACACATGAAGAGAAAGGGCAAGCATTTACACCACGCTCTCTGCAATTTCCTAACAGGTCACCCCAGTGGCCTTATAAATCAACTTACAAAGTTTTTTTCCCCTTTGTTTTACTATTTTGAAAAATCCACTTTTGTGTCAACTTAAACAACATTTTAAAGACCCAGAGAAACTCAATTACTTAGCATTCAGTTCTTAGGATTTCGCTCGTATACCTTCTAAAATAACTGGTTAGTTCTGTTCAGCTTTGTTTCCCATATCACTTATTGACCTTTGACATATAATTATATGAATAAACAGTAGAAGTGTAGGGATTTCTTATTCCATTTCTTTTCAAAAATAACTGGGACTTTTCTCAGATTATAATGTCTTTTATAATGAACTTCACTCTAGCATGAAACCACACCATACTTTGTGTTCAACTTCAAGCCTTCCATGTATCATTTATTAAAGTAACAGAACACGGTCCAGATTTCTGATCTTGTCTGGAGAAGCATTCTCTTTCTTGCCAACACACAAGTTGCTCATCAGAGTGATCCACAGGACCTTCAACCTCATGGCTTGTGGTGCCCCTTTCCTGACCTCAGCTAAACACTGTCAAACACAGCAAATTGCACTGCACAGACCTGCAGTTAGGTAACAGGGTGTAAAATGGCATAGAAAATTTTGAATCATCAGATGAAAAAAAAATGCTTACCATATGCAGGTCATGGGCCAAAGGAAAGGCATGAGAAGCCACCTATGCTCAGTGTGAAGGGTTATTAAGTGTTCTGCCAGGACACAGGGTAAAACAGTAGAAGCATCTCAAAATGACTCCAGGCTTTTGGTCCTCATCTTGGATTCATGAGCATGGCCTACTTATCCTCAGAGCTTTAAGTGTGTTTCAAGCCCTCTGAGTTGGAGATGTAGAAGTGGCTAGTTATAATTCCTGCCACGATATTGAAATGGCTCGCCGTTCCTGCAATTATCTTATGTATCACCAGTAAAAAGACTAAACTGTACCATACTGCCCTGAAGGGCTGTTAAGTACAGAACAGACTTTTGATCAGATACATCTCAAACTTACAGCCTCAGCTCTGAATTATGTCTAAGTCGTTTTTTCCTCCTGCTGCAATTCTAAAAAAGGCTGTAGGGTTCATTCAAACAGGACTGTCTCATACCTATGTACTCTTTTCATATTAGATGTTTTGCCTTTTTGTGCTAGCAATGCTCTAAAGCACTTTGAAGTCAATGTCAGTGTTTTGACAGAATTCAGGGGCACTAGCCAAGTTTTTCTGTGCTATAATCTCACCAAATGTATTTGTGTACATGCATACATAGACCACAGGCCAAGATACTTTTGGAACAGTTTTTCCAAATGGCATGGAACGCCACAAAAGAATTTATATCAAAGTTTTTAAAATATATGAAAATATAAAGTCTTTGTGAAAATAACAGAAATGGAAATTAGTTCCAAGATCTTTTCAGAACAAGCCTGTAACACTTTTAGAAGATCTCTTGTAGTCTGCAAAAGAACTACCCTAACTACTTTAATTTTGCAATATCCACTGATCTCTAGAAAATCCTCCCCCAAAGCCAAACACAATGGTAGATACTGCAGTAAAGCAGAACAGACAGATCACCCGAGGAGCCTTCAGTAAGCAATCCAAAAGGACATTACAGCGCTTAGGAAAGAAACTGTGTGAGCATGAGTTTGTAAACAAAACCTGATGCCATTGTTTGTCACGGAAACCTGATTGACTGAACAAGTACAAGAAATGGGATCATCTCAGAAGTTGACCAAAAATACCATCTCGAACAATACATTAAATAAAGGCAAGCTGGACTGTCCCAAAGCATGTCAACAGCCATCCCTTCCAATGGGGCATTCCGCAAGCAGCCAGTGACACCCGAAACTGTCACTGCAACTTGGCTGTCCTTGGAATAACTCTGGTGTATGCCATACCTGAGCTATTTAAAGCAGTGTCTAACCCTTGTGGTTGCATCAGGAGGGACCCAATGAAAGATGAGTGAAGACACTGACCTCCAGGTAACAAATGTGCCCTGGAGTTCTGCAGTGAAGTTTGTTACTGCCTTGGAGAAAAAAGATCTCCCTTTAAGAGCTGTTTTGTGAAGAACTTTGCTCCTGTTGGACTTTTATTTAACTTGCCTTTTAGAGGCTAGAACAGAAAAGCTTAGATAATCCTGGAAGGTTTTTTCATTAGTCCAGTGAAGTGCCAGTTTTTAGGCAGAAGCTTAGGGGAACACAATACCATTTCCCACAAGCATCAGGCATAAAAAGGTTCTCAGTGAGGAATGAACCTGAGCCTCAGAGATCAGGTAAGACTCGCCCAACCTCAGGAGTTCACCTTGTCATTCAGATAAAAATTTCCTCGGACTTCAGGTTTGCATCCGGTGTTCTGGCTCCTGCTTTTCCCTACATTTAGAAGAATGAATATTTATAACAAGTAGCTACAAGATGACTTGAAAATTCAGCAAATATGATTCAGGCAGTTTGTAGGCGCTTAAGTACCAAGAGAAAGCCACTGCTCTGATTACTTCCACCATCTCACACATCTTCTCATTGTGCTGTATTGTGAGCTAAAAAAAAAAAGGCTCAGCTGTCAATATTATATATACCTACACATAGGATATGCATGACTAAAAACTCCAACAACCCCAAACACAGTTTTTGGAAATAAGGGTAGTTTGTTAATATGTAGACTTAATGTTTACAGTGCCTAAGTGTGCTTTTCAAAGACAACTTGCCCCTTTCCACTGTTGCTCAAAAACACTAGAAGACCTATTTCAGGTATGGTATGTGGAGTACTCACTTATAATGCCGTAACATTCATGTGGAAAGAATACTGTACACTTAACCAAACAACTTCAAATGTAGGGCTGTTGTCTGGGTCCCAACCGGTGCAAATCAAATACACTTAAATGGAAATACACTTACTTATCCCACCTGAAAACCTGGCCTTATGGCATGCCTCCCCAAAGAGAGAGTTACCAAGGCATGTAAAGAGCAGGCTGCAGTGGCTTCATAAAAAGACTCTACTGGGACACTTTTTTGATCTCAAAGTCACTTTGAAACAGCTGTGCCAGTGTCACATGCTTGTTTTCAATATTCCCTCAAAGGACCTGGGGTTCAGTGCTATGCGTCAAATATTCACATATCTTCATCAAAAAGAAAACTCATGAGTCTGCCATATAAATACCATGGTTTTTTTCTGAAATAAGTAACATGCAGAAATCTCTTTGGCTTCCTGGCCACTTGGGAGTAGTTTTTTTCTCTTCCTCATCTTGCAGCAAAATCAGAGACTCAAACAGAAAGGCCAGTTTGCAGGTTATCGTATAGATTTGTTTTGCTCGCAGCTTTACAAAAGCAAGACAGAGCCTGTATATCCAGACAGTAAGTGCAGCTCTTTGCTTCCAACAGATTTGGTCTGGATAATCCTTCAAATAATACCACCTTCATATCATTAAATTTATTAGCATATCTCCCTGACATCTGATTGTTTCCAAATATCTTGTGTGACAGAAGACAATGCACTGGCAGCTGCTTATGAAAACACAGAACGGAAATGCAACATTTTTAGGACATATGATCTGCCTCTGGGTGAAGGGAAAGGCACAACACCCTGGTCTGTCCACCCAGGCATGACACAGCTTAAGTGACATGCCACAGCTGAAAATCCAGCTCGTGAGATGCCTCTGACGTTACTGTGGGGCATGCCGTAATGCACAAAACATTACCATACTAACCAGAAATACTGCAGTACATATTCTAAAAGGTATACGCAATTGATGCTGGTCTATACTCAATTTATGGTAACAGCTAAAAAAAAAGGATCTGAGTAGTGGTGAAGAAAGAAGGCATCGTAGAGGGCTGGGGTAAATTGGAATAATGCTCTCTATCCATTACACCAAAGGATAGCTGTCCTCATGCAGACTGTACCTGCTGGTAATTCACTATAATCTCATATATTCTAAATCCTAGCATGTACCTCTGTGCAAGAGCACAGAGTTTGATTCTGTTGATTGTGTCACAAGTGCAGGCACTCTAGTCATTAGTTTAAGACTTTGTTTTGCAAAATGTTATCAATTAGATCTTATTTCCAAACATGGGGAATGGATTTCCAGAATTTTTAAAATAATTATTCTTGCCTTTTTTTCCCCCTTTAACAAGATGCATCATGAATCCTCTTTAATTTTCCTTAATGTATCAATAAAACTGGAGTTAGTGAAGCCCCTTCTCACAGCTCCGGGAGGGAAAGATCCCTTCCCTCTGTTCAGGCAATGAACAGAGGTATTCCCTTGTGCCAGTGCTTGAAGCCAGTGATAGACTGTCTGAGTATGAGTCACTGCATCTTTGCCCCTGGCACTGCTTCCAAAATTTCAGCATCTGATTTACTGAGAATTAAGTGTCAATAATAAACAGGTCAGTTCAAAGGACATTTTACTCATTTTATTCCAATAGTAATTTTTAGTAAGTTCTTTTAATAAGTTTACAGCAAGACCTTTCAGCACACCACAGATAAGATCTCAGGGCTCAGGGAACCCATATGTAACTGAGGTATTAAACACCTCTGGAGCAAGACAGATCAGATGGTAGCTCTATTTCCATGATACTTAGATGGACTAAAAATGCTGAATCATGGGTTACATGATACTTCATATAAGAAGTATAAAGAAGGTAAATAATCTTTTAATGACCAACTCAATAGCGAGTATACACAAGTTCTTAAAACAAAATCAATTAACTACTGCCAGTCTACTGTGTTCCTTGATATAACATCTATTGAAAAACAATATATTCACTTATCTTTCAAGACATTAAAACACTTTAGTTATTAAATATGAATGACTAGGATCAAATATAATCTCTTTGTCTTACAGTCACATTGACTGACTTTATCGTTTAGCACAAAAAATAACTTCACCTTAAAAGCAAAGAGTGGTAATAAGTGTTCTGGCCAGAAACGATGGTGAGAGGAAGATACATATTTATTAACAGTGACCATCCTCTGTGCTTTACCATAACTTAGTTTCAGCAGACAAATGTCTTTAAAGTATTGGGAGTGACAATGCAAACTATAACAATCCTGGTAGCACATTCAGATAAAGGCTGGATTCCCCCCTCAAATAAGTTGAAACTAGAGGTCAAACAGAAGTTGAATCCACACATCAGCTAGAAAAACTCATCTTCAATGAATGCTCTGAGGTATACTATATACAATACAAAAACTTGTGCGAATTAAAATAGTACAAAAACCATTCCTCACACTCTAAAAAAGAAAGAGTCTTAATTATAATCTTCATCTTTGGTCTACAGGTAGATGGGAAAGCACATGGAATGTAAGTTTTTGTAGGGAGAAATGTTAACAAAATCAGGATGACACAGAACATGTAAACTTAAACTGAGAAGAGGACATAAGCAGGAAAAGTGGTTTGTTCATATAACATAACAAAGGATGTAAACATAACAAAAAGTGTTTCTTTCCCTTGAATGCTTTAATATTCTTAGTGCAAACATTCAGCTGTTGACACTTTTCTTATGTGTGATAGTTCTTCTTTGCAATACAACCAGCCAGATGAACGTTTTCCTAAAGTCCTCTGAGCATATATGATGTGACCTTCAACCCAAAAAGAACCAGTAATGTACCATTAATTAGGGTTTGCCCCTCAATGAACACTGGGTGACAATCTAGGAGATAATTTACAAGGACTTGCAAAGGAATACTGAAATGTCTTACATGACACTCAGCTCTGTTCTGAAGTTAGGCATAATGACTGCTAATTTGCACTTACCCAAAGACCACTCTTAAGATGCTCTATAAAGTCTAAATAGGCATTAGAGTCAGTGTGAATCATATATAAAACAGACTTACAGAAAATAAGAATCAGGCCCCTAATGTATAATAGGTGTGTCCTCTCCTGGCAAGTCATTGTAGCAAGCCTAGCCATAATGTACCTGGTACCTAAATAAATATTAGTGGCCTGAATATCCTCTTTCATGCTTCGTTTTTTTCTTTTTATTTTTTTTCCCAAAGGAATTATTTCACCTAGGGGATTAGTTACTGAATGCAGCACACAAACTCCTCACTATTTCCAGTCAGGCTTGGGATAATTATACCTTCTGTAATCCACAGTCCACTAGTTAGCTGATAAATTAGTGTGCTTTTCACAAAGGAGGAATACTCATGTTACAGTCAGTAATGCAAAGGAAAAAAAACCAAAAAACAAACCCCAAGGAAAAAAGAAATAAAATAAGGACAAATGACCCATGCAGTGAAATAAACAGAATCAACAGAGAACACTTTCAACCCCATCAGCTTTCACATAACTTTAAAGAAGGTAAACCCCATGCTGCAGAGCCACAAAGGCCAGTATTTTACCCTTCTGTGTATGTACATCAACAGTGGTTATGCAAAAAATCAAGGACAGAATGTGACTGACTAGTAATTTTTTTAATGACATTTTTGCTACCTTTTATATTTGATCAGTTAATAGTCACACTGAACTTAAAGAAAATATTCATGTGGAAGAGAATGACTTGCACAAGAAAGCCCTGTAGAATCAATCCCAAGCAATTACTCTCTCGTTGTATCCAACGGGCCAACCTGTGATATAAAATACCAATGGAAAATCTGAGAGATATTTATTGATAATGTTACTGTAAGGCACTTAAAGTGCTCTTGTAGATTAAAAGTGATTGAGTCAGTATCAGGTATCCTTAGGCAGACATAGGCTCTCCATTTCTCCTAGATACTGCACTTATTTCTGACCTCATTCACTCTATATTTATAGTAGATCATCTGCACTAGAAACATTCCATATTTATTGAGGATTTAGTCCAAATGAGTTTCATCAATATAAAACAAGTGTGAGAAAAGAACCAGATCCTTGTATTCTATAAACAAGAATGGAAGGAAGACCTCGTGCATTAACACTTTGAAAGAAACATTAAATTTATGGGTTCATTTGATTCACGGTTGTACCAAAGTAAGGTTCCTCTGATTTTAAGCGCACTGCACAGAACAATATAATACAGACGTAGTTAAAAAGGCATCAGATCAGCTAAGTTCATTCTTAGCATCTCAGTTCAACAAGGTGCTGAATTGTAAGCACTTATGCAATCCAGCTGCAGTCAATTCACATCCATTGAAATCAGTGCTCATTGTGGTATCTGGTGAGGACTTTCATACTACTGATAGGCTGGTCAGAGCTGCTGCTGCTCTAAGGAGGCTGTTACAGGTCCAGCAACTGCAATTAGAAGACCAGATGATGACTGGTTTTTACTTCCTGGACAAAAACTCCAAGGTGAAAGTCAAGACTTTTCTTGAGAAAAATGGATGTATGATGACCCCACTCTGGAGAAGGTCTATTCTGCTTCAGACCTCTTTGCCACAAAGTTTCAAAATACATTTTGGTTTTGGTTTTGCTTCACTATGCATTAGTAAAATAACTTTTTCCAAATGGAGTTTTCACAAAATACTGGTTACACAATAAGTATAAATAAATGCCTGGTCTAAAAACTCAGATGTTACTCTGAATCGAACAATGCCAGACCCTCATGAAACTCTGTGGCTTGGGGACCAGGCTTTGGGACTTCTCTGGGATGTAGAATACACAAATTTCCCATTCTTCCTAAATCCCAGCACTACTTTTCATTTTGTATCACTGGACAGGTCTGAAATGGTAGAACTTCTGGACATCTTTGTCTTAATCCTACTCAAAAAGCTTATGAACGACAACACTGGAAAATGGAGGCAAATCTGTATTCCTCAGTTAAACCCACTACTGAATTCACAGAAACCTCTGCTGGGGTGAGGACTAAGCAAGAACTGCTGTGCCTGGATTATATTCATTCGTGACTGAGATGAGGTGCATGTCTGAATTTACTAAAATTAAAAAACCCTCACATAGTAAAGTGTGTCTGTATTATCCTTTCTTACTAGCTAGCCATAGTTTTTATTTCATGCCACACATCCTTCTTGCTCTCTCCTATTTATTGTCACAGATCATGTAAAATACCTGCTGCTTATGCACTGTCACTTTGCTGTGTCTCACCTTGCTGTAAGTGAAGTCAATGGCAAACCTTTGTTGACCTCGAAAGGAGCAGGATTTGTGCTCAGATCCAAAGTGGGACTCCCCCTTAATTCAGTAAGCTTTGGATCAGACCTAGAAGAGATCTTAGCAGAATCAAGAATTGGCAAGACACAGCCACATAACAAAACCACACATGAGTGTTTCTCTTATATTCCTAATATTTTATGTGAAAGGGATTAAAAAGCAAGCTGTTCCTGTCAACTGCTTGGGTGCTACACAGGATCTGAATTATTGAACAGGTATCAGTAGGATAGCTATGCACGTTGACATGGTCTCATCTCTTTCTATAGAATTCTGTAAGGAAGCAAATATTGGAATCTGAGGCTTCATGGTAATAGTTCCTCATTTGGTTCCCAACTTTCCACTCTTGAAATCCCACCATCCTTTCTAGTCCTACTAGGAAAGAAGATGGTTCTACCTCTTGTTTCAGGACAAACTAACAACTTATCACATAACAGAACAAAAGACGAGAAATCTGAAAGTGATGTTTTTCAAGCACTTCAGATGAAACCTTGCCACAGAGCCTAACACAGTCTGTGATGGCTCCAAACTGTTTGGAAGTACATCCAACTGATTTGTGCATATCTTGTTTTACATGCAGCTCTGCTTGTTTGCTTATGTTCCCCAAGTCTGAATGAGCTGTGACAGCTTCTGCTCTCCTTTACGTCATTCATCCAAGTTTCTACAGCCATCTTTGAGATGCCATGGGTGTATCTGACTGCAATTTTGGCTTATATTTACAGACTGAGGGTCGCTAGAAAGAGAAACCAAGTACATGTAATATGGTGACTTCCAGCTGCTAGAATCACAGAAACCACATCAAATGGCATTGATTTAGACAGAAGGCAATTGAAATAATGAAACCATTGCAACAGGTATACAAGTGCAATGTGAAACTCTAGCAAGAAAACATAGAACTACAACATTCAGTCAAACCAGGAGATGAGGGAAAAGGGAAATAGAAAGGTAAAAAATAAATATTTAGACATCTTGGGAAATGAAAGAAATGGCCACTTTCATTTGCAAAACCTGAGGAGAAATCTGGCCTGAGTGGCCAAAAGGGGATTTCCTTAAAAGCTCAGAGTTGGCCTAACTCCTTTCCATGATGGGGCACTGTTAAGCCATGAGAAGAGTTTGATCAGTGGCGAGCACTCATGCAAGTTTAACCATCCTATATTTCTGCATTTATCCACCAAGCAAAAGAATGAATGCGTTGCACAGGCAAAGAACCTAAGAATCTGTATTTTAGTTTCACCCTATTCATCTGTTCCATCTTACTGTGTTGACTCCTGCCTAGTCGTAGTAAAACACTAATTACGCACGTGTCTCAAGTCCTATAGGTAATTGCCGCCTTTTCTATGCTAAAACAAACAAGACAGTAAAGATTCCACAAACAAACACTTGGGTTTTCTCTCCCCTCAAATCTGCCTCCCAGGTACAGTGTGGGATGTAACCAAGGCAGCACCTGTGGCCGGGCGATCTACCAGCTTGTGCGCAGCGTGTCCCAGCCACGTGGCTCCATGAGGAGAGGTCTGCTACAGACCACATCGGTGATGTTTCAAGCCGTGCAGGATGGAGAAGCTGGTCCCTGACTCCTGCAGGCTGTGTAGCAGCTGTGTCACAAAAGTGCCAGGGGAGCTGATGGATGCTAGCTTGTACCAGGGGATCGCGGTGTGTAACACGGCCTCCCTGAACCCTTTTTGGCACAACTTATACCCATCTGCTTCCCCTCTGCTCCTTCTCCTGGAGAGGAACATATGGCCCAGAATATGTATCTCAGAAGCAGAAAATGTATTCACATTGTTTTCTAAAATATTCTGAATGCCTTCTTTTTTCTCCTATAAGCTTTTATTCCAGTTATGAACCTTATATTCTGGCACAATAAATAACATTTTTACAAAAGTAAGTCCTTGCTTAAACAGTTAGGCAGCCCACAATGAAAAGCTGACATAAAAAAAAATTGTGTATTGCACCTCAATAGTAAGAAGTGGCTATTGCAAGAAAAATCTTTGCCAGGATTCTGGTTTTTGTCCATTCCACCATCATATTTTAATACTTACCTTAGTCCAGTAGTGTTGCATCCAATAACAAATCAACAAAAGAAGATGATAAAGCCACAGTTAAGCTTAACATAAACATCTAAACACCAAACATCTTTGCCCAAGTGGTTCAAACTGGAAACAAGCTTCCATGATTTACCTCACATTAAATAGTACCTCACATCACAAATAGAACAATGAAGTTCTTCAAGAAGCAAGGAAATCTTTCTTTTAAACAGAAGTACCAACATCTGTGTGTGCAGTCCTGCTTCCCTAACAAGGGTAAACTTTTCCACTGTATCAGTGAGACTTTACCCAGCTTGCCTGTTTGAAGACAGCAGTACTGGAACAAGACTTCATCTGAGTGTTTCCTCGTTTCTGCCTGAATATATACAAATTTTACATATATGTATGTATGTGTGTGCATATATATGTATATAATATCTACTTGTTTATATACATATGTATGCAAACATATAAATGTACATATGTGTATATGTATGCTTTGATATTTTAATACTTATATACAGAACACTCTAATTCTTGGTCGCAAAAATGTAGTTTAAGAGAAAACATACTGCAATCCTTGCCCAATGTGAAATCATGCCAGGTAGCAGCTGTTGACACTATTCTTTGATAACCTATCCAGCAAGCCTTATGAGACACTGATAGCACACCCAGACAATGCCTGTAATAGGACAAGCAGTGAGACTGAAACGTCTGTTTCTCATAACCAAGTGCTCTTCTAAAAAAAAAAGTAGGTAGTGTTCTCTGGCTGTATTTTCATTGAAGCATTTAATATAAAGTCCTTTAACAATCACACAGATGTTTCTGATTATATACAAGTAAAAAAGTAAAGTGTAGCAGTTCCCTAAAATCAGCTGAAGTCAACAAGATTCTTTCTGCTGATTTCAGTGGGGTTTAGGACAGATTTGGGTGTATTCACTTCATGATATGTAGATTTTCAGATTTTTCTTTTTTCTAAATATTTCAGTGAAAGTTTTTGATTCCTGCATGTAAGATATATGTGTCACGAAACTATTTTCTACTGTCTGTGTTAAGCCTACTGTTTATCCTACCTTTGCTGCCACAGATGAGTTGGGTTTCTCCAGCAAGTCCCAGAGCTTCTTCCTTTTCTCTGGGCAGCAGGTATTATCAAACTCTTCCCCTTCTCTCTCTCGCATTGTCTCTGCCTCTCTCCTCAGCTCCTCATTCATCTGCTCTTTCTTTTGATGGTATCTTGCCTGGCAGCAAGATTCTAAATATATTTCATCAATCCCCCAGTAATCAAGCTCCTGGCCAAAGGAAAGAGCACACATTTCTTCCATCATATGTAGTTTCCCTGTCCTGTAGAAATTCAAAATGGAAGTGAAAGCCCCTGGGTGTCGATCAAAAAAATACTCATTTTCATTTAGATTATAGTCATCACATACTTCTAGTAGAGATTCGTGAGTATTGCAGTCTCTGAGCTTTCCTAATCGTGTCCTTGGAAGTCTGTCCAAAGTCCTCCACAGCACTTCATGGTTGAGCCCACCGACATTTATTTTAACTCTCCGCGAGCAGGCTTTGCTCCTAATGATCTCCACTGGTTCTGGAGGCAGAGAAAGGGTAGACCTTGAAGACTTTCTGTTGATCCCTGGTGGAGCCTTCTCAGCCATTCTGAAAAATATGCAGTTGTAACACCAGAGTCTTTAGGGGGGTGAGCTTGGAGACTAGAAATATTTGGGCAGAGTCCTCTTCAGACAGGCAGCTCCATTCCTGAAGCTAAAAAAGACAAAAAATTAGAATATCGCAAAGTACAATATATTCCCCAATCTCTCTGTGTCTCTCTCCTTCCATGCTTTCATATGCAGATGAAAATTTAATGATGGCAATTTGCTCTTTCTACAGTGAGAGTCTTTTGTGGTCGTATACAGAACCACTGGAACAACTGGAACAGCTAAGAGCACTGTGTTTAAGCAAAGGAAAAATTCACTGGAATTTCTGCATTCATGAAAATCAACTGTGACAGTTTGTACAGAGGACTTGGGGTTTTTCTGTTTTGTTTGTTTGTTTAAAAACTAGTTTCTGATGCAGCCATGTTAGCTTAATCTGATTACTTACCAATTAATTTGTGAGGTGTGCTAATGGAAAGATTGTAGGGATATTCATAATAAAAAAGTGAGACAGATGCTAGCTTCCTTTGTATTGAAAAATTCAAATTTGGGAGATACTGAAAATGAATAAAATGATTAGAGCATATCAAAATCTCCTGTGAAACCAAATTGCTTCCCTCCCTCTCCCAACTGAAATATTGATTTGCTGTATTATTTCATGGCCAAATGTTACTCACCAAACAATCCAATTGCCATCCCGACAAGTCAAATTTCTAGCACCAGACAGTGTTGATTTCTTTACAAACAGGTCAAAAGAATACTAATACTTCTGCAGTCAACTGACCAGCAATATGTGCAAGTGCAGGCAAGTACAGGCAAGGACTGTGCATACCATTCCCTGGCTCCTGAGAAAGGCTCTTCTCTGCCCCGTTTGTTCACCTGTTAAGTTGCTGCAGGGACATGACTGCGTGACAGCAATCAGCAATCTCAATTTTAATAATCCACAAGTGCATCCTCACTCACTGTGCCTAGTGCTTCAGTGAACTCTGAAGTGCAGCTGTTCGTCACAAAATTTGGAATATCAGTATCAAACAGGAAGGAGACCCACCCACCACCTCTACTATGGTCAATTATCTGACATGGTGCTTAAATAATAACTTAACAATGGCATCATGGCCCAAAGAGGAGAATATTAAGAATGCTTAGACAAGCTTCTTTTCCAAAGTAGGAAAGTCCTTCTTAGTAGTTTTCCTGAGTTGACATCTTCTCCTCCCATTCTCTGCAAATCAACAATTCAAAAGTCTGGTCTTTTTTGTGGAAGTGAAATAACTCCAGCTTTAAAAAATTATTTGATGTGAACAAGAATTTGATTCTCTTTGAAGAGTAAGCATGAAGGTTGTAATGGGAGGGGTTGTTACCTATAAATACATCAAGGGTAAACACCAGGGAGGGAGAAGAACCATTTGTACTAAAGGACCATGATGGCACAAGAACAAATGGGTACAAACTCACCATGAAAAAAGGTGGAAATTTGAAAGGGAATTAGAAGGTCACAGAGACCAGATCCTCACCTGAGCAGTGGGGATCTAGAATAATCCTACTAAAAATATCAGGAAAAATAAAGAATTATTTCAGCGTGTCATCTGACATGCTTATGACAGTGTTGACTGTTGCTAGTATAAAATTAAAATTACTAGACCTCATTATAGCTAAACTTCAAATGTTTCTCCACCAACAGATAAAGTAATAATAAGGCTCAGCCATGTATGATACAGGTATTAACAGTCTTCCATGTCCAAAAACATGGGGGGAAAGGAAAATTAGTCATCAGAGTAATATTTACATTTACAGATCTTTTTTTTTGGTTGAGTGCATTACTCACTGTCTTGTTAACCCCTATGACAGCAACAGCCCAAAACACCACCATGTTAGCCATTTCACTGTCAAACCGAACCTACTTCAGAAAACACAAGGGCCAAAATATTCTGCCTCTTCCCATCTTGCCTCGAGCATTGCACTGTGAAGCTCCCTCCTGACGCCCCAGTGCAACCCAGAGCACCTCTGTGCCTATTTACGTAAGGGTTTAAGCCTGTAACATTTACCTTCATTCATGAAAAAGATAATCTGATAACTTCACTTGCAAAGATAAATATCATATCAAAATCAAAGCCCTGACATCAGTAGTTTTACATAATATATATCCCTTTCTGTTGGGTTATGCATTTTGCTTTTTTTCTTCTTCACCTTAGGCAGATTTTTTCTCTGGTATTACTCTCCTCCTCATTGCCTTAGCTGCAAGGGGATGATGGAGGGACTTCTAAGAAGGGAGGCGGCACTCAAGTCTTTTCAAGGTCTCCTCACTTAAGCATCTCCTAGTGGTCTGTAATGTATTTATCAGACATAGAGAGAACCACATAACACTAAGCAGATATGAGAGGATGTTTTTCCACAGAGGAAATATTTACAACCTTTTTCAAAAAAATCCTTTTAGACTTTAATGCACAATGATGTTTCTCCTTTAAAGGATGCCTTACATAACAAAACACAAGACTTTAAAAACTTCAGAGAGAGGTTCTGTCATTCTCCATGAAATCGGTCAAGTCTTCAGGCAATTTTTACAGATGTTCACTAGTTTATTCACTATTGAAACTCTGGGATTTCTTCTTTTTTTAATTAATGTGTACCCTAATATTAGCAATACCGAGTAAAACGCAGTAGAAATCAAGCAGTTGATCTCATTAATTCTAGGTTAACCACATCGTCATTTGTTTTTCTGATTACAAAAACTAAAGATATGCAAGACCATATGCATTGTTTCAACTTCTATGCAATGCAGTTACCACACAGACTGGTCTAAAGCTGATAAAACATTTTCTGACTTGTCAGTATACTTATTGGTTGCATCTTCCTACCTGAGAAAACATGGCTTTTCTAAAAAGCTTTTAAAATCCTGGTGAACTGTGGTCATACTGAAGTCAGCAGTGAGACACCATTAAGTTTAGTGTTGAGAAGACTGGATTCAAGGTGCTATGTAGTACATATGTACCAAGGGATGAACCAGCATTCACAACATGTAGCACTCTGAAAAGACCAAAAATAAAAAAGCATTTTTCCAAATGAAGAATCTTGAAACATGAGGGCTATTTTTGCTTTTTTTCCGAGCTCCTTTCATTGAAATATATACAAGCAGTGGACCGCATAACTTTAAAAAAAAAAAAAAAAAAAAATCTTTTCCTTTGCTTCCTAAGTGCCTTTCTTCACACCTTCTTTTGGTTTTGGCTGATAATTTTTTAAAATTGCTTCCTGCACAGCTTTTCCCCAAGCCTGGACTATAGAGCCTGTATTTAACTGTGCCTTCAACAAAAACTTAATCAATAGCCTCTACTTTAGCTACGTAACATTTTTAACTTTATAATCCACGTTACAAATTCCACACAAAATCACCAGATCTTTCATTATAACAAAATTATGCAAGTGAGGTTATCTTTACAATTCATTAAATAACCTTTCCGGATTTTAGCTACTTCAACTAACTCTTCAGACACTGCAATTTTTGTCCTGAGAAGGCTTAAAATATTTTTCAGTTTAGTTTATTGCCTTAACCTTTTGGCTGTGTGCAACTCCACCATGTACTTCATCCACAATGGGCTAGTGAGAAATACGACGACCCCTCAGTAGGCAGTCAAAGCCACCCTGCTGCTCAGCAGCACTGCTTTGCAATCAGTAGAGAAAGACACAAATTCTAACCACGGATATATATGAGCAACTGCAGATAAACCCCATATTCTTTCCTTGCAATAATAAAATGACTTTGTAGGAAAATACCTGTCATAATGAATAAAACTTCAAAATCCAAGTCAATCTTTGCATTAAATAGAAGTTAAAACTGCAAAGACTACTACTCAAAAAGCTAGGAAAAGCCAGAACGAAGGTTAAGTGTCTTCCCCCGCACCATATGTTTACAGCTTTTAATGGTGTGATTCCCCACACACCAATCACTTCTGCTTTAAGTGAACGGGTAATTATTCACCAATTCTTTTAATCTTTCTCATTCACTATTTGGCCTCTGATGTTATTTAGCATGTCCTACTGCAAACCCAACACTACATGCAAAGTGATGAATTTCCCTCAGGGAGCTCTCAGTATCCTACCTGAGCGCTTCTAGGGTATCCCAGATTTTCCCTTCTCAACATCATTAGGAGGCCATTATTGCCATTGCTTTATAATGGAGAAATGAAGGTCATAGATGCCTGAAATATCCAATAATTTTGGCTGCTCAAATTGAGATAGCTGCTTTTTACAGAGTCCTGAGCATTTTTATCACATCTGAGAGGCATGCCTACGTGAGCAGATTAAACCCTTAGGCAGAGGAACTCAGTTGCCTGTGCCATCACATTGCCAGAGCATCACCTGGCACAGCACAGTTAGGACTCTCCCAAATAATTTGCAGGGATCACTGGAAAGTCAGCATGCTTCAAGGTCTGCTCCTAATAAGTGATTTGTTCACAGCCATCTGCTTTGGAGCCTAGGTGAGTCTAACCGCACGCACAGAGGTCACCATGACAGTTGGCCCGAGCAGCACCAGCCCCTTCTATGGACTCCATGTGCAAGACCTCATTCCAGATTCACATCCAAGATACTTTTGCATGCCTTAGTCATAAACTTCCCTCCCAATCTTTGCCACACAAATTGTGCCAAAGAAGGTGGAGATGCTACACTACAGATGCACGCTTCACTGCTGGAGGATGTCCTCCCTGTGCATTTAAAGTACTCTGAGGAAAAAAGTATGTGGTACGTAAGAAAATGCCGTATCATAAGGCCTCCAGGAAAAGGGAGCAAATTTGCTTTGTTCTGACTTTTAAGAGACAAACTTTTACCATTTTTGTCAGAAGATGTCCTTCTGTCAAAACTTGTCAAATTGTTTGCAAAAAAGGGATTATATTAATTAATTTCCGTGCTTTGGAAACAAATGGAAGAAGTTCTCGGAATTTGTTGAAAGTCTGTCTTCAACACTTTTTAAACAAAATCTAGATTTCTCATTCTAAATGTACTGATATTTGTTTTTCTGAAAGGTTAAGAAAGCTCTGCATCAAAATAAGATATTTTGAAATCATTAACCAAAATAATTTGGGTGATCCCAATGTATTTTTTTTCAGGTTTGGAAAATCTAATATCAATGTTTTTTCTTTTTCCCAGGTAAAAACACTCACTGAAATCCAGAAAAATCTGGGCAGATAATTGTTGCATTGACTAGTTCGGTTATTAGAAAAGATTTATTAAAGTGTGACAAAAATCAGATCTGCAGACTGTATATAATGCAGATATGTAACACTTTCTGGAAAAAAATAGCTTTAGCTTTTGTAAGTGTAACATCAGGGGCAGTTCATTAGGGAAAGGTTCTTCACTGAGAGGGTGGTTGGTCCCTGGAACAGGCTCCCCAGGGAAGTGGTCATGACACCGAGCCTGACAGAGTTCAAAGAATGTCTGGATGATGTCCTTAGTCACAGTTTAGTTTTTAGTTTTAGGTAGTCCTGCAAGGAGAAGGGAGATGGAAGTTGGACTCAATGATCGTTATGGGTCCCATCCAACTGGAGATATTCTGTGATTCTAAAAGCCTTAGAAAGCCCGTGCCCACCTCAGTGTCTGACTCTTAGAGCCTATAACCTAGGATACAGTAAGCTATCAAGAAAAGACAGAGCAAGTTAGTTGTGACAAGCTAATACATTTCTACTGAGTAAACAAATTTGTGGAGCTTTATATGCCTGTTTATTTGATAGTACAATTCTGCTTTTTTCATCTTCCCCTTTACTGTAATCTCTCTGCTACAACAGCTCAGCTATCAAATGTCTGTCTTTGTTTCAAAATATGAAAACCTGCAGTTTCTTAATGGTGAGCTGTGCTATCTCTATTAACGCATTTTCCTTTAATTTCAGTTTTTTAAAAAATGGCTGAGATGATAGCTAAAACTCTGAATAAAAACATCCCGCTCAAATGAAGCGTACGTTATTTCCATTTCCCACCTCTACAGAAGTCACATCTCATACGGTTAAGGATTGGCAAGCTGAAGGCAGGAAGTGTCAGGAAACATGTCAAAGTATTCCTGAGCATCGCGTGTATGTCTCAGATTCATATCCATATGCAGGAACACATGCATGCATGCACAGGGGAGAAGTAGCTGAGCTTTGATTGTCCAAACTACTGGCGATAGCACTTGGGCTCAAGTCCTCAGAGTGAAGCGGCTGAAATCACCTGAAGCTATGTGGGCTGAAGGGGCAAAGATGGAGCCTGAGCCTGTCTCCCCTGTGATAGAGCTTCCCTGTGAGCAATGGCTGGCTCATGCCAGACCACAACCATGGTCAGAGCCATTGCTGGTGGGTGGCAGGCACTGTAAGAGAGCTGGGTCCTTCCATAAGCTAAGACCAAATTGCACCTGTGGCCTTGAAAGTTTTGCTTACAGCTATGGATGGGCTGGTCTGTAAGATCTTGCTTTGAGAATAAATGCTGCAAAACCAGCTCTTGGGGTGTTACTATGGCTAACTGGTCTAAAATGATGATTATTTCTATTTCATAACAGACCTCACAAATTTCTGGTATGTGAAACATTAAACGTTGGCTGCACAAAGTCTCAGAGATCTGCAGGAAACAGTTGAAAAAGATGGGGCCTTTTATAGACGAACTTTTCAAATCAACTAAATCAGTCTGTCTGCTAACTCCCTGTTCTCACCATCTTGAGCACAGAAGTGTCTTTTAGATGGATGAGCTGAACTTCACTGAGGAGCAGCAGACTCAGAGGCTTTATATATTCCCTAAGAGTCTTGGATAAGAAAAGCCAGACAAAAATAGGTAAGGAGACAGAAGACAGAAAGAGGGACAGTATAACTGATAAAATGTTTGTAAAATCTTGCAGCCACACAAGCTTGGCAGTTTTGGCCTGAGTTTTCTAACTACAGCAAAAGCACTTGCAATTACTGGAGCTCTTACTCAAGGTGAAGTCATGTGGGTAGGCCCTAGGCTACGTTACAGGTGATGTAGACAATTTTACACCAAAAAGCTGAATGCTTCTGATAGCGTTCAGTGTAATTTTACCTCAAGACCCATATGGAATTCAGGACTCAAGTGGCCTTTTTGGTAGAACCTCACCACAACTCTGGAGATGAGAGCTGGGTTTGGAGCACCCTCTCAGGCTTCACTGATGTCTCAAGCGATGAATGTGGCTTTGCAGTCCATCCCAGCATTGAATCAAGATCACCACCAGCCTTTATTCCAGACCAGCTCTGGTTTCCTTTTCTTCCGCTGTTAGTGCTTGTGACAAGCGCAGCTATACGATCCTTACAAAACAATCCTGATGCGTTCCTGCTCAGTTTACAAAGAGAGTTGCATTTCCATTGCAGCCCAGGTTGAAGCATCTCTGGTTTAGGATGTAATTGTCTGTCTGTCTACACTTTACTATTTATGTTTACAGTTGGTTGCTAAGGGCTGAGTTGTTACTTTCGCCAAAGATACTGTCTTTCACAGCACATTTAACCTTCCCTGGAAATTTCAGAGGGAATGAGCTGTCACAGAGAAGTACAAGGCCGAATGGCAGATCATTTTCTTTAATTTCAAACAACCAGATATTGCAGAAATGTGATTGTGTAAGATCCTCATTTCAGGGCTAAATCAGACTACGCATTTATATCCCGGCTAGCATTCTGCATCCACAGTTTTGACTGGTGCTTCCGTACAATTCTTTGAGAATGTACAGATATTAAATATACAGGATACAGTAATAATAGTAAATACATTAATACTAATAAATTAGGGCTTTGAATTGCAATTTATTCATCCACTACTTGATTCTTTTTTTTTCTAATTGCATTGCAGTGCATTAAGATGATGGAGGAGATTGTCATTGTTCTTTGAGGAGGCATTATTGTAACTATTTGTCCTAAAACAATTAGTTTTAGGGCTATTCTAAACATGTTATCTTCTATAACCCTTCAATCTTCTACTGCTCCTTACCAATAACAGTGCTGCCAACTATCTGAAAGCACTGAAGAACTTCACAGATGTCTTTTTGTTCTCCTGAAGAAAAGCTTGCACAGTGTAGTACTGAATGATGATTCTAGGTTCTAGGCAGGGAAATATTACACAATATATAATATTATCCTATATACATAATGATGTATGAAGCAATGAGGCACATTGAGAAGGGTCAGATTTTACCCCTATTTGAATGAAACTGCACTCAAAACTCGGTCTATGACGCTTTGCCCAGAATCCCAGTACAATGTTTGAATTTCCTAATAAAGGATAAACATGCAATACCATCATCCTAGCTCTACAATTAAGAAAAGCATGGTTGTATTCTTAAGTGACTTCTTTGGAAATGAAAATATTGGCATTCAACTGCTGCCTCTGTCACAAATTTCATTTTAAACCATTTTTAACTGGACCATTCCCTGATTCAGTCAAGGAAAATGGTAGGCCTAGACCTACCTAGACAACAGATAGGAGGTGACATGGACAAAGATTTCAGTTTGAAATGGGCAGATTTACTCAAGAGATGTTTGTCTCGACCCAGTGCCTCTACCCAGCAGGAGTACAGCCTACCTTCCTATCTCTGGTACTTCACAGAAGCACTGAAGCTGGAAGGAATTAATCAAGGCCTGGATTTTTGGGTGACTCAATTCTGACGAGCACCTTTGTACATAGGTGGAAATGTCCCCAAGGTCATAGCATCAGCAAGTCTTCACAAAAAGCTTTTATCATTAAAAATTAAGACAAATTTCAGTCTAGGCTTGATTCTGGAGAACCCATCCTTTCAACATTTTGATGTCTTGAACTATGGAATGCCTTGAAAAAACACCCCAAACTACTACTAAAAATTGTCATGTGGGGCCTATGACAACCTGTCATCTTATTTTGCCCATCTGAGAGAAGCGGTCACCCAGAAAGCAGGAAACTATGATTTCCAACTTTATCTAAAGTGGTTTGGTTCCACATACTGCACAAAGGTACAGTCAGTTTGGGGACTGAGTAAGGGAGAGCTGTTCTGAGGAACTCCAGTTTAACACTGTAGAGAAGAAGCTACACTTCAGTTTCATACTGACTTTCAGTTCTACCACAAGTGGAGACAGCGTAAGTTTTGGAAAGAAGAATATCAAGCCTAAAGGCAGCTGCTATCAGGAGTATAGATATTTTTGACCCTCAAATTGACCTGACAATAGAAATATAGACCTGACAATAGAAATATACTCACTATCATGCACAATTCCATGCTACTGTTGCTGTAATTCTGAAATCAAGACAAGCTAAAAGAATTTTTTTATAAAACTGCCACTGTAAATTAATTTATTTACCTCTATCAAGCCAAAATGTATTTTTAAAAGCCACAGCATCCTCTTAAAAAATGTGCTTCATCAGAGCCATTAGTTCAGGGTTTCTAATATTAAACATGCAAGACCCCAAGTTCAAAGAAGGGTGTGGGAGCCGCTAAGGCAGGATCAACACAATACTTCACGGTCAGAAAGAAGATACGCTGAACTCCCTTCCAGGCCTAGGGCATAAGCAGGATCAAAAGGGACACAGCTTACCCACATGATATTCTAAGCCTGGAAACCTCCTCTTATGAGAGGCACGTAAAACACAGTCCTTCAAAAGAACTGAACAAGGTCCACTCTTTTCAAAATATACCTTGAGGTGGTGGTAGCAACTTATTGATGTAATTGCCTCATTATTAAACATTCACACAGGGACCACGTTCATCCCCGGTGACACAAACCTATGGTTTATATTTTGTAGGCTGCTGCTGCTACCAGTAAGTCCCAAGATAGCCGCAGGGATGGAAACCACCCTCCCTGCTCCTACCAAAGGCAACCGGTGTGAGTCTGTAGCTGAGCGGTACGAGCAGTCCTTTGGCTGGGGGAAGCTTGGATTACAAGAGGTGAAATATTTTTTTGCATCATGGTAATCTAAGTCCTAAACGCTTGATTCCTCTTGGTGAGTACCCTAATCACAAGGCTACTGAACAAAAGCCAGAAATTTTTGCTTCTATTAGGTGATCTATAAACATGTTGGAACAGCCAAACATTCTAATCCCTTCTGTCGTTCAAGGGTAGCAGAAGATACCCAGCACTGCTACTGCTACTTTAAAGACTTGCCTAAATAGGGACCAAAGTGACTATCACTAGCCAGGCTAGTCCTGAATATAAATTCAAGCACAAGGCCTACCCAGTTAAGAAGTTTTGTTTATGTCAGCAGTAAGAATGAAGAATGCAGAGATGGAAATTTTCTAGAAGGCAAGACCTTCTAGATGGCACTACTGTCAAGGTAGATCGTGGGCTATTAATCTCAGCAACCACTGGATGAGCATGTCCAACAGCGTCACTCATAGCTTTGTGATTTCAAGGCTAATTAGGCCAGTTCACTGTTTTGAGTCTGCTAAAATACGTTATTGGGATTCTTCTAGCTGCTGCAGCCTGCCAGCACTTTCTGCTCAGCCTCAGGATCTCTCTAATATATGCAAATTTACACTGAACGTATAGCCATACATTATAGCAGAATTATTCTGTCATCTGAGAGTACGTCCAGCGGACATGGGGTCATCAACCTTGCAGGTAAACCAAAAGTCACACTTTAAGAGGGCAAAAGACACAACTGAAGACTGTAGAAAGCAGCTTTATAGCCTCATTTTGAGTTGTTGAGTTTGGTTGTAGTTTTTATCTCTGTATATTTAAAATACAGATAATTTTCTAGAAGTCAACTATTGATGAGTTACCGTGAAAAACTATTTTATGAACTGCCTTGAGATGTCTTATTAATGCTCTGAGGCAAATTTATTCTGTATTTGGACTCTACAGCCATCATTGATTTCTATTTCTTAACTTGTTAGGCAATCAAGAGGAGAAGCTCATCTCCAGTGTCATCAAAGAAGATTACGTTTGAGAGCTTTGTTCAGTTAATTATCAGCACAGCTTTGTATTTATTTTCTTGTTACATAGTTTTACCTAAAGGCCTGATGTTTATTTCCAAACAAGCTAATACTCAAATATGATGGCGGCACGAAGACACTGCAATAGCAAGCACGACTTCCCAGGGAGAAGCGCTGACCAGAGTAGAGGCTTCTCCTGTATCATGTGCCGGTGCTGTGACAAGAGAGCTGCTCAGCCCCTCTGTCTAGCTCAGGCTGTGTCTCCCCTCACACAATTTCACAGTGTACTGCGGTTCCCCTGTCATGGTATTGTGAGAGGTAAATTGGTAGATTGCCATTGTTCCTTGTAAAGACTACAATTGCTGCTTATCACTGCCTACTCCTCAACATTCAGAGCTGCATTATGCCAGCATGACATATATTATTTATTAGCTAATAGACTGTTGGTTCTGACTCTCTTGCTGCTGCCAGCAGTGATGCTACTGACTACTCTTTATAGTCATCCGGAGGAGAAATAGGGTCGTACAGAAGCCAGACACCTAGGTCACAGCTGATCTACCATTACGGCTAAACATAGATTTCCTGTATTAGAAACAAATGAATTTAAAACCCCACCAATTTTAGTGGCCTAAAACTTTTCCATTTCTGTTTCCATATTGCTCATGCCATCACCACAACCCATGAACAAGTAAGTTCAAAATAATTTTCATTATTTACCAATTATGCAGTTAACATCATCATACCTTCACACTGGTAAAAAAAGTAGCTTCTCAGTTTAAAACTCCTCAGTTTTTTCCAGCCCTCCAGCCTTGGAAGAAAGTCATGCAATGCACAGTAAACAAGTGAAACTTCAGGAGGATGCCAATGTGCGACTTGCACTGAAGTTTCTGCATGTGCTGTAACGAACACCAGGAGGGACAAAAAGCAGAACAGCCTTTGCAGTCCTTCCAGCTTAAATGAAGAATACAGGCATTTTTAAGTTTAACAGATTTTAAATACCTTGACTGATGCATATTATATCTAAGGCTTTTATAGTATTCAATGATCTGGGAAGCTATACTGGGACTCTCTTTATACCTATAGCTAACCAAGATAAGAAACTTCCAAGTTCTATTCAATAAAAAATTGAGTTGCTCAGCTTCTTTGTTCACTTTTTATAATCATATGATTTAATATATATGCATTTTATTTAGATTGAATTTGAGCAACACTAAGCAATCTATTTATTATAGCATGCAATGTGACATCTAAAATTGCATAATACTCAAGAAAAAAATTCAAAATAATGAATTTCTTTTCAAATCCTTTCCATGTAGCCAGAGAATTACAGATAAATAAACATAAGCTATGGGATTGCACAAAAATCTACATTTACAATAGGAAAAAATCTAGTCTATAATGTCCCAAGCAATTTATTTTCACAGTATGCCACAGAACACTGTGGTACACCTTAGAGATCTCTGCAATTAAAAATTGGGAAGTTTATTTTGATTTACTGTTAAAATTTTAATCAGAAAGTAGTCACTCATTTCTACCTGCTAAAATGTGAGTTAAAACACCATGTCCCAAGAAATAGGATTTATTATAAAAGCCAAGAAACTGAATAACCAGTGCCACTACCTCAGCAATAACTGTAAGAGAAAGATGCCAGTTACTAATGAGAAATCAAAAATATTTTCTCTTCGGATGCCCATATCCTGGTAAGAGTAGAAACAGCACAACTCAACAAAGTAAACAACAGCCTGTTTTTATTGTGCATCCAAGTTTATAATATTCAGACAACTATTAGGTAAAAAAAACCCTTATTTCTAAAAATGAAAAAAATTCCTATAGCAATACTACAGAAAAAGGGAAAGTCCTTTCAGAGGAAATCATTATTTAACTCCAAGAGCTGTGAGCACACTGTTGCTGGGTCAGAATACGGTTATGCAATAACCTGATGCGTTAATAGAAATGACCCCTGAAAACATAAAAAAAAAATCATTTTTAGAATATGTATAGGTCTACTCTGATGAGGCTGAAGGGAAGTGGCTTGCAACTTTAAGCACTTCCCTTTCTAGCTCCCGGCTTTCCTTCCTGGGCTCTCCCTGTTGGGAGCAGCAGGTCTGTACTCTGGAAGAGCAGACACCTTCAAAGGGGTCTGCAGAGGGATCCCACAGCACTGCCGCGCTCCCAGTCGCTGCCCCCTTCACCAGATACCTCATCTCACATTCATTAGACTCCTTTCCTCTAAACCATGAAGAGTTGAGACCAGACAGCCCCTCCCCAACCGATTGTTTATATAATAACAACATACGGAGTAAAACACCGAAATGTCCTCCAGCAGGTAGCTTTAAATATAGTAGCGCCATCAAAAAATATTTTACCTGCACATATAGCGACATGAAGCTCATGGAAGTCACATAAGATCAAGATTTTCTTCTAAAAGTCACAGTAGCAAGCTGTTTGGCAAAATCCCAAACGTTGGCAAGAAAGCTATTGCGAATCTCAACTCCTCGCCTTGCCTTGAATGGCAAGCCAGAATTTGCCAATTAACTCGCACTTAGAAAAAAAGGCTGAGCATGAATAAATAAATACATATGACATGGCATCGTTACGGCAACGGACATTTCAAAATGCTGAAGCCAATGGAAATGCTCAGACTGAAGCATGCTGCTCCAAACAACACTTCTTCCTCATTTCGAGCTGAAGATGTTTTCATTTTTCCTGTCTGCATGTGTCTGAACGAGGCCAACCTGCTGAGCTCCAGTGACAGCGTCCAGCTGAGAAAGGAGGAGGCGAGAGCAATTTGAACGCTGTTGTGAGAGTTGCCTGTGGAAGCATAATTTTTTTTTTTTTTTTTTTAAAAAAAGCACAACAAGGCAGCTGCAAGTTCCAGTAAGCTGCACAAAGAGACGGTTTATCAGTTGTTGTTTGAATGGAAAAGAAAGTGGTGTTAAAAACCAGCAACAAACTTTTTTTGTGTACTGCACCTCATCTCTCTGGGAAAGATTTACAGAGCTTTGCTAGTACATCTCAGGTGATCACAGGGCAAACAAATCTCACAAGTGGCATGTACTGACTGACTCTGCTCCTCTGAGAGTTTCTAGCAAAACTCCCCAGCAGGAGGATCACGCCCCAGGTTTGGTAGGACATTTAGTTTCTCAGACCTTGCGTAGCCTCTAAGGCTCAGTGCTACCTCTGAACTAACTTGGATACGACTCAGCAACTGAGCAAACTTGAGCTCTAAGTTTTTTTTAAAGTAAAGCCTCACCAGACAGACTTTTCCCATTCCCAAGCCTGTCCAGACTCTCTGCTGTTCTTCCTCTTCTAAACCAACCCTGGCAGCTCCACAGAGCTACAGGATGGGGTCACTGAAATCCTTCACTTAGGTGTCCTTTTAATAGCAAGGTCTTGATGACTGTGTATTTGCTAAGCAATGTTGCCTCCACCTGATGCTACCCTGACACTTCCCTTTCTACACAAACATTTTAAAAGTGACAATTCTGGCAGTGATGCTAGAGATGGTCTCATCTGCAATGAATTAAAATGTCCAAGAAACTGCAAATATACTGCTTATTTCTATCTTAATCATTATGTAACTTGAGTTGAATGAAGTCCAAGACCTACTATAAATACGGACTGTACGTACATAGGGTATAAACAAAGGTCTACCTTCACCCGGGCGGTGAAATGCTGATAGGAGAAACACGCTGAATGGTTTGTAGAAAGCATGCAGTGAACATGCCTGTTTTTAAAAACACTTAGGTTTTTAAATCTAGGGGGCTGACAGCATGCTACGCATCTACAGAATGCATATATGCCAGTGTATTTTAGACTAGCACAATGCTACAGTTTTTCTTCTTTGATAGAGCGGATTTTTCAGTCCCCGGGTACATGAGGTAATTCAAACGACAGCCATCCACCGAGAACACTGAGGTTTTGTATCATCAGGTTCCCACAAGCACTATTAGCGCATCGGAAACAAATGACGAGCCTTTATCTTTAAAGCTCACCCACGGCAGGAGGTAGAATACTACGAAATGTCATTTCCCCCCCGTCCCTTTAGCAGCTCTGAAAGCACAAAAATACAAGCCGCCGATTCCGAAGCGCTCCAGCGTGAGGGCTGCATTATCCTCCCTCAAACTGATCCAGGCAGCCGGGGAGAAAACCCTGTCTCCGTCCAGCCCCGCCGAGGGTGTCCCCGCTCCCGAGGGGCGCTCCCCGCGCCGGGGCCGCCACTGCGCAGCCGAGCGCGCCCGGGGCACCCCGGGGCTCCCCGCGGGAGAGCCCCGCTCCCCCCGGCCAGGGCGCCCCGGAGCCCAGCCGGCAGTTTTCGCCTGCCTTGCAACTCCCATCAGTGCGAAAGGCGTGAATGCCTCGGTCTCAAAAGAAAAAAAACAAACCAAAAAACGCCAAATAAACCCAAACGGCAGCCCTCGACGGAGGACATGTGCCCGCCCGCTTACCTTGCTCCGCGGGCGCCCGCGGCACCGCCGGGGGCTGGAGGAGGGATTCCCCGGCGCTGGCAGGGGCTGCTCGGGCTTCCCCGGGCACTGCGCGGCCGCCAAAGCCACGGCGAGAGGTTTGTTTTGGTCGCTCCTTCCCGGGGAGGGTTTTGCTCTACATTCCCGGCTCCACATCACCGCCCCCCCCGGCACGGAGAGGACTGGGGGTGGAAAAACCACGGCAAAAGCATCTCCCTCCCACCCCCGGAGATGAAAAGCCGCCGAACGAGCAGCACGGCGAGCGGCTGTGGGGTGGCGGGCGGAGGAGGGGGGCCGGGGGGGGGTGGGGGATAAAAGCCGACCCCGCGCTGCCCTCGCCCCGCTGTAATCCCCGGCTGCATGCGAGCTGCCGGGTGCCGGCGCGGCCGCCCGTGTCTGCGGCTGTGCGCGGCGGCGGGGGGGCGGGGGGGCACGGCCGCTCCCGGCCGGGGCACGCGGGGCGCCCCCCGCCGCCCCCCGCCCGGCTGCGCGCACACCCGCGCACCGCGCCCGCACACGCTCCTCGCTCCGGGCGGGGAAGGGGTGGGAGGAGGGCGCGCACACGCACGCACCCCGCGCTACCCCCCGGGCACGGGGTGCACACACACACACACACACACACACACACCCCGCCTTAACCGCAGGCGGGGGGTTGTACGCACACAGCCCGCACCCCTGCACAGGCAGAGGGTGCACACACACGCGCAGGCACAGACACGCGCAGACACTGTGTCAGTGCCACGGGCAGGGGATGCACACACCCACGCTCATGCACACACACAACCGGCCCCCCCCGGTAGGGGATCCCCCTCTCAGACAAGGGTGCACCCCCATTAACACTCCCATACAGGGAATGAGCACACCCCTCAGACCTCCCTCGCAGGCAGGGAATGTCCACACACGCGCACACACACATACGCGCATCCATACACTACCCAGACACAGACACCCCCCCACACCGTCTCCCGGTCAGTGCTACACCCACAGCACCCACCATCCCTCCCCCTTTTCCTTCACCCTTGCCCAGCCCGGGCAGGGCACAGGCACACAGCACACGACGCAGGGGTGTCCTCCTGTCCGGCTGACATCTGGACACGCCGTTGGCGAGCCGGGGGCCGCTGAGGGCCAAACCCCATGGCAGAGGTGCAGTGCCCGGGGAGTCAGGACCCGTCGCGGGGTGCGGGCTCACACACTTTTGTCATCAAGCCTTGATGGGGCAGCAGGCTGCAATCAAGACTTCTGCCAGTCCTGCAGCCGCTTCCTCCCTCCCATAGGGTTTAATAGTTCTTTACTGCTTTTTAATGGGAAGTTCTTTATCATTCCTGATAATGGGAGGAAGTCTCTCTCCCTCATTTAGTGCTGCCCCTCTGTATTTTGGGTATTGGGTTAGAAACCTGTTCTCCTTTTCAAGCTCTCCTCTCTTTCTCAGGTTTCATAACAGCTCCCCTGTAGCTTTGCCCTCTGCATTGTGTTGCTGTGGCTTCATCTCATCCTATAGCTCCGAGATTCTGCCTTCAGTGTTGCTCATTTCACTGCTGGGATGAAGGCTTTCCAACACTACGTTTATCAGCTTCTCTCTCTTTTTTTTTTTTTTTTTTTTTTTTGTAATTCAAAGTCCTCCTAATTCTTTTGAAAGCCATCCAAGAAACAGATTGGGCAGTATTGCCACCATGATTTCAATTACAGCCAACTAAAAATTAGGTTAAAATTTGAATGCTCATTTACTGTGTTCATTTCCCCGTGTTTTATATACTTCCTTGCTCACCAGCTTGAGAACTTATAGATGTGTGATTTTTAAAAAAGATCGACCATCTTCTCCTCCTACCTTCTGAAGTTTTCTGAGTGGATACCACAGCAGTGGAAGTCCTAAGGGGTGCTGATTTCAACTTTAGTTTTCTATGGCAAACGCCAGAAGAATGCACTTTGTCTGAAATCTGGACATCTGTGACATAGACATCTGTTCTGTGCTACTCAGCCTAGTCTACCCTTACGGTCAACCAGGGAAATTCTCTTCCATATCTCATATATGATGAATGAAGCTCCATAGCAACGCATTCCTCTCCCCAACTACTCCCCAGTGGAAATGTAGGTATCTATATATTCCATACATTCCGGAATGTCTACATGTCTCATTACTAATTTTTGAACCCCCTGATCAGTTTCAGCTGACTGTGAGAGGTGGGTAAAACTCTCAAAGACAATTAAATTCCTACAAGTTTAAGAAAAAGAAGGCAGTTGGGTAAAGAGGCTCGCTATGTGTCCCTTTGTGCCCAGAGCATGGCAAAGGTGGCATTAGGAGTTCATGTGTTGTTACATACCTCAAAATCTGCAGGTATACGTCACATCAGCAAGAAAAGTTCAACTGGAGCTTGTGTCTTCTTAGCCATTGCAGTCGATAGAGCCCATGAGACAGAGCTGTAGGAAACATGTAGTCAGCATGGGTTTATGAAAGGCAGGTCCTGCTTGACAAACCTGATCTCCTTCTACGACAGGGCGACCTGCTTATTGGATGAGGGAAAGGCTGTGGATGTTGTCTACCTTGACTTCAGTAAGGCCTTTGACACCATTTCCCACAGCATTCTCCTGGCGAAACTGGCTGCTCATGGTTTGGATGGGCACACGCTTTACTGGGTGAAAAACTGGCTGGATGGCCGGGCCCAAAGAGTTGTGGTGAACGGAGTTAAATCCAGTTGGCGGCCGGTCACGAGTGGTGTCCCCCAGGGCTCGGTTTTGGGGCCACTCCTGTTTAACATCTTTATTGATGATCTAGACAAGGGGATCGAGTGCACCCTCAGTAAGTTTGCAGACGACACCAAGTTGGGTGGGAGTGTTGATGTGCTCGAGGGTAGGGAGGCTCTGCAGAGAGACCTGGACAGGCTGGAGCGATGGGCTAAGGCCAACTGTAGGAGTTTCAATAAGGCCAAATGCCGGGTGTTGCACTTGGGCCACAACAACCCCCAGCAGCACTACAGGCTTGGGGAGGAGTGGCTGGAGAGCTGCCAGTCAGAGAGGGACCTGGGGGTGTTGATTGACAGCCGGCTGAACATGAGCCAGCAGTGTGCCCAGGTGGCCAAGAAGGCCAATGGCACCCTGGCTTGTATCAGAAACAGCGTGGCCAGCAGGGACAGGGAAGTGATCTTACCCCTGTACTCGGCACTGGTGAGGCCGCACCTCGATTACTGTGTTCAGTTTTGGGCCCCTCACTACAAAAAGGACATTGAATTACTTGAGTGTGTCCAAAGAAGGGCAACGACGCTGGTGAAGGGTCTGGAGCACATGTCATACGAGGAGTGGCTGAGGGAACTGGGGGTGTTTAGTCTGGAGAAGAGGAGGCTGAGGGGAGACCTCATCGCCCTCTACAACTACCTGAAAGGAGGTTTCAGAGAACAGGGGATGAGTCTCTTTAACCAAGTAACAAGCGATAGGACAAGAGGGAATGGCCTCAAGTTGCAGCAGGGAAGGTTGAGACTAGATATTAGGAAGCATTTCTTTACAGAACGGGTTGTTAGACATTGGAATGGGCTGCCCAGGGAGGTGGTGGAGTCCCCATCCCTGGAGGTGTTTAAAAGGTGGGTCGACATAGCACTTAGGGATATGGTGTAGTTGGGAACTGTCAATGTTAGGTTAATGGTTGGACTGGATGATCTTCAAGGTCTTTTCCAACCTAGACGATTCTGTGATTCTGTGAAACCAGGGTTCATTCATTTGGATGTTCATGAAAAAATAGGTCCTTTGGAGCTTCAGTGCTCCTCTACTGCTTTTCATGATTCGGTAAGTGGTTTTGAAGGATGTAAGTGTTTTATAGAAGCATTCTATGTTTTTGTGAGATTTTAATATTTGATTCTTCAGTATTTTTGATAAAGGGACACCCTTATTTCTCTCTCATACACACACCCCCAGACACTAATAGGACTTGTTTACTGGGAAAACTGACAGATAGAGCAGTTGATAAGCGAGTTCCCACAGTTCTCCTGCTATACCAGTGTGCATGCTGTGTAGACACTGCTGCAAAATAAGCAATTGATCTGCTTTCAAAAAGGAGGAATTATTCTGGAATAAAAATTACTTTATTGAGCTAGTGAGTCCACAGTAAAAATAACTTTATTCTGGGAAAGAATTTTTGTACATAGAGGTATACTATCATACCTAGATACAAGTTGATATCACTGGATCTACATCATTCAATTTTCCTTCATAAACAAATGCTAACTGTTCTTGGCTCACTCCTTTTCTAAGCTTGGGGCTTTTCTGTTTATGAACCCTCATCTTCTGTTCTTACACCACTGTGCTGGGAAATTGAAGGGAAGCCTTTGTGGTTCCTCTATTTACCAGTAAAAAAGTGCAAAATGTATGGTCATGCTGATGACTAGTGTCTTGCAGACCATGTGGGAAAGATTTCCTTCAGAGGAGTTTTGTTTCTGTTGGTCAGATAAGGGGAAAAAAGAAACAACTTGAAGGAAAGAAAAATCTCTTTCCTACCAAGCTTTCTGTTGCAGGATTTTTCTCCATTGCTACAATGATATTCTTCAGAGCACTCTTCATCAAGACCAGTCTCATAAACATGCTGGACCTCTTCCTTCTCACTTCATGCCTGGTTTGGATAGATGAGCCCACTAGGTCTCTGTGAGGCAGTGCTTCCTAAATGCCTCCCCAGAGTGAGAGGAGAGGAAGGACAGAGGAATGTGTGGATGGAGGAAGATTCAGAAAAGTATAGTTAAATCTTGATACATAGCAGGAGGATCATTCAAAATCACTATCTAAATGTTGCAAGAAATAATTGTCTTCACTGCTGACCATCTTGATCATACCAGCAAACTCGTGTAACCCACACATTTGCTTTTTTTGAAGAAAGAAGAGTCGATTTGTGTTTGTCAGGGCCCTGAAGGCACTACCAGGGCTGCTGACCCTTCTCTGCCTCCCCTGGGGGGTCCCCCAACCCCTGCCCATGGCCCAGGACCCCATTTCAGCCCAACCCAGGGCTTTCAGTCCCTGCCCGAGCAACACCAGAGACACTGCCCTGTGGAGAAGGGAATGGTCCTCATACAGGCTGGCTTAATGGCTATTCCTCACTTGTAGGAGCAGATATTACAATAAGCACCAGCAATGGGAGGACTGCTGTCAGCAGCATCAATGTTGGCCTGTTTGTCTAAATAAATAGTTGATCATTTTCCTGAGTGTAATCTTAGTTGCTGCAATGCCAAAATGTAATGTCAGGTGGTCTGGAAATGTATTCTGATTTCCCAGTGATGAGTCCAACAAATGGCAAAAAGAAGAAAGTTCTGTTCTAGAAGAGCAAACCCCATCCCAGTGCCCTTTCTATCACCCAAGAACTCGATAAAAACAAGTAAAACAAAGGCAGCTTCCTGGCCCAGTCTAATATACTCTTAAAATAAAACACACTGGAAATAGCATCTGACAATAGCATAGCCCACCACAGTTCAGACAAAGTCTGGTCTGGATTAGGGCCTTCCTGAATCATGGAATAGCTTTCTGTGCTTCCTAATGAGTGGTTTGGTTTGTTGGGTTTTTTTTCCTCTTTTTCAGGTTTCGGTTTCCTTTTATCAGATTTCTCCAGCTCAGAATAGTATGTTTTCTATTCCTTTTGCCATGGATTGGACTCCAACACACTTCTTCAAGTTTTGGGTTCTAGAGGGGCTCCTGGAAGGGTCTTCAGCTCTTCCACAGGATGCAGTGAGACAGCAATCTCACTAGTGTTTAAAGGCTATCTTGTAGACATGTCTAGGAATGATACGCTGCTGCACACAGGGGCAATAGTGGCAGCTTTTTGCTCTCTAGAACAGAGTGGAAACTTACAGAGCTGGGTATCACAAAACCAGCAACGGAGCTGATCAAGAGCATAGCCAGGAAGGACAGACAGATCATGGGCAAGATGCCATTGTAAAATTAGCCACAACTTGGATGGGTTTTGAGGGGGTTTTTTTGGCTGTTTGTGAAAATTGATTCATTGTTCCTTTTTTCTCTGGGTGGAATTTTTTTTTTTTTTTTTTTTTTTTTATTCTGGACAAATCTGTACAAGAAAATAGTAATTGCTGAAGGGGCTAAAATCAATTATAGACACGATATAAAAACAGAAACCAAACTTGAACTAAACACAGGCCTATCAATATGATTACAGTTGAATCAGAGTTGTACAAACTGACTTATTTCAAATTTGGGCATCTCCTCATACATAGAAGTCAAATAGGTAAGATTTGCTGGTTGGCTTTTATGTCAAGCAGACAGAATGACTGCTGAGTGGCTCCTGGAGCTCCAGCCTGCAACATGTGGATATAGGGCTCTCCTTTGTGTAACATAAGATGGTGATGATTTCCACAAACTCGAAAGTATTTTTTTAACCTCCTCTAATGGTTTACTCTAGCTTACTTTTTGATTAAAAAAAAATAAAATCATATTTTGTAATGCAATATTCATAGTTTGGGTGTTTTTTAAAAATGAGCTGAATGTTAATCCTCACTGTCAGTTAAAATGTTATCTGATGTTATTCACAGATCTTTAAACCGAGATCCCTTATTTTGGCCCCATGACAGGTCACAACCTGAGAAATGATTCAGCTTTGTGTATGAGTCCCAGGTAGGGGAGTGCATATCCCAGGTTTAAACTTGCTCTATTATTGTTTTCCAGAAGTTGCAGTAGCTTCGTCCAAGTTTATGACAAAAGGTCAGCTGAATAAAACCCAATCCTGTCACTCTAAAGACCTGGCATCTCCTGATTACATTATATAGCGTGAGTCAGGGGATGGTTATAGCCAAAGGTATACTTATCATGAAGGTTGTCTGGGTGATCAGATATTGCCTTCTAGCTTTGAACTCTGCAAGCTCTGCAGTGCAAAAATGTGTTTCCCTAAATACTATCTGAGGAGATGGCTTTCGTGTCTTTGGAAACATCCACTGTCTCTTTACAGTCACTGGCTGCTGCGGTGCATAGCGCTGAGCAGGCAGGCAGGGATGAGAGCACTGGTTTCTTCCCTGTCCCCATGGAGGCAGAGCCACACAACCAGGGGTCTCCATTCCCGGGAGGGGTCTTATGGAAGACTTCCTGTCCGAGCTCCTTTGAAGGCTTGCAGTACCTGCCTGGGGTTTATGTACAGGCAGCAATTTGTCTGCCTTTCCCCAGTCTGGTGAAATGGGAGTCAGAATTTTTAGGCTTTTCTCTTTGGATTATTTCTGCTCTATGTCAAATATGATGTAATGATAGATTAATTAAAAGTAATCTGTCGCAATAGTTTAGGCATAAGCAGAAGGCATTTTCTGCGCAGGTTGAAGCTGAAGGAAAACAGCAAGGACTGGAAGGAGGGATGTTCAGCAGCCACTCAGAATTACCAGCTAAATACCTCTCTTTATTAGCAAGGGAGAATGAAATATCCAGGAGCAGAGGATTTTGCAATGGGAAGAAGCCAGTTGCAGAGAGAGGAGGATCAGACTGTGATTAGTTGTGAGAGGTATGAAGCTTCTAATTATAAGGGCAATCCCTATGCTCCTCCCCTGCAGCCGGGTAGAAGAGGATAGAGACTGCGAGCGGAGAGACAGGGCCCAGCATTTGGGAGTAGAGCTTCCTCCATATCTTGTACTCTAACAGGCTCTTGGGGGAATTGCAGGGAGATTAATTTTCCTGAAACACAGTTTGAGGCTTTCTGTGAGCAGGGCAGTTCTGCAGGTACCTGGGCACTGAGCTGTGCACAGGCAGCACAGTCCTGTTATGACGTTGTGACAGGAACTGAGGAGTGAGCTTCCCAGAGATTAGACTGAAGCTGTTGTTGACATATCTGATAAACTGGTGCTCCTGATAAATATGATAAATTAAATGTGAATAATTTGTTTAAAACTTACTGTTTTTGCAAGTGAAGTGTTAGGCCTTAGAGCTCTCATTCCCATCATTATTTTTCATTTTCAACTAGTTCCCCATTGATTGAATCTCAGGACTGAGATGCAGAAAAGCTGCGGACATTACATTTTTTAATGAAATGTCTTGATATCACCAGCAAGCGCCGACCCAATATTAAGCCCATGTTTCTCTAGCTGTGAATAACACATTGCATAGAACAGTTACATAGTTCTGCTCCCAGTTTGCAGCACAAAACAACTAGCAACTATAACACTCCACAAATTACTTTCAGCTATTTTTCAGGATTTATGCTGACTTTTCTTTTTCCCCCTATGGGATTGTATACAAATCTGATAGAGTAATAAATTAACCTAATTGCTTTCTTCTTTAGCCTTCACCTCCAACAGTTTCCTACAGCCTTTTTATCCTTTGTAATGTCTGGAAGAGAGTACTGCCTCGATGTGTAAATGGGGCACCTAGCCCAAGTGGAACGTCTTTGAAGACAAACAATAATGAAGTTGTTACCAGGTAGTGGTTTCAATTTGTAAAGTCTTTTTGGGAAAGAAACAGATTTTTTTCTTAAAGCTGTCTGAAAAGCAGTTTCCCATTCATGAGAACTCCTGCTTTTTCCAACCATAGTGGTAGTATCTCAAATTACAAAAATGCCAGCTTCTCTGACAAGCTGCAGACAAATTTGGTGGTGAAGGGTGAGCCCTGCCCAGACACCCAGCACAGTGAGCCCATGTATGGTTTTTCAGGCTCTAAGTCCAAGATGTATGAGTTTGAAAGCCTGGGGAGTGAGGGCTCTTACTGGATTCCACATCACTGCTGCAAAACTGGAAGAAAGCCCTGATTAGGTGAATGGTTCCCAGGTTGCCAGGGTTCTGCCTCAGAGACATCTGAACATGGACCAGTATATGGGGATTAGCCCTACCAGATTGCTTGAGACATGGCAAGCCAGGCTCCTGAGCAGGTTAGATGATCTTTGGATGAAGTGGTCCTTAAAGAGCAACAAGCTTCCCAGTTCCAAGGCAGCCTGCCAGGAAGTAGAGGTGGTTTGGAGCTAGGCTCTGGGATGATAAAAGTTCACCAAACCAAAGTAAATTTAAATGAGTGTTTTCATACTAACACATTGTCTTTGCTGGAATATTTCAAGCAGCTCTATATTCATAACTAGCTTCAGAAATAACAACCAGTAAGGGACTGACTTTTTGAAATAATTTCCTGAGTGACGCATGGTTTTAGAGATTCTTATTGCGCAAGTATGTATTGCTGCTCTGCTTTAGATTCTGCATACCTGAAGATGCTGGCTCTGTGGGGTTTGATTAATACCATGGGGCACCATTTAAGTCAAGGAAACCTAACTTTTTTAAAATTGCATGTCAAGTCCTCAGGCTTCCCTGCAGTATATCAGATCTCAATTGGCAGGTTACATGCCATAATGTCTTCTGAAATACTTCATTAGACATTTTTATACTTACCGTAGCTGTTTTTTAAATTCCTGTAGTATAGGGTAAATGGCATTATCTTTAAGAAACTCCACCTTGGAGGTGTAAATTTACATATTCACATTTTCCTAAATTGGCTAGAACACATTTCTCATTGTTCCCATTAAAAAAAACCAAACAACAACAACCAACAAAACCTAAACCTCTTATTCTTAAATTGCTTATGTCAGTCCTTTGCAAATCAGTGGAAGAATGCAAAAAATACTTCATAGATACCACAATGAAACACACTGTTTTGAGGAGTAGGATCTAACATGGTGACTTAAATGTGGAAGCTGATTAGGACTGGAAGCAGAGTCGTGGAACTTCATATACTTACCTTAGGTTAAACAGGTTGTTTTAGGGGTGGCTCTTGTTTTATGTTTTAGTGACATTTATCTCTAGCTACCTTAAATTATACTTGAAATTTATTCCCACAAGCTCCACCACTTCACACTCCTGAAATACTTCTTATCTTGCACAGGTACACTCACTATCCTCCATCCGTTGTGTCCCATTCCCGAGCTGCTAGTGACTTGTGTGCTGAAAGGTCAGTATTTCCACTAAATTAAGCAAATAACAGTAAAGGTGCATTGCAGCCTCAGCAGACACTAATGTGGGTTCCTCTCCTCTCCTGTCACTATTCTTTGTGAAAATTGGTAAGATGTTTTGAAATGGGCTAATGGATTTAGAAGCGATGGGGAAAAGATTGTGGAGAGAAAATAGACCTGAAAGGCAAAGGCATACATTTTTCCCTAGGAAGCCAGGCTGAGCTGTCATATGCAAAGTTGAGCAGGCAGAAGTGTTCAGTAGACCCTTGCGCTCACTGCCATCTGAATACTTGCTTCTATCACTGCAAAGTGCCTTTGAAGAAGGTGGGAATCCTATAAAATCTGTTTTGAAAAATATTACTTTCATTTTGCATGAATGGAGATGACTGCTGAAGATGCAATAGCAGGAAATCAGGCCCCGTACTTTGCTAGTGACTTATGCACAAATAGACTTGTGTGATTATTATTAATTTGCTTATTAATGGAATTTACTTCCAAATGACTTTTAGACAAATATCCCAGTTTATTAATTGTTTGCCTGGTGCACAGTTCTTGCTTTAAATGTTCATTATTCATAGTTGCTATTTGCATGGTGTTCTGGGATCATGGCAATGCATTGTCGGTCTCATGATATAATTTCACTCCCTCACTAGGCAATTCTCAAACCTGCCAAAGACTCAGGATGGCAACATGATCCCTGCACTGTAACACCCTGCTTACTGTCATTTTTCTGTCCATCATTTCAATGTTCTGTTGTTGCTCATTCAATAGACTGCTCTGCAAAATGTTGTCATTACCCTGGTTTTCCATCCTTCAATTTTCCACCACCCACTTTCCATCAAAAACTCCCCATCATATTGAAGTGTGCCCAGTCACCTGTAGTTAACATCATGGAACTGCTTTAATTTGTGGATGACGCATGAATATCTGCATGTTTATGGCCTTTTCCATATATTTTGTCAAATGCATGTTTTCTTCCAGTATAATATTTATGTAAAAATAACTGCTGCAAATGCAAATAAAGTAGTCTGCAGTACCATATTTTTGACCCTTCAATAATAAATCACAGTACTTAGATGTCACACATGCTAGTAGAAATGCAGAGGGCATACTGCATGTAGCTCTGAAGCAGCAATCTTCTTGCCTTTGCTCTGCTTTCACACCATTGGGAACTCACCTCCACTATCACTATGATTTAAATTGAGAAAACATCTGTGCAAATAAGTCATATCATGAGTTTAAAGCATTCCTTGAATAATTCTAACAAATCTGTTGCTAAGAGGCCACATAATTTTACTTTAAAACTTAAATTAGATGTGCTGTGTTGTGTTGGTAGTGAGCACACAGTTCATGTTGGACATAACTAGCTTTGCCTCCAACTGTTGTGTGCACTGGTTATAAGAGGGAGGAACAGGTTCATAAGAGTACCAAACATGTCATGCCATTGCCGCCAAAGCAAATTATGAGGCAAAGAAACCCTGTAGTAGAGAAAATGGTACATTTGCATTTGGTCTGTGTTGAAGACCTGAATAAGAAGACTATGCTAGTAATTCAGCTCTTCATGACAGAGAAGGCTAAGAGCCTGTGTGTCCATTTGAGGCAGAAGGTCACTGTGACTATGGAGAAGGAGGAGACTTATGACAAGTAAATGCTAGCTTGATCTGCCCACAGAACGTGTTGTGGAGGGACAGAAGCAAGTCATGGGGGTATATAGCTCTTTTTTCTGCTTTCCCATCATCATTCTTTCCTGGCTTTTATAGTGAATATAGTCTCTCTTTTGTTCTCAAAGACAGATGTTAATATCAGGTGTGTAACATGAAGTGTGGCTAATCTATTAGAAGAGACTCTTGGACTTGAATCTTTAATTTTGCTGGCAAACATGAGATTCTGACAATAAATGGGTTTTGCTATGGGTACTGCCAACTGAATATCCATGATCTTCAGACTGATGAGTGACTATGACTCTCTAAGCAAGAAGCCATCAGGTCGTGAACTTGTGCAATCAAGTTAGGGTATTTGGGGTGAGCCCCCAGCATAAATTCTCAAATGGACACTTTTATCTCTCAAAGAACCACTTTAGAGAATTGGACCATTATTCAAAGGAATTCCTGCCATCATTTGGAGATGTAAGCATCCATTCTATACACTGAAGATGAATTGACAATTTTCATCAATTCTGAGGTAGGAAAGTACTTTCATCTCTTTCTTCTCCCACATAAGAATCTGACTTTCTCTGAAATAAAGAATAAACCCAAGCAGACCAAGAAGCAGAGCTATAAGATCTGCTTCTAATTCTGTAAACCAGAGGTAATTTTAAAGTCCACACTTGTTGAAAACAGAGGTGGATTAGTTGAAGCCAAAATCTACAATACAATATGGTTGGATGTCTCAATAGTCTCAAGGACTCTACAGTCCTTTTCTCCTCTCATTTCCTGGTTATTTAGTATGATTAGGAGCAACATTTGAACCTCTTTATAAGGAGAATGCTTCCCAGAAAATACCTTATCTCTTTCAGTTATTACTATTGAAAATGCCTAATGGTTCTCACCATCTGAATATTTTAAGCAGGTTCACTCAGAGTAATGTGGATCTGCATTATTATATTTAGCACCTTTTAGCAGAATAAACCTTTAGTGAATGGAAAGCCCTAAGGCAGCAGCTGGTTCTGATTTTATAAGAAAATCTTGTGGTTTTCATCAGGTAGTAGAAAAAAAATCCTGTAACTATGGAAAAATCTGCAATGTGAGCTATTAGGCACTGGAGAATTCAACCCAGAGAAGCCCTTATAAATATCCAAGTTACAAAAAAGACTTCTCATGAACATTACAGTTCAGATTCAGTACTAATGATCAGCCAGACACAGATCTTTAGGAAATTGGGCTTCATTGGTTCTGGTGTTTGAAGAACTGCTGTTTGCTCCATTATCTCTAAGTGAAAAATGTGCTGAATGCCACTCATGCTTTTCTTTCTGATACAAAGCAGAAATGCCTCCAGTTGTCTCTAGAAGAGCAGTTACATATCTAATTTGTCTAGTGTGCAGGGATTTGACATTGAGAGCTACAAGACATCTGGGACTGGGCTGTGGTAAGAACTGGGTCCAGCATGAGGAAACCTTCACATCCCTCCACCCCTCACAGCACCTGCCTTCACCTGAGATGGGGCTGCACTCATTTTCTTTCTCTTAACTGAACAGACCATCTCATTTCCACTAGGAGTATATCTACCCGGTGCAACAAAAGCTCTTGGATCACTGTAGCCACAGTGCTGAGGTGCATTAGCACAGCTGGACAGCTTTCAGTACAGGGCATAGTTCTGGTATTTTATATACCACACAGCTATAATCTATAATGTGGTTCCACACTATGTTCCTGCTTCAGGATAAGTATGAGACTCAAAGGTAGAATCTTACTGAATCATAGTTTAAGTGATGGTATTTAAATTGTTTCTCAGTGCTTATGTTCCACGGCTACTGTCACACTGTAATTGAGCCTGCCACCAGTCCTAGTTAGATTGGAGCTATCAAACCATTTATTAGACCATGACTGTACTCCTAAATAAGAAGCATTCTTGTCTGCCTTCCTTTTAACACAAGTTTTGCAATTAAATGTTTTAAACACAATGAAAACATGTCATTTTCTTGAATGTTTTTTTGACTAAACTGTTTTGTTTTTAGAAAGAAAGGTGCCTGTAAGTAAGACCTATATGAGCAGGACAGAGCATATAAACTGGAACAAAGCAATACCTTAATTAAATGTACCATCATGATTAATAGTTCTCTAAGCTTTCAAGAGTGCCCCGATAATGATGTGTTAAATCAAGAAGATTTTTTGAATATGCTATATTGGCAGATGTACATTAGAAGTATGCAGTTGTTAAGCATGTATGTATTTTCTCAAGTTCTTTAAAGATTAATGGTTGCACATAAGCATCTGCCTTCCTACAGAAAAAGCCTCCTTGTGCTGCGGTAGTAAATATGGGTTTGGTATGCTCAATTTTGTGGGCTTCTTGAGTTGGCCCAGTCCATTACTGGACTTCAACCTACAGAAAAGGGTTATGCTTTTCTATATTTAGATAAGCAATTCTGCACAATATGGCTCCCCTCCTAGATTACATACATTATGACTCTTTTGAGCTTCCTTATTGCATTATCAGTCTAAGGAACTGTACCTGTACATTGGTTCAACGTGACATTAAATCAGTGCAAAAATTTGTTAGTTGAGGCCTGAGACATTGGCTGTGCTCTGCCTGAGTTGCATCATGCTGTGCTACCAGCTCAAAGCCACTCTGTGAGTGATAGAGGTAGACACAGCACAGGGACAGCTTCCAGCAAGGAAGAGTTGTCATGCTGGCTCTTAGGGCACTGTGACAGGCATTAGACACACCACTGAAGGACATGTGTGTAGCATGATGAGTCATAGGTGTCTTGAAGCTTTTGATGAGCTACATAAATGTATGTATGCCTTAGCAGCTCTAACTTAGTAGAGACTGGAAGCATGGAGGTTTCAGCTGCTAAAAATCATGCTGGCATGCTCACGCATGCTTTTACTAGAGACATAACTGGGAAATGAGCTCAATATGTTTAGCTGGGCATCTACACAAACATTAAACTTTGGTGAATAGTAGATTAGAAGAAAATCCCCACTTGAAATGCATTTTCTGGATTTTTTTGTATGATATATGAAACAGTTGAGATATATGAATATGAATTTATGATGTATGATACAGTTTATGATACATGAAATGTTTGGGTATCACAGGGAGGAACTGAATCAGGCCTGTGATCCTTCTAAGCATTTTTTAAGTATCTGTTATGGGTGCTTTAAAATTCCTTTTGTGTTCAGATAAGAGATATGTTAGTACCACTTATGACTTCTGGTACTCTTTTAAGACCTGCATCTTAGTCCCTACTATTGCACTCAGTTGAAGAATTGATGGATAATATCATGACATGGAAAAATGGCTTAATTACAGGGAGATTAACTTGTGGAATGAATTGTTTCTGGCCTGAAAACAGAATAATTTGATTAATTCCACTATCAATACTGTGCCCTTACATGTCTAATCTACATGCAAATATAGGTGTAGTCTGTGAAATGACAGGTACTGATAAAGATGTCAACTTCATTAGTCAAACAATCTAAGAGTTCAAGGTTAGTAATGAATCATTTCCACCATCATCCTTCATATCCACTTCTAGCAGGAAATCAGCCTCTCTTTGAAACAAACAAACAAAAAAGTGGTCACAAAAATAATCCTCCAAGCATCACCAAAATTCCCTTTTTTTCCCACTGATGCTCAGAAGAAGCATCTCCTCATGGCATTCACATATATTAACAGGAGTCAGGCATTTATTGATGGGGAGTGACTTTTGTTGCCTTTTTGGCTTGATTTGGTGTGTGGGAATGTATCGCTGCTATAGGTAGGGCAAAACCTGTTGCACATGTGCCCTTCATGGTGCTGCTCTTGTTACATTTGTGTCTTGTCTTAATGCCTTGGCAATTGTTGCAGACCTAACCCTTAGACTTCGCTTTGTGGTTTTAACTGTTTTACTGCAGTTTCGTGGGAATAGTTATACACATTTTCTCTCTCATTTTAAAGTGCTGAAGTCAGATTGCAGTCAGTCAGCTGAGTTTGCAGAGGCTGGTGTGGTGTACATCTATGCTCATGGCTCATTTTCTCGTAAGTGTGGGAGAAGTTCCTTTTGGGTTCACTTTACAGCACTCACAATGCTGTCTCAGTCTAAGACATAAAGAGATCAAAATGCAAGATGTGCTTATTGTGTTACTCCCATCACATCGTGAATTGGTTGGAATCTTTGGTACCTCCAAATCATAGTCTTTGTGTCAAAAAAAATCCCAGCATGGTATATTGTATAATTCCTAGGCGGGAGACTGCAAAAAAATGAGATATTTTGACATGGTACATGTTTCCATTTTTCCTTTGAAAACAGGAAGATGAACTTCAAATGTCTCGTAAGTTATACTTTTTCCTAGTTGCAGTGAATATTTGCTCCTTTCCAAAGGAAAGAGATAATGGCCAGGGAAACAGTGTTTTCAGATTCTAAGAGACAAATTATTGGACTGTTGGCCCTGTAATAAAATTCAGTACATCAAGTGAATGACTCGTTGTTTAGTGAAACATGGCACAACATCGATTGAAGCTGCCCATTAAGTCAAGACATCAAACATACCCTTGTGACACTGTACTAGGAATCACTGTTGAAATTGCGAAGCTTGCTGGTAATAGCAACTGAGCTCAAGATAAACACTGTCCTTAACTCATGCCATAGTGACATTAATGGTTCATGATATCATGCTGTGATCAAAGCCTTCTGGGAAGACATAGATGCAAAGGGACAATTTTCTTGGTGATCTGTATCCATTTTTTATCATAGAAAGTATACCGTATTTGAAATTGGGTGGATGTTTACTTTGATATATCTAGAGAAATTCTGATCTGTGGGCTCCTTTATTGTCTTTTAAAGCTCTGCAGAAACCTAACCACTGATGGCTCTAAACATGAGAGCCATCAGAGTGTTTTGCCAATTAACTATTATATCAAGAAAAACAAATAAATACATTACTATTCAGTACCTCTCAAGCTGTAAGAGTTTTTCTGAACCTACATTTATAAAAATGCATCCATAAATTCAGACTGTGATCAGGGACCTGATCTTGCAAGCCTTGTTTAAATACTCCTTTACACAAAGTTTCTTCTTGTAGTAAATCTTCTTTACTGGGTCAATAAAAAGCCAAACATTCAGGGTCTGATTCCCTTCATGAGGATGCCAGAAAAATGCCAGCTGTCCTGCTCTGTCCCTTGGGGGATTTATCTGCTGGCTGATGGGCTGTACTATCACCACCTTTCCTCCCCTGTTGTCCTTGTCAAGAAAATTCAGATTTAAATTCAGCTTGGGATTTGAGGACTTTGCATAGACAGCCTGCCTTTCTCCCCATCTAGCCATCATCATCCATCTACTGGCTGTGCTTATGTCTTTGGAAACATTTTGGCAAGCTGGCAAACCACAACAGGTATCCCCTCTATATCAGCCCCCTAATAATGTTGGTACAGTCTTCCAAACTAGCCAGAAGGGACTTCTCCTCATCCCAGATTTTACAGCTGGTACAAATGTAACTTTGCCATGACTCCTGTGGTAATCATATTGGACCTTTCTGTGTTATTTAATGTGCTTATAATACACACTTCTGGCTGAAAGCAGAGACTGTAGAATTGCCACATGGTAACACCTGAATACCGAATTCAGTCACAATGCTTTTTATATGTCTGGTTTTGCAAGTCAGGTGTGCAAATTTGGTACACCTAAAATGACCGTTACTTACATAACTTCTGATAACTGTTCATTCATTTCATAAATATATACTGTTTTGAGGCTTTACTCATAGCCTTCAGAAGCAATTTACTTCCGTCAGCAGAGAGAACTACCATTAAATGCAGCTCTGCTTCTTTATGGAATTTCACAGAATCACAGAATCAGCTAGATTGGAAAAGATCACCTAGACCAACCATTGACCTAACACTGACAGTTCTCAACTACACCATATCCCTCAGCGCTATGTCGACTCTACTCTTAAACACCTCCAGGGATGGGAACTCCACCACCTCCCTGGGCAGCCCGTTCCAATGCCTAACAACCCGTTCTGTAAAGAAATGCTTCCTAATATCTAGTCTCAACCTTCCCTGGTGCAACTTGAGGCCATTACCTCTTGTCTTATTGCTTATTACATGCTTATTACTTGGTTAAAGGTTAAAGAGCTGGGGATGAGCCTCTTATTGAAGCTCGTACAGTTGGCCTTAGCCCATCGCTCCAGCCTGTCCAGGTCTCTCTGCAGAGCCTCCCTACCCTCGAGCAGATCAATACTCCCACCCAACTTGGTGTCATCTGCACTCGACCCCCTCGTCTAGATCATCAATAAAGATGTTAAAGAGGAGTGGCCTCAAAACCAAGCCCTGGGGGACACCACTCATGACTGGCTGCCAACTGGATTTAACTCCGTCCACCACAATTCTTTGGGCCCGGCCATCCAGTCAGTTTTTTACCCAGTAAAGCGTGTGCCCATCCAAGCCACGAGCAGCCAGTTTCACCAGGAGAATGCTGTGGGAAACGGTGTCAAAGGCCTTACTGAAGTCAAGATAGACAACATCCACAGCCTTTCCCTCATCCAATAAGCAGGTCATATTTATAATCCTTTGGGAAAAAACATTACAAACCAAAGGAAATAAGTCTTCTTTGTACATGAAAGACACTAAATTATCTCTTTACAGTCACTGAATTTAAAGCTGTTCTAAGTAGGAACTTTCTTTTTTGTTTGCCAATACCTCATGGAGGGTCCAAATGTTCTATTAATTGAAATCTATGATAGATAAAATAAGCCTTAAATTCAGTGGGAGAAATAAGCTACATGCAGGACTCTCTTGTTTATATATATCTGATGCTGTTTAGAAAGCAGAACTGTCCCTTGTACATTCATAGAAGTGTCAAGCACCAAACTCAGATGGTATTATAAATAACACTTTGTCGATACTAGGTAATTTCTAGGAAAGTGGTCAAGTAATCATATTTTTGTTTGCAGTCTTGTCACTCTTTATAATTATCTCATTTGAATAGCTCACCAACAATAAATATTGCTATTTATTAGTATCACCTGAAGAGCAGTTTGCTAAGGAAGATCTTAGAGGTCTTCAAAATACTTGGCTTCCTCTTGCAAACTGGAAATGCAAATGTTTGCACTGAAATATATGTCTGGAGACAAATGCAGTTTCCTAGCAGCTACCTTTGATACATCATCTCTGGTGCTTGGTAATAGCGAAGTACAAGAAGTGCCATGGGAGATGCTACAATCTAAATGAACCAATAACAAGAGCAATCTGTAAGGAAGCAGCACAGTAATTAAGGCCCAGCAAATTCTGACATTCCCTTGAGCAGCTCGTGAACTGGAATAACCACTCCGTTTTCCACATGCAGCTGAAGAGAAGCCAGCAATGAAACCACAGAATGAAAATGTCATCACACCACCCATTCAAAATCATTTCTCAGTACCAGACCCTGCAGGTTGCATACAAGCAAAGGAAGGGTATTCCCAGCTTTGGAGGAATTCATCTCGAGATGAATACCGGTCTTCATTTTAATTATTTTCTTTAGTGTTTCCCCACCTCCTTGCAACGAACACACGCATTATGATTAGTAACAAACAACTCTATCCTATTGTTGCTCAAGTAGGCCATGAGTTTAAAGAATAATTTATTTACACCTGCTTCTTCTTTTCATGATTGTCACTTCCATAAATAGTTTTCTTATTTTAACACACACATGCTTTAGTGCACTGAAGCATTTTGAAGGCAAAGCCAGGGACCAAGTATGAAAATGAACTCTCACCGAGTAATTTCATCACCACCAGATACCAGGGTGGTAGAAAAACATCATCAACCACGCATTGCAGTTCATATTTTTCTGGACTTTATCTGGTTTGTGCTGAAGTCATTGGAAATATATCTATTAACACTGAGTGAGTAAACTGACACTCCAAATTATCATCTGAGAGATACAAATATTACTTTGGAAGGAAAAGGCTCACATCTTGGGTATATAAAAATGCCTCCAGTTGGCACTGGAAGAAGAAATGATAGAAGTGCTAGTGCTTAACATATCTGGAAGATGGCTGATTCTTTATGATATACAATAAAATCCCATAAGAAAAATAAAAAGAGATTGAGAACCAGCATATTGGTATAGCAAACTGAAGATATAATCTATGACATGTATGTAAGACGCAGAAGTGTTTTATGAAGCATTATGCTTCTGAGTGTGCTTTATTTAATGTCAGGTCTCAAAAGTTAAGGCTAAAACACTAGAGGTTTTAGGAGGTGTGATTCTGCATTGACTGATAATTCATATAATAATATTAATTCCCAGTCTCTTGACCAGTTATCAGAGTTTAGCAACATTCTCTGTCATTACCAAGAATCAGCTCATCTGTGGCACTCCTAAAGTTCAGCAAAAAGAAACATTTCTTGCTGTCTCCCTTCAAAATCAGTAAGATTTTTGTACCAAAAATGGTACATACATTAGAAGACATGGTAAATTTTCTGCATGATAACCTTCAAAAAATGTGAACTGAAATATATCTAAGAATATTTATTTGGAGGCAATGTAATTTTTTTTTAGCATTTCAAAGTCTTTTGTTATGGACACAAAATGCCTAATTTTGAAGATGTTACTACAAAGCCATGTGGAAGTTTTGGTTCAAACACACCACTCATACCTGTAGTCTCAGTCCTAGCAAAAAGTCTCACTAGATGGACTCCACTTCCCATAGAATGTCTCCAACCTCCCATCTTGCTGAACACAAACGAATTATCTTTCCTGGTGCATCAGGCATATGAGATTTCATAAGTATGGTTTTTTTATTGGTTTATTTTCTGGTTTCATCTGAAGGTCATAATTTTCCACACAAAATTGTGAAAGATGATGCTCTGAAAAGAAGATTTTCCCTAAAATTGTCAGTGAAAATTTCCAGTTGACTCTAGCATTCATGTCATCATGGCTCACATTTCAGGAGAGGACTTGATGCGTGCTACTTCCTCTGTGGGAAGCGATTAATATTTTTTGCTAATGGACATAATGCATCTGTAAAATACACAAAATCCATTCCAACAACTTCAGATTTTCACTTGCTGAAACCAGATTTGAATTTGGCCCATTATTCTTTTCAAGTGAAGAGGAGAATAATGCCTTATGTTGTCATATGGCACTATATCAAATTGTTTCTAGCTATCAACACCAAATTCAGCTGCATCCACAGGGATTTGGCCCGATGTTTATTGAACAGTAATAGTTTTGTCAACAGATGGATTTTATACTGCTGATATCCCGACAAGTCACTAGAATGAATCTGAAGATTCCCAGCCATAACACAATCCTATTTTAACCTTGGTTATTTTTAAAAACCCAGTGTAAAAAACATGACAAGCATCGATGCTTAATGCAAATGCCTAGCAATGCGTGTTACCTGGTAACCAAATGGATGGTATGTTGTAGAGGGAAGTGACAACAGCAAGTGAACATATGCCAGATCAGCTCCTAGCAGATATAGAGATGGTCACCATGGATTTTGCCACATCAAAAGAAAAGATCATCATGACCTAGTACCATTTCATGGGAGAATAAAATAGAATTTTCCTTTTACATTCTCCTATGAAGGCAGAGGACATTCATAGTCTCTCGTATCAGAAGCTGCTGGAAGTTTCACTTTTGTCTGTCCATGAGGGAGAAAATTTCTGACAAATAGGGAATAAAATCCACATTTGTCCAATGAAACAAGCTTGGAAAAGTGAACTGCAGCATCACAGGAGAATCTGGTCACAGTACGAGGTTCCTGTGTGACTGGCAACACCCTCCTTCATTGGCCAAAACAGAGAACTATTTCTTGGAGAGATCAGGATTTATTTTCTTTCAGTGGGTTCAAAGATTTGTTCCTTTGCCCTGGCTTTTCCTCAAAAATAATAGGCAAATCTGATTTGCTGGACATTCATCATCTCAAAAACACAAGACATTTGTTTTGGTTGGGAGAAGCAGCCTGAGAGCTCTGTCACACAGGGATTCACCAAGGCTCACGTTCTAAAGCTAAAGTAAAAACTTGAGGTATGATCAGAGTATCCAAATAGATTGTTTTCCGTGAAAACAAACAATTTTTCTAAAGAAAAGTTTTGCTTTAAAATGTTTTTAAAAGGATTGTCAAAATATCCTACAAAATATGTAGAAACCATAATGATGCAGATAGGAACTAAATTATTGGAGCATCATAAAAATATTTCTATTTAGGGAGGCATCGGTGTATGTTTTTTATTTCTCAGTGATATACAGGACAACCACAGTTTATGCTGCCTTTGAAGTGTTTGGGTTTGCAAAGCAATCTTAAAATAGCTTCCAAAAATGGCTGTTTTTCTGAAGCTATTCTTGGCTCATGCCTTATGTTGCATCATTTTAGACTAACACTGTGAGTAGAAGTGTCAAAGGCCTGGGTGAAGGAAAGAAAAACGATGAGTGCCAGACCGTCTGCCACACCTTTACAGAAGTGACATGCAGCTCTGGACTCTCATAGTTCATTTTTTAAGTCTGTACCAAGTGGCATAGTCTGTACTTTCGTAGGAGCTGCAGAATCTGGCCCATCCCAGGATCTATGGCAGATTTCAAATGATCTTTGTTACTGGGGAACGTGTTGCAAATAGCCAGCTTGGCAAAACTCTGATTTCATCTATGAAACTTCAGGCTTCAGAAGGAAGAATGAAGTCCAGCTGTTAGCAGAGAAGGCACTAAATCAGATCACTAGCACAATTAGTGATAATTAGAAAAAGGCCAAAGCCTGGAAGAAAAAACAGTGTCCATTCCCCAAGGAAATGCTTCTTCACAATGGATGCTTTCTGCTTCTCTTGTAAGACCATGGGAGCACAGTTTGTGCTTGTTCAAACCACAGTTGGAGCAGTTTATTTCGTTAAGATCCGTATCTATCTGTTCTTCGGTTATTTTCCAGATTTGTCAGTCTCGCCCATTTATTAAATATATTCCAAATAACTAATCAAAAAACTTTTAAGAATGTTTATTTGCAAAGATGAGGAATAAATTATTCAGTATCTGAAACCTAATCATACACAAATGTCTGGAAAGTACTTAACTACGTGCTTACATCCTTCCTCAGGAAAGCAGTAGGCATTCACCAAAGAGACACAGGGCTTGTGCCAACTGGCTCTGCTCTACTGACTGAGCTACGGCCCCAACTGGGTAACGGGTTTCATACTGCTAAACTACTAATATCCAGATAGACTTGTGTCGGGGAACAACATTGCAGAGCAGCAATTTGCAAGAGCAAATTCCCCAGACCGCTTCTGCAGTGCTGCCGTCCCCCCCTGTTTCCTTTCCAGACTCGCCAGACTCTAGGAGCACTTCTGTCCCCACTGTCCTGCAACTGGTGTTTAAGGGTCCTCTCTTGAGCATGTGAGTTACCAGTTCCATCACCAGATTTTCTTGTATTAGGCCTGGCTGGCACCTCAGGCATCTAAGTGATCGACTAAATGCCTTTCTAAGTACATGCTTGATAATACTTAAGCAGTTGAAATCAAGACTGCATGTACGTTAGGCCCTGTACTGCATGAAATGCCCTCTGTTCTGTGGTGTTAGGAGGAACGCCTGAATCATGGACTTACCAAAAGAGGGAGTCTGCTATTAGAAAAGTATATAAAACCAAGCAGAATGAAAAGGTAGGTGTTGCTTTTTCCCCAACATTTGGAAGATCAACACCATTTCTTTATGCTAGATATGTTTGGCTAATACTGTGATGGCAGTCCTACAAATGCTTGCAGTAATAAGCAGAGAATATCTGTGAAACCTTTTTTGTCTGGAATCTGTAGGCAGAGATCTTGACCTGGTAACTGTACAGGGAAGATTTATGTGCATGCAGCACAGCAGTTTCTAAACATGTTCCCAACGTTATTTAAGGAAACTGTGTTACAGCTCCATCATGGTTTGTTTAATCTCTCTATAGATTCACTCTGATCTTAGCACAGGGGGGTGTTTTTGTCATTGCATGTTAAATGAATGGAGTTGCTTAATATTCTTGTTAATGAGGACACCAAACACGGAACTTCCACTGGAGCCTTTGGCCATACGGATTTGTTTCTAGCAATGTGTCATCTCCACTTCAGTTCTCAGTTACATTGATGGCATTACTCAAGTGACAAAAATAGCAAGATTATTGCTCATGTATGTATGCATTGGAGTTATTTGCATGAGATTGACAGGGAATGCCTGCCTGTCCTTAAAAACAAGCCAAAAAAGGAAAATACCGTATGATGTTGCAAAATGGCACGTGAATTACCTCACTCTCTCATCTCAGTCTGTCTCTCACTACAACTCATGTTATAGACACAGTGGAATACTCGAAAGCTTGAAATGGATCTACCACTTACAGCCAGAGGACTCTTTTAAGCTTGCTAATCCATTGGAAAAATATCTCATTCCTTTAACCAGTGGACACTATCAATCGAAAACTGTCTTAACACTGAGATTTTATAAAAGAAAATATAGATAGAAATATACACATTCATATATATATGTATGTTAAATGCTTTATATTTATACATATACATAAATGCATGTGTGTCTATATATTTCGTGAATGTGTATGTATCTTATGTATACACATATACTTACATACAGAAACAAAAAGGTAGTCCTACAAAGGAATGTGGCTATGAAGAAAAATCACTTTTCTGCAATAGTTGAATCAAGCATTATGGAGCTGCCAGCAAGAAAGTTAAAATGTCTGTACAGAGTTAAAATAATTTACTTAATTTTAATGATCTAAAGTGAGGGAAAAGCAAGGGAGTAAAAAAGCAACAGAAACCAACATATAAAATTTTATTTTTAAAATGCATACCAGTTCAATAAAGCTGGGCTTGCCATTATTATCATGTACATACAGTTCTGTCTTCTGAAAGGTTGAGTATCTTCTGAGAGAAGATCACCAGATACAATTTTTAATGTCTAACTATAAAGGGAAAAGAATCTAACAAATTTCAAGCATTAGCAGAGTTGGGTGCATGCCTACATGCATGTGCACGGGTGCATGTGCATATGCATATACACGAGGACGAAAGGTAGGAATCAAAGAATCTGAATGATCTGGCCAAAAGAGTGAGCTACTTGTCTAATTTTTGTTTAATGGCAGGTTGCTCTCATCAAAATTTACTGATAGTCTTTTGAAGTCAGAAACTAAAGGAGTCACTTTATTACAGACCGCAGTGAGAGCTGAAGGCTGTCTGCTTTCTCTGTAAGCTGTATTTCAGTTGAGGTCATGAGAAATCCTAGCCAGTAGTGAGCATTAATGAGAGGCTTGCTGGATGTTTATGGCATCAAGCTCACAGCAGTTGAGGAGAAGGCAGAAGATATTAGCACAGGAATTATTTACCAACTTCTCAGGCAGTTTCTGTTGTGGTTCATTTCTGAATATCCCTCTGATTCTTTTCATTTCAGTTGTGATCTCAGTGTGCTATAGAAAAAATCATGAACATCTGACTGCCAAAAAACCCTTTCTTGTCTTTCTATTGCTTTGTGGATAAGTAAGACACACAGGAGAAATTATTGCCCTGGGTCAGTGCTTCTGTCCCACTCCAATCATAGTTTCTAGAAGGCTGTTAAGAGCACAGAAAACTAAATGTAAGGTTTTCTTTGGGTTATCTCTGTAATTGTAGCTTTTCAGACATAGCAATTTTAAAGGCTTGACATCTTAGAATCAAGACAAGAGCATGCTAACAGACACAATCATTTATGGAAATTTATTAGTTGAGTATTTCCTTTCATGCCCTCTGGCACATGAGACTTAGGCACATACATCAGTTTATTTTCTCCTTTCTACAGCCCACATTTCTAAATAACAGTACTGAAGGCAAAGACTTGGCAAGCTTAAAAAATGTAGTAAATGGTTACACAGGCAACTAGAATAGCCAGTTATAAAAGCAAATACTAAGAAAAATAAAGTGGCTTAGATGCATAAACCCCTCAGGTTGTATATCTCAGTTGTAACAGTATTTATCAAATGATCTGATGGATTGTCTTAGAATAAATTCTGACTGGCATGCCCATGAGCAGATTACAGCATCCTCCACTGCCTCCATATCTGCCTATCCCTCACTCCTAATGATATATTTACTCCTCTTAATGGCATGGCTACTGAGATGATTTGAAGTATAGGTTTTCATGGGGGAAGGGAGTGACACATAATATTAAAACAATTGAGATATAAACATGAAAAAATGGTACTGGCAAGGACAGGAAGAGCCTACTACATGTATTTTTCCAAAGTAAATCTGAATTTCTCTTCACTTGCTTTGGTAACTTAGCCAGAAATGGTTCAGTAATGTGTCAGGGTGAGATCTGTAATTTAAAACAGACCAATGGTACCAGAACTTTGTTACTCTCAATTTGACACTGACCAGGATAACCCAGTCCGAATGACTGTGGAATAGCATACTGATAGCATGAGTGTTTTCCTGGTCTGTTGTTAGCAATACAGAGCTTTGATCCTTCACCTGGGACCACCCAAAGCAATTATGCCCATTTTTATTTATACTCATATCTAATTCTACTGTCTCAGACTCATTTTCAATTTGTGACAAGGTGCCCCTCAGGTCACCAAACCTGAGCCTTTGAGTTAACCAACCTGTTACGGAAACTCAGAGCTTTATGGACTGGGTCAGGGGAGCACAGCTTTGCATACTGACAAACCACTGCATATTCTTATCCTCTTAAACTCCATTTCCTTTCAATTTTCTTGGCTGTCTACACTGGTATGTTCTTACACAAGGGTCATGACTAATTTTAAAGGACTTTAACATATATTGTTAGAGAGTTGTTCCTGAGTGTGGGTTAATGATTTTGCTGACTCAAGTGTATTTATATCCCTGGACTGTCACATTTGGAAACAATGATCAGAGGAAACTATGAGAGAGTTAATTATGTCCTGTCGGATATTCACGGCATATTAAATACTTCCGCTGGACACTACGATTTTCAGATTAGATCCAACATCACCTATTGTGGCAATTACCTTTAATTTTACCTTGTTAGAAATACTGCTGGGATTGGAGAGATTGAATTTTACATAACTGGATAACATTATATATTTAGGTGTATTATGGTGAGGGGGGTTTAAAGTAACAAACACATCTTACTAATTTGTTGTTAAGGACCTTTTAAAATGATTTATTTTTAAACAATTCTGTGTTTTTTTCCTGACTGAACTGATAGATCAATATTATCCAAATTCATGAAGTTTTAGCTCTAACATTTATGAAGCAGCATTGTCATATATTCAGTGTTATTTCAGTATGAATATCTGATTTCTTAATGAACTGGTCAGTTTATTTCCGTGTGATCTGACAGAAATAACTTCCATCAAATACTGTTCCTAAAAGAATCATTCATTATTTTTCTATCACTCTCAGATAAATAATATTGGAAATTTTAGAAATGTCAGAAAAATGTCCAGTAGCTGAAATTCTTCCAGAAGTCTCACTGTTCATCATTATTTTTATGACACTGTCATGTGTTTGTCTGACTCATATATAGTTCAGTTAACAGTCTACAAAAATAGGGAAGATAAGATTTTATTTTAAATTTAAATTCAACTGTCTCATGTATGTATAAAGACATGTATTATGAAGAATTGCTGAAACCAGGTTAAGCTCAAAAGCCATATAGTTAACTCACCATTTCTGGCAACAGTGTTGTTATTGTTAGTGCTGCTGTTGTATTTTGCAAAGCAATTCAAAGGCTGTTGTTGTATGATAGCCAGTCTGAAAAAAGATGACTTAGAAGTTTCGTATCATCAGAATCCTGAATAAATCCTTGTACTAAAGCAGTTGCCTTATGTTCAAATTCAAAATGTTCAATGCTGTAGATGACAGATATGATAAATACTATAAATTCAGTGCTATGAAATGGTAGAAGTGATCTCACAGCCACTCACTGAGGAACCATTTTGCTTCAGCAGCCCTGAAAAGTTAGAACTAGTCATTTGAACCTAAGCCTATTCTGGTTTTGCTGCAAAGCTGCTTTTTGGACTGGGCTAGCATTCATTATGTACTGCTAAATTAGACCAAAATTTTCCCTACAGTAAAATCAAAACATTGTTTTCAACAATTTGTTTTTCACTATTCAAAAAGCAAAGCCTGCAAATAGGAGACAACTGGTAAGCAGCACCAGATCGGTGCTTAGGATAGCTACTGGGGTGCCAGAGGTCCCATGTGTGTCCATGACCCTCAGTGCAGCCACGAGGGAGGTGGGGTCTTCAGGCAATGGCGAGGAGGTCTCAGGCCGCTTAAGGGTTTAATGTTTCAAAACTGTGTCAGGAGAGGTTCAGACTTGACATTAGGAAGCATTTCTTTGTGAAGAGGGGGATCAAATCCTGGAGCAGGCTTCCTAAAAAGGTGGTCAATGCCCAATCCTGTCAGTGCTTAAATGGCATTTGGACAATGCCCTTGATGAGATGATTTAACTTTTGGTCAGCCCTGAAGCGGTCAGACAGTTGGACAAGATGATCATTGTAGGTCCCTTCCAACTGAAATATTCTATTCTATTCTATTCTATTCTATTCTATTCTATTCTATTCTATTCTATTCTATTCTATTCTATTCTATTCTATTCTATTCTATTCTATTCTATTCATTGAAGAGCTTTAGGGAATGCTGATATTCAGGATAAATTTCATTGCTGTTGTTTTAATAGTGAGACGTGAGAATCCAAACTAGCCAGTTCACAGAGGTTTGGGCCTTGGTTTTGGTGAGTATCTCATAACCACCTTATAGTTTAATTTCCACTTGATTTCACCGGATCAGATTCCAGGCACACTACAGAAAACTTAGTATTTGGAAACACAGCAGCAGTGTCAGATACTCAGATTCTAGTTCTCTAGGGTGTGATCTGCAGCTTCACTGAAATTCGTGAGAACAGGATTTAAACTAGGCTATGATCCCTACAGCTGCCATCTTGGGTTACCTTTCAACTTGTGTAAAATAAGCCAGCCTCTTTTAACATCCAGAAACTGCATATTTTAAATTAATATCTATTTTAAGCATGATAGTAGAAAGGCAAGTCTAGAAAATATTGAACAAAACCAGACCTTTATGTATGCCATAAAAGAAAATGGGAGCTGTCTCCTAAGGCTAAAAGTAAGTATTAAATATGGCATATGAAAAAAATCTTCATTAAAATGAAATTGTGCAGTGGCCTGCATTATTAATACTGAAATTAAATGTGAACAAATAAGTCAAGGAACTGAATGAATAAATAATCCATTTAAAAAGGTCATTTTAGTAGTTCAAAACAGCTCTATGGGATAATTTGGGAAGGAGAAAATATTTTGTTTTCAAGCTGTATTGAAATAAAAACATATTTATAACTATATGAATGATAACTTCATGTGAAAGTATAACGCTGTAATGTAAGTTACAATGTTAACAGATTTCAATTCCCTAAAACAATAGACTCAAGTGCTGTCAAAGTGAACACAGACCTTTTATCTTTCCAGGTCAGGCCAGTTAAATTTCATACAATTTTCCAGATGAGACTTCAGAGACTTCAGTTCTGGAATTCTGGACATGATTTTGGTACTCCCCAATCCCTGACTCCATGTGCATATTTGATATTTCTTTTTTTTTTTTGAGTAAGAAGAATAACTTTATATACACAATAAAGATCACCCTTGCAAACTACTGATAACTGAAATTTGTCTGCTTTATATTTAACACGTAAGGCAGAGCTGAGTGTATTTCTATGATTCAGCACATGGTATAATGTCAAATCTTTCTGAATAAAAATACGTGTGTGTGTATGTGCTTGTGCTTGTGCACTAATACTATGACAACATGAAACTGAAAACATTTTCTGACACACTCTGTTATCAGCTCTACCCTGTTTCCCTTTTACTACCATCTTTGGGTTATAGCACCTTACAAAGGAATGGCTGGTTGGGTTCCCTTCAGTCAAGGTAAGCTGATTCACACCACATGATTCTGGCGACATGAATTCATTCACCTTACCAAACTGAACCCATGCTTCTAGGTGCTTTCGTACTGCAGTGGACAGTGCCCTGTTGGGCATCTGGAAATCCCCGGCAAGGGGCTGCAGTGCTCATTCAGAGCAACTCTGCAGTGCATGCACAGTGAAGCTGTTGTTTTCATATATCCAGGATATAAGGGACTACCTGTTCAGACAAACAATATGTGAGAGCTACCATTTTTGGACTATATGATACCAGTAGGTCTGCATCAGCATGAAAATATAACTGAGCTTCATTTAGAGGTTACTCTTTCAGGAAGAGTTATGTCTTTCTTTGGCTTTGATGTGGCCATGATCATACTGTTAAACAAATTTGATGTCCCAATATTAGCTAAAAACTCATGTTAATTTCTTAAAGAAAATATTCTTCCCTATGTTCCAGGATGCCTTCAGAGTACCCTCCAAATTAGGATTACCTCATGGAGAATTTACAAATATTTTAGTCTTTTTTTTGTGTGTGTGGATTGGCTCCCTAGGTATGCCATGATAGATACAATCTCCTGTTCATTGCTGTCCTGTCATAAACTCTGTATACAGTTCAATTGTCAAAGGCCCAAAGCTGCTACCACTCTGCAAAAAAATATTTCTGATTATTTTACTGACATTTCTGCCAACTTCAGTCCTAGAGGACTGGATAACTGAGTCCAACTCAGTCTGAAATACGGAAAGTTCACATCAGTTTGGATATGGAACAGGAGTCAGGTCCTGACCTGGTATAAATTGTTCTATAGATCTAAAAAGAACATTTCTGGGTCTTTTTAATGGAGTCTCAAGCTTCTGAACATTCAGAGATTCTCCTATAATTGATCTCAACTGGATGCACAACAATGAATTGTAACATTACATTGGAAAATTCTTAAAACACTCCAGATGGCTGTAAATCAGGAAAGCTGGTGTTGACTGCTGGCACTGAAAGTGAATATTTGACTTTAGGACAAGACTTTAACCTTTTAAATCCATGTATTAAATAGGAGTAAACTCACCCCAACCACTGGGATTTTGGTAGGTTCAGAAACTCATTATCGTTTACAAAGTAACTTTCAGATTTTGGCAAGAAAATACTATAGAACTCTACTGTGTTACATTATTATAATGATATTTTGAACACTTTCAGGTTCTTGAATACCTAAAGTAGTTGATGAAGATGAATGAGCTGATTAAACAAAGGAAAGCTTAATATAGCTCTGTGGTGAACATCACTAGTAATGGAAGAGGAAATGCACAAAAGTATATGACATTTTAATTGAATGTTAGAAAAATATATGTTCATTAAAAGGTTATTGTGCCTGAACATGCCAATGTTCTTTGCACTGTTATAGCTTTTGAATAGTCCTCGAACAAAGGACTGTTATTGCAAAATGCTGTAAGAAGAGACAGCAGATTTTACTGATTTCTTTGTGGCCCCCACTGAAGATTACCCATCATTCTAGACAAACGGGAGGGAAGGTAACAGACTGCAGAAAATACCAAGCTAAAGAACAGGATATTCTATACTTTTAAGTCCAAGTGATACTGGGCTTTATTCTGGGCAGGTTAAAGAAACCAGTGAAGTATCACTGGGCATCTATTTTCAGGTTACACCTTAATCTTTCATTCCAGACTGACTTGACAGAGCTATTTGAAAAGATAATACTTTTAAAAACTAAAATTAAAAAAAAATACAACAAAAAAAAAAGCAGTACTCTTCTGAGTTGTTGTCCCAGAGATTACAGCTGATTTTGAATTGTGGCTAAGGCCAGCAAGGGATAAAAACCAGAAGAAAATAAGGGGGCCTGTGACAACTTGCTGCAACAAGAGCTGCTCCTAGACAGGGGTGCAGTCACTGCATCTGATGGAGCACAAGGAGGAAAAGCTTCAGAAACAGAACATCTGGTTGTGGCAAAAACATCTGGCAATCCCAGGAGGGTAGGCTACCATCCTCAAGTTATAAAGAGGTTTTTGAGGTTTTAATGATAGTGGACTGAAAGCAGAGGTGTAGGGGAGAAGTCTGGTCTGCAACAGCAAGCAACAAACATAGTCAATAACCTCTGAGATACAACTTCCCTTAATTGCTATATAATGTGAAGAGAGCAATGCATTGCATATTGTGCTTCTTATCTTTAAAACTGACATGATAACCTTACCAGGGATAAAAGTAGTAAGAAAAGTAGTAGTTTTTATCAAATTATACTTTTTTATACCTTTTAAAATGTAAGTATCATACCCATATTCACAGTATCTTATTTCATTTTGATATCAAAGCACTCCCAGTTGATACAAAGCTACTTGAATACACAGTCCCTGTTTTCCACTGAAATATTGAGTGAAAAGGAAACAAACAACCTAATAAATAATGATCAAAATGTCATCTCTGCAACAAAATCTTTTTTTTTTTTTTGATGATTTCCTTCTTCTAGCTTTCATTCAGCTCTGTTTTTCTGAGTTTTCAAATATTTTCCCAACATGAATTACACCTTGCTAAACTGTGAAAACCTTTCTCCATGTGTGGAGAGTATATGGTTCTACTAAATATTGCAGATTTTCTATTTTTTTTATTAAGGCTTGAATGTTTTGCTACCATGAGATTATGTTGTCATAATGTTGTCCTCTCATAAAACATGTAATTAAAAATCTTAAAACTGTAGAGGGGTACACTCTGCTTTTCTTTTACACCTTTAATAATTTACTGGTTTTTTTGCAGTCACTGGGATTATTTCACATTTCATTGGTGTAAACCAACACAGAATTTGACCTAATGGGCCATATCTATTCCTGTGATAATTCCACTTAGTTTAGTGACTTAGTTTAAGGTTGAATTTATCCTTAAATATAGTAAAGTCTGCTTTTTATGTAGAGTTGAATTTTGAAAAGATATTCCCAATAACAGTGTTTCTTCTCACTACAGCAGACAGTAGCTGAGATTTCCCTAACAATACCAGAAATAACAACAATTTTGCTTGTTCTTGCTTCAATGCATTTCAACTTTAAAACACTGTTATTCTTCTCAGAAGAAGTCTTTCTTATAATCTGATATATAGTGATTCCAGGCCCTTGGCTGAAAGCAAAAGGGGGAGGGGGAAAGGAAACAGCCTAAAAGGCAAAATCAACAAGGATTCAGCTCTATTTATGAACAGAAACATCATATTATGATGCCTTCATTGGCAGTTTTCTCCATGCTGAAATGACATTATGACCAGTTACAAGGTTTGAAATGAATTCTAAAACATTCACAGGAAATTAGCCTTTACTGGTCCATTCAACTAGATCAATTGCTACAGCATTTTATTTCTATGGGGTGATCTATACAATAGCTTGTTCGTGTAGGACCAGTATTAATGACATTACCTATAATTTTTAACAAGGATGTGCCAAGATAAACTCCTGCTGTATGTTACAAAATGAATAGGAATACTAATAAAACACACTTGCTTGGCATCCTTCACCTTTTATGTGCTGTACAAAGAAAAAGTTCTGAATTCTCACAATGCTTTTGTGAAGAAGGGAAATACCAATTACACTATTCCAGGAAAAGGCTGTAGCTGCAACTATGTGTATTTTTAAGGTGTGACATTGTTAACACCTAGTGGATCCTTAAAACACACCCCCAACCCCCATTATCTATGTTGTTATCCAGACAACAATTCAAAAGCACAGGAAAACACTTATGAATACAGAAATAGAAAAGGCTTCCGAAGCTTCATATGTGGCTGTCACAAAACCCCTAAAGCAACCTTCCAAAACCTACCTAGAAAATGTCAGAGTATTCTTTTCTTAGAAACAAAATGATAGTGTATATAATACAGGTTGTCTAAGCTGAAAATATAATTAGTACATTCATAAATGTACGCACTGATAATTTTGTTGTTATTGCTACAATTAATATTCTGGTTTTAAGCGTTTCCAAACTGCAGGTAGAGCAGAGAAAATTTTCAAAGCAGCTTTTTACTTGCAGAATACATTGCCTTGGTATTGTCTAGTTTCTCCCTCCTGAAAGGACAGACAGTAGTAAAAGGCAAAAAAGTAAGTCTTCCACAAGCTTGGGGTGATATATTCAAATGATGTAGGTGTGTATGTGTGGTTAGTATCATTTTTTGTGATGTAATAGGACAGATCAATTCAGACTACAATATCTTGCCCTCTTTCTTTATAGCAAAGGCACAAAGAAAATTAAAAGCACTTGAATGCAGAGCCTGCCCTAATAACATCAGAGATTTCATGTGCAGGAATCAGATGTGAGTCCAGATGGGAAGTGGAAATGCTGTTAGATGTGGAAACAAACATCTGCATCTTCTCCCAGGTTTTTTACCTGAGATTTGTAAAGTATTAATATCTTTCTCCCTCTATGAACTGATTCTAGGTACACTCCATCGTAAGTGGATTAACAAGGGAAAAAAATCACCAACATATTAAATGTTTCTATGGCTCATGAAGTCCAGCAGCCCTTTTGACAGTGGACTAAAGTGGGTCGCTGGAGAAAACAGGACAGTATATGTTTCTCCAAGTACTGTCACAGACTCCAGCTCTCAGCAGCATAAAGACTTCCATTAGGAAAATGTGGGGCTTGTATATTCAGAGCCTTGAACTTGAAATTTCTCTGTTTCCCCTTAGAATACAAACATATGCAAAGCTTTTTTGCCCTCTTCATGCCTAGCATGGAAAACACATTAAGCATTTGTCTTCTTTATAGGATGCAGCATAATTTTCTAGTTGCAGCATAAAATGCAGCACCTCCTTGTTAGTCGGGCTGCAAGTCATACATTCAGGAAAGAAACACAGCAACCTTTTGGGATGAATTAATGGTTCTGGTGCTAGCGTGCTAGAAGTGCAGTCAGCAGAAGAACCCTAAACAAGTCTGTACAGCTCCCAGAAATTTTTCTCTAATTCCTTACAGTTGAATAGCCTAATTCTAAGACTGATAGCAATCTAATGGGAAAAGAAGAGGTGTTTTACTTGTGCATTTAACATTAGTCATCCTGCTGGAAGTGTCCACCCAGTACACAGTTCACAGATTATGGGGGTAAAGTGGGCATCTGCCCAGGGGATGAAAAAGTCATGAATATGTTTCCAAATAAAAGGGGAAAGCCAATTCTCAGTGCAAAAGTCCAGTCTCACAGAGGTTGTGGAACTTCCCACTTTTCCTTTAAGTAGAGGCTACTTCTCCTTTCCACAAGTCTTCTCTGGATACTTTATCTTGTGAGCCACTATGCCTTCTCTTCAACTATATCTGTAGGTAAAAAATAATTAATAAAAAATGGTAAGAAAACTAAAGAACTGTCTGAATGGAACAGAAGCAAAACAAGAATGGCATGAACAGGTTTAGCTTAAATAATTACTATACTGAAGCAGGGAAAGCTACAGCTGTGACATCACAAAGCAAAGAAGGGAGTAATTTGAAAGTAATCAATAATTATAAAGCAAGGAGCTTTAAAGTGAGTATGAGGATATTTCCTATTAGGAGCTGTAGCTATAGGTATGCTGCAGACAGTGACCATCCATCAACAACTTGCTAATAAGGTAGAGAAACAAGATTTTCTTTTTATGCACAACCTGTTCCAGACAAAAGGCACTTTGGGTTTCTCATTACAAAATGTGACTTATGTGGTAGTAGAAATAATTTGCACATGGTCAGGAAGTGTCTAAGAACTAGAACTTTATGTCCCACTCCCCAAAAAAGATGAATCTCTGCTAGGAGACACATCTGAATCACCACCAGTAACTGATCTGGGAATGGGGCATGCCCCTGGGGATCACTTCTACATCAGTTTTAAATAAACCCCTCAAATTATGGGTAGTAAACTTCTCTCTCAGATGGGCATGTCTTCAGGGTAAGAAAGAGTTCAGCTGAAGCCATCAAGTAAATCAAACCAGGTTTATTAGCCTGTAATGAATGGTATATGTGAACTGAATCAGGTGAGAAGAAAAGAATTACACTGAGCAAAATGGGCATCTACTGTACTATGAGCAGCTGTATGGCTAGAGAGTTTATATAAATTATAGCATATTGGATTTCAGAGAAGGCCACCAGATTTACCCAGTACATCACTGATGAATTCAGATATTACTGTGGTACAAAAAGCAGTGCAATCCAACCTGTACAGACCTTCCCCTCTCATAGAGCTGACTGTGTTACTCATTTAGTCAGGGAATTTCAAAGCAGTAAGCCAGGTGCCACACTCTCATTGAAATTACCTCCCTTAGAGTCCTTTCACAATGGAAACCCTAACAGTTAATGCAGCTTTATTTAACAAAACCCTTTTTAACATGTTTTTTTTCCCTGCTGAGTTCTGGTTGCATGATCCTGATCTGACTGTATTACAGCATCTGCTTTCAAACCTGTTTTCATAGTTGATGGAAGGAAAAGCACCAATATTACACAAATGGAAACTGCAGGTAGAGGTCTTCCATTGCCAGTTTTTAACTGGTTTGTGTTTGGCCTGAATGAGTATAATAAATACCTTACAAGAAGGAATGTGCTGGATAGCACTTTCTTGTCTAATTCACAAGGCTTGATCTGGAGTTAGGGGACTCTGGTCAATCATTCTCTTCTTAATATTAAAAATGACTGTACTAAGTTTCACATCCTGAAGAATTTAATAGCTTAAATAAGCTTGATGATGTAACTAAAATTAAGAGAACTGTGAAAATTGCTGAAAATCTAGAGGTAGCAAGAAAGCAACAGAGAAATGTTATATCTCAATGTTTCTGTCTTTCTGATGGACAGTTCAGACCTCTGACAACCTAGACAAATGGAGTACATTAAACAAAGGGGCACTAGAATTAAACCCACTGTAGGGTTTGTGTGTTCCCAAACTACTTGTGCATGTTGCTTTAGACTTGATCACACCATCAACATTCACACACAAAAGACATGGGTACTTACTCTTGTTTATAGAAGACCTGTGTGCAAGATGGGAATTTTTCAGATTTTCTGTGAAATAGACATTGTTATGAGATGTCTTATCTTTATCCAATCCTTGGGTGCCAAAAGGGAGTATTTAGATATCACAAGTCTCTACCAGCAGGAAAGCAGCCTTGTACACCTGTGTTGCATGGTCAAAAGTCCATGAACAGAAGGTACACATTCCTCTGAACCCCAAAGGTAGCTCTCCCATTCATCTCAGCCTGTGAAATGCCCTAGCCAGAGAGACAGCTGCTCACAAATACAAAGGCAAAAAATAATTATGGCCCTTGATCCACTAGAAAGTGGCAGAAGTTTGCAGGGCCTGTCAGGCTCCTTTGGTGAGCCAACAAACACTGTGGAGTTCAACAGCCCTGCTCGCTGCGTAAGTTTGAAAACAAATCCCAAGGTGCCACACACCCCGCCCATCTCTACTCTTGAATGGCATATTCTGCGACGCCAATGGGCACCCAGCACCGGTCTGCCCTAGGAAATGCTCCGCACCTTGCCAGAAAGCAAGTCATCGAGTCTCACATAAATAATTGATTTAGAGATTACTTTTATAGAAAAAATCTGTTTTGATCAAACTGAATTTTTGCTTTATGATGTATTAACTCACAGAGGGATTCTGTTTTTCTCAAAATTTTTACTCTTCATGTTCTTCAAAGGTCACCTTATAGAAATATTTTGGTACTCTGTTATAAATGACCTAACCCACTTTTTCTGGGTCACTTTAATGAAGCTTAATGAGAAAATCTTTTCACCTATACCGGACCACACAAAGCTGCCTATCTGGATTTATTGTTCAACTTACTTTGGCATGCAGAATTTACACAGAAAGAAGGAAGTTCTTGCCTTTTTATCAGCTCTCCTAAATCACAAAACCACTATTAAACTGCAAAAGGTTAATGAAGTCCAGACTTGTCTGTCAGATTCCAAAGTGGAAAAAATGTCAATTGCTGTTACTTAAAAATGTCATTAGCACATCTGTTTAATTATGTATGAGGGACATGGTTACCAGAGAGCCTCCTGGCTGCCATAATATGAGCAAAAGAAAATTTTTTAAAGTGATGCTGGAAGTCCCCGACTAACCCCTGTCCCCTCTTGCTGCCCCACTTCTGTGCATACATATGTACATCATGATCTTTATTGGTGAGTCTGAGTTGGAAAGATATACATAGAGAAAGTGGGGAAAAAAGGATTCATAATTAAATAAAAGAGGAACAAACTGAAGAGTGCACAGACAAGAAAAAGGGATAGAAACCCAAGGAGGACCAATTCTTGAGAGAAAATGTGAGGAGTAGAGATTGGTTATCCTCTTCTATAACTTCTGAACTTCACCTGCCTAAAACTGGGGCTGGCAGATGCCAGACCCTTACCCTGAGCATGACGAACGTGTATAACTTCCTGACTTCCTTGAGAGCTGCCTGGGTCAGCTCCTTCCATTGCCAGCTGCTAGGGACCCTAGTGCTCAGGAGGGACACAAGAGAATCATACGAAAATGGCACTGGGCAATGCAGGGATTTATAAACATGCTTTATGGTTGGTCATTTATGAAAAATGTCAAATATGCTTGGAAAAGGGCTGTTCAAATCTTGTGGCTGGAAATTGCAGTTCCTTGCAGTTTTGCATCTGCTCTCAGAACAGAACGCGGGGACTATGAATCCACTGGAACTAAAGCAGAAAAATACCTACCTTCTTGATCCAGATAATGTTCCTACAGATTTATCCACCTCAATACACATGGGCAGTCAGTACTGTTTCCATGGAAGACTGCTCACTGCACATAGCAGCATTAGGCTTGCAGCTATTGATGGGTGTTTCTGCAGAGGTTTGAATGCCTCACATTTGCCCAAAGCAGGAGGGCTATATTTCTGACTGACGTGACATTTTGCCAGAAGACAGGTATTGTTTTTAAAAGTTTAGTTTCCTTACCATAGGAAAACCAACTACTTCAGCCAGCAAGACCAGACCACAAAAAAGGATATTTATTACCCTTGCTTTGGAGAGAAATCTAATTATTCAACATTTTCGGGCTTAAGAAGGCTTCAGTGGTTTTTAAAGATCCTCCTCTGATATTTTTCACCTTCTCACTACCATGCTGCTCCCCTCACTGTACCAAGCTTTGCTGGAACCTGGATTGGTTACCTTCCTGGATGCACTGGAAAGAATGCTTTACCTCCTGTATCTAAACAAGGCCTGCAGACTTTGAAATCTATTTAAGTTGAAATGTAAGCAACTGCCTGTAGAAGTATTTCTTCACAGAATCACACAGAATCGTCTAGGTTGGAAAAGACCTTGAAGATCATCTAGTCCAACCATTAACCTAACACTGACAGTTCCCAACTACACCATATCCCTCAGCGCTATGTCGACCCTACTCTTAAACACCTCCAGGGATGGGGACCCCACCACCTTCCTGGGCAGCCCATTCCAATGCCTAACAACCCGTTCTGTAAAGAAATGCTTCCTGATATCTAGTCTAAACCTTCCCTGGTGCATGACCCTGACTTTTATCCTAGATCCACATGACGTTTTCCAGCAATCTGTTTTTGATTGCTTTTAGTTTTACCAAAATTGAAAGACACACAAGGAATAAGGCTGAAAATGTAAAACACCTAGCTCACATAATGATGGCTTGACAGGATTTTTTGGGTTGTGATATCTGTGTAGAACCATGGCTACTGCCTGGGGCAGTAACTCTTGTCAGCTCCGTGACTCACAGTGATGCTGCTGTCAGTACAGGGGAGTTCTCTCACTGTAGCCCGCTTTTGCACTACAGTTTACACCCACTCCTCATGTATTTTCTGGAACGGACAACCGGTGCAGATCTGCTGCAAGGGTAACCCATCTGTAGCTCTTGCATTGATGCAGCTTGCAAATGGTTCAAGTGCAACTCCCGTGCCACGGCTATGCTTCTTGGCTGTGCTTGCCCAGAGATGGCTGTACTGCTCTGAGCCCTGTCTGTGGGGCACAGCACACCAGCCTGGCTGTGGAAGGGGATTTCATCCCTCATCAACATCCTCCTCAGGGCATCCTCCGCCCCCAGGCTATCTCCAGTCCAGACTTAGCCTACATTAGGGTGCCACATGCCCTCTAGGGTTAGAAAAGTTGGCTACAGCTATGGGGTAGAGGGAGTAATGTTCCCAGAAGGTTAAAATTTTCACTTAAGCTACTAGAATCACCTATAGTCATTTTTTTACAGACTCAGTATTGAAATAGCTCAAAAGGTAGTCTCCTTTATGGAGGAGAGGAGGAGAGGGTTTTCTTCCAAAGGTTGTTATTTCCTTTTACCTCACTGAAAAGTGATCACAGAAATCTACTATTTCTCTTTTTAACGTCTCAGTTTTAGAAAACCTGGGTGACATTAGGGTCAGGCTATTCTTCAGCGACAGCTGGCTCACAGGATCATCATGTGATACTACCTGGCCCATTTTCTGTTAGTGATCGGAAACCCTGGAAAGGATAATAGGAGTTGGCCATCGTAACAGTTTCATTGTAACTAAAGAGAGCCATTATAGGTTTGCTATTGAATATACTTGTCTCATCTCACTGGGTATACTATGAAAATACGTATTGGTCTTTTTTTTTCTGTTCCAGGTACTAACTTTTTCCTGTTTTTTGGATATGTTTTTCTAATGAGAAATTTTATGGTATAGGGATAGCACAGTGTAGTGTAGTATAATACTATTTTAAAGGCCTCTGTTTCCCAGCTCTTCCCACCCAGCATCTCTTTACCTTTTAATGGTAGAAAATACATATTTTACACTCATGCAAAATCAATATTTTATCTTCGGAAGCAAATTTGATGGTGTGTCTATAAGTGGATATTGTCCTCGAGCAGCATGTTGGAATCTTTGAAGCCCTAGATTTCCATGAGATTAATACTTGTATCTTTCCTAAAATGGGTTTGCAGTCTGAAAGATCAATGTCTTAGGCAAGGGTGGAAAAGAACATCAGTTGCTCGAATACCAGGTTTCAGCAAAGAGAATATGGGTAATAAACACCAGATATGCATGCCTCCCTTTCACTAATATAGTATTATGCACTACTCAGTAGCAAATCTCACAGACTTGAACAACAAACAGCATAGATGTTGATGTGGTGACAACATTTAAAATTAATTATATGCCATTAGTTAAAAAAACTAGTTCAGGCTTTCAGTGTTTCAAGGTTTCATTCCTCGTCTTCTCTAGAAAAGTTCAATTGTTAATGTGATTGCACATTGAGGAGAGAAATTACGACTCATGCTATTCTCATCATTCTGTTTGTTCTCACCTCTTGTATTTTCTGAGAAATCTACATCACACGATAACCACAGCCATTTCTTTACAATAAGAAACAGTCCTTTTGAGATTCCATAGTCAAAGCATACAAAGGAGCAGTGCGCTGAGAGTTCTCCTCCTTCCATCTTCAGTTGCTATATTTGTCTTCTCAAGTCCTTTGGATATCAGCATAGTAGAAGTAAAAAATTATAGAAACAGGCTTTTCACTTTATCAACTCAGCCAGTGTATGATAACATGCATAGGTTGGGTGTGAGTCCTTTTCTTTCTTTCAGTGCTCCCGTTTGGGGAAGAAACTGTTCCTGCTTTGGGTAATAACTATTTTGAGCTCTGGCACAGAACTCAGATTCTTAAGAGATCATTTATATTACAAAGGCTCGCTCTGTACTTCCTCAGTGCTTGGAGGCACATTTCAGCTTCCAAACCAAAATCTTTTTATGTTTTTTGAAAACAAATTTGGGGTTTTACTTGGACTTTTTAAAAAGAAAAAAAAATGAAAGCAAAATTAATATACCGTTCTGTCTGAAGCAGAGAGAAAGTTGGTCCATCCTTCTCTATTTTTCAAACTGTTCTCTGAAATAAATTTGACCCTCACACAGTGTCTGTGTAAACGGGATTGTATTTCTTAAAGCCAAATGGGAAAATGATTCATAACATCCTATTCAAGATGACAACTGGGCTGATGGTCTAGCTAACTACATATCTATTTCCAAATGTACTAAATTTAAATGGATGTAATCATAGTATTTAGTACATGTGTGATGTTGCATGATGGCTAGACAGATTAGATACATTCTTGCCATAGAAGAGTCTAGCGTATGACACTGGGTTTATTTGCACAGTTTAGACTGCCCATTGTTCAGCCTTTTAGCACAGATGTTCAGTCCACTTGTAGGCCAGGGACTATTCTCAATGAGGACAATGAAAAATTCACTCTAAAATCAAGGGTACAACACAGTGTATATGCTTTTTCATATTATGAAAGGACTTTCTATTCTATTATCTGAAAGCAGAATTTTGATCTTCAGTATTGATTTGGTAAATTTTCAAGTATTCTATTTGACCTTCCATAAAAGATGATGTATTGCTCTGTTTGAGCTGAAATGTTATCAAGGTGGAAATCTGTTTGTCCTTCTTAAATAACCAAAGGAAATAATGAACCTCCTGTATTACAGATAAATATAGTTCAGTGGGACAAAAATAGGAGGAAGGAAATAAGTTTGGAAGTATTTTAAGACATGCTTTCTTTTCCGTTGTTAGTGTTTGATTCCCATTATTTTAATTGACTTAAATAATTGATGTGTATCCAGTTTGATGCTTTGAATTATGTTTTTAAAGTTCTGTCTTCATGCTGTTATGTGCTTTCAGTTTTTGAGAAAGGCACTTGACTCTACTAGTGAGTACACCGTTTCCAATGAACTATGTGAGCTATGCTTGCCATGGGAGACTGCCCCTCACAGAGCAGTAAGCCCTGCTGCTCTGCAAGATACAACTGAAGATACAAGAAGGGAAAAGCAAGAGCAATACAAGAAAAGAAGAAACCACCCAACAGCTATTACATGTTATCCTGGGGAAAGATGCTTAGGAAGGGAGCTGAGATGCTACAGAAGCCCTTTCAGGAGCAGTGAATCAATGGGAGTGACGGATAACTTGTCTCCAATCTACATTTAGGGAAAGAGAAAGTGTACAGATGAACTCAGCAAAAAATTGGTAGGAACAAATTTAGCCCCTCTAATTAAACTAAATGATCACTTCATAGGCTTGATTTTGCCCCCCTTTATTCTCTCAATAGTTCCTTACTTTGAATATCCCATGAGGTTCAGTGTGACTGGATCTGTCTGTGAATTCAGATGGCCTGAGCAGCTCTATCTAGCAGGTGGCAAGTGAAATGCCATATATAATTTTGTATTTTTTCAACCAGGAGACAGCTATAAGTAAAAATATTTAGATATTATGCAACAAATTCGAAATAAGGAATAACTTTTCTCTGTTTCTAACAACATACACTGCATTAGGGCTGAATCACAACGGAACCATACTCTATCCTTCTGAGCATAGAGTATGGGCCCGAAAGGTAAACGAAAAATGGCAAACTGTCAATCTAGAGTCCTGCATTGTACGGGAACAACAAGGATTCATTTGTGAAGGCAATGCAATTGAGGCACAAGATATTTGTTTAGATACCGAACAAAATATTTGTCACTTTGAGGTCCATCCCAATGAAAATCCTAAAACAGTACTTATATATATTGGCGAAGGTTGTGTATGTTTGAGGACGGTTTGTGAATTCTTAACCGTAGACAAGATCATAATAGAGACAAAAAATTATTCAAATCTCTGTGTTTGCAACTTCACAAAGGTAATCGGATGTGACTTTTCCTATTTAGCCCCGGTCACGTCTTACCAACTCCTGCAATCCAATTATACATTAATACATAATCTACAACCTACACCCATTGGAATGAACCTCACTTTGGTTAAGCAGTTACTTCAACACAAAGACTTAGTTAGAATTTTAGAGAAAGTTAGAGAAAACGGACAGAAAACTCTAATAACTGTTCATCACAATGTGGAAGAAATACACCGAGTCTTGGAAAGAGCAAAAAAGAATGCAGAACATAACTGGTGGGACACCCTTTTTGGATGGTCACCTACTGCTACAGGCATCTTGAACAAGTTGTGTCACCCCATTGTGGTTCTCTTGATATTAATCTTAATCAGTTTGACTTTGTCAATAATATTATATGTCATAACTTGGAGAATGATGCAACGGGTAACATATCTGATGTCTGTCGCCCGTCCAATACTCATTAAAGCCAAAAACAATCAATTAGATGATGACTTTAAATTGAAAAAAACTCTCCTGTTAAGTCAACAAGAATTGCAACGATTTGATGAACAAAATGATAAAAAGAAAAAGGGGGGATTGTGATAGACAGTAAACTGTTTGTTCATCAAATTCCATTGAAGATACTGGGAGCTCGTGACATGTTATTCCATAAACTATGTTGGCCTAAGCTTAATCTTAACTATTACACTGTGTAACGACTAACTGACTGTAAGTGCTTATCTAAGTTGAAATGCTGAAGCAAGGACTCCTACTAGGCAAAAGACTGAAAAGAGGGAGAAAGGGAAGAAGGACAAAGGGGAGAAAGACAAAGGGAAGAAGAAAAAAAAAAAAAAAGAAAAAAAAAAAAAAAAAAGAGGGGGTAGTGTCTATATTCTGTAAGATATAAACAAAGACTTTGTGAGCCACTCTCAGGAAAGTAGGAAATACGAGAAGCTGGTGACGTGAGGAAGACCCGGATGGAGCGACCCCCTAGCTGCAAAGTGCGCAGACGCAGGATACACCTCTCAGAGAGACCCGATAACGGAAGGCGGAGGATATAAAAAAGTCGGACCCTCGGGAAGTGGGTGCGCGCCGTTGGTGGAGCAGGGACTCCCCGGCCGCCCAGCGCTGTTTTGCTTATTGCCGCTTGCTAAAATAAATAATTGAAATTTAATTTGTCCTAACTTGCATCATTTTGGCAAGATAGTCTATAACATACACCTGTGGCCATTTCTCGAGAGTGTTTTAGGTAATACAAAAATTTTGTGTTCTTCTGGGAAAGCTTTTCCTACTGTTTTCATTTTCTACACCTATTGTCTCTGTAGCTCCTACCCATTGTTCTCATGCATCTAGAGGGTTACACATGTGCAAGCCAGGTAACCGCTGGGGCAAACCAGCACATTAGACATCTACAGATCCCACTAGAACAGACTCTATACTTCCAGACAAACCAGACTTAAAGGGGTGTGAATTATGCTTCTAATATTATTACTTTATTGACTTCCACTTGGGAACTGTCCGTCAGAGCCATACCTCCTGAATGACAGCATGGGCTTCATGCTTCTGGCTGATCTGAGAACCTGTGCAAAGTGTCTGCCGAAGGAGATGGGAAACTGAAACAGTATCAGTTAAAGAGATGTACTGCCAGTAGACACAAGGCACTATAAAACCTGTGCCTTAGAAATTCATTAGTGATTCAAAGTCATGGCAGGAGGGAAGTGATAGTAGTTGTTCAGGCTATAACACTGAACATAAATTGGTCCAGAAAAACTAGTCTGTTTTTCTCTCTCTATTTCTGTCTTGGGCATCCATGCAGGATACCCTCCCCCACACATAGTCCTTGCTGCTGGTGGTGGCTAGGTAGGAAACACAAGTGAAGGGAAGACACCTTTGTGTGAGAGATGGATGCAGCTGTAAACGTGTCACTGCTGAACCGTCTGCACATGACTCATAACTGCTTAACTTGGGGGAAATTTGGAAAGAAAACTCTTGGTACAATTAATAAATAAAAGGCTTTTCTTTTTATGTTACTAGTCTCTCATTGCTTGGGTGTGTCACCACCCAGACTGGAAGCCCAGAGAATCATAACGTTCTGTGATCCCCTCTGGTTAAAAGTGAAACACCACCAAACAACTGGTTAAAATGTTTTACTTGTGGTAGAGAAAAATTTAAACTTGGAAAAGGATAATAAGCAATGTGGTCTCTTATAAATCTATAAGAAAGAAAAGAAAGGAAAGGAAAGAAAAAGAAAGGGGACAAAGAGAGTAAAAGAAATCCAGATCACCACCCCTGGATCCAGCATTGTCTCAGGTCTCGTAATCTTGGGTGGTGGGTGCCCACACAGCAAAGTTTCTGTCACCTTTTAAGTTCATTTTATTAGCTGATTAGCATACTAGACGAGGAGGAGCAGGTATTCCACAAATTCATTTCCATGAGAGACAAAGGAAAAGATGGAGCATGGGTTCCAGTCGAGTCGGTGGTCGGTGGTCGCTGCCCAGCTTTGGTTTTTCCTGTTCCCAAAGATCTTATCAGTCATCCCAGATATGATCCCCTCTTATCAGTTCTTGTTACCACTTCAATGGCGAAGGTGCGAAGTCATTAGCAAGGCAAGCACAGTGTCTGGCTTGCACAATAGAGCCATAAAGTATCCGGCTTAGCGGTACTTGTGCTTGAGGGGAAACACCTGGTTTCACTCAGTCTGTCTTCGCCTCTGAGGCTTATCTAAGGAGTTTGTTAATGCAACTGCAAGGGAGTCTGGGTTTTTTCTTTCTACGTTACTCCTCTTTCATTGCTTGGGTGCCCCACAGTTCTGCTTATTCTACAGTTCAGGGGCAAAAGTTATGCTGAGGGGGTTTTTCCTTCTGAAGACGGAAACTTTTGTGTAAAGTAATCTGAATGAGAAAGTCCCATTGTTGTTAGGATTTTGACATACGGGGGGTTTGCCTTCCAGTGTTAATTTTCAGGTATGCTGAATTGTTTCTATCTCAGTTTTTGACCATTTTGTAAAATGAATTCAATGTTCAAGGTCACCTGCATCATGAAGCCATCATCTAGCATTTCAGATGTGCAAATTCTAAAAATATTTTTAAAACATGTTTGGTGGCTTAGTTTTTTGGGGGGTTTTTGGTTCTTGGTTGGTTGATTGCTTGTTTTTGTTTGTTTTGGGTGTTTAGTTTTTGTTTTTTTTTTTAATTTCAGCATAGGTGTAGTGCAGCTAGCTGCTTTGCAAATGTCTCTATGGTATTTGGCAAGGTACCTAAACACTGGCCAGTGCAAACCCATTTTTCAAGATTACTGGGTCCTTAGAGCACAGGATGCTATTTAGCTCACAGTGTACGGCTGTTAACTGTGGACACATATTTCTGTGGGAATAGGAAAAGACTACAGGGAAAAAAGATTTTCTTGTAGCAGGTGTGCTCCAAAACCAGTGGGTGGGACTATAAAACACCTGGATCTCATCTGAGTGTTGATATCAGGCCAAGATGACTACATGGGACCGTGACAGAGCAACATGACACTTCACACTGTTTCTCAAGTCTGAAAGACAGATCTCTGCTCACCTATTTTCTTTAAGTCCCACCAATGTCCACTTTGTTCTGCTGGTAGAATGGTCCATCTGTGATACTAGCTTATGCTATCTAGGTAACAGAGAAAATGTAGCTGCACACCTGTGCATGAGGTGAATGTGAACTCTTCTGCATAATCTACACAAATAAGACATATCCCATCTCAAGTTAGATACGTCCTTGAAACGTTAAGGTCAGTAGCAATATGGCTTTGTGTTTCATGTATGATCAGTGGAGAGGAACAATCATCTGCAGGAGACCGCTCTGGTCTTCACGTCTGAATGCCCTGCAGAAATACTTGCCTCTCTCCCTTGCAAGGCTCTTCGTTGCCAGTAATTTAGCTACTCCTTTTAAGAGATGCTACTTCAAGAATTTGGAGGCCAACTGGATCACAAAACTTGAGGTGCTGTTGTGAGTGGGAATGCCAGGAAATCTTTCTGCAGTGGTTTCTGAAATATTCAGCATATTCTCAGTGGTTGGTGTCTGAGAATTGCAAGTGTTGATTTCTAAATGGCCGAAAAAGACTCGAATAACTACCCCTGTATTTCAGATAAAAAGTCCTTTTACACTGTTCTTTTTCTGGCTTCACTGGAAATGATCATCTGAGGTACTTCAGTAGAGAAATGAGAAGAATGGGGTGCTAACTATAACACATTTAAATGAAAATATGCTAGTGATTCCCGGAAACAGAGTCTACGACTCAGAGAGAGTTATAAAGCAGGTATGTTTACTCCGGCACCGGGGCGCAAGGGGATTTCTCCACAAAGCTTGCACACCAACAGCACATTTTACTAGAAACTTATAGAGTGTGGATATACATATTCATTGGATTACAGAATACAAATATACATATGCATAAGTAAGGCTGGTTTCGTTCAAAAGGCTGATGTCAGCAGTTTATGTTATCTTTGCACCTGTGCATTGCCTCCTGGTGGTCGTCTTCGGCGGGGGGGTGGGGGGGCTGGGGGGGGGTCTTTTGGAGGAAGGCTCACAGTCTTTCTCACCTTGTACTTTTTCTCGGAGCATGCGCAGATTCTCTTAGCTAATTTCTTGAATAACAAGAGTTGTTCCAGCTGGTTTACCATCTCTATCTTATCTAAAAGCACCAGTGTATTGGTTTCTACTATCCATATATGGCTATCTATTCACTACAAAGACTAAACTAGTTAGAACCCATCTGCTTTCCAAGGTCATATCTCTTATTTTTGCGGAACGTAGTAATACTTGGTAAGTTTCCACAGAACAGTCAGGGCAAGCAGGATTATTAAGCAATATTCAGAAATCATTATAAGTTGCTGTAAGTTGCTATAAGTAAATAAGTTGCAAAGCAGGTGATCATTTCCTTGTATCACTAGATATATGCTTCCCTCAGTGATTCAATTGTAGCTGTAAGAGAACACCCAGGAGACATTAGTTTCTCTGTACATCACTTTTATACTACAGTATGTTACTGCATGTGATAGGTCATTTGAACAAATGGGATTTTGTCTAAAGACCTGTTCTTGAATGCTTAATAGGAAGGTATTAACAGTTTCTTCGGCACATGACAATGCTTCCTGTGTGCTTCTCATGTTGCACGTGTTAGGGAGTTGCTGAACCAGGCAAGCTGGCAGAGGTGAAGCTGCCACAACTCCATGCCCATGTCCAACCAGTAACAGGGCTGAGCACATATTCCCAGTAGGCACACATAGAGCACATGTATACACCACGTATGTGCATATATACACAGTCAACCACACAGAGAACACAGACAGAAACACTGAGCACTCACAGAGAGACAAAAAGCACCAATGGCCTCACCCTGCTTCACTCTTTGGCTGAACAGGGTAGAGGTCCCCTAGTGAGAATATAGACATATATATGTGCAGGCTGAGTCCTCCAGCAGCTGGGCTCAGACAGTCTGCCCGGCAAATGTCCCTGTATCGCAGTCATCCCAGCTGCTGGCAATTGGACATACAAGCTCCTCAGGCTGCAGCCCCACTTCAGTTGCTGGTACAGACTGAAATGAAGAAATTCATTCAACAGTCAGAATCCAATATAACTGTTAAGCAGGTATTCTTTATTAGCAGCACTGGGGTCACCCTGGGGATTCTCTACCATAAGGGCTCCCATGAACTAGCAAGGGACATCAGTTTACATACACACAAATCATACATATTCATTAGATTTCCTGGAAAGGGGTGTCTTATGATAATGAGTTCCTGGAATTCATTTACATAGTCTGAGCATGCGTAGTAAAAATAGAGTGAGGGTCTTCGGTGGCACGTGGTCTTCTTCACAGTGTCCGCTCTTTCCAGAGCATGTGCCCTGAGGTAAAGTCCAGGTGTCTTCTTCCTAAATCGGTGAGATCACCCTCCCTAGATTGCATCTCTGTGTCCTTTTGTTCAAGTTCCCCTTATCTTAGTTTGCCCAAGTGCCCATTGAAGGCTTTGAGTCTGCTGTTAGTGAGTTATATAGGGAGCATTTTACTTTTGTCTAGACAAAGAGGCCTAGGAAAAACAGTCGAGGAGTCCTTGGGAAACAAACACAGGCAAAACTTCCATGCATCACAGTTTAGTCTTAATCAGAAATTCACTGGTTTGAGCCCTTTCCGAATCAGAATCACAGTATCAACTAGGTCGGAAAGGACCTTGAAGATCATCTAGTCCAACCATTAACCTAACACTGACAGTTCCCAACTACACCATATCCCTCAGCGCTATGTTGACCCTATCTTAAACACCTCCAGGGATGGGGACTCCACCACCTCCCTGGGCAGCCCATTCCAATGCCTAACAACCCGTTCTATAAAGAAATACTTCCTGACATCTAGTCTAAACCTTCCCTGGCGCAACTTGAGGCCATTCCTTCTTGTCCTGTCGCTTGTTACTTGGTTAAAGAGGCTCATCCCCAGCTCTCTGCAACCTCCTTTCAGGTAGTTGTAGAGGGCAATGAGGTATCCCCTCAGCCTCCTCTTCTCCAGACTAAACAACCCCAGTTCCCTCAGCCACTCCTCGTACGACATGTGCTCCAGACCCTTCACCAGCTTCGTTGCCCTTCTCTGGACACGCTCGAGTAATTCAATGTCCTTTTTGTAGTGAGGGGCCCAAAACTGAACACAGTAATCGAGGTGCGGCCTCACCAGTGCCGAGTACAGGGGCAAGATCACTTCCCTGTCCCTGCTGGCCATGCTATTTCTGATACAAGCCAGGATGCCATTGGCCTTCTTGGCCACCTGAGCACACTGCTGGCTCTTGTTCAGCTGGCTGTCAATCAACACCCCCAGGTCCCTCTCTGACTGGCAGCTCTCCAGCCACTCCTCCCCAAGCCTGTAGCGCTGCTGGGGGTTGTTGTGGCCCAAGTGCAGCACCCGGCATTTGGCCTTATTGAAACTCCTACAGTTGGCCTTAGCCCATCGCTCCAGCCTGTCCAGGTCTCTCTGCAGAGCCTCCCTACCCTCGAGCAGATCAACACCCACCCAACTTGGTGTCGTCTGCAAACTTACTGAGGGTGCACTCGATCCCCTTGTCTAGATCATCAATAAAGATGTTAAACAGGAGTGGCCCCAAAACCGAGCCCTGGGGGACACCACTCGTGACCGGCCGCCAACTGGATTTAACTCCGTTCACCACAACTCTTTGGGCCCGGCCATCCAGACAGTTTTTTACCCAGCAAAGCGTGCGATCATCTAAGCCTCGAGCAGCCAGTTTTGCCAGGAGAATGTTGTGGGAAACGGTGTCAAAGGCCTTGCTAAAGTCAAGGTAAACTACATCCACAGCCTTTCCCTCATCCAATAAGCAGGTCGCCCTGTCGTAGAAGGAGATCAGGTTTGTCAAGCAGGACCTGCCTTTCATAAACCCATGCTGACTGGGCCTGATCATCTGGTTGTCCTGCATGTGTTGTAAGATGGTACTCTGGATGAGCTGCTCCATCAGCTTCCCAGGTACCGAAGTCAAGCTGACAGGCCTGTAATTTCCTGGATCATCCTTCCGACCCTTCTTATAGATGGGCGTCACATTGGCCAATTTCCAATCTGTTGGGACCTCCCCGGTCAGCCAGGACTGCTGGTAAATGATGGAAAGCGGCTTGGCGAGCACCCCAGCCAGCTCCTTCAGCACCCTCGGGTGTATCCCATCCGGTCCCATAGACTTGTGTGTGTCTGTGTGATGTAGCAGGTCACTGACTCTCTCCTGGATTGTGGGGGGGTCGTTCTCCCAGTCTCTATCATCTGGCTGAGGGGGCTGGATTCCCTCAATACAACTAGTCTTGTTATTAAAGACTGAGGCAAAGAAGGCATTAAGTACCTCAGCCTTCCCCTCATCACTTGCTACCAAGTTTCTTCCTGCATCTAGCAGGGGATGGAGACTCTCCCTTGTCTTTCTTTTGCTATTGACATACTTATAGAAACATTTCTTGTTATCTTTGATTGCTGAAGCCAGATTAATTTCCAGCTGGGCTTTGGACCTCCTGATTTCTGCCCTGCATAGCCTCACAGCCTCTTTGTAATCACTGTGAGTGGCTAGCCCCTTCCTCCAAAGGCTGTAAACTCTCCTTTTCTCCCTGAGTTCCAGCCAAAGCTCCCTGTTCAGCCAGGGTGGTCTTCTCTGCCGCCTGCTCCTCTTAGAGCACCTGGGGACAGCCTGCTCCTGAGCCATTAACACTTCCTTCTTAAAGAGTGCCCAGCCTTCCTGGACCCTTATACCCTTCAGGACCATCTCCCAAGGGATCCTGTCAAGCTGGTGCCTAAACAAGACAAAGTCAGCCCTTTGGAAGTCCAGGATGTCAGTCCTGCTTAGTCCTTTCCTGGCCTCTCTAAGAATAGAGAACTCTATTATTTCATGATTGCTGTGCCCTAGTCGGCCTCCAACCACCACATCATTCACCAGTCCTTCTCTGTTCACAAGGAGGAGATCTAGCAGGGCACCTTCTCTGGTTGGTTCTCTCACCAGCTGTGTTAGGAAGTTGTCCCCCACACATTCCAGGAATCTTCAGGACTGGTCCCGCTCTGCTGTGTTGTATTTCCAGCAGATGTCTGGGAAGTTGAAGTCCCTCACAAGAATAAGGGCAAGCAATCGTGAGATTTCACCTAGATGCCTATAGAATATTTCATCCACCTCTCTGTCCTGGGTGGGTGGCCTATAGTAGACTCCTACTACAACATCTGCCCTGTTGGCCTTCCCCCTGATTCTAATGCAAAGACACTCCACCCTGTCTTCACTACACTTGTACTCAAGGCAATCATAACAGTCCCTAACATACAGTGCTACCCCACCGCCTCTCCTACCTTGTCTATCCCTTCTAAAGAGCTTGTAGCCATCAACTGGTGCGCTCCAGTCATGGGAGACATCCCACCATGTTTCTGTAATAGCCACAACATCATAATTTTCCTGTTTCATCACGGCTTCAAGATCCTCCTGTTTGTTACCCATGCTGTGTGCATTGGTATACATGCACTTCGGATGGGCTGGTGTTTTGCCCCCTTACCCCTTCAAATCTAGTTTAAAGCTCTGTCAATGGGCCCAGCCAACTCCTGCCCCAAGATCCTCTTCCCCTTCTGGGACAAGCGCATCCCATCTAATGCCCAGAGGTCTGGTGCCCTGTATACCAACCCAGGATCAAAAAAACCAAAGCCCTGATGGTGACACCAGTCTTGAAGCCACGAATTCATCTGCTGTGTTCTTCGGTGTTCATCCTCATCCATCCCCCCAATTGGAGGGATGGAGGAGAACACAACCTGTGCCCCCGACCCCTTGATCAGTTTCCCCAAGGCCCTGAAATCTCTCTTCATTGATTTAATACTTCTCCTGCTAATGTCGTCGCTACCTACTGAAAAACCAGAAGAGGGTAATAGTCCTTGGGTTTGACTAGAGAGGGGAGTCTTCTTGTTCAAAACGATCTCTGGTACAGACCATCTCTCTCTCTCTCTCTCTCTTTTTCCTACTCGTTCCTTCCTAAATCACCTTCATCTCTCCCTTTCCCCACCTTTGGTTCCTCCTTTAACCATCCTATAAGCCTTGTGCAATTCCGAAATGCTCTTCCCAGCATTTCAAAATGTGTCCCACACTCCCTAAGTATCTCATAACCCCCCCACAGTCTTAGGGTGCTCTGGAGAGCCTTTTGGTTGATGGCTGGTGCTGGGTGTTCCCCTGGCCTGTGGGGCTAAGGGTCCCTGGGACAGCCATGGCAGGCATCAGGTGAGGGTCCTCTCTTTGGCTTTTGAGGCTTCTCCACCTGCCGAAGTGCCTCTGGGCTCCTCTGTGTGTGTGTGTGAAGGTGGCCCTTTAATCAAACAACCTAATGGCATGCAAACAGAAAACTCACTATGGTAAGTGTAAAGCACGTAGTGGCAACATTCTTGTCGAAGACATCCCAACCTTGGCATGAATTAGGGAAACCGGATCTCACCTGTTCTGGATACCCACATTTCCAAAGGACAACATGCACCTGCGTACAGCAGCCATATGCAGTCCTGCAGGTGGCAGAATCTGGGAATGGTCATAGCCATTTTCAAGAGTTTCAAGAACCAGGGTGTGAGATGGGACAGGTCTTCAAGCTTGATGGTGCATCTTCATCTATGTTGTCATCCACACTCATTAAGTAATCAGCTACTGACCTCCTTTTAGCTCCCATTTATTCAGTAATCACTCTGGCAGGTATTTCAATATATGAGGATTTACATAGACCATGCTAAGCAGAACTGATCAAATAATGAAAAAATAGCTTGGGAGACTGTTCACTGAACAAGAATCTGATTATCCTGTATCTGCCCTCTTATTATTCATTGCTTATATACGCTTCAACAACTGAAAAAGTGTTGCGTATAAATATTTTAATAAAGCAAATTTCAGGCTTTTACTCGTGACTACTAACATCAAGGAATTATTCTGTCATTCATCTTTTGTTGAAGTAGAAGTAAGGTTTTTTTTAACAACAGTTTTTTGTAACAATACCTACTGCTGCAGGTACTGAAGCTCTGCCCATGTTGGAAGCGTTATCTTTTCTTTCAATTCTGGTGCATGAGATCCATCCAGAAAAATAAAGCCATTTTCCAGTATTGCCAGATGAAATACCTGCAGTCATACCTCCAGTGATAAAGCAACATCAAGCGACTTTTTAAGTGACTAACCACAAAGCAGAAGTGCTTTGACTAAATGCAGCTTTGATTAAGCACTTGAATAGTCACTATGATCAATTTATGAATAATCCAGAGATGAAAGAGATCATGAATATGATTGGTCAAACCCTTCCAAGCAATGAATATATCAGTATAAAGCAGGATCAGGGACAATTTGTGAACAGAGAAGAGTGTTAAATCCGTCACTTAACTGGTCATAGTGAGTAACGTGAGCAGCTCCAATAATAGAGGCGAAGAGACAGAACTCTTTCAAAACAGAAAACTCCTCTTTTTCTGCAAGATCTGAGAAACATCTAAAAGAGTTGCATTAAAAAGCAAAGCTGAAACAACCCTGTGAAGAATGTGTCAGTACTTCTAGCAACACTGGCAGCTGATGGGAATTACTGAGCAGAGGTCAGGAGTATATAGCTGTGCTCCAGCAAGAGCGTCAGGGCAGAGCTGCCAGGGGAGCCTTCCTGACCAGTCCCATGGTGGCTCTGGCAGGTCACGGGGCTGCCCCTGAGCTCAGGGGAGCATAACGCAAGGCTTTTGGAGCTTCACTTGGGTTCACCTGGATTTCATTCACCCTTAGTGTGCTCTTTCTGCCCCACACTCTTCCTTCAGTCTTAGTTGGATTTCAGGGGTAATGATTAGTAACAAAATTAATATGTTAAGGACTGAATTTCCTTCTACAACCATCTCAGATATTTCCATTGAAGGCATTGCCCTGCCATGCACAGGACACCCAGTGCAGTACACAGATGGAAAAATCATGGACAGAGCAGCATGTGTGGGACAGAGGCAGAAGCGATGAATTTCTAACTTCTGAGTTGATTTTCAAATGGGTCAGTGTATCTGAACTATCCACAAACACCACTGTCAAAACTTTATTTTTTTGGGAAAAAAAAACCCTTCTCACTCTTACAGAAAACATGCAACTGACTAAAGAATGAAAATGCAACACCAACACCAATCAGCGGATCATCCCAAAGAAACAACAAAAATCCCAGCTCAAACCCTCTCTAAAGCAAGTTTTACCCCAGAAGGGGATGAGAGTCAGAGACACCACGAAGGCCATCAGGGCATAGTTTCTGGCATATGCAAGCATGCAATAACAGCTCATGAGGTTTGAAATTGCCAGCAGGTATCTCTGGATGTTATCAGACACCACTGAATGCATAATACTTCCGGATGAAAGCATATAACTACAGAATAAATATGTTCCAAGATAGATCCCTGGCAGGACTTTGAAATTACTTACCACTGGAAACGTTGTAAGTATTTAGTCACTGAAACAAAAGCCTCAGGTCAGATGTCTAAGATGCCTTTGGGAGGTGCAACTGTATGAGGTTAGGAAGCAAAAGTAAATCACTGGTCAGCAGATATAAACAGATCTCTTTGGACCACACCAGGACAGTTTTAATGCTCTATTACAAACCTGGGATGAGCTCTTGTTTTTATTGTAGGTTTTGTCTTTTCAAGCTTTTCAAGTTGAACCTTTCAAGTTCAAACTTTGCAATCATAGTTTATCAGAGATGAAAAGTCTTCTGGAAAAAATATAGGCAAAGTTCCTCTTTCCAGAGATTGTGAGAATCAGTTCCTATTTTATTTCTGTATAGTTTTTTTGAGTCTCTGAACAGTTAGTTAATCACACCTTCCAACCAAGGCTAATTGTACCCTGACAAAGTTTTTCATTAAGGGAAGGATAAATGACTCCTTAGCCTCCTGTTTGTCTCCACAGATGCAGGCAAGCTGCTTTTCACTAGGCTCTTTACAGACTTCCATTGGGGTCTTTTTGGCTGCTGTTGTACCTCTTCTCCTAATGATTCCTGCCCTGTGCTTGGGCCATGTATTTACAAACAGTCTCATTTTGCTTAGTGGCAGTCCTTTGCCCTCAATTAAAATGTGTGAGACTGCCGAGCATAAAGCGCTGCTGAATTTGTGCTACTCTTTAGCAATCCTTTTTAAAAGGAGAATGCAAGAGTTGGGAGAATTGGTGTATTATTTCCCTCAAACCTTAAAAAAATTTAGCATTACGTTGACTCACTGATATGTTGAAAAATATGAGAAAAGGAGTGTGAGACAGTATGGTTAGGAGCCTGACAATGGTTCCTGATGTAAGTAACCACCCAGCCCCCACGGGATGGGGAACTGCTGGAGGAGCAGCACAATGCAAGGAGCTCAGCTCCTTCTGCAGGAAAAGTTCCTAGAAGAAGGTCTGAGGGTATGGAAAAAACAAGGACAGATTGTTCAAGAATTGTCCCGTAGTTACACTTCTACACCAATAATTCCACTGACATTGTGGGGGTTCTGTGGTTCCTCTCCTGCCCCTCTTGTTCACATTGTCTGGGCAGATGCAGTCTTGCCTGTAAGCATAACCCGGCCTTTGCAAGATAGGAAATAAATGATACTGCGATATGATGCATCCTGGGATTGTACTGCATGTTTGCTTTACTTTAGTAAAAGCATCATAGCCTTAACTCACATGGTTCAAAACCTGAGAGTAGTTACAACCTGCTTTTCTAGTCAGAAAACTAGAATGAAAAAGGGAACAGAAAAAAACTTCCCAGACTTCAGTAGTGAGTACATGACTTTTTTTCCAGAAAGAAACAGATACGACTGGCTTTGATATACTGGGACCTCACAAGTTCCTCACAAAAAAACCCAAAAAGCTTGTTCTGTATGTGAGATTTCATCCAACTTGCTTTTCTTGCTCTAGAACCTTCTGTACCCTCCAACTTTAAAATCGTGCCTTTTCCCTCCCTTCCCAATCTCCCCCTGCATAAACACTGAGAGGAGCCTGAGGAACATGGGAACACAGCTATTTTTGTGTTCATAAAGATGTAGGTAAGGCAGAATTAAAATGTGCTGACATATGCATATCACAGTAACTGCCTTCTCTGTGTCATCCCAACTCTGTTAGCAATTTTTGACCTTCAAAGGTTTAGGCGCTTTTATCAGATTAAGAATTATCCCCATTCAATGAAGGATTTACACTAGCAAAAGTTTATTGGAGTACAGACATACTTTCTGTGAGTTTGCCATATGTTATGATACATTGCTTACCCGGTGTGTCAGGCCAGCTCTAACCAGTAATCCATGTTTACCGTCATGTGACTTTCACCTTCTATCTGTTTGAAGACAGAGATCTTGAAAATACATCTGGGTTTTTTTCAATTAAAAAATAAACTGGTATGACAAAACATTAAAAACATGCCTTAAAACTACATGCAGATATACTAACTTTTAATAGGACTCACAATGACTCTCAGGAGCTGGGAATAGGATGCCCTGAGAGACATTTCAGCCTCTGTGCCACTTGCTCTTGCAGTTCTTTGGTGACTCTGTACCACCCTCAGTTTCCAATTTAGTTTGAAAGATTATTTCTGTGGTTGTAAATCCAAATCAAACAATAAATTGCAATTGCCTTTTTCAAAGCACAGCTCAAGCAAGTTGTGATCCACTAACAGGATTTCTTTCCTTTTAAAATTTGCAGCAAATTTCACTTTGTTTTTGCCTCTTCACCTCTGCTGGTAACCAGGATGATAATGTAATTGCAGATCATTTTTGAAATCTGCTGATCAAGCCAGACTTTGCCTCTCTGCCTCTGTTTTGCATGTCTTTGCAATACTTTGGTCAGTATAACCAACTGACTAATTTGTGAAAACAGAGTGAGGTCGTTGCAGGAAAAGCACAGAGCCACACAAACTTTGGCCTAGCAGTATTCATGGCAATAAGCCTTATTACCAAATATAAATGAGTGTTATGAGAGTAAATTACATTATCTTTTTGCTGAGGTTTTTTTGGAGATATTTCCTTACTGATCCTATTTTACCTACAGTCTGAGAATGCTGACGTCTGAAACTAGATAAATATCCTATCCAATGCATTTTTCTTTGTAATTAATCTGTATAAATACACTAGAGTCAAAGTAGTCTCTGGTTGCTACTAACAGCACAATCCTGCCACATTTGTATTAGCTTCAGTTCTAATGTCCGCTGTTTTACAGCCATGTGAGAAGAAATAGATGAATTTCTGAGACAGGGAGATTGGGAATTAGGGATTTAAAATTTTAATTAATCCAGTTCGAATATAGAGTGGAGCTGCAGAAAGAGCAAAACACATTCTTATTTCTACAACACAAAAAAAAAAAGAGGGACAGAAACGCTAATTTAGGTAGGGCATTACATTTGGAAAGAAAATGGAAACTATTGATCTGCTAATAATATTTTTGCCTTAGGAATGCTTTGAGCATAGAGTGCAATTACATACCTAGTATTTCAGTTCAGTACCATCTTCTTCACTAATATGAGTGCATCTAAATGAAATGAAAGAACGGCAACAAATATAAGATTTGTTCACTATGTCTGAGTGCTATATTTACTATCAACACAGCAACTCTGAGAAAGTCGAACCATGACTTAGTGGGTGGCATCTTAGTTGAAAGATAGTAACAGCTAAAATAAAGACATCCAAAATCCAGTGCGCAGTGCATACCCATAGCAGAATGACCGCTATGCTATATACCTAGAATGCTCTTTCTACTTCACTGAAATGTCATGAAGTTACTTGCTAATTTGGGAGCTAACAACATGTAAAACAGTTTTTAAAAAAATTTTTTTTTGGTGATAAAATATAAAACAAATTATGTGAACTGCTTTAGTAAATTAAAAAAAAAAAAAAGTGACCATAAAAAAATCCTAATTGTTTAACAATTTACTTGAAAGATGGAGAGATCTGTAAAATGCAGTCTCTTTTGTGGTCAGAGAGGTTTGAAAATTTGCATAGTTAGAATGATATCAGCAAGAAGGAAAGTGGAGGTAGATACAAATATGTCTAAACTGGCCTAATTTATTTAACAAAAAGTTATTTGATTCCTTATTATCTTGCACATTTTCCTTATCTATCTTTCTACCCTTCATATGAGCCAACCATTGAAACTCTCAGCATTTTCAGTGTACTGAGCCTCACATCATCCAATGAAACACCTCATGTCAGAAAAATAACATTGCCTTTATGTAGGACAATCCTCCAGGTGACTCCTGGAGTCTTTCTAAATGCTCATGTCCCTCTTAGATAGGTTAGTGTATACCAAAGTCACAGGATAACTATCAACTATGAAAGTGCTGTCACTCAAAAGGTTAGCACACTCGTATGCACTGATGTCTACCTGACAGGCAAGTACTAACAGCTGCTGCTCTCTAAAACACGGCACAATGAATAACAAGGAGCTGAACTGGCCCTTGCATAGGCAATAGGACTGATTGATTCCAGTTGTCTACAGGAGCATCAGAGGCAACCCAGGAGTTACACCAGTGTTGGCACTCCAGCTCTGGTACCATCTGATCCCAGGAGATTACTATTTTTTTGAAAGTGGTGGTGAATGGCAGCCTCAGTGGCTCAATGACTGAAATGAAACAGATTATCTTTTTTTTACTTGCTTATGCATGAAAAGTTTGCTGTTCTTCAGTCTTGTATTCACAGTACTTGGATAATTTCTAATTCTGCACCTATAATTTGCAGATATCTCATTACATCAGTAATAATCACTTCTAAATCTCTATTATTTTTAGCTGGTTTTGGCTGGTGATAATTGAATCGGTGACTTTAGATCAGTTAATGAAATACTAAAGCTAATCTATATAATAAAAAGAGTTATCTAAAGAGGCTTTTACAGGAATATAAAAGTTGCAGAGGCTCTAGCTTCAAGGTTGATTTCCACAATGGGGGGAAAGGGCTGCAAAGGACTGCAGTCGCACCAAGGAAGGTCAGTGGTGTTAGTAAAAGGCAGTGAACCTGAGTTTCAGGGTGAATCATTCAGACTGTGATATAGCCAGTACGCACTGGGACAGAAACCATGGGCTTTATTTGCCAAAGCATATATAAAGGTGCTATCTAGGTTTCAGCCCAAGGACAAGTTTAAGCTGATACCAGCTGCAGAGCGGGAGGTGAGGGGCTGTTAGACTTCCTGCGTTTCTGGGTGAAGGGGACATCTGCAGGCTGACAAAGCCCTTCATATAATATAGGGCAGCTATAATATTTAAGAGGTCACTGTGTGGGTGAAGACAGTGTAGGCTGTACAGGACCTATACCTTCAGCACCTCCTCAGATTTTTAATATGCACAAAAAGCCACCTGATCAACTGAATGAATGTTCCACCCCAGTGAGATTTTCAGTATATTAACGTTAGGATGTTCTTGAGTCCTTCTGTATCAGAGGCACAATTTATAAAACACATACAGTAGATTAAAAAATGGGATAAAAACTACCATGCTGTTTCTAAACACATTAGAAATGTGGTGAGCACTGGTGCCCCATGGAGAAAAGGTATACAAATCTGTCTGCATAGCAGAAGATGTATTTACCAGGGGGTTATTGAGTATATGAAGCCTGCAGCCCTGCAGAGTAACATGACAGACTGCAGTTTAAAAGGAGAAATACTTTTTGTGAAAAAGAAACATATTTCAAGTTGGGCAAGCCACCTGTCTTCCACTTGAATTGTCTTATTTTTAGCTGACCTTGGCTGTCATTAGTCACATAATAAATTTGTCTATAAACACAGCTAAATCTGCATTTGGTATGGATTGTAACTATATAAGGCTCAAGAAGAGATATATTTTCTTCCCTCATGATGTATGTGTCACTTCACCAATTTAGAGATTGTTCTAATGCAGCTTGGGTATAGATTTGAAATGGGAGACAAGTGAAAGGTGGGTTTTTTTCAGGGAATACTGCACTTTTCTATTTGGTTTCTCATGCCCAGAGAGGTAATAAATTAGATGGATAGACTCTCTCATCTGTAGTTTCCTCTCCATTTCTCCAGGCTAAGTGCTGTTATCAGACCCCTGTGCCACAGTCTCTTCCCTTGGCAGTCCTAGCTAATCTGGGAAACAGCAACTGATTTAGTATCCAGACTGTGATGTGCAGAGGGGACCAAAGGTGGATGTGTCAATCTGTGGTTCTCCTTGTGGTGCCCTGCCAGCTACTGAACAATTCCTGTCCGCCTCCTGTTGTGGTTGCTGTTGCCGGAAGATAGAATGAACTGAGCTTCTAGTGCATTTCTCCCATTAAAATAGAAACTTCACTGCTTGGGAGGTGTATCAATTTGCATGTCTAACACAGCCTTGTAGGAGGTGGCTTTGAAGTAGCTTTTTTGTTAATTATTCTTTTTTCTCAGTTGAAATAATAGTCAAAGAAATCCAGTGACATAACTACAAGTCAAAGCCTGTGATTCAGACTTATTAAAGTACTTGTATGTTAGCTTAGATTTTTTTAATTCTTTGAACAGGTAGACCCTGAGATACAGAAAACAGCCTTTAAAACTCCTTTGGTATCTGAATTGCTTTGTTGCCATCAAGTGGTTTAAGAAGGCATTTCACTGCATCATGGTTTGATAAACCAAGAAGATTGAAGTTACCATATCAACGAAAATTAAGAAAGGTGGATTTAAAATGCAAACAAAACTTGTGCAGTAGCTTTTCTTTGGAATGATACCGAGTGGTTTGAGGAAAGTGAAATTTTTGCACTCCAGCCACAGTCATTATAAATGAGAAAATGCCATTTATTTACTCTAGCTTTCACTTTCTTGGCCAAGCACAATGTATTTGCAAGTGAATGTTAGATATAAATGTTGCTACCCAGCACTGTAACTAAGTCAATGATTTTTCGGAAATATCACAGTGTTTTTTCAGCACCTGAATTCTGTTGTGACAATGCGGATGCCCTTTACTCCGCTTTTAAGGAGTTGGGGTTTTTTTCTACTGATACTTGTTCCTTACAATTAATCTTACCCTTATTTCCAATCTCCAGTCATTGTGTTGACAAGCCATGCTTCTTAAAGCACCATATCCTCATCATTTGTTTGTATTGTCTTACATAATCTTAAATACAGAAGAGCTTTACTCACTACAGAGGCGAAGAGATTCATATTCTCAGATTGTAAAAGCCACTTTGAAAAGCAACAGAAAGGCCTGTTTGCCTGTTAGTATTGCTGATTGTTTTGCAGCTCACCACTGAATTTTCTGATGGAATATATTATTACCATTCAATGGTAAGGCATCTCTTTTATTATTTCCACATTTTTCCCCAAATACAGCACAATGATGACTGCTGTGATTTTGCTACGGATGGAACTGGGTACAGTCAAACTTAAAAGAGATGAGACTTAAATGAAAAAATAAAGAAGTACTTAGTATAATGCAGCTTTAGACTTCATGTAAGAACCACACAGACCCAACTTAAAATTTCCTATTTATACGTAGCCTGACAAAGAATGACATAAAGAAAACCAAAGGAAAATTATGTACCTCTAATTCTAATGAAGTTATTTTCTACTGATACAATAAAAGAGCTGTGGATGATTTTAAAAGGTTGAATACTTGCACTGGCTGAAGGCTGGGTAACTAATTAATACAGTAATATTTTATTTAATATTTAGCCATTTTTGTGTTCATAAATTGAGCACTAATAGATTCAATGCAAAAAAAATATATCCTTTAGCAATTAACTGCATTGATCTGTAGAGTGCTTGGAAACAGCTATCTGTGAGTATTTGATATCTGATGTGTATTGTTTAGTTTGAATAGAAAAGCAAGTTTGTAGTTGCAGTTTCTGATATCTGGCAGATTGACTAGATCTGATTCTTAGAATCAGATTTCCAACATGAGGAAGACAATTTACAAGGCCTAATGAATTCCCAAGAAGGAAGGGACTAATAATTGCCTAAAATGTTTTTTTTTTTTCTCTGCAGACCTCTCCCAAAGTCATCCTGCTCTGTTTGCTGGCAAATGAAATGAAGTGGACCAGATGGAGGGGTCACTCATTTTATTTTGTATCTAAGCAAATTTTAGTAAAAACTATTTTGTTTCTGTAAACTCAGGTTTAGTCTGCTGTTAGCATGAGAATTACCTCAAGCAGTCCTGGTTGGACTAGCTAGACTTGTATATCAGTGACTCAGCAGTGTCATGTCCTGAGACAGTACGAATGCTGCCTTCAGAGAACTGACTCAAGAAAAAAGGCAAAATACAAGAGAATACTCTGTTTCAGATGAGCCCATTATTTTCTCAGCAGTACACCAGGTGATTTAAATAATGGAACAGTGAGGTGCAGGCTTAAAACCTTGAATCTAGGAACAGGCAAATATGTTTCAGGACTCAGGTTTTTTACAGAAATTTTATTCCAGCAAGTAATGCACATGTGTAACCTATAATACCAGGAGCATTAAGACTATCCCTCACTTCTCAAGGGTTATAATTTGGTACATTTTTATAGTACAGTTCAAATTCATCAGGATTGAGTACATCTTTTTATCTATGTATGCATCTGTCCATATATATGTGTGCATACATATACACACACTATACATAAAATGATACATTCTCTGAAGAAGAACCAAGACTAAATTAAAGCAATTTGGAACTCCGTGGGCATTCCTATTCATGTCAACTTACCATGGTACCCATGGCGTCCCAGGCCTATGTCCATCTTTAAGATTCAGAGGTTGTTAATGTGAAATGCCTCTTGAATACGCTGCATAGGTGGGCTATAGTCTCAGACAAGCACTGGCAGACCTGCATTGGTAACAGACATGTATTTGCACGTGAGAAAACTGTTTCTGATCTCACATGACTTTAAAAGGTGGGAAAACCTCTAACCTAGTCCTCTAACACATACTCTTATATATATAGGGGCTTACACAGTTACATTCATCTTTCCTTCCTAATTTGTATTATAAAAATATAACTTATAATACAAAACAATTTGACAGGAGATGTAGAGGTTAAATATATGTTTAGAGGATAGACTGGTATAAAAAGTAAATAAGGGGATGATACTTATGTATTGAAAAGACATGTATACTGAAAAGGCAATGTTGTGGAGAAGGCTGACTAGCCAATTCCAATTAATCTTTTCCTATTCAATAAAAACAGGAGGATTTTCCCAGTCAAAAGTATGTTTGTATTTTAGAAGACCAGTAGGCACAGTTTTGAATGCTACATTAGTAATCACTGATTTCTGATTAATTTTTATTTTAATTTATAAAGCAATAAAAGTGTACAACTGAAGAGAGACACTGAAAGTTGCAACTAGTGAAAAAGATAAATTAGGCAGCTCAACTGATAAATAAGCAGATTATTTTAATAAGAAAATAATAATCTTTAAAGAATGGCAAGATTTTTTTGCACAGTTAAAAACACCTACTGCGTCAAAAGAACTGCCTCCTCCTGCCTGTCATCCTGGAGCATCAGTGCAGAGAATGAGACCTTCACTGAACAAGGTGTGCTTTGTTGCACAGCTAAGTGCAGACTTGCACCATTCTCAGTAAAACCTGGAATATGCCTGAAGGTACGTAAGTACTACCTATGTACCTAGTACCTACCTAGCACCTACACTGACAAACAAGTCTCCAGTCAGGAGTGGTGTGATCAGATCCATAGATCCAGGTAGCACTTTGTGTTTGATTGATTACTGAGAAACAGTGTAGGCTTTCTGAAGTGCCACTGAACATGGACTGCTCAGCAGAGGCTGAATGGGCTGGGAATAAGGAGTTTAAATGAGAAGACTGAAATTAGAAGCTTAATTTCAGAAACAGTCAGAAGAAAGAAGAAGCTTGAGCGCATGGGGTCGGTGAAAAGCATCTGCCAGGCTGTCATCCAGAATGGGCACGCTGGGGACAGACATGAAGAGAGGTAGAAGGCTGATGTAATGCTTGGGAAAAAAAATAAAACGTGTTTTGCCTACCACCTAGTTGTACCGATTAATCAGACTAAGCTGCAGTGCTGGACAAAAGGCTAAAACAGGAATGCATACTACTCCTCCTCCTCCTTCTCCTCCAATTAAATAGTCCTTTATGCTTAAAGATGTGATACAAATTTTTTCATAGCTCCACATGGCCTCAGAAATTAAATATGCAAGAGGAAATTCCAGATAATTCAGAATCTTTCACCCAAGGTTTTCAGTCTAGCACTCCATAAAAGATTATGCAAAACACCAAAAAGTGTTGTGAGGCCTGTAAATTACAGCTGGATGCACAGAATCAAGGTAGCATGGCTGGATATGTTCTTCCAATCAATCTATATTGTTCTCTGCTCTGTGATAGTCAAATATGATACACAGACATTGCACACATGTGAAAGAGAATCAAAATGACACAAACCAGCTTGATTTTATTTATGTAGTCATTTAAAAACTGTAATTGGCATTTGGATTGCATATAATTAGAAATATACATTATACAATTCCCTACTATAAGCATAACAAAAAACTTGATAGAAGCAGTAATTGTAGTAGACTAGTGCAATATGGGAGCAGTTTCTTTTGAATTTTTAAACTTTATTTTACCACATCAACATTTCTAATGCCTGTATATAAAAGGCTCTGGAAAAGGAAAAGAGGTTTGAATCACAGAATGGCTGAGATTGGAAGGGACCTCCGGAGATCATCTGGTCCAATCTCCCTGCTCAAGCAGTGTTACTCAGAGCCAGTTGCCCAGGACCATGTCAGCTTTTAAATATCGCCATGGAGACTCCACAACCTTTTTGGGCAACCTCTGCCAGTGCTCAGTCACCCTCATAGTGAAAAAAGTGTTTCTTGATGTTCAGAGTGAACCTCCTGTGTTTCAATTTGTGCCCACTGCCTATGGTCTTGTCACGGCAACAGTGAAAAGAGCCTGGCTTCTTCCTCTTTGCACCCTCCCTCAGGTATTTCTACACATTGACAAAATCCCTCTGAGCCTTCTCTTCTCCAGACTGAACAGTCCCAGCTCTCTCAGCCTTTCCTTATAGGAGAGATGCTCCAGTCTCTTCAGCACCTTAGTGGCCCTTTGCTGGACTCTACAGTATGTCCATGTCTCTCTTTTACTGGGGAGCCCAGATCTGGATCCAGCACTCCAGGTGTGGCCTCACCAGTGCTGAGTAGAAGGGAAGGATCACCTCCCTTGACCTGCTGGCAATACTTTGTCTGATGCAGCCCAAAATACCAGTAGCCTTCTTTGCTGCAAGGGCACATTGCTGGCTCATGTTCAACTTGGTGTCCACCAGGACCTGCAGGTCCTTTTCTGTCAAGCTGCTTTCCAGCTGGGTGCTCCCCAGCATGTACTGGTGCATGGGGTTGTTCCTCCCCAAGTGCAGAACTTTGCACTTCTCTTTGTTGAACATCATGAAGTTTCTGCCACCCCATTTCTCCAGCTGTCAAGGTCCCTCCAGATGCAGCATGACCCCCTGTCATATAACCACTCGTCCCAGTTCTCTGTCATCAGCACACTTGCTGAGGGTGTACTCTGTCCCATCATCCAGACCATTAATGAAGATGTTAAATGGGACTGGACCCAGTATTGACCCTCTGGGATACACCACTAGTTACCAGCCTCCAACTAACCTTGTTCCACTGATCACCACCCTCTGGGCCCAGCTGTTCAGACAGCTTTCAGTCCACTTCACTGTCTGCTCAACCAACTTGTACATTAACATCTTCTTTATGAGGATCTTATGAGAGACAGTGTCAAAGGCCTTCCTGAAGTCTAGGTAGACAGTATCTACTGCTGTCCCCTCATCTACCAGGCCAGTCATTTCATTGTAGAAGTTTATCTGATTGGTGAAGCATGACTTCTCCTTTTTATCAAAGATGAAAAACTTACCTTGCAACCAGGAAGATCACTGGAAACTTGTTGGTGTGGGGCTGTTATATTTCCAAAGTATTCAAAAAATAAAGAGATAACAGTATTACCCAAACACAGGTTAATTTTTCACTGTCCAGGAGTGTTCATTTATGCTAGGAAAAAATAACTACCTTACATCTTTCATGACAGTAATGAACATGGAGACCAAAGGAGATCCAAGGCTAGAGCCCAGCATTACAATCACTCTGTAATAACTTGACATGAATTCTCCTGACAGCTAGCCTGTTGCATAGTTCTGCATGTTTCCATGTGTATACCAAACAAAAAGAAAAAAACCCACCTGAAATGTAAAGCATAACTGCGAATGTCAGTTAAAGAATTATTGTAAAGAAAAGAATTGCCATAAAAAAGCCACGATTTAAACTGAATCATCCAAAACAAGCCTGTAAGACTAACTCAGGATTGCTCTAATTTAAATGTGTTTTACAACAAAATATCCTCTGGCAATTATTTTTACCTATAGTAAAATTATGTTTTAAACATAAATATTATTACTACATGTAGTAACAATTGGGTCATCACTGAAGTCCTGAGACTGGCAAAACTCTCCATGAAAGCCTTCAGATGTTCTTCTGACTGACTTCTTGAAACAGGCAGCTTCTATGGCTGTAGTTGTTGGAGGGAGATCAGGGCCTTATTTTTAATTTCTCCCATTTCTTAATTTTAGAATGTTTCTCTGGATTAAAGACCTAATATATAGGGAAAACTGACCAATTGAAATGGATGATCTCCATCAGGAAAACAAATGTCTTTTTTTTTTTTTTTTTTTCTGGAAGGCAGGTTTTATCATATTGCAAATATTCTTCCAGACAGATGCAGACTTTCTTGAGAGATAATCTGATGATCCCCGCTCTGGCTTTCCTCTTTTAAATATAGCTCAGCTGAAGAGTCAGCTGTTGCACAGTCTCTTTTGCCATCTGTTTTGATTTAGAAATTAGTTTAAATTACAGATATGATTTTGGTCCATTCTTCCTTTTTCCTGCTGTTTTTAAAGGAATGTGTTTCTAGTAGGAAAGCAAGAAAAAGACAGGACCATTCAATTAGCAAATGTCAGTAAAAGATGTAATCATTTCCTACTGTCAGAACAACTTGTCGTCTTCAGTTTCCTCAGTTGGCCTTAGATGTGTATTTGGCTACTTTTGATTTTATAGAGAGTAATTGTTGGGGTTGGCTCAGTTGGACATATAATAAATATAATAAATCAGAGAATATTGAATAAATTCTCAATTTCTACGAAGCCAGACATTCAGAGAAACCATCTAATTGACAGGTATTTGTACCAGTATATACTTGTCGCTGAAAAACATGTCTTTATAGTTAAGGAAAAGCAACTTTTCTCACAGTATCTAACAAAAGCAGCATGATGAAGTTCATGACGAGGGTTAGCTGTCACTACACCACTGATTGTGAACAACCTACCACCAGAAGAGCTCCATGAGGTCTCACGGTCATGTTTCAGGCACAATGCCTTCTGAAAGCAGCACTCAGCCATCACACATCAATGGCATGCAGCATTTGTGTTGGCACTCTTGCGTGTGGAATCAGCAGACAGCACACAAGAGGTCTGCACTGCCAGTGTTGCTTCTTCTGTGAAGCTGTTCCAGTCACCGGGTTCAAGTGGACCTCCACCTTTTTCCCTCTGCAACATGCACTAGGAAATAGTATAAAACTAAGTCTAATGCTTGTACTCACAATCTCAGACTTTTTGTTATATATTTGGTAAGAACTACAGACTCTGCATGGAGAAACTCCATACTCAGCAAGGAGCTCGTTTCCATTTCGATTTTGAAAAAGGAGCACACACAGCTGTGAAAATATGAAGCCAAACAATGGAAAACTTGTTTGTTCTGATCTTCTCACAAGTCTTATTTGTATGTCCAACATATAATATGTGTCTAAGGCTCACAGCCATGGTGCAAGTTTCATACACAATTTTCATCATTTATCTGACAGGTATTTATGCTTGAATGTCACTGTAGTTAAAGAAAATCGGTAACATGAGTAAGGATAAGAATCAGAATCTCAATAAACTGATCAGTGATGCTATTGTACACCTCTGCACAATACTCCTAATATATTTAGAAACTGAAAAGACTGCTGCGTGAATTTCTGTTTCTATTCCCACTCATTTCTTTGCTGATGATTTCTATTAAAGTTATTTGTAATATGCACATCTGTTTTGTTGAATACTTGAAAACTGGCAAATCTCAGAAGTTTCTATTCTTCTGGACAAGTACATATAACCACAATGAAATTTTTATGATTTGAAATAACTTAGAACTGTAAATTCAGGAACAAGACAAGAAGATGATGTTGCAACACTAATTTTCATGGGCATATATCTTGTAGAAGTTCCATAAGCTTGTTTGTAGTAATCTTTATTTTGGAAATAGATTAAAAAAACCCAGCGGTATCAACTAAAGATCACCCAAGAGATAAAGAACATGTCCACAATGTGCAAATGAAAAAAATACTGACTGATAGTTAACAAATTCTTATATACATAACATCATTATTCATGGATGATAAACTGTCCTATCAGTTGCTAAGCATTTAGTTGGCAGCAGATGAAAAAGAACTCTACTGTTGATTCTGGCACAGAAACTTATCGTTACTCAGCAACATAGTTATGAGCATTGTAAGTACTGCATGTGGAAAAACCTACAAGCGGCTCTTTGGGTGTGCAAGTGATTAAAATTCCATGTACTTCATTGTGTAAGGTCAGCTGTAAATGCTCATTAAACTTGAGTCTATGTCATATCTCAGCTGCTTAGCCCTTGCTTCTTTTCTTGGAGTATCTCCTCTTATTCGTCTGAGCGAGAATCTTTAAAATAGTCCTCTGATTGTGCCCTGGTAGAGATCAAATGCAGATCTCCAAACTGTCATGCCCTTATACCTCACTTTTACTTGCTTAGATGGCAACAGTCCTGTCTAGGACGTGAAATGGAGTGAATTCTCGGCTGAACAACAGTCATTGTAGCAAAGGTCATTTGTATCTCAGTCACATAAATGTCTGTGTATAGTATGTGTGTCTTTGAGCATCTTTTTAAAACAGAATGTGCTAGAAATGGCAGTGAATGTAGAAAAGTTAGCTTAACATTGGGTTTTTTTATTTGGAAAATGAAAAGAAAGAAGTGGATGGTGAAAAATAAGATAATTCCTTACTTTTTAAAAAATATATAATCCCTTAAGGGAAAAACTGAAGTCAATTTTGGCAGGGCTGGGATTTCTATCTCTTCCAGATGACCAGGCACCCTGGTCCAGCAGCATCACCAGCAGCCTCAGAGCGCAGGGACACCCATTTGAGGTGCTGCATGTGCTCTGTTGTGCTGCCACTGCCACTGCCCCTAGTCCCACTGCCCACACGCAGCAGCCCCTGGCCTCACCTGGCCCCAGCTGTCGCTGGGGGGGTTTTCCACAAGCTAATGCCTTATAAAAGAAGCAAAGGGGAAGAGGAGTAGCCAGGCTGCCGCTGGGAAGTACCTGGAGCCAAGGCTTCTGCTTGCCTCTTCTTTTTTTCCTCTTGGTTTCTCCACAACTCTTCCCCACCTTTTTAAGAAAAATAAATAACAATTAGTGTCCTCATTTAAGTATGATTAGTTGTAACTTTGGTAATGTTCATTGTAATTAAATGATGGTTTAAATTAATCTTAAGTACTTGCAACCCACTGGTTTTATTTGTGGAGGTTTTAGTGTGAGTGTTAAGTTTGGATCCCGGATCTACGGATGATGATTAGATTGAGAAACATGCATAAAAAGTGTAGTCAAGTCAGGGAATAAGGGTACTGAATTAATTTTAAGCCTGCAGTCACAGTACCAGAAAAAAAGCAGGTTTAGCTCTGATGTAACTGGTGGGGAATGGACTGCTATACAGAGGTGGATCCATGAACCCATTAAACAAGGTAGAGACATGCATCATCAATAGCAGGTGGATGGGAGAAGTGACTTGAGCTGCTCTAGCCTGTAGGAGAGCCATAGCTCAGGCATAGGGATAGGGGAAATGCTGTGCCACTCTTTATTAGTCAAATATTTCGCCTCTGGCAACGGCTAATACTATGTGTTTCAGGGAAAGGAAACTTGTAATAGGGGATCACTATGCTGCAAAGGAAGATCATCTCTTGTAGCAAAGGATGAGTTGACATCATGCAATAGTAAAACTGTATTATGCAAGAATACATATTCATCTCATACTCTGGATTACTATATTATTCAATTAAAATTTATAAATTAGTAATGGAGTAGCACAAGAGGAGACAATAATCACCATATACAGCTGGATTTAGTTTTGAACTTCATGCACAGGGCCCATTGCCTCACACACATGAGAATATCCAGGTGTTCCCCACTCATGTAAAGGGCGCTGATCTCAAAAAGAGGAACATACCTAGTGTTATCACAGCAGCTGAATAGGCCACACATTTTATGGTTCCATTATCTTTAACTGAATTTGCCTTGATATCAAGCGAGCATGTAGCCTGGTTACTAATGAGGTTTCAGACCTTCATATCCTCCTTTCCCCTCTCTTCCCCAATATCCACAAAAGCTGTTAAAAGAAATGTGCATTCCTTTCCCTTCTCAACGTGTGGCTAATAGCCATTTCCACCTTTCTAGTGAGTTCCTTCAGCATCTATCAGAGGGGCAGATTTGGTAAGGACTGGAGAACAGGAGAGCCACTGCCCATCCTCCCAGGTGATGCTTACCCAGAAGCGAGCACAGAGTTCAAGGCTCACTGCACTTTGCAACCAAGACACCCATCTGGCAGTGTTGGTGAGAGGGAGCTGCATCCCTGTCTCTCCTCTGAGAGCAGTGGTTGATGAAGGGCAGGACCTGCCCTCTCCTGCTTCTCCACAGCTGCGTGGGCTCTGGGGAGGTGCCCTGGGCTGAGCCCATGGGGAGATGGGGTGGAGGAGTGCCTGCTTTCCAGACCTTGCTTGGACACAGATGTCAGCCCAGCCTAAGCTTCTTCATCACATCAAGAGAGGTATTCACCCACAGGGCGGTAATTTTTCTTAATGACTTTGCTTTTCATGACAGCAGATGTCAGGGGCAGCGGGAGGGGCCTGTCCCACCAGGGGAGGTGAGCTGGGGGCTGTGGGTGATGGCCAGGCTGGCAGAGCACCAGGGGGGCAACGTCCCCCTGTGCCCAATCAGGAGAGCAGGGCAGGGCTGGTGATGGGGCTGGGGATCCCAGTCAGGTCCCTAGCGATGGGGCTGGTTGAGGCAGAGGCACAACCGTGGTGGAGCACAGGTCCATGACACATGGGGCAAAAGCAAGGGTATGAGCCTTCTCCTTAAATGCAGCTCCCTATCAAGGTGGGGAGGGACTAGCTGAGACTCTTCGTCCCATGGCTGATCCATGGTTCCGTGTACCAGGTCCCTGGGCACAGCCAGCCAAAGCTCTTGGCAGAGGAAAGAGGCTATTTCAAGTACCTCAGTGCTCTGTTTTTGCATCCGGCCCATTGCCTTTGGTGCTGCAGGGCAGGACTCCCCATGCCACAAACATCCTTTCTCCTTCTGCACATGTTGAGCTTTTCTAGGGCAGGGTGATGGCTGAAGGATGGCAGGACAGTCCACTGTCACCTTCCCTTTTCCTGTGTATCTGTGTCCAGACAGGCATTACTTGCTCTGAAATATTTTTTTCACAAAGTAACATCAGTGAGGTGACACTGGCTGAAAGACATTGTAGTAAGAACTTCAGAGTAACTGAGGGAATATTACTAAGATCTTAAGTAAAGCTCTTTTTGTTAAGTAAAGTAGTACAAGGAAAGGAAGGGATAATACAAGAATAATTGAAGATTAGAGAAAAAGAAAGACAAAGCCCCTGAGCTTTTTATAATATGTAACTAACCAGGAAATACTTTTTTCCAATAATATTCTCCTACTGCATAACTAAATTGTGATAATACTGCCATCATCTGGATGACTAAAAATATAATCCTGATGTTCTTGCTACTGTTTGGTAAAAATATTTGAGAAAGTAATAGAGCAGACTTCTGCCTAAATGAAAATTGTGTTGAATCACAGCAATGAATAAACAACTATTTTCAGGGATAGAGGACTGTCGCTGTACCTCTGATAGTCTCTGGATATAATGAGGCCAGGCTTATAGACCAACTCATGTAGCTGTGTGCTGAAGGGGTGTTTGTGGAGGAGGGGGGCAGATAGCCTTCAAGGAGTTGAAAAAGTGCTTGTGGGATGACCTAAAAATCTCTTATAGATCTTGTCTATTTTTGAGATAAATTCTTAACAAGGGGCATGAAGCTTCACAGTTTTCTTCTGAATATAAACTTTCATTAGAGTCATGTGTTTTTTTGAACTTGGAGTCTAATTTTTAGATGCCATTTCCTTCATACTCCTTTTCTTCATGTATTTCTTACTTCTAATGATAGCCAAATTTGTAGGTGTATATGCAGTAAAAGATTACCAGTATGAAATATTGTCACAGACTTAAATCTCATACCAACTTCGGGGCATAAGACTTGTAAAAACTAGTTTTTCAAATATTTTTATGTATTGTGCAAAACTTGGTTCTGCTTCTTATTTCTATATTCAGTAAGAGGCACTGGTTTTATTCAATTTTAAAATATGAATGATCCTTTCATGCATACATTTCATGTACTTGAGCAAGTTTGTTAAAAGAACTGAACATTCATTGACTTTTTAAATTAACAAGGACATAAATTGCTTGGAGAAGGGAAATCCACTTTATTTTTTGTCCATTAGAGAAAAGCACAACTTCCCCACATTAAAAAATAAACAGTCTTACTAATTCCTTAACATTTGAAGTCAGTCCAAATGGCATAGTGAAAAGATAGATAAAACCAGGAAACTCCATATTTTGTATTCATTCCTACTGATCTAGAAAATATATAGCTCTCTAAGGAGGGCTGTGAAAACATCTTGGGAATACTAAACAGACAAACTGCATAGTTTCAGAACAAACCTTTCCACAGAGGGACTCAATTACCATGACATCTTGAGACTGTCAGCAAGCTGCAAAAGACCCACTTTCTAAGGTCCTTCTGAAACTTGGTGTCGCTAACGGAATTTCACTTGCCATATCTGTACTTCAGTATGCAGTATATTTCTTATATACAGTATACTATATATCTAGAAATTATAAGAATAGAGAGAAGAGCAACTTTAATTTTAAAATTCCATGGTTCTTGCAGGATGAAACCTGTGAAAGTGATTACAATCATTGATCCTCATATGTACATATCACCATTTTTTATTGTATACTCTTTTAACAGGAATCTCCTTACACATCTATATAAATTAAGCAACCTGAAATACCTAACCCTTCTGCATATGTAGAACAATTAGGAAATAACCAGTAGCTAAAAGGTAGTAAATACAAATTAATATATTTTTCTAAAAGGCAATTATCCAGTTCAATACAAAATTATGGAGGTGTTGAACACAACATATCATTTGGGTGAGGACAAAGATGGTACGGATGATGTTTATATAAACTTATGTGAGCCCAGATAAGATAACCGCTAGCAATGATATGAACTTTCTTGTCTCAGAGTCAGTTGATCAAACACCACCAAAGTTTGCAAAGCTCAGAAAGCAAATATTGAGAGCTGCACTTAGTTGTGTTCATAGATGTAGTATTGACAAAAATCAGAAATAGAAGCAGAGAATAAACTTTGGAAGTAAATTTTGGAAATCAGTACACAAAGCATAAGCTTGGCTTCAGAAAAAGATGTGAACTTGCTACCGTCTTCTCAAGGACAACATTATGCCAGGTCATGTGAAATATTCTTCTAGGGAAGTTGGAAAAATATGGTCCTGGGCTGTTGCACAGCAGCTGCGTCTGTGGGAGTAGCCATGACATGACAGAGGAGCAATGAAGGCAGGGGCTGGTGGTGGTTTGGAAAAGAACAAACATCCCCTTTCTTTCTCTTAAAAGCTGTAAACAAAGATTTTGTGTTCATATATCCATGGAGGATTACTTTTTATTGCAATAAATATTTTTTTTTGCAATAAATGTTTTAATTTTGAATGATAAATAGTGGTTTTGTGCTTCAAGAACCAATTTTGTCATTGTTTAGGATACTTTAAAATTTTTCCCTGCCTCTGCTTTTCTCCTGCTTGGCCCTTGTTGCCAGTAGGAAGTAGGAAGAAGAAGAGAGAGAGTCAAGCCAGACCTGGCTATTCTGCCAGGCACCCCAGCAGGACTGGCTGCCTTCACCAGAAAAAGAGAAGCTGCACAGTCATAAGGGGTGAGGAGTTTCCAGGGTACCTCCAGTACCCACCAGGTGAGGAAGAAGGGCAATGCTGCCCCATCCATGCAGTGAACTCAGGGCACAAAGTATTTCTGTATTATCAGAGAAAAAAAATGGCCTTCAGCAGGAATCCAGGAAAGTGAATTGCATAAATGTTTTATGTAACAGTGTAGGTTTTTAAGAGGGTCACTGATACAAAACAACGTTATCCCTAGCAGTTTGAGGTGTCCATCATTTCAATTGTTAGTCTTTTAGAATAGAAATGTCTAAGTTATCTGAATATCAATCCAAAACTTTTTATCATTCAAATCTGAGATGGGATGAATTTCTCCTCTTCCTCCATTGACAGTGTTTAGGATTTCTAAACTTCCAATAAATATATTTCAATTAAAAGCTTAAAGTCTAATGGAATGAATCAAGCCTCCATGTCTTTTGATTTAGCCCACCCAGTAGTGGGGTTTTTTTTGTAGTACAAAATATTTTATACTAAAATAAAGTAACCAGCTTTTATTTCCACCATTTTATGTTTCATTAAGATTACACCAAACATGGGGCAAATATGACTGATTACAGGCAAATAATCCTTGATTTCAGTTACTGGTTCTTCATGGAACCTCTGTGACAATGAGACCCACAATTTAACAACTCACTTCAACGGAACCTAAACTGAGGTTTTCTGAGTTGTGTCTGTAGGTAGTATTTAAACTACATGGAGTCTGAGCTATGCTCCTACATCTGTCTTTTAAAGCCAGAACTGTTTTCTTGGATAGAATTCTGAGTCTCTTGCTAACCTGTCAATACAGTTCAATGCAGTACTAAAAACCTTAGATGCTTTTGCATCTTAGGAAGATAAATGTGCATTGAGGCATCCTGAAGACAAAACTGGAGCTTTTTCCAAATGTCTAAGAGATCTGCATAAGGGACAGAAGGCTGTATTTTCCCTGTGGCTCATTCATTTCCCCATGATGTGGTAGCTAAGAAGCTGAACATCCAAAACCCACAGATCTACTATAAGCAAATGCTGTCAGTTTGGAAATAAAATTAGCAAAAAATTTCCAGCGAAATGAGATTTGTCAGGAAACATCAATTCATTGACAGGGAAATGTTTCAAGAAAATGTAGTTTTGTGACAGCTTTCTTGGAAGCTGTTTAACTGCTGGGTCTGGGCAGCCTTGCCATGAAAATAGTATTGGTGGTGGGGACTCTGCAGTGTGTGTGATGCCCTTGGTACCCGGAGATTGTGAGGACCCTTAAAATCCAGGAGGTAGGTCTTCTAAACTTGATTTTATTTTAAAAAATATTGTAAAGTAATGATTTAAAACAATTCCTTTCTGCAGAATATGTCAGCATTTCTATCTTGTCACAGCTCCCTCTTTCCCTTTCAGACCCAAGATATTCCTGGGGTTGGCACTGAAAGGATCCAGCATCCAGTGACCCCTATGTGGGGCACGATGTCCCTCCCACAGTGTCCCTCCAGTCTTCTTAGCTCCCATCCCTCACTCCCTGCCAGAGCTGATGACTGCATCCACACTCCCAGTTCTTCTCCCATTCATCAGGATTGGCCGGACTCCTCTGTAGCAGCGCTCAGGTTGGATGAGAGGGCAGGAGGTGCCTGATATCAAACTAGATGGTACAAAACTATGGAGACATCTGAGAAAACTCCCACTGCTTTGACAGAAGGAAAAGTAACCTACAAACTTACTCAAGTCAGAGTGTGCTACTCCACTACTAAGGAGAAGAGAGGTACAAGCACATTGCTGTATTACTATCTTTTTTGCAATATTTTCTTTTTTTTTTTGACGGTTAACTAGGGTTGGAGGGGAGTAAATAGTATAACATAACCCATTACAAGAATGATACATGTGCAGCAATCTACTCAAACTGCCAAAGATCACTATACAACTTTCCTGATCTTTCACTAATTCTGGCTTTTTAGTAAAGCCTGTATGCCCCAAATCAAAGTTATAGTGTTTTTGTTTAAAGGGAGAGGGAGGATTGTTTCTTGGTGATTTTCCGCTGCTTACTGAAACAGGATATTTCATATAAACTGTGGTTGACAGTTTTGAGCAACTGGTAATTCCAGGAATCAAACTGTGATCACAAGGAAACCATTCAGAAAATATTATCTCCTTTGGATTTGTTGCAATATTGTGCATTCACAAGAAAATTCTAAAATTACTGATCTGCAGACAGAAATGAAATTGTCCTGTGTGGTTTTTCACTGCTGTTATAATCAAGTCTTAAAGTAGTCTTTAGGAAGTGTGAGCTCTGGCAAAGTCCTGGGATAAAATTGTTCAGAGTACTGATGCAGGAAAGGATGGCTTGTAACAGGAGCACTTGAAGTTGCAAAAGGAGGAAAACTAAAGGGAGATAGGGAAAGAGCAGGGAGGCTTAAGGCATCCATGAGGAAGGAGCATTCTCACATTCTTATGTCTCCAGTTCATTAGTATCCAGCTGTGATTTATGTTACCCCAAGAAAGTGCAGCAAAAGAAACATGTTTCTGACAGCCTTCCTAAATAATGTCCTGTCTGTCTCAACCCACTTCTCCAGGCCTTATGAAGGAATAAGCTCAATGCATATTTCTACTTAGTTAAAGTGTGCCTTCGATGCAGAGAGTGGTTTGACTGTTCAGCGTACTAAGTCCTGAAAATTGATAGGCAAAATTCATTTAAATACAGTGAAAGCATATTTTATTGGACTTAATTAATCCATTTGGGAAGGCAAATGGATCATACGTCCCTTCTTCCTAGTTTACTTAATATATTTCATCAAAGAAAAATCTGACTTTATTTCATGAGTCTGTATGGTTTTGTCTTTGTCTTGCTAGGCCCACACAGCATGTCTAAATCTCACTCTCTCAGCTCACTCACAAGAGGCAAATGAATCAAATTCATTTGGAAGTTAAAGCACTGCTTTGAACAGAAGGAGTCTTGAAAGTAATTAAACGTGTATAGATTGGTATTTGGGAAGTTTAATTTATTTCTAATCTTATGTAGAGTATGTGAGTATATTGATGAGTTTGTGTCCTTGAAAATAATACTCATTTTAAAAACTAATCAAAGGTAATGACTTTGAGTATTGTCCTATAATTTTATCCAAACTTTATTGTTGTTTCTCTTTCTCACTACCACTGTTCAGCATAACAGAGAAGAAGAGCAGAGTAACAGGAAAGGACTATGAAACATCCAAAGAAATTCAGTATTTCTATATAGTGGTTTCTTGCTTTGGCAAATATGTCACATTTCTTAGTGTAGTAATCCCACTGATATATAACTGAGAATGATTTGAACATGAGCATGATATAGGGATATGTCATGTATATCCAACATGTGCATAATTTGTAGATTTAGGCTGTATAATAGTTTTACTAAATCAGTAAAAATTGTTAAATAATAATATTAGAAATGTATGTTGTGCTTTATTTTTACAATTCTGTGAATTTATTAAACATCAGTGATGTCAACTTTACTTTCAAAATCTCATTCTTCATTTTCTGGGTTAAGAGGCAGAAGGTAAATGTGTAAAAAGGCTTTTTCTGTTAGAATGCTGGAAAATGTCAGGAGTTCATGCTGCTTAACATTTCCAATGCCAGAACTGAGCTATGTTTGAGCTGACTGTATTTTTGGAAACCCAACTGAAAACAGAATCAGAGTCTAAATCCTATAGTTGGATAATGATGCCCCTTGAATGGTACATGAATTTTTCTGCAGAAAGAAGATTAATTGGTTAAACATTTAGGTATCTGTTCCGAGGACTAGGAATTAATAAAGAGCAAAATTCCATTATATAAAATACTGTTTAGATTAGTAGAGTTGTGCTGGTTCAAACCGGTAGTTAATTGGTCTATGTCTTAGAATTAGATAACTAGTCAGATAACTAGTTAGGCTATCTTTTCAATAATATACTAATTCTTGTAATAGAAAAGTAATAGGAAAGTGTACACCTCCTGTCTGGCAGTCAGGTCTCTCATTATGTTGTTCTTAAATCCTTAAAGCTCTTCAGTGAAAAGACAGGATACTCCTCACTCCCAAAAGGAATTTCATCCAAGTCCAGGCTAGATCAATAATGAATGTAAGTCACATTTTCCTGAACATTTGTTAGAAATATATATAAAATAAACTGCTGGTTGTTTCCTCTTTCTGCTGGACAGATGTGTTTACAAACTACTAGGAAAAGGAATTGAGTTGGCAGCAAATTTAACACGAAGTCAACATAGTGAATGTGTGTGGAGATATCTTAGAGCACTTTGAAGGCACTGTGGGAGCGAATGGAGAAAGTTGCATTTTTGAGTTTCTTTAGCTTTTGAATGGATAAATATCAAAATTGAATTATTTGTGAGTTTATTTTCTACGTATATTTTCTATTAATATTTTTAAGTGGTATCCTGTTACTATCTAGACATTGTGTATGCAGACTGACCTAAAGAGATAAGTAGAAAAGAGATTTGAATAAGGATGATATCAGTTCTTCTAAAGATTTTATTAGCATTTTACATTTTCTCCTCATTATGAATGATAAAGTTATATTAGGAGAAATAAAATATTAAGAGAAGAAAGAAGGAAAACAAGCAAATATAAAAAATCAGAACAATGAATGAGATGGAGCTAGGTGCAGGATGTAATGCAAAAGACAGACAAAAGTATGACATTGGCTCATGGACAACAGACTGAGTACACTGGTAGGATATTCAAAGCTACAAAGTTAGTATGAATGAAAGAATCATTAGGCAGATACTTTGCTCAACATGCCCCACACTAACACCGCAGACTCACACCATGAGAACTGAGAGGAAACCAACCACATAAAAATCCCAATATACTAAAAGACAATGTCTCTTCAGATTTCTGTATTAAAAATGGATCTTTTTATATCACATCTTCATTACAATGATAGTTGCCATAAAACACTGTTAAGTAATGAACTGAAATAGAAAATTAAATACAGGATCTCCCTATGATGTCTTTCCATCTTAAAGAAACTTTTAAAGTCATAAATATGTAGTAGAGTCATCTTTCATTGAGGCCAGATAAAACATAAATGAATTATATTTATGATGTTGAAAATCAGCCCTTGCCATGATCCTAATTATTTGGAGAGTAAGTAAGTTTTGCCACTGAGCAAAGATGATACTTACTAAATCTTTAATTTTTTCTGTTTGGAACACAAAGGTTCAGACACCACTTACTTCTTATACGGTGGAGGAAAAAAACACCATTCAACTCATAACTGTCTCTTAAATTCATATTTTTTGCCATAAGGATGTTCTTGTTGCTTGTGGTAAGAATTACATTTCTAAGTGGTCAATAATATTTCTTTTTGTGAGTAGTAGGCTAGACATTTTCAATATATTTCATTTTAAAGCATTTTAAAATTGAAGCGAAGTTCTGTAGTACAGCAAGTATTCTGCTTTATAAGGAGTTCACTGGCAATAAAAGCTTTAAGAAAGACATTTCAAACTTGCACACTAAAAGCAACTAATCCCAGTATTGCCTTAGAGAACTGAGGTTTTGTTTAATAGCTTAGGTTGACGGTTTGGGCCACAATTAGAAGTGTCTTCCTGACTTTCATGACAATTGTAAACTACTTCAGGAAATTATTCCTTTTTGAGTGGGCAAGGAAAAATGTTTAGAAAGAAATGTACTGCAGAGTCCACAAAATATTGTCTGCTGGCAAAATAAAAGACAGTCAGTAAACCAAAGGCTTTAGGCACTTAAGTGTGTCCTGGGTCTGTGAGAAAAGTCCTCAAAATGACTATTTCACAGCTAGGTGCCTGACAGAACTTCTGCTCATACACATGCCCAAAACAGCTGTCCCATTGTCATGCTCTGAGGTGCTCAGCCTTGTAGCTAATGCAATCTTTCTTAGAAGATTTGATTTAAACATGTCTGCCTATCTGATGTGGCTGACCCAGTCCAGGAGGTGAGCTTGCACTGTTGTCAATGCTTGCTACCTTGGGTTCCTTACAAAATGTTGCTGTCACAAACCGTTTCATCTGAAGCAGTATCTCTGTAGCTTGTACTGTATGTATTATAGTACTTTTTAATTAGTAGCTTTTTTGATTACCTCACCCATGCAGGAAGTGAGAAGCTTGCATTTAGTTCTCTCCTAGTGTAGATGACATCCACAGCCTTCATGAATGTGTCAACCTGCTAAACCAGAGGGCAGTTAGGATTCAATTATTCTCTGGATCCTTTGTTGAAGCCCTTCCAGAGGAGAATACAAATTCTTCTGGTCATGCAGCTGAAGCACTTTAAAGACATTTTAAAAGGGACAGAAGTGTAATATATATATTCTATGTTTCATCCATATTCAATTTCACTCTGAAGTTTTAAGTCCAAAGTGTTTCAATCCACTAAAGGACTAAATGCTAAAATATTAGTCTCAGCTCTTCAGTCCAAAATTTATATCCTAAAAACCTGCTGTCTAACTCTGAAAGAGCCTAGGGCCTATAGTCAAAGAAGTAGAAGAAAAAGTAGTAGAAGAAAAAGAGACCAGATGTCGCAGAAGACTCTTTAAGCTTTATCGACCTAGCTTTTGCTATGTAGGCTCAATCTGGTATGTGTCCTTAGAGCATGTACAAAAAGTTGGCAGCTGCAGTGGCTGTGTCCGTTTTCTCTGTGACTCAGTTTTTAGGGCTTTTACACAGAGTACAAGGGTCCTAAACCTGCAGTATTCTTCTTGAGTGGATCTGAATCAGTTCCTTCCAATTCTATAGAAGGAGCTCAATTTGTAGGCTACAGGATATGCTGGAAATAATCCAATTTTAAATGGTACTTAAACCATTAGCAAATTTTCACAACAGCCTTGCCTCCCCTCTGTCAGGAGAGATGTTAGTAACAGGGCTTAATTCCCACTTATATTGTATGGAAAATCTGCTTTGTAACTCCAGTGAGAGGTACCAGGAATGTAGATATTGCCTTTTTTTTAATTTTTACCCTGTATAACAATTTTTCTCTCAGGTTATTCAGTATAGATTAGAAGTATTAATAGGGATGTGTGAATCACCAAGAAGCTGATCTCTTCAGAAAGCCTAAGATAGTTTTAGTGAACTTCTGTAAAGGTCCTACTGCATCCTAACCAAGTGACAGGAGGTAATTTATCCTGGAAAGTCTGACACTCTTGAGACTAAAAGAACTCAAAGTTTAAGGCACTTTCTAAATCAAAAAAAAAAAAAAAAAAGAAAAAGAAAAAAAAAGAATGAAGGAATGAGGTCATAGTGTAGTCACTGAGGTCAAAAGAAATTGGAAGTTGGTAGGAAGTAACTGTTCTTCAGTCCCTAAGAAAACACAGAGAAGTCTTTCTACTAGAAAATGTATCTGCACTGGGGAGCTTTACTTCATCTACTGGTCTTCAGTTTTGGCGTCTCCTTACCTTTGTGCTTTTGATACATTGTAAATCTTGCTGTGATCAAATCCTACTGTGGGTAATCCATCGACATCAAGTTACAGAAGGTCATTCTGCTTAAGCAGCTTGAAAGTCAGGCATGTTTAAAAAGATAGACATTATAAAAGCTAAAACATTAGAGATGTTGAAGTGCTTTAGGTTGGAGGTAATATCTGTTTTCATCTAGATACAACTGTGGACTAAATTTGTGGTTCAAAATATATTTTCTCGCTCATCATATTTCATAAAATTGGACTGTCAGTCAATAAAACTGTACTGCAGTTTTGTGGAGCCTATGGAGGCAAGAGAAGGTATGGACATGAATAAGAGGCCTGAGGTTTAATCTGCATTTCTATGAGAGATTCTTCAGGAGGAAAGAAGAAAGCAATAATTGCATTAGGGCTCATTTGCACAGTGAGGGCCAGCTACTGAGTCACACACCCAGATTCACAGTAGCGTACTGGTCTTCTGGCAGGCTTTCTTACCTGGGGCAGTACATCCCACTCCCGCAGGTTCACAGGGAGCTGATGACTTGCCTCTGGCTACCGCCATGTGGGTGGAGCAGGCATCTTATTAACCGCACCCCACATAGCCTGTGAATCAGTGAAACAAATTTTATATGGGTAACTCCTCTTGCCTATTAACTTTTCTCCTTAGTAATATTTTATGATGTCTTTCTTGCCATTCTGTTTTCCACCCCACCATCTTCAGTTTGAAAGTGCTCGGTCTTCATCTCTATGATAAGGAGGCAGGGGGAAAGGAAAGTATGGATACTATGAACTCAGATTTACTGTGCCATAGCAGGTCCATTCCTTGGATATTATAATAAATGAACCTCAGGAGATGTGTTTCTGCTTTTCTGTTTTCACTGACGGCAGTATAAATTGTGTCTAAAGCTTTGACAGATCTTGTATGGGTGTTTCCATTTAGATGTAAATGTTGTTCCATACTTGCACTTTACTACCTGTGCTCTTAATATGGATACAACTTTTGCTGCACTGGAATGCATACACAGTTTTGCAAAAAGATAGTGTTCAGAGGGTAAGCCTATGGAGATGAAAACATGGAAGGAGATTTAACAACTTAATAGAAAGCTAGATTAAAGGGTGGCATCTTTTCACTGTATTCCTACCTCTAATAATGTATGCTCTGCCTCACCTCCACTCAAACATGTACGAAGCAGTTGCTCAGTCTCCTGCAAATGGACGTCCAAACAACATATAGGAAAAGGAACAAAGGAATATTTAGAGCCTTTCTTATTCCACCATAACCCACTAGTGCATCACACCTGGCACTAATGTAAATATTAGTCTTGCTGTATTTAAACAGATATTTTGAAGTACAAATATGAGAAGAGAGAAAATATGCAACCAGATGTGTAGAGCAGTGACTTATTTTTCTCATTTAGAGGCTGACTCTTAAACAACAGGTGTTTTCTCTTGTTTGTTTTTTACGGATATGTTAAAAAAAAAAAAAAGTAAATGAAGTTGATAAAATAATAGCTCAGTTGTCTCAGCACTGGACTGACAGCTAATACTGAGGCAAAACACTTTTTCCTTCCATGGCCTTATGCAGGTTGTTTGACCTCTCTGCCCTCTGACAATCTGCAAAGCCTACAGGAAGAATAATAGCTCTCTACTTCACTATGATATTTTAATTACTTGATGTTTGTAGATCACATTGAATTAGGGATCACTCCAGCATGAATACAACTCCTCATCAGGGGTAGAGGATAGTAGCCTTCCACTGCTGTCATTTCAGGGGTGAACCTGTTTCCTGCTTCAACTCATGCTTATAACAGTCATCATTTTCTCTTTTAATTTGATCACTCCTGGTCTCTTTGGTTTGGAAACAGTGACTTTTCCTAAGTTCTTTTGCATCACATCTACAATGGAATTATGACTTCAACTACTTCAGACATGTTTTTCCAGATTTTTTTTCCCAATTTCAGATGGGGAAAAACAATAATAACTATTTTTGTGAACAATAATAATTATTTTTTAATCTTATAATAGAAAGCATTTTTTTCAATTTTGCCCTCTACATTTTTTTTTAAATAATAAGAAATTCAGAAAACTTTGTTTATAATCACAAAATCTGATAATTTTTTTGGAAGATCAAACCAGGATATTTTCCATTTGGAAGTGGGGTGATCTCTTCACTCCAATTATTTCCCAGGTTTCAACACTGACATGATGGAGACTCAAGAAACCGAGTATCTGAGGTACATTTTAATTGCTGAATGAAAACAGCAGAACCAAAGTGTTCTACCTTATCCCTACCGTGTTTGGGTTTCCCAATACAAATTTTCTATGTGAGTACTGAGTTTTGAAAACATCAATTCTTATGATCACAGAACAAGCAGTTGTGCCAGACTGGGGCTTATCTTTGGAGGGCAGCTGTTAGAAAACCAGTGACTATAAGTCATCTGCAGGCTGCTAAAGTGCCCATAACTCCAATAACATAGTGCCTTTCTCACAGTGAAGATGCAGGTCAAGGTGCGATGGCTTAGAGCTACTTATACTTATGGAACTGACAACCAGTTGGTTATCTGCATGACAGGGCTTTTGCACTACTAACAAAAGTCTTTCAGAGAGAGCAAAATACAGGAAACAATCTGGCCTGTGTTAGGCACTGTGAAGAGTATCAAAGACAGAAAGCTTACCTGTTAGCTGGGTACATCACACCTTGTAATGGTAAGGGTTGGCGTGTCAGCATCAACAGAGGTTCTGGACAAAAAGAAGGATCCATCCATGATAGTAACAGAACCAACTGTCCAGAAAATTCCAACAGCACTGAAAATGCCTGTACCAGTTGCAGACTGTTTTCTTTTCGCATTATAAATGTACTCATATATTGCTAGTGCCAGGTACTAAACGCTTATATATTTTTAGCCCAATCTATGTTTTTAATTAATTTCAATTGTTTTTTTTTTTACCCCAGTTCTTCAAATTTCTTAACCCTGTGTTTAATTCTGTACTTTGCTGAAACTGGGTCATAATGTTGAACAGGAAACCATTATCGGATAGATTTTCTACTTTTTGCTTTACATTAGAAAGACAAACTGAGGGGAAAAAAAAAAAACAAAACCCACATTTTCAGAACATATGGAGAAAAAAGCAGCACTTACATAACTTACATGATATTTCTTGTATGACCCCATGAGAAATGCATGAAAGTATTTTCTACCCAAATCATAATAGACAGGACAGTTTTGTGATGGTGGGTAAGTGGACAGTTGGTGATAGTGAAGAGCTTCATGATTTCATGGTCACTGCAGCTAAAACATTTTCAGTTGCATCGATAATCAGTTGTTCACAACCATTATCTAAACACACCAGCAGCTTGCCCAAATACCTATTCATCCTAGTTGCAAATCATGTGTGTTATTTTTCCATCCAAAGTCTGCATAAGCTCCGTCTCGGTGATGCCAGGCTTGATAGCTCTGGAAGAGGACATTCTCTTCCAAATCACAGAACATGAACAAAAGATGATAAGCCATGGTGTCCTAGGCTGTATTCAAATTTTCAAGAAAAGAAGATTTAATGGCTAGAGCTACTTTCAAGTTACTGTAGAAAGTATAATGATAATTATAGTATAATACATTTGCTCACATCAATACCTCAGAATCAGCATCTAAATTGCTAAAATTACTTAGAATACCTAGCGGGAGCAACATCGTAACATAAAAATAAATTCTCAACTACTTGAAATGCAGAATGAAAAACCTGGAAGAAAAGGAAGAATGTGTTTTGAATCTACTAATGATAAATGCTCAAATGTTTTTCCAGACAATACATAAAAGTGATTTAAAAAGTTAATAGCTCAAGTTCTGTGGTTTATTCGTTATTATGTGGACTGAATAATGTATGAGACAAAGACCTGGCTCTACCCAATATCAGGAAACTAAATTCTTTCCTAAATCCAGTGACCTCATTTTGAAGCCAGTGTGATGTTAGGTGCAAAGTGTCTTCATGGATTTGGGCTTCGAACTTTCTGCCATTTGTGAGTCACGAGCTGAATTTGGCAAGGGATGCAAAGAATAATAAAGGCTTCTACAGGTACATCGGCCAGAAAAGGAAGATTAAAGAAACTGATAAATAGGACAGAACTGGTAGCAACCAACATGGAGAAGGCCAAGGAACTCAACAATTTTTTTGCCTCAGTTTTCAATGGTAATGTCTCTTCCTATGTCTTTCAAGTCCCTAAACCTCAAGGCAGGGACATGGGCAATTGTCCTGGTTTCGACCAGGATGGAGTTAACTTTCATTGGAGTATTTCATACCATGTAATGTCATGCCCAGGGATATAGGGGGGCGTGGTCTCTCGGGCGGTCTCTCGCTCAGGCTTGGGCTTGCACTGTTTGCTCGTCGGGTTGTGTTGTTGCTGTGGGGAGGTGGTCGCCGTGCTTGGTAAGCCACTGCTGCATTTTACCCGTTTCTTTTTGGACTCACTATTGTTACTGTTGTTCTCTTGCTATATTTAGTAAATTCTTTCTTTTTATTCAACCTACGAATTCTCTTCTTTTTTTGTCCCTTCCCTCTTTCACCGGGGAGGGGGAAGGTGAACGGCCGGCCACCTCAACAGCAATGAAGTACCTCTCACTGTAGGAGAAGATCAGGTTTGGGACCACCTGATGAACCTGAACATACATAGGTCCATGGGACCTGGCAAGATTCATCCCAGAGTCCTGAGAGAATCAGCTGATGTAGTTGCCAAGACATTCTCAATCATATTTGAAAAGTCATGGCAGTCAGGCGAAGTCCCCAGTGACTGGGAAAAGGGAAATATCATGCCTATTTTTAAAAAGGGTAAAAATGAGGATCCTGAGAACTACCCACTAGTCAGCCCTACCTCAGTGCCTGGTAAGATCATGGAACAGATCCTCTAGGAAGACCTGTTGAAACATGAGGAAGACAGGGAGGTGATTAGAGACAGCCAACACGGCTTCACCAAAGGCAGATCATGCCTGACTAATCTAGTGGCCTTCTACAGTGGAGTGACTGCATCAGTGGAAAAGTGAAGATCTACGGATGTCATCTACCTAGACATCTGTAAGGTCTTCGATATGGTCTTATAAGGGAGTGTATAAGAAAGACAGAGAGAGACTTTTTACCAAGGTCTGTAGTGACAGGCCAAGGGGCAATAGTTTTAAACTGAAAGAAGGTAGATTTAGATTGGATATAAGGAGGAAATCTTTTACGATGAGGGTGGTGAAACACTGGAACAGGTTACCCAGAGAAGCTGTGGATGCCCCATCATTTAAAGTGTTCAAGGTCACGTTGGACAGGGCTTTAAATAACCTGATGTAGTGAAAGATGTCCCTGCCCATGGCAGAATGGGTTGGACTAGATGATCTTTAAAGGTCCCTTCCAATGCAAACCATTCTATGATTCTACCAATATGTAAAAGAGCACAAAGGGCACAAAGGCTTCTGGAGAAGATTAAAAAGGCAATATATTATGACAATACCACAGGCAAGAACTCTGATCCTATTTCAGCCAATCTATAATCATTTTCACCACCCGAGGATCTCCTTATCATATCTATATTATACCCTTCATTTGCATGACTAGATAATTCTGATACCCACTCTCATGGGCTGAATGGCCTCAATATAGAGCTAGTATCATTCTATTTTCATGCAAACAAACATGTGTGATGTCTTTAAGTGTCCTTTCTGGCCTCAAATTCAGTTATACCAAGGTTTCCTCACCTTTTTGCTGGGCATCACTGCTTGTGGTGGCAGCAACAAGAACCACCAGTGATGGCAACAGCTGGGCTCCATGACGTGCTGCGTGCCATTTTCAAGTGGCTGGAGTGCTGCTAGTTCTACACATAACCATGATTTGTATTACATTATCTGACAACAGTACATCTCTTGGGCTACAACATGCACAGATTGTTGTTGTGTGCTTAAGTTAGGAGATGGGAACATACAGCAGCTGAATAAGTCTCTCGGGAGATGCCATGGATTTTAATGGATCCCTACAAGTTTCTCATGCAGGCAATTGTAGCTGACTCTTAGGCCAGTACAGCACAGATAAAGAGTGGGGAATGAAAGAAGTATTTGCAGAATCTACTGAAAACAGCTATTTTTGGCAAAACTAGCTCTCCGTCTATTTGATGGACATCACACATGTTTGTACCTCGGATCCTAAGAGCTACCAACCAAAATCATTCTGTAGCCAGGACTCACAACATACACACTGAAGAAGTACACAGAATGATCAGCAAGCTGGGAACATCAATCACAGGTGAGGGATGTTTAAAACTCCCCTGGGGTTAAATATTTCAGGTCCAGGTGTCTTGGGGATCTTGTGATATGCCAATGTCTTGCACTAGGATTAGCCAGAGAAAACAATGAGAATCTTAAAAGCCTTCATAGCTTGAAGGTGCTGAATGACTTGTGTTCATCACCCTAAGGAGACTCTGGAAGAGCAGACTGAACTCAGATCCTGTCAATGACAGGCATGTGTCCAAATCAACAGCTCGGTTTTACTATCTCAAGTAGCCTGTTTAAAGTTCTGATGTTTAGAAGAGTTCAGGCTTTAATGTGCTGTCCAGGACATAGTGACATGTGAGCCCGTGGAAAAGCTGTAAACCTGCACAGGACTTTCAGTTTCATAAACCTAAACCAGCCATGGGTATGTAATGCACTGTAGAGAAAATGTACTATGTTTTTAGCTTGAAAACAAAAATAAAACAGTTTTAGATAGACAAAACCCCAACAGTTTTAGATAGAAGAAACCATTTTAAATAGTATAAGCCAGTAAAACCTTGCCTATTTCCCCCTGCTATGCCACACACACAATGGGCAAAGCATTACATGTTGATGCTGAGATCCTTAATTAGTCACTTAACTTTTTAATATAAATATATATAATTATATATTTTTATATATCTTTCTAAACTAGAAACTGAGAATACTGCTATGTCAGAGGACAGTAAAAATCACTAACCTTAAAATACATTTGGCACAACAAAGACTCAGACTGGCTCTATTGTCCCTTTGCTCCTACTACCTGTTACATCCTACTGTGACCCGGATTGTAAGGCAGGTGAAGCAAGATCTGTAGGTCTGTTTTGTGCATAGGGCCAGGGAGCCATGTTTGTAACATCTGTATGCTACTCTGAACAAAGAGCAATTGCTTGTTGAATCTCGTTACACTAGAATGGAATAGTGCCTACACCGAAACACATATTGTACTTGCATTTTTTGGTGTCAGGTCTCCCTGGGCTCAAGAATCTACTCGTCAGTAGCCTGACCCAACCAATTCACAACTCATCTTACAATTACCTCATTTTATCTTGATTTTTTTCTGACATAGTGTGTTGCCATCTTCCCTAACATGCAGCAACACATTTGGTGGTGAAATTTCTCAACCGGTCTTTTTGTAGCCACAAGCTTTGGTCAGCTGTTGGGCTACCAAATCATAGCAGTGTTTCAGCTACAGTTTTCTGCTGTTTTCTTCTTACAAAATTAAACTCCCTTCCACCTGGATTGTATATTTCCCTCCTTTTCTTGAGGTTTTCTTCTTCTGCCTTTCTGGAGAACTTTAAGAACAGACTTTTTTATTTTCTTAGAAGATCTTATAATGCAGTTTGGAGCTGAGTACTATCAGGTATACGCAGCTGTATAACATACTATACATCTCAGCCCCATTTTTTAAAGCAAAACTATGTAGCTAAACATACACTTGTAAATGCATATGTATAATTCTTTTGCTTTGGATGCTAAATCTTGAGTCATTTTAATCTCTGGTCAACACACATATGTCAATCCCTTTTTTGTTATCCAATTATAGTGAATATAGTTCTCATCATATGGTGAGAATTTCAGCCACCAGTTCTGACAGATCCGGCTTTGTTCTCTTCTGAACAAGTAACAGCCACTGAATGCATGTATTGACATCATATTGCACAAACTCAAGAGATTTTAAATGGATTTAAAATTGAAAGACTGAGTCCATTTGCTAGGGCAAATGGTACTGAGAGAGAATTTATTAGATTCACTTGGTAGATGGGCTGCCTGGACCTGTTTTTAAGGAATTCTTTCTAAGTGGTTATTTCACAACAACCAAGGTTTTACTCTTGATACTGGACTGCATAATTGAGGTTATTTTCTTCTGTTACTCTTACTACTTTCTAATTACCTCCCTTTATTTCCCCTTTTTCCTTCAGTTTGTCAAACCCATAAGCATCATCTATAATGACTATGCTGCTTTCACTAATAAAACATTCCACCAAGCTCAGGTTCATCTGCTTTATTGCCCCAAATTTGATAATTGGTTTAGATCAGTTCAATATAAGTGGCATAAGCAAAGTGATGGCTTTGTGCGATTGCATGTCAGGTTTTCTCTTCTGTCATTGAAGTGAAGAAACAAACTGAACACTTCATCAGCTGTGATCTGCTTCTTATGTTGTTTCCAACAATATATTTTTTAATTTAGACTGAATAGAGAAGTAAACAAAGTCACAGTTTACCATGTTTGCAAGAACTCTATTAATATCCAAGCTAATATTTACAATCCTAACACAATCCATGTAATAAAGTTTCTACCAACATTATAAACACAAAAAAGGGTCCAAATGTAAATATTTAAACCACAGAGATCCTTATCCAGCCTAGGCTAGGGTTTATGGAGGTGGGAGCTGCAGACAGTATTTTAAGTCTTTTAGCCAGCTTCTGACATAGGGAAGGCATGACCTAACTCTGATGGAGAAGTTATACAGCCCATTTTTCCATCATCTGATGTCTCAGTTACCATGAGCCAGTTAAAAGGCTCACAACATATTCAGAATTTCAGTTTGTATATCCAAGACTCTTTTAGACACAGACATCTTACAAATCTTTCTAACACATTCCTATTTTTCAGTAGCTCTCAGTTGTATTTTCATTCTCCATGGCAAGATATTTTTGGCTGGAGTGACTGATTATCTTGGTGTAGTTTTAACAATACTTTTAGGAAAACAATTATTTTTCAAATGGCTTATGACTCTCAGTAAACAGAATGAGTCATATTAACGGATGTGGTATTGCCTGTTACCAGATGTAAGCATACTGCTATCTTGTGACTTCCTATGCAACCTAATTGATTGGCATATGGCTGTCATCCTATTTGTTGCTCTATTTAAGTAATGCAATCACTACGGTGACTCCAAACACACATTTGGTAGTCTAATGCAGTGGGCAAAGCTGACAAATGTTGTAAAAGGGTAAATCATTTCAGAGGGTCTATAAGAATTACGAACCACATTTATGGAGTATTTACTGCTATGGGGATCTTTGAGTGTCCTAGTAGGAAATAAAGTAAATTGGCTACTGTCATAGATGCAAAAAATACCACAAAAGGTCAATACAGTTGGACTATTTGTAAAAAATGATATATACATACAAATCGATTTGTTTACTGTCAAAGAGGAAGAGACAGTATAGAAGCAGAACTGTTCTTTCCTTCCCCCCTGCCTGCATCCCCCTCCTTCCTGCCTTCTGCCTTCCTCCCTCTCCCTTGGCCTCCCAGCCCTTCTTACCCCCCTTTCTTCCCTGACATAATGTTTGGCTATTTTTCTTCTCATTGTAGAAATATCTGGGATTATACATATAAACTCAGGTTCTCTACGGAATTGTGAAAGACAGAAACTTAACTCCCTACTAGTTTTGTGTCATTGACATGTGATTCCATGGAGTTTCTGATAAAATGAAAAAGATTAATGATAGTTATTTCAGTAAACTATTTTATCTAAAAATCCAGTGTCGTTTCAGCGACTGACTACTAGGATGCACTGTAACAGGACCTACTAATTTTTCCAGCAACTAAACAGTGACTCTTGGCAAAATCTGAGGAGTTTTAATAAATATTTATTAATAATTACTTAATGTTAATACATGCTTTTTTCATTATAAGCATTCCCATAAAATCTGCAGGTTTTGATAATAGCAAATATAATAGCTAATAACATTGAAAATGGCACCTCCTTCTTTGTCTTAAGATAAAGTATAACTGAAGCTTTTCTGACGTTCTGTTTTCACATCATACTTCACCCAGATTAATGCATACACATATTTTGACATACAAGTTTCTGTATGTTCTTACGTCAAATTGAGCACATTTGTAAAGAAGACCAGATAAAATATGTTGATTAATATTTTTAATTCCTGAGTATACAGAATCTGTCTGAGACTCAATATAATATACTCGGGGAAAGCATACGAGCTTGTTAGACTTAAGAGGAAAAGAAATTTGTAATAGCTTATACTGTTTAGCACTGAATATAGGATATTAGGAAAAAACAACTGTTTGTCAAGTATTAAGACAGTTACAAAATTGAGGAATGAGTCCTAGTTACTTTAATCTCTTTAGTTTTGAAATCAAAGGGACACATTTTCCATTGAAAGAATCCCATTATGCCTTTCTGGGTTGGTGAAACTGCAAAAATACACCAGACATACCTTTTATGTGCCCAGTATTTGAGAATCCGGTGCGAGCAAATACTGGCTTGATGCCATCTCTCTTTCCCAGGGCAGTTGCAAAGCATGCTAATGTTCTTGCTGCTGAACCAGTAAGTCAAAGACTGGTACAGCCTGTGTATTACTGGAAAAATTTTGATGTTCTTCTAATATCTGCTGGAAATCACAGTCGAGGAGAAATGAAGGATTTTGAATTTGTTTGAAAGATATCTTCTGGTTTGGTAAGACTAGATGAGGTGATTCACAATGATTTGTATTGAAGTAGTTCTGCCAAAGTCTTAAAATTCTTTAAATTATATACTAATGCCTTAAATATACTGGATAATATACTTCACATTGCCATCCCATTGAAGACAGTCCTATCCATATTTATAAGAATTTTCACTAAGTAAAAATATCTAAGAAGCAAGGGTGTAATGCATTGTTTGCAATGTGACTTTAACTTTTTTATTTTAATTAAATGAAGTGATAATGAAACGATACATGAAAAAAAAAATCTGTCTTTTCATGAAAACCACACATTCATGGAGAATATAGAATAAGCTTGAACTTAATACAGGTCTTCTCTTTAGATATATATTCTACATTATTTTAGCAACATAAATCTTGCTTCTTGCTTTGAAATCTAGTGCAGTATCTCTGTTCCAGAGAGCAGAAATGGAGTCATTAGGTAGAGAAAATGTTGAAGTAAAATCAACAAATTATCCAGGGTATATTCAGCTGGATGTATTTGGACAATATTTCTAATTTAAATCTTCTAATTGTGAACTTGCCAGATGGTTTCACCTTTTACAGTGCTGCGTACCTGGTGTGTTTTGACATTATGCATGATCTATGCATATGTTTTCTCATCTTCTGTTTATAATGAATTTCATTAAAGCACAACTTGCCTTCAAGAAAGAAAACACTTGAATAGTATTTCACTAGTTTCTCAACTATTTTGCGCTCTCCCTTCCTCACAGTACCACCATACGAAGATACACTCTAAAAGCCCCTTCTCCTACCTCTCCATTTATTCCTTTTTTACTTTTTTTTCTTTTAATTAATCTCAGCTCTGGACTCACTAGATGTGATAGCTAAAATCTTTGACTTTACCACTGCTAGACCTTCACACTTTCTCCATTCTATGGAAGGTATTTTTACTAAAATATCATTGCATTTATCTTTTCCTTTTATTTTTTCAACTTTCATTCCCTTTGCTTTCTCTGCTGCTTTTGATTCTGTAATACTATCTGACTTTTTTCTCTGCTGTGTTGTCCTTTTCTGCTTATCTCTGTATATACTATTACCAGTTGCCACATGACTTATGGAGCACTGCCCGTTTCCTCCCCAAACTCTCTGACTTGTATTACTCCTGCAATGGAATAATAAACTTTTCACAGGTAGTCTTCCTAATCCTTTAGTGTCAGTATTAAAAAATTAATTATTAAAATGAATAAATTATTTAGGTTTGGATCCTTGTGGTATTCAAGCATCTAATTCCCATGCATTTGATATGAGTTTATTTTAAATTTGGTACTCAGTGACTTTTAGATACTAAAGAATGTTTTCAATACTTATGTGACAAGGTCTATAAAAGATGCTGCAACATTTATTTCCACGCTGTATGCAGCCTAGACCCTCCTCTGGCTGACACAGTTGCATCTTTGAGGTCTTTCTTCATCATGTTATTCTGTCTCTTCCTTGCTTTTTCCTTAAGGGGGGTATCTAAGAGTTAGGGACCTAAATATCCTTGAAGAACAGGTCTTAGTGGTTCTCAGCCTTGCCATGGTTTAACTCAGCTGGCAACTAAGCCCCACACAGCCGCTCGCTCACTCCTCTGTGGTGGGATGGGGGAGAGAATCAGAAGAGTAAAAGTGAGAAAATTTGTGGGTTGAGATAAAGACAGTTGAATAGGTAAAGCAAAAGCTGTGCACGCAAGCAAAGCAAAACAAGGAATTCATTCACTACTTCCCCTCGGCAAGCAGGTATTCAGCCATCTCCAGGAAAGCAGGGCTCCATCACACCTAACGGTTACTTGGGAAGACAAACGCCATCATTACGAATGTCCTCCCCTTCCTCCTTCTTCCCCCAGCTTTATTGCTGAGCATGACATTGTATGGTATGGGATATCCCTTTGGTCAGTTGGGGTCAGCTGTTCTGGCTGTGTCCCCTCCCAATTTCTTGTGCACCCCCAGCTAACTGGTTGGTGGGGTTGTGTGAGAAGAAGAAAAGGCCTTGACTCTGTAAGCACTGGTCAGCAGTAATTAAAACATCTCTGTATTATCAACACTGTTTTCAGCACAAATCCAAAACATAGCCTCATACTAGCTTCTATGAAGAAAATTAACTCTATCCCAGCCCTCTGGCACAGCTCTCATGCTTTACTTGTAAATCCCTACCCCCGGAGGGATACAAGAAAAAAAGTGCAATCAAGCCATCAGGAAAAGAGAGAAGGAGACATCTTTGGAACACTGCTAGTCTATGTTTGAGTAATCAAAAGCATGACTTAACTCTCAGGGCAACAGAAAGGATTACAATGAGTTCATTAGTCCCATTAAATGTTCTGAAATTAGGTCCTAATGTACACCTGGAATTCTTGAAAGTGCTGTTACTTGTGTAGCTGCCAGTTTTAATATTTACAGAAGAAAAACCCTACAAATTGCTATTTGGAAGAAGTCAGAACAAACAGGAACTGATCCCAAGAGGCTTTTTTGGGATTTTGGGGAAGAAGATGAAAGAATAGCTTGGTTTGCCGAGTCTGGCAAAATTAAGGCTACAAAGGGCTACCATTGTCCTCTTCAAAGTAAATCAGAAGGATAGATACCATGGTGAGGAAGGAATTGCTTAAAGCAGAAGACAGTGTTAACCATGAGAAAATGGTCATCCCTAGATCATGAATAAATTTAGTTTGGAAATTACAGAAATGTTCCTAACTATAAAGGCAGTAAGGTATTGGAGAAGCCTTCTAGCAGGAGAAATAGGGGCAAGAAATGTAACTGGCTTTAAGGTAGACTTTGTCACGAATAACATGGTGTGACAACTCAGGTTATCAGATGACTGAATTTAGTGACTGCAGAAATCCCTTTTTAAAAATGATTCATTTTGAAGTTTCCCCACAGAAAATGTCATGGTGATTTGAACTTCTGATTTTGAGGTTTTCTGACTGAGAACCACTATTCAGTATCCACAAAATTCCAACCATGTTCATATTCATGAATCAGTGCACTGTATTGTCTAGTTACCCACCGTAACAAAAGTCTGTGAACACAACACATTTCATGGTTTAGGCACTGTATGGTGACCCTGCAAAATAACTCAACACCAGTAAGCCCACAAAGACCAATCTTTCTCAGGTTCCATATTTTTAAAAGATAATCATGTTGTAAAGTTTCAACTATCATTTAGGCTATTTTTGTGTGTGCACCTACTTTGTATTTACTGAAACAGAGACTCCATATCCTGTGTGTGCCTGTACTTCGTATTTACTGAGAGACTCCATATCCAAAGACACAGATAAATAGAATTATGTAGTGATGGTAGACAACTTTTATAGGGAGAAATATCTAAGTTGCTTGATTGCTGAGAGGTTAGAAAGCTCTTCTTCATCTGTCTCCTTGAGTCACCAAGCTATCCTGGTCGTGAACAGAGCTACTATGGCTGAGTTACAATGCTTGGTGGGTTTCAGCAGGCTGGGGAAAGATGAACTGCAGAATCAGAAGCTCCATCCTTGTCAAATGTCAATTTAGGAGATTTTATCTAAATTTCTTTACCTAAAAATAGATTTAGATAAAACTTTAACTAAATTAGAATAAGTATTTTATCTAAATATCTTGGTGTTGTCCAGCTTTTACTTGATCAAAACGATAGAAAAGCTATGTGCCTCTCTGAACCACTTTGAAAATAAGTAAGGCTCATAGATTCTAAAGCAAGAAGATTAAATCACACAGAACTTAAATCTGTGATACTACTTTGAGTATGAGAGCTCCTTTCCCCAGATTGCACAATTATGTATTTTAGGATATGTGGTAAAATAATTTGATACGTGCTAGCACAGGGAAACATTGTTCTGTATCAAAATGCTGGCCACAGCAACTGTTCCAGCATCAGAGGACTGTGGAGTCTGACTTTCAGTCTAATGCAGGTGGGGCCAAAGCCATTTGAGAATTAGATCAAATGAACCGAGCAATTTTGTGGCACTTTTTGAAAATAAGGTGCAGAAAACAAAGTATGATTTATCCTTCAAAAAGAAAGCACATGCAACTCTTATGCTGCCCCATATTGCATTAGGTATTGATCACAGTCCACTACTTTTTATATGGCAATTCTAAATTTTGAAACATTTATTAGTAAAGTGAATCTTCATAAGTAGACAGTATTCCTCTTCAGTGATGTTTAGATTTTCCATTAAAAGCAATTAGTTCACTGCAAATAGGTAAACAAGTACCCTCCAGTGACTACCTAACAAAACTGAAACTACTCTAAGATATTGCATTAGAAAAAAAGTTCTGGTACGGACGGTACATTTGCATCCAGAAATGAAAATGGATGGGGTTGGATCAGACATATTAAAAAAAGAAAGCTTTGAGGATCAGTTCATGAGTATGGATGCTCCTCCCACACTGAGCAATGCATACCTACTGCTTTTAAATAAGTGTCTTGTGTACACAGAGTGAGCCACCAGATGACATAACTGGTGGCTTCACACGTCACAAGAACTTACTGATATAAGCATCAGATAAGGATTCAAATAGTCATATCTTTGTGTTCTTTATATATGTGTTGCTTCAGAGAGAAATCACCTGCAAACTTCTTGAATGGTAAGCGTAATATAGTTTTCCTGTAGCTCAGATTCTGTCGCTCAAATTTTTGTTGGGCCTGTTTTTCTTTTGTTTTGAGGGAGCTTTCTGTGTTAAAAATAAAAGGTAGAATATTTAGAATTCATACTTAAATGTAAATATGGCATAATTTCAGCTAATTGAAGAACTGTATGATACATATCTTAGTGAATTTTAATAAAATCTACTTTTTCCAAGTAGGAAAATGCAGGTAATATACAAATAATATCACATCCTTTCATGTTCAGTATGACTTTACATTTCTTTGTATTGGCAAAATTTTTTCAGAATCTAGTTTTTCCTTTTGGCCACCAGACATTGTTTATTTTCCCCAGTAGATCCATATACTGGTAGATATTAACACTATTTCTAAGTAATGTTTGTAAAAATGAAATATTTAATTATATTTGTTTAGACTAAAATAGAATATTATTACTGAGGGTCTGGTCATAGATTCATATCTATTAAATATGAGACAGAAAATATATTTCAAACAAATACCCATATCTATTCCATCTAATGAGCATACAGAACTTAATATGAGTCAGTTAAACACAATGTCTGAATGAGTGATATGACTACCACCCTTCAGTGAGGACAGGAATGTCCAGGACTTGGGGAAATCAGGTCAAGAGTCAGCAAGTCTTAAAGACTAGCTAAAATATGCAATAATGTACTTAAAGTAATTTAATTAAGATATTTTGTCTTTTTCTTCTTTCCTGAATTATATTTGTTTAAACTAACTATTTTTAAAAGAAATTATATATTTCCATATTTTATAAATTCAGGTATGAAAGCATCATTTTCACTCAATTATATATGTAACCGTTTTCAAGATAATAGTTTCTTTCATTTCAAGAGAAAAGATATATATAGTTTAGTTGCACTATATAACATATTTTTTAATAATTCCAGTTTTTATCAAGTCTTTCTTTTCCTAACCTGATAGAAGTATAGTTTAGTATACCAAAAGTTCTGCTTCATGATTTCAGTGCAATGGCATGGGACAATTCTTTGAGAAGAAATAAAAGTGATATGGACATCTTTCAAAATAAATTACTGATATTTGAAAGAAATGAAAACCTGAGGTGTAATATGACATAGATAACAGAAACTGCATTCTATTTTGAAAGATTAATATTTTGTTGCAGTTATACCAGTCTGTGATGATCCATAGAAAGCATATATTGAACATTTCCAGTGTTGGCTGCTTCTGTGGTATAGATTCAATTCTTTATTCCCAGTTACTTATACAAGAGGTTCAGGTTAACAACTGGAAAGGTAGGATCCATGTCTCTCATATATTAGAAATGATGAAAGTGCTTTCAGAAAATGCTTGTATATAAGAGAGAGTTAAGTGAATCCTTAGTTCAAAAATTGAAAGTACAGTCAGCAGAAGCCAAGGAGAAGACAGACTTTGGTGGATAATATGTACAAAAAGAAAATAATGTCAGGGAAAGAGAAGAAAGGATTAAGCAGCCTTGAAATATAAATAGAAGAGCCAAGGGAGAAGAACAGGCAAGAGAGGAGATAGTAGGAAACATAGAGATATGGTCATAAAAATAAGTTTAAAATGCCAACATGAAGACAATTGGAAATAATGTGCACTATTGTTTTACTAATGCTTCTTTTCCATGCTTGAGGTTGCCACCCTTCATTTTCTGTGCTTGCAAACTGGTGACAAAGGAAACATCCATGAGATTTTCCATCAGTGGTTCCCCAGAACAACTATGAGCATGAAAAAGTTTGAGCACTCTGGTTTAGCAGTGAGATACACACCACACTCTTTCAGGAAAATAGCATCAGTATGTCCCCCATGAAAATGCTGACATGCATTTTTCCACATTTTTACCTGGTTTTATGATTCTAAAGTCTAGTTCATTTCTCTGTTTATGTGGGTTCCCTGTCCTGCTCCCCCTCCAAGTTGAGACTTTTCTATTTCATTCTGATTTCAAGCGCTTTCTGGTGCAAATCATCGGTGATATATTAGTTATTTTCTACAAACATGAGTAAGTATGGGTAGATTCACACTCACTTAGTAATTTGTAACATATTTCCATTGCTATTCTAATCCCTTAATGATGAAATTTCTTTTGGAAAGCATCTTACTTTATATCTAAAGAAGTATGTCAGATATCCTACACAATAGGTAAACTCCAAGACAGTGAGCTTAAAATTTACTGTGTATTTTTAATAGGAAATAATGAATGCATGGAAACATTCAACAGAATAATAAATAAAGCAGTTTATAGTTGTAATAAGGCATTATTTCTACTTATTTTGCCATTCTATTACTGTGTATGGTAAGCTCAATTATATTCCTAAAAAGTGTTATGAATTGCTAGGACACATTCTGACAGGTTTTCCTTCAGAGAGTCATTTTTAGGATCTTCCATCTTTACAGATGTTTACCAATTACAGGTCAATATCAATAACCACCAGTGAGACTAGACTATATCTCTGAAGGAACAAAAGTCATCGAAGGCTCTTTTTAGCTTTTCAAAGAAGAGAGAGTAGGAGTTGTGTGATTAAGACATCTTTATAGAGGACTAATTTTGCTGGATAGGATGTCCAGAAGAGAAGAGGTTTTCTAAGTAGGCAGACTAATGAATGAAAAGCACCGTGGTGATGAGAGTGCTGTTCCCTGACAAGCACAGCAGCATATATACTGTGTAGGAGAAATCTGTGGATGCATGTTAAGACAGCAATGGCAATATAAAATACACAATGACGAGGAAAGACCAAGTAGCACAAAGAAATAATGTTTTCTGAATGTATTATTGGTCAGCAAGAAAGTGCCTAAATTAGATTGCAGGTATGATTTAGGCTTCTGAAATCAGGGAGTATATTGCCTAAAAAAACCCCTTGTCTAAAACTTATATGTATAAATATCCTGAGGCACCTGTATCTTCAACCTGATCTGTCCCTGCTCATTGCAGGGGGGTTGGACTGGATGACCTTTAAAGGTCCCTTCCAACCCAAACTATTCTATGATTCCATGTATTTTATTACTAAAGATTCTCCAGTTTTTTAGAGTAGATACAACTAGAGGTGTATCTTCACAATATCCAGAACTGAAATAAACCTGTCCATAATAAGCAGTGTAACACATATATACCATGCCTCAGTCTGATTAGACTTTATGGAGCAGAAAGCTTCTGAAGCCTGATAATTCAGTTTTTCCTAAATTCCATAGTTAGGGGAAGCCCAGGATCAAGGTCCCTGCTTCACAGATGGTTGCTGGGTTAGGTCAGTGGTAGTTGAATGTAAAACCACAAAACCAGTCCTGGAGGCAGGAACAAGAAAGTAATTTTTCCAGTGTGGTAGGGAACCAGACTTCAGCACTTTGACCCTGACAGTCTCTGGCTGTACATTAGTACAGCTTCAGCAGTAGGAGGAGAGAGCATTACTACCAGAAAGCAAGCTGTCATTTGGTGGCCATGATTGCTTTTATTAAGAAGTGGACAGAGTATGTTTTATCTCATTAGTTTGAGGGAGTATGATGCCTGGTGTGTAAGAGGTCCTCCACTTGTTTAAAAGATAGTTTGCAAGAGATGGCTTAGCTCCCAGCTTCACAGGAGGATTACTGTCTGAAATGGGTACCTAAGTCACCTCTCACCTGTACACACTCCACTCAGAAGCATCCAACTCTCACAGGGGCAGGGATTGCATTCACTTTTGCTAGCATACACCTAAACCTTTTCTACATCCAGCTTATATACTTGAAAGCTTTTGTCTAGTTAACTTGAAGCCAATAATCACTGCAATTAATTGCTAGGCTGTAGCAGACACCTTGGGAAGTATCCTTACCAAGAATGTTCTCATGGAGTGTCACCTCCCTTACTTATTACAGTTGATATTAACCATAAGATCAATTATACTTTCACAGCATAGATGGTATTTTATGGGCCTCTATTTAAATTTCTTCTTGTCCAAAGCATGAAGAGTAGGACTCAAAATTTGTAAGATATTATTTCAGATCTGATTATCATTAGGAAAAAAAAAAGAATCTGCAGCATAGCAGAATGAATGATTGTTTTCTAAATCCTGGGGTTTTTGAATGAAGCATGTAATAAACCTGTCAATAATTTAAATCCTTCTGCTGAACATAGCAGCATGTTCCTTATTACAGCAAAATCTCAAGAAGAAGAAAAGCAGTGAAAAATTCATTAAACACAAGTGTAAAACAGGAGTTAAATTCACCTTGATGGTTTAAAAAGACAGTAGAATTTTTCTCCATAGTAAGTACACGCATGTTTCTGAAAGCTTGTAGGAGACAATGCATTCTTGTCTCTTTAGGCAGTAGCTCAGATTAATTTCTGAATAACTATAATCGATATCTGAAGCTAGCATCATGAATTAATTTGGCTTACTGCATTAAGCTGACAACACAAAATCCTAAAAATCATTTTGCACATCATAACTTCTATAACACTGCTGTCAAATAAATAATTTCCAAAGCACAAAACCATACAGTACATCCTTATAATTGCTAATATTTGCTTGAATTTACAGTTCCTAGGCCTGCAAAATTAACAGAATTGCAGTACTGTATTACTAAGGCTACAGGACTGGAACAGCACATATTTACTGTATATGCAATTTAATTATTAAACAATCATATTTTTAATGAAATGCTTCACTGTGATTACCTTTAGTGAATTTTGCTTGTACTAATGGATCCAGTATTCTACCATTAGCAAGATCATGTTTGAAATAAAATGGTATAAATGTATTTTAATCCACTCTTGGGAAAAACAGCTGTAAGAAATGTTACTCTTTGACTACTTATGTGAATTAGTTCCTTATGTCAAATCATTATGCAGAAATAAAAGCTGTGGTCAGCCCACTTAAAATTCCATTTGATTCCTCCTGGGAACGGAAAACCTTTGTATTATTTTGCATGCTCTGAACATTCTTCTGAACATTTACTAGAAGACTGAAAACTAACAGTAATTTTAAAAGAAGGGGGCAGTATTATCAGATCCAAGAAAATAAGTAAAACAATGGTTGTTCGAGTTCTGTTGTTTCACAGCTGACTGAAATTTAGGGGATTTTAAGAAAAAATGGATGATAGATTTACTAATGCTTACTGATGTTTCAGTGATACCTCTATTTCCAGGTAATGATTCTTGCAGAAAATAGCATTTATTTTCTTTATATGATATCTAGACTGTTATTTGTTGAGATTAATTTCTCATAAAGAGGACTACGGGCAACAGAAAAGTCAAGGCCAGACAGGGAGTTCAAAGAGGCCTCACCATGGGAAGGTGAACAATCTCACCAACTGGGGCTGCTCCTAATGGAAGTACCAGGAAAAGGGTTTAGAAATACAGAGAGCTCCTCTGGCGACTTAATCCCAAGTCACATAATTAGAATTTCTGCAGGCACTAATGGCTAGCTTTGTTGAGTATATAGCTTTCTCGCTATAGCATAAATAACCCTGTTTCTTTTGGTCACAATTAGTGATAACATAACAAAAAAAATGTAACTTAATGCACTGCTATTGAACGTATGAAATACCTGTGGCAGAATGTAGGCTGACGAAAACTTTTTTGTCCCATTTTTTAATGTTGCCCAATAATTAATAGGATCAAAGCTCTACACCACAAGCACTTAAAAACCACCCAGTTAGTCTTTGGACTATTTAGTCTTATGATCTTAAGGCTACTTAGTTAAGGTTGTGTAACTTAAGCAACTTACTATAAACAATTCTGGAGTTACAGGCTCTGGGATCAAAACAACACAGTGTTTGTAGAGAGAAGTCTGGCATTACACACACCACTGAAACTCTCTGAAGGAATCGGCAAGCATAGAGGTACAAATGATGCCAGTGATAAGTGGATTTTGGAAAGTTCTTGAACAAGGTCCCTCCTCATAGTCTCTTAACAAAACTAAACTGTCATAGGACAGGCAGGCAGGATTTCCTGAATTTAGTTAATGTTTAAAAAATACGGACCAGGAATACATCTTCAAAAAGCAAGGAAGTTCCTTAGGACCCCTTAAATTCAGTGTTGGGATCAATGGTGCAAAGATATTCTGGTGATCTGGAAGGCGCTAATGAATTTTTCAGAATGACCAAAAAATGCAGATGATTGCAGGAGATCCCACAAGATTCGATGACACAGTAACGGAATGTCAGGCAAAATTCAATGTTTATAAATGCTACCTGGTTACACAGAGGACACATAACTCTAACTACCCTGATATGAGTGAGTATAGCATGAGTGCTATTTATTTTTACTATCACCACTCAGAAAAGGGACTGTGGTGGAGCAGGAAACTTAGCTTAGTGGCACTCAAAAAAGCAAATACCTTTGTGAGCATTTAGGACAGGAATGAAGAAAAAAATTCAACAAATAATTAGTACTATTGCTCAAATATACCTTGACTTCAGCATGTAGGTCTTGCCATTCCATTTCAAAAGGAACATGGAAAAGATGCAGAGTAGCAGGTCTCTCAGGTCTCTCAATCGCAGCAGATGAGGGTGTTCAGAGATACAAAATGGCATCCCTAAGAAGGAAAACCATATGAACCAAACCCCAAGTAAGCAAAAAGATGGAAGAACTTTGTGAAATTATGAGAACTAACAGGGATAAAAAAAAGCAAAATGGAGGACAACTCTCAATTTCTCAAAATAAAAATACTAGGGAGCACTAAGTGAAGCTGGTGGTAAAAGCATTTTTCACAAGCACATGATGGAATTATGGCACTTAGTGCCGCAGGATGTTGTGGCACAGACAGTATAAAAAGTGTTCAGAAAGGGCATGAGTGAAGCAATGGAGACTTGCCAGTTGATGGCTATTAAACAGGCTGGACTGGGTGCGACACCTCGTTCCGGCAGTCCTTAAACTGCTGATTGCCATAAACCATGAACACACAGGCAAGGTCATCCTGTATGCCTCCTACTGCTTCTCCTAAGCATCTGCGCCGGCCACTACCTGACCTTTGGTAGGACTGTTCTTATCACATTAAGTAAACTATTAGTTCTCCGAGTTACAAATGTTTCTGTTAAAGACTCAGCAAGAATGACTCAAAGTCGCTTTAGTAACTGATCCTTTGAAACACTTTGTGCTGCTTCTTTCTATATACTCTTTCCTACGCTGCTCCAGATTTGCTGGTAAAACAAATTCTACAAGAGAATTTTATCACTACAAAGTAAACGCTGATAAGTAGAAAACCCAACTTTTTTAAAGTTGTGAGGCAGGTGTAGGCCAGGCCCCTGCCCCTCGGCCCCTCGCCCGGGCAGGACAACTTTTCTCCTCACAGTTTGCACCACAGGTGCTACAAAGAGTCTGACTTCGCTGCTCTTGTTTTGCATTGCATTGATTTATTTTAATTTTTGCACACCGCGCTCTCCGCGCTGCAGTTCTTGCACGTACACATGTGCACATCTCCAGGGACCTCTGTCGCTGTCAGGTACGCATTCGGGGAACGAAAAAACAACCCCTCCCCAAACCCAGCGGGGATCGCTTAGACCTCTCCCGCCGTTAAGGCTGTCAGCGGCGTCTCTGGCCGCCGCGGCTGCCCAGCCGGCTGCGGGGACAACCGCCGACCCGCCAAGCGCCCGCCCAGCACTAGTTGAGGCGGTGGGCCCTGAGGGGACCGGGGTTTCCCGCCTCCGGGGACCGCCCGGGACCTCACTCTCGGCGGGGGGAGCCGTTCACCCTCCCGGGGACAGCGCCCGGAGCGCCCCCGCCCGCTTTCCCCGCCTCCCGCCGCCGCTTCTGCGGGGTGGCCGGGCGCGGCCTCGGCACCGGCCGTCACTCGGTCTCTCGCCTCGCAGGTCTCCGGAGCGGGCGGGGCGGGCCCTGCTCGGAGCCGGGCGGACGGGCGCCATGAAGCGCTCTCTGCTGCGGCTCTGCCAGTCGCGGGAGAAGGCGGCCGTCTCCAGCTCCTACCAGGGCGTCGTCTGCGAGGCGGATGCCGCCTCCGTCGCCTCGCAGGATGTCTTCAAGGTGCGTGCAGAGGGGGTGGCGGTCCCGAGGGCTGGGCGGTGGGTGTGAGTGTGAGGGGACAGCCTCGGGGCAGCCGAGCTGCCTCAGGCACCGAGGTCGGCGTGGGACAATATGGGGGCCAAGACTGGGGCTCATGTGAGGGCTCTGGGGTAAGGAGCAGTGAAGGTGGAGGGTGAGGTGGGGGTCTGGAGGCAGCTGTGTGGGCTTGGCGTTGGTTATGTCCCAGAGACCCTTTCTTCCAGGAGGCCCTTTCCTCTCGCTTTCAGGGGAGCCGTGAGGGAAGAGCAGTGAGGGTGGGATGAAGGCTGGAGCTGCCCTGGCCATGGGGCTTGAAGGCACAGAAGGCTGTGTGGTGGTGTGGGGCCCAGTCTGGACTGGGCCGAGCGGGAACATGGGAGGGAAGCAGGCAGAGGAGGATGCAGGGTGTCAGGGGCTCACACCCGCCTGGAGCATGGCTCCCCAAAATGAACTCCCCCTCTTAGAGGGAGGTCCAGAGGTCATGATGGGAATGAGTAGCGCACTAGCAAAAATGTCCCAAAAGGAAAGTTTAGAAGCACTTGAAACTGTTATGAAGGGAAGAGGAACCAGTGGCACAACCTACAAATGCAAAATTGCTTCCAGGAAGGATATAACCCCTTCCCTTTTCCACAGAGAGTAGGACAAGAAGTGATGTATTTATATTTCAGCTAGGGAGACCTGGACCAAACGTTAGGGAAGCCTTTTTTAAGGGTAGGAATAGTTAAGCAAAGGAAGAGGTTACTTACGGGACAGATGACTTGGGTAACTTCAGAGGTTTTTAATAGCAAGCTAGACAAATCTGAAAAAGTATGTGGATGGGTTTAAAGACCTCTTGAGATAATTTCCAGACTTGTTTTCTGTGTGCTAGCTGTAGTCCTGAGCAACTCCTCCTCAGTGTAACACGGCTCATCACTCTGGTGGATGATCTGCCACTACAGAGCTGTTCAGACAAAGTTCAAAGGAGCTGCTGCTGTTTAACGTAGTTTGCTGTTTTGAACCAACTGAAATACTGAGAATACCTAACTAATACCTGCCTTTCCTATTTTGTTAATGAAACACTGCAGTATTGGCTGAAAAATCTTATTTTTGTTGACAGAAATTATCATCATGCCACATTTTGTCTTACATTCACAAAAAAATCCAATGTATAGAGTGGCAAAATGTGGTCTAAATCAATAGAAAGATTTGAAATTCATTACAGTTAAAATTGTGTTAGAATATTAGAAGGAATAGATGATACTGGGCTCTGTAACAAGTTTTTCTTAAATAGCTTTTTGATGCGTATAAAATGTATAGATATTTATGTATGTAATTGACCTCTTATTTTTGTGACAGTTGAGTCATCTTAAATACCCTTTCCACAATAACATTACCTGCTTTCTATTAGCTTTTTCTAATTGCGCTTTTGAAGCAGATGCTACCCCTGTAGTTGGCCCCAGTCTTCTAAATCTTTAATCCCATTTATGACATTATTCACATGAGTAACTTCACTGAGGTCAATGGGACTGTTAAGCTGAAGGAAGTTAAACATGTGCTTAAGCATTTGAATAGGCTGCCCAGTAATGTATATTTGCTTAATGACAGCAAAAATTGTTGAGTCTTTGTGGCTGAGGGGATCTTGGAGAGCAAAGTTTTCCTTTTCTTTTGCAGCTGAGAGGGAACAGTGATTTTAGGGGATTTCCTTTTTACACTTTTCTTGCTTATACATCTTTGGGAAAGTTTGCATTACTTTTGATATCCATTTTTCTCCTCTTTTTTTTTTTTTTCTTCCAATTTTGTTGAAGTGGTTTTCTTTTTTATTCCCTCTCAGGTTTTTTAATAACTTGTTTTTAAATTCCTGCCCATTCTACTGCAATAATTTTTTTCTATTGCTTTTATTCATATACAAGTATGGTTTTTGAAACACTCTAACAAAAATATTTGAAGAGAGTCATACAGTAAGAATCAGCAGGGTTTTCCTGATGGGGTTTGGTTGCAAAGCACAGTACCAGGGGGGTTATCAAGATGTCAGTGGGCAGAGCTGTCAGAGGGGATTTTATTGTGTTATGCTTTGAAGATGCTGGGTTGTTTCAGACTGAGGTAGTAGCCCATGGGATGCTCCTAGGATACTGCTGAAATTGAAGAATTTATTGGTCACTCTGACATAACATGACAGAAACTCAACAGCTGAACTTGAAAGCTCAGGACATAATACCAGTCTCTGTAGAAAGATCTAGAAGAGGAGTTTATCAAGTTTATTAATTTTTCCTCTCTGTTGAATTCATTTGACGTGGCCACAGCTGGAGAGAGTATAAAACAGTAAGTGATGAATTTGCTTGTTTGAGGTTTTCCAGTGGAGGGAGGATCTTGAGCTCACCACAGAAGACAAAATATTGTATTCAAGATAATTTCAATATTTGTTAATTTTGCACTGTTTTGCACCCGGGTCTGATTTTGCAATCGATTAAATCAGTCTGAGTTTCACTATTGACTCAATCTGATCAGGATTTGTGTACTTCTGTGTGAAACTAAACAGTTGGGAGAGAATTATTGAGTGGTAACATGCCCACAGTAACGTTGTAGCATTCTTAACATTTTGCCTATTCAGAGAATGAGAAAATGAGAATATTTGTGTCCAAAATAGGTGATTTCAGATGGAAGTGCCTGTAGGCTACGGAGCTTCATTAAGAAGAATCGTTCTGGGCTTACCAAAGTGGATGAATTAAATGCCACCCCACTGCATCATGCTGCAGAAGGAGGTCAAATAGAATTAATGCAGTTGATCATAGACGATTCTTCCTGTGAAGGTAACACACATTTTATGAACTATTCTATTTAACAGAATGGAAAAGTTCAATAATCAAAGTGTTTGTTACCCAGCTGAAGCAGAAGTGGTATGTGTTATCTACATTTATAGATTTTAATATAGTTCAAACTGTCTGCCACAGTTTGCAGTGTCTCGGATGTGGTTTAGGGCGCCCTTATTATGTTAGGACCAGTGAGTCAATATATGTTATTTTGTTTGGGACTCAGATTTACAGTCTTCAGATATGAAAAAGAAAACTACAGTGAAGTACAGTAGGCGTGACTTTTTATCTTTCTTATTTATGTGTCTTTTGTTACATTTATAATACTGGAAATGTAACAGAGAATTAATTTGGTTTCTTGTCATTTGAGTTGTGATCACAACTTGTTTACTTAATAATGGGGAAGAATAAACATTTGATGAGATAGGTCATCTAAAGAAATTTGGGGAAGGAGTGGTAAGTAGGAGAACATGGGGCCTTGAATGATGGAAAAACACTCTGTGTAAAAGGTGTTGTTTAGTAGCTATTAATAACTGTTGTGAGCTACATAGGACTCCACTGATAGAGTGTGGGCTATTGAGCAAACATACAGTGGCCCTGAAAAGCTCCTTTTTTCACCTAATGATGACCAATCTAATTTTAGATTTTTGTGGCTGAAATATATTCTTTTTATTTTCAGTGTATAGTTTTTGTCATAATTTTTTAGAATATTTGTTGAAGTTTATTTGTGATTTTAAAGCTCAAAATATATGTGTAGAACAGCCCAGTTTTCTAACTGGCATGAACTGATTTTCTTCTTGTTTTTAAGTGAATCAGAATCAGTCTTTAATCTTCTTACAGTTTGCAAGCACTTTTTATTATCTCTTATTTTAGTTATTCACACTCACTTGTTCCGTGCAGGTTCTAAAGCAATAGCTGCAAAGTCAAATAAGATAGGAAAGAGAAGAGACAAGGAAAGAGGGAAATCAAGTAACTCTTGGGGGGAGAAAAAGGGTATGTAATAACAGGCAAGAAATAGACAGGTGTTTCACCCCTTCCATCTCTAACCCATACGGTGTATTCAGCAAAATAATCAGTTTAACACAATGCATTGTGTGACATGCAATCTTTCCCTTTTGCTCTTCAAAGAAAAACAGTAGCACAGACCTAAATCTCTATTGAAGACCTTTTTTTTTTTTTTTTTCCAAATGCAGAACATTTCATAGTTTTGCTTTGGTTTTGGTTTTGTTTTGTTTTCTCTCTTTTGACCTAGTATTAAATGTGATGGATTCTTCTGGAAATACCCCACTGCACTGGGCCACAAAGAAAAACCAGGTTGAAAGTGTTAGTTTGCTTCTCAGCAGAGGAGCCAATCCAAACATTCTCAACTCCAATATGATGGCACCTTTGCATATGGCTGTGCAGTCCCTGCATAATGAAATTGTTAAGGTAAGTCTAAAGTCCACATAAATATATAGACTTGATAAGTGACTCAACAGCAGCTGCGTGCAGAACACCAAGACCTTGTTTATATCTGCTGTATCTCCTCATACACTTTGTTTAGCGAGCAGGATGTGTAACATAGGATGCTTATAGAAGTGTTTGTGTCTTCTTAGCACAGTAAATAAAAATTAACTTAATGTTTTATATAAATACTTATATTTGTGCTATGCTAGTGGTTGCTATGTTTCATGGGGAATTCATGTAAATTTTCCAAACACAAGGGATTTTCTTTAAAAAGTTCTTTTTCACACTAAAGTTTCATGTAGGCATGTGTTATTTTAAATGTTTATGTTCTAATATTTTTTTTTACAATTGTATAGGAAGTCATAGAAGTATCAACGTTTCTTGAAACTAGTGTATTTTTTTTATGAAAACCAAATTAAAATTAGTCAGCTAACAGTTCTTAAACCCAACATTTTAGTAATCATTTGAATAATAGCAGAACTAAAGCTGCAATTAAAAATCACAAAAATTTATTATGAAGAAATTACTAAGGAGTCCATTTTGAACCTTGTAAAACAGCAACAGCATTGAGATTTTAAGCAGCATAATTTTTCATCATTTGTCCAAGTGCAATGAGAATGTTTTAACTCCCTATGTGGCATTTGGATAGAATTTTAGAATTTGTAAATTTCTTGAATTTGCTTCGTGAATACAACCTTAACACCACATCACTTGCTTTTCCCTTTAAAGTTGTCTCTTTTTCTAGTTCATCCAAAGAGAAAGAGAAACATATTCCTGTATTCAAGGCTTAAAATCCTTTAGAGATTTTCAGTGCTAAAATATTTGACTGTCCTCACATCTTTTACAAAATACATATTTATTATTAATTAAGAAGAATAAAATCTGAAATACAGTGACTTTTTTAAAATGGGCTTTGTATCACGTTCTGGGTTTGGGTTATTTTACAGCCCTGCTCTTGATTAAATGTATGCTCTCATTTTTTCCCCACCCTGTTGTTTACTCAAGCTAATTTTCCTTTGGTTTCTATTGTCAAATTGCCTGAGAGTGTTTAAAATGTGCCAGTTCCTCCAGTACAGAAAAATTCATTGGAATTGCTGAAAGACAATTGAATAAATATGTGGTGCAGTCCGGTCATTATCATTTCCAGATCCTTTGCTTCTTAAAAAATGCTGGAAGCAGTCATAGAGGTAATTGGTGATAATGATAGCTCAGTGTTAGCTGCTAGCATAAAGACTGAAGCAGGAATTCAAGACTGGAAGGGTCCCTGTTTTCATCAAGTCCTGTCTCCCTTGATCTTACGTAACTGTCCAATAGATACCTAATTGAGCAGGATCTGTAACATTGACACTTTCTAGGGAATATGGAATACTACAAGACATTATACCAAACTTCAGTTGAAAATACCTATTTGCAATTTGCTAAAGACTTTCTCCCACTATTGGGGAAATTGTTAAACAAAACTTTAAGATTCTAGCAAAACTTTAAGATTCTGTGCAGCTATGTGCAGTGTTTATCCTAGTAACCCAGCAATTTTACTTTGCTTTGCCTGTTCTCACCTGCATTTTTCACCTGCATATTTTGACATTCTCATGCGTTTTGTCCCTCCTCTGCCTATGCGTTGTGGGGTGCTGACATGCAAAAAGAACAAGTCACAGGAGTGCTGTGGGTGGTAAACAACAAAAGTAATGGAATAGGCCTTTGTTGTTGTATTTGGCTTATGGTTGACTGAATGTTTTCTTAAACATTTAGATTTTAGTCCAGCACAGCAGTACAGATGTTAATTTGGAAGGTGAAGCAGGGAACACACCTATAATTGTAGCATGTTACAAGGATAATCCTGAAGCACTGACACTCCTGGTAGGTATAACTACCTGTCATCTTTGGATGTGATTTTTTTTTACCTTGATGCAGTGTTATTCTTTTCCTGTGTTCTGTCTTTGTTCAGTGGAGGAATGTTAATCATGGACCTAATATTCAAGTTCCTTTGCACAGGTTACTAAGAAACTTTAATCTTTTAAGAGCATATATAAGTATATCTGAGTGGCAAACAGAAAAAACTTAAACTAATTTTGGAGGTCATCAGAACACAAAATGAAGCATGTTTATGTACAGATGTATGGATATAACATGCAAAAGATGTTTGTATATAAACTTCACAATGCATATACAACATTTAAAAAGGAGAGAGCTACCCAGGAGACTATCTGTAATACTATGTTCATTAGTCAGAATTTTCTGTATGTCATTAAGCTATATCCAGATATTGTTTTTCAGATTGAAAATGGAGGGAAAATATGTAAACCAAACAAAACGGGATGTATGCCTATCCATGCAGCTGCATTTTCAGGTGCAAAAACGTGTATGGAAATTCTTTTAAAAAAAGGTAAATACATTGTTCCCAAGCAGCTATTTATAGTAGTGTTACCAATTTACTGTTTTAATTCTCAAAGAACAGTGCAAACAAGAACTTACAACTGTGATTGAACTTACAAGAAGCTAATTCAGTTATTCGTTTGGGCAATTCAGGCTAGTAACTTTTTTTGGACTGCAGCAGCAGCTTAGCTGCTTTCCTAAGTGTGTGCCCATCCATTGTGTAATGATAGATGTGAAAGGTTTGTATTCTGAGGGGAGGAATATTGTTCCACAGTTAATATACTTGTTTTGAAAGCCTTTATCTTCTGTTATCTCATTCTCGCTTAAAAAAATTCCATTTATTTTCATCTCTCAGGTGAAGAATTGGGTCACTCTGCTAAAACCCACATCAATTTTACCAATAATGGAAAGTGCAGTCCACTTCATTTGGCAGTTCAAAGTGGGGACCTCGAAATGATTAAAATGTGCATTGAATTTGGAGCCCAAATTGATCTAAAACAGGTAATACTTGGAGTGGAGTGAAATATAATTTTGATAAAACCTAGGTATTTCTAAATCTCTCAGTGGTATGGAAAAAACGATGAGCAGATAATCATTGGTCATTGTCTCTTCCAATGCAAAACCTAGCAAACAGCAAATGAAAACAAGTCTTTAGTTCAAATCAGGCAAAATGTCGGGTTTCTTTACACAAGTTGCATAGGATGTTATGGCTATGAAAAATTTGCATGGATTCAAAATTCATTTGGGCATAGCCATGGAAGAAAAATCAGTCTCCAACTACTGAATACACCAACATCCCCTCTGGCTCAGGAAGTCCTTGAGTCGTAAATAGGTGGAGTCTGGAAGAGCACTCTGGAAAAGTACCACTGTGGTACAGCCGCCTTCTCAAACTCTTTAGTATGCAACTGCTATCACCCCTTCCCAGAAATGGGATCTTCAGTCTGATCCTTTCTCATCATTCTTGTTTATCTGCAGCCTTGCCCTGACCTGTACAGTATCTTCTTCGTAAGCAAGCACAAATTCATTGTACTGCTGCTGCTACTGTGATACTGTTGGTGTAAGGGCCTGTGCCCAGCTTCATGATGAATAAACATTTCTGAAAGTACCTATCATTAATCAAATTGTTTGCAAGGCTGAAATCAACTCATGAGAGCAAAGATAAACATGGTTTAGCCTTCTTTTATTGATTTGCTTCTTTGAACACAGTTTTTGAATGAGATGATTTATGCCGCTGATTTTGTGATGGGTAAGACTGTTTTGAGATTGCTTATGGCATTGTGGAAAAGCCCATTCCAATGCATTCACTCCAATGTTCCTGTTCTAAAAAGGAGAAAGTCATAACACTCAGGCATGTATAAAAGCTATTTTATCCCATCTAGCTAAATGAAATAATATTTTGGCAAATATTGTCCTAATCATTTATTGCTTAATGATTTTATGACTGTCTAGCTTATAATAGTTTAATAACATATTAGACCAAGTTATTTTTAATCTGCAGAAAATCTTATTTAAGAATGACTTCTAAGGAAGATTCCATTTAAGGAAGTCAAAAACATTTTAAAATAATGCATTTTCCATATTATATAGGCACATTTGTTTGCTTATTCATTTGTACTGGTCTACTTATGGTTTTCTGTAGTTTTCCTTTGCTTCATCTCTTGTACTGAAGGGTGCTCTGTGTGTCTGTTTATTAATTCAACTACAATAGGTTGTTAAAAGTGTAATTATCATAGGAACTTGGCATAGAATAATAAGAAGCTTTGTAGTAGTCCTTTAAAACTAGCTCTTTAGTCTTCTGGTCTTAAGATCTCTTCGGAGTTCCACTACTTTAGTTAAAGACTAAAGTTTCATTAGAAATTGAGGCAGTTAGGAATTGCGAATCCTGGGCTAGATTGCTAGTATGTTTAATAGGTTGGAGGTTAGGTTGTTGGAGTTGAAATATTTAAATGTTGTTTTATTTTCCCATTTACAGAATGAAAAATGCACAGCGCTTCATTTTGCTGCCACTCAAGGAGCAACTGAGATTGTAAAGTTAATGATGTCATCCTATGCTGGTGAGGAATCCATTATTGATGCTGTAGATGGGAATAAGGAAACATTGCTTCACAGGTAGGAGACTGCTCAGCCGAGCTCACTATACGAGCCGTGACATTCTTAGTTATTCTCAGCATCCAATTATACTTTATATAGTATACTTTGAAACACCCTGCCACATGGGTTGGAACTTCTGCATGGGATGGGGGATGGTTTTAGTACAATATGAAAGAGTCAGTAATTTGGTCAGAATGTTAAAGATTTTGGTGCTTATATCAAAATCAAACCAGTTCCAGTTACCTTGGAGCCATGTCAAGGAATGGGCACTAACAGTTTGTATTGAAAATTTACTCCAGTAAAGTAGTAGGTGAACAAGCTTATGGAATTGTTAACAGCTTCTGAGGTTGTAGAACAAATTCCCTCATCTAATGAGGTTATGTTCTCCAGAAAATGAATGAAAAATAATATAAAGAGTTTAAAAAAATGGGTTTTTCCCCCCCAAAATTATCTTGTACCTGATCAGCTACAAATAGATGTTGGTGCACTTCCCTGTGACTATGTTACAGATGGTGTTTGTGTATGTAGTCATTCACTAGACTTCTAGTCTTTCACAGTCCATTTGAAACCAGAGCACTAGATTGTGGAGAAGTTTCCTCAGTCTTCTGTAGCAGAAAGATGCTTAGATAAATGTGCTAGCTTTAACTCTGTGGAAGATTGTATATTTCCCCATCTATACATTTTTGCAAGAAAGATACGTCTCACTGCATTTAAATGTAATAATTTCACAGTTTATTCTGCAAGGAGTTTTATAGTATGTAATAATTGGTAGAAGGTCAGAGGCAGTGGAGATGATTGTTCTTTGGACATGGTATAAAGTGGAGTAATTCAAAGATAATTGAAGAAATTAAAAGGGGAGTGTGTTGTAAACTTAAAATAAGGTTTGGGTAGGCTTGGAAAGGCTGCTGCGATAGAATATGATTGAAGACAAAGTGATGACAATGCCAAAGGAAACTGTGCAGGCATCACATATGACTTAATAGATAACTGTCTGTCATTCCGCCAGGGCTCGTTTTTGGGGCCACTCCTGTTTAACTTCTTTATCGATGATCTAGACAAGGGGATCGAGTGCACCCTCAGTAAGTTTGCAGACGACACCAAGTTGGGTGGGAGTGTTGATCTGCTCGAGGGTAGGGAGGCTCTGCAGAGAGACCTGGACAGGCTGGAGCGATGGGCTAAGGCCAACTGTAGGAGTTTCAATAAGGCCAAATGCCGGGTGCTGCACTTCGGCCACAACAACCCCCAGCAGCGCTACAGGCTTGGGGAGGAGTGGCTGGAGAGCTGCCAGTCAGAGAGGGACCTGGGGGTGTTGATTGACAGCCGGCTGAACATGAGCCAGCAGTGTGCCCAGGTGGCCAAGAAGGCCAATGGTATCCTGACTTGTATCAGAAATAGCGTGGCCAGCAGAGACAGGGAAGGGATCTTACCCCTGAACTCGGCACTGGTGAGGCCGCACCTCGATTACTGTGTTCAGTTTTGGGCCCCTCACTACAAAAAGGACATTGAATTACTCGAGCATGTCCAAATAAGGGCAACGAAGCTGGTGAAGGGTCTGGAGCACATGTCGTACGAGGAGCGGCTGAGGGAACTGGGGTTGTTTAGTCTGGAGAAGAGGAGGCTGAGGGGATACCTCATTGCCCTCTACAACTACCTGAAAGGAGGTTTCAGAGAACGGGGGATGAGTCTCTTTAACCAAGTAACAAGCGATAGGACAAGAGGGAATGGCCTCAAGTTGCACCAGGGAAGGTTTAGACTGTATATTAGGAAGTATTTCTTTACAGAACGGGTTGTTAGGCGTTGGAATGGGCTGCCCAGGGAGGTGGTGGAGTCCCCATCCCTGGAGGTGTTTAAGAGTAGAGTCGACATAGCGCTGAGGGATATGGTGTAGTTGGGAACTGTCAGTGTTAGGTTAATGGTTGGACTGGATGATCTTCAAGGTCTTTTCCAACCTAGACGATTCTGTGATTCTGTGATATCTGTGAAAATGATTGTCCTTGGAAAAAGAATGACACTCTTTCACTCCCCGTGTCTGTGAAACAGGAAAAAAATACTCTCAAGAATCATCACAAGGGTAGAAAGTCACCCAAATCTCTCAGAATATAAACAAACTGAATAGGAACTTTAACTTGTTGAGAAGTGAGGGAACAGTGAAGCATAGGCAGAACTTGATCCTTTCACATTCCTACTGTCACATTTCCATCTAAATATTTTATAAAATTACTTTGCTTTCTCTTCAGTCACCTTGGAATTTATTTTGAGTGTGTGTGAAGCATTTGGTATTTATACCTGGCTGGAGGGGTCTACTATAGATAATGGAGGCATCTCTACTTATTTGGAACCATGACGTGGTTTTTAAAATACGTCTTTTGAGTAATCAGGTCAAACTATAGTTCACCCAGTTTTATTACCTCTTATAATGCTAAGGGAACTGTTATTTTTGAGATACAGTACAACCTTGGAACTGCCCTTCTGTGTTGCTCTTGAGTCAAAATATTTAACAGAAGTCTGACTTCTGAAAACATTTAGACTTTGTGTATTAACTGTGCTATACTTTCTGCTTTGACCATTTTTTCCTATAATACATAATTCAATGTCTTATTGTAGAATAAAACCTGAGAATTTTTCATGTGTATAGACAGCTTTGAAATATTTTTAGTAAATTAATAAATGTCACCATAACTTATATCTGTATATTATATTCTTTCATATTTTATCAAGTAGACTTGCCTGCCACAGTCAGAATACATGCTTAGCCATTGCCATTTTAACCCCGCTCTAGCATTATTGCACAAAATATATAGCAAGTTATTTTTGAAGATCGGATCAATGAAATGGATTTCAGGCTCTAGGTCTGCCTGGAACAAACTGAGTCTCAAGTTTATGGAATTCTATATTGATCTTGCATGGTACGATGGAAGATCACATATGAAATGACTGGTTCTGTTAAAAATCAGTGGTAAAATGCCTGTTGACCTGCCAGTGAGGTCTTTGTTTCCCACAGTGAGTTTTCAGTGTATGAATTGAAGTGAACTTAGTTTAAAAACAGAACTCCATGACAAAAATTGAAACATTTTATTAAAATGAATTATGTAATAAAGGTATCTCTCTGTCTCTTCATTTTAAAATGTATTTATTTTTGAATATTAGAAAAATGCAGCAAATGGAGAAAAATGCTACCCTTTGGCTTGAAACTTCATTGTCCTTTCTAATGTTGCTGTATTTTTGCATTTTTCCCCACAGGACAGCATTGTTTGATCATTATGAACTGGCAGAGTATTTGATTTCAATGGTAAATATTTAATCAAGCAACATGTTTATAGAGATTATTGCTATCTATTACTAGAGGTCTGCATAGAGATATTCATAAAGGAGAATGTGTTCTCAGATATAGGTTATTTAGAGAGAGAGAGATATTTCATAATGCATACTTGACAGTTACAGTACAATGGTAGTTATGGCTCCATAGTAGCATCTCACAATTACAGAGGATGAGAATTTGCGGTTTTATTTCCATTTTATTTACTCAGAAATGTTTCATAAACATCTTTTACCAAATATGAAAAACTGGTTTAGTCATCCTCACTTTTAGGATATGAAATATGAAATAAATGCTAAACATGCATTGAATTTATTCTGATTTTTCCAGAAAGGAATCCTTTCTTTAAAATATGTACATATGATTGTTCTGGGATCACATAGCCATATACTGAAGTTTGTGCATGATCTAGAAATATTTTTTACTCTGTGTAGTTTCGTTATATTTCTTCATGGAATACTTATGAAAGAGAAGAAATGTAACTGGGGATGCTACTGACTGTGGTCCAAATGTCCATTTATACCAATTAAACTAAGGTTTATATAATCATTATGTGCCCCACTCTGCTGAGGAAATTTTCAGAAGTCATCAGACTTTTTCATTTTATGTATGTTTAGGATTTTTACTTAATTTCATAACAATTATATTAAGAAAAACTCTCTTCTACATACAGTTTTCCTTTCCCAGAAACTCTGTTATAGGGATTTGATTTAGTCAGAACTAGATGTTGTGCTTATTTTTATTTCAAATGTGAAATGGTGAGGTTTGACCGCTTAAACTTGACTGAAAAATCAACCTATACAGAAGTTACTACCTGAGAAATAAAGACACAAGTTTTTGTATGTGGAGACTTGTGTGCACAAACTGTTAGAGGGAATATCTTTAACACTGCATTTGCTAAGAACAAACTTTTATTCCTTGAGTGCCATTTTGATTATTTTGGCCTCTTCCATAGAATCTATGCTGAGGTTTTGTTTGGCTCTGGTACAAACTATGTCAGTTTTGAAGCTTTAGGACTCTTCATTTGCCCTGTCTGAGAATGGATCAAAATATGCCAGTGGGGTTAGTGAGATGCAGCACATATATCCCACTACAACCACATGTACAACCCATGCTGCCTGCTCTGCTGGACTCCTGCCAAGATCACTAGGTATTGCCTATGCTGTGGTATACTCAAGGATGAAAAAGAAAAGGTGGAGCAATGTTACTGCTCAGAAGGAATAGCAAATTCCAGTTCAGAATGGCTTTCTGGCTTTAATAAAGAAAACATTTATTTATTTTATATATTAAATATCTACATTTCATGCACATTAACTTACAATGATTACTTCCTTTATCTTATTTTTGGTACGTTTTCTGTCTGAAAATAAAATCCGTTGTAAACAGATACAGTGTTACATCTAGCTCTCCTAGATACAAAAGGTAAGGTTATCCATGCTAAGCAGAATTGTCCAGGCACACTACGTATGCTATTTGCATTTAAATTACACCTTTTTTTTGTAAGTTGTAGGTCAGTGTGCTACACAAAAACCAGAGAATCAAACTCTACAGGTACTTCTTGCAGGGCTTTTCATTATTTGCATTTGGTCTCAACAAAACATGGCAATGAGTATATGCTCTTGTTTTGGTGAGATGTACAGCTATGCTTTGCCGTAACTGAAGGCGAACCAAAGCTTTTAAAAAAGAGAAAAGACAGAAACCTAGATCAATATTCCCAACTTCCAAACATTACAAAACTTTTTAGCTTTAAAGAAATACTACTTACAAACTAGTTTGCAAATTAAGTATTTTAAGCACAATGACTTTAACAATAATGTCAAAGTGGCCGTTGTCACATTTGACAATTAGATGCACAGTATCTGGTTTGTGCCTGCAAATGGCTTGATTGTATTTGCAAGTTATGTACAGAACTATAAAGAAGAATAAAGACATGAAAATCAGAAAGTTCTCACGATATAGCTAGTATCTTCACAATTTCCCTACATCTTTTTAGGGTTGTTTGGTTCTTTTTTTTTTTTTTGTGTATACTGGACAATTTGGCATTGAGGTGTCTGGTGCTTCCTGCGATTACTTCATTTATTGTATTGAAATGTGCTTATTCAAACTAAATAAGCAGTAATTTTACACATTTTCTTGCTTCTTTTTTTTTGAACTTCCTTTTTCCCCTTTTGCTTCTTTTATCTTCACTAAAAGAAAAATGAAAGATTAAATCAGTATAAATGCTAATTGATACCTCCAAAATTTGCATAATATTTATATTATTAACTGTTTAATTCATATACATTAATATATAAATGCAAAAGTAAAAGGAGTTCAGAAACTAAATTTACAAACTTTTAATTCAGCTGTATCATAAATGTGGCAAATATATGTGGCAATATATAAGTTACTCCTTACTGTGATAAATAATGATGAATGCTGCTGAATTCATTTTGCTGAAGGCTGAACAGTGATGTTAGCTGGAGGGAAGGTGCTTAAAGATTTTGTTACTAACTGGAAATTGCTGCCCTGTATTAACTGAAATGAATGAGCCACTTGGGTAAAAAAGGTCTCTGTTTCTTTGCTGAATAAGAACATTTTTAAGAGGTTGTCTGACCTTGTAGAAAGGTAACTGGGGAAAGGGTCCTGCATGTGTTACTCTCAAACATTTCATCAACATACATTGGAAGCTTCTTGTTCTCTGTGGTAATCATTGTACATTTATTAAATGTTTCTTATTACTACATTACAGGTTTTACCATCCTAGAAAGTAAATATTGCTCATGATTATGATTAATTCTCTCTCAAATTAGGACTGAACTCAAAGATGATTCAAGTTAATGGAAAAACTCTCATTGATTTTTTTTTCCAATGATCTTTGGATATTATCTGAAATAAAATAGATTTTTTTGTGTGCTTTGTTCAACTTATTTGGTTTGACTTGCAACTCAATATCTAGAAAAATTTTATCTAAAACATCATAAAATATACATACATCTCATTGGTTTATTTACTTGTATCTTCGTACTCCCTTGTTGGTGGGGTTTTTTTTAGATAGATATGTTTATGCTTATAATATTTTGCTAATCATAGTGATACTGTGACCATAGTGACCATACTGTCCTGGCAATATGCATCTTGTGCAAAACCAAACAAAACAGCAAAACTGGGCTTTTGCCAGAATACCTCATTCCAGTCCTTGTGCTTCCCTCTAGGAGAAAGTTCATATCAAAAACCTTGAGTTTGGAGAATAAAAATGTGTCCGCTGTTGATACAGCTACTTTGGAGTCAAAATTAACTTGGCTCATATAGCTAATGATGAATAGAAAATGAAGATAGATCAAGCTGTACAGATCGAACTATACTGATCTCTGGATCGATTACTACTTTAACAGTATTCATATAGCATAGAGGTTCAGAAGGGTCTTGTTCTGGTAATTATTTGGTAGGTAAGACCACATCATTCAAAAGGGCTGCAATTTTTGTATTTTTTCCAGAGCTTCAATCCCAGTATTTTCAAGTTAAAATTATATATTTTGAGTATTTAAATGCATGAAAAGATACTCTGACAAAAGATTATGAGTTGTGAGTTCAGTATACCTAGAAGTAGGCCACTATTATTTAGGTATCTAGATTTACGTATACAGATGACTGGGCTGTGGCTTATAGTTTGAAAACATAGTAGTTTTATATAGACATGTAATGTGTTTGTTGAATTTACTTATCTGAAGTTACTAAGAATGCCTCTAATTCTTCTATGCTTATAAAGGGCAGCACCATTTAAAAATTTCATTTATTCATTATTCATGATAAACTTGAAATTCTTTATTGCAGGGGGCTAATATTGATAGTGTTGACATAGAAGGTCGATCCCCGCTTCTGTTGGCCACTTCCTGTGCATCATGGAAAATTGTGAATTTACTGCTCTCAAAAGGTAAAAAGGAATAGGCACATATCATATACTTCCTTTGAGCAGGGTCCATACATGTTAAAACTCTGTATCTAACTTTCCTCTCAATTTCAATTCAGTACTTCAGCATACAGTCCAGGAGTAGCTGAGCTAAACAGCTGCACAGTGCTAGTATCCCCTGAGAGAAAGGAAGAATGAGCGTGATGATTTCACCCTTTTTAATACAGAGTGAACAGGCTGTAGAAATGTGTATGCAATGTGGCATGCTTCTCAAGGTAGAGGTGGCACTGGCACTCCCATCCCTGCATTCCTTAGCAGTTCACAAAGAAAGCAGAACTGTGGAACAAATACACCACTTATACAGAGTCATGCTTTGTACCAGCAATCAATCTTTGAATGTTAAAGCCCATATTTCAAGCATTACCTGTGATTTTATACAATCACAGTCACCTGGAAAATGTTTTGAGCTCTGTTTTTCAATTGCTTTACTTTTGGTGCAGCTAATTATTGTTACTATATTTCGTTTTGTTAATAGTAATATATCAGATTTTTTTAATAAGCCCTGTAATAAGTTTTGAAGCTGTAACAAGATTACAGCTTTAAAAGATTAAAAGAGGTGATCACCTGCATCTTTAAATTATCTCTTGATTTGTGGGTGCTTAGTATCTCTGCATATAAGGGCCCCACATAAATCTTAGTGCTGCAATGAAATAGAAAATGCATTCACATGTGAGATAACAATGAAATCTGAGTGTCAGTAGGGGGGTTTTTTGAGTAAAATGATATGTTAAACTGTTGACTTGAAATAATATTTGTTATTTTATAGATTTATAAACATATTTGTTCAACATTTGTTCCTTTGTCTTAAACACCATCAATTAGTGCCAGGGGCCAGCAGTTTTGAAGTTGCTGGTATTTATCTCCATATTTATCTAGGAGCAAATGTATCATTAAAAGATCATCTTGGTCGGAATTTCTTGCATTTGACGGTATTGCAGCCCGGAGGATTACAGCATCTGAATGAGCAATTTCTGCAGGTACAGTAAGCATCAATTTGTGTCTTTCTGTTGCCCTTACTAGAAAATGTAAAGGAAAAGAGCAACTACTGTTTTATTTTGAATGTTTGTAAAAGTTTGTGGTACTTTTTAAGTTGCCCAGTGTCATGGAAAATAGTTCGAAGAGGTACATATCTCTCATGAAACCATTTCAAAGCCAATAATACAGTTTTCTTATTGCCAGGCAAAGGAATAACATAATCCCATAAATTATTTTGCTGTTGGGGGATTGAATAGCTGAAGAGGTAGGCAATAAAATATAGAACTTTTCACTTCTATTTTCCCAGCTTGCATGCAGTAAAGCTAGGGGACATGCTCATATTCAGTCAAGCTCTAGGACTTAAATAGCTTACAGCATATTCTGCAGGAGTTTTCTGTGGACTGGAGTGAAATGAAGTCTTAGATTTAGTTTTAAAAAGGATTTCAAACATGGATTTGTATTTCGCTATGCTGAGGCAAAGCACTCATATTGCTAGAGCCCAAGCTTTCTTGAAAGAGTTAAATTTGCTAGCCTCCAGAGCTCCAAAACCAACCTTTTAAATGTGAATCAAGTATAACTGATCTTACAACATCTGATGAAATCTGTAAGCAAGTTTGATTAGTAATGCAGAATGAATTTAACCTTCTTTTTCAGCAGATGTAGAGAATCAGTTTTAAACCAGAGTGATAATTCTCAGTTGTCTGAATTGACTTTCTAATTATTGATCATACTAGTAATTTGGCCAAAGGAGGGGGGCTGACTCTGGGAGGAGATTTTTAGTTGCTTTAAGAAAGGCTATACATAGGCTAGTACTAGACAAGGTATGGAGGAAAAACAGGGAAATGCAGATGAGAAAGAGAAATGGGGGAAATAAAATTACTCTGTAAACCAGTGAACTGATGGATTTTGAGAGCCAGAAGTTTTGCTACTGAATGCAGACTATAGACTATCCTTACGTTCTGTACAAGCCTTCTGCTGACAGCAGTGAGTCTTATGGTTGAACGGCAACAAAGAAGAATCTCCTGTATTATACTTGTACTGTGGATGGATTGCAGTAAGGGTGCAGAATGGCAAACTGCCGTGTTCTTCGAAGAGTAGTTTGAAAAAATGGTGACCCACGAATCAGCAGACATTAGGTGCTCATTGTTGCTAAATTTACTTTTCCTAAAGTTTGTTTCTTATTTTTAGATACTGCTTTAAAGTATTAATGCTATTGTTGCAAGCTGTTAGAAGCTGTGGAGCGTTAGTGATATAAATGTAATTCTGTGCTTTTGGGGGTTTTTTTTGGGGGGTAACAGATGGAACATATTAAAAATCTTGTAGTGGATGAAGATAATGAAGGATGCACTCCATTGCATTATGCATGCAGACAAGGTGTGGCCCTCTCTGTAAATAATTTACTCAGCCTCAACGTTTCCATCTACTCTAAGAGCAGGGACAAGAAGTCACCATTACACTTTGCTGCCAGGTTAGTAGTGCAGTCTAGGCAATGGAATCAATGCCATTTTTTCCATCTGTATCTTTTTGACATTAATTTCTCTGTTTATCTTTCAAAGCTATGGGCGCATCAATACATGTCAGCGACTTATAAGAGATATGAAAGACACAAGACTTTTGAATGAAGGTGATAAGAAAGGAATGACTCCCCTTCATTTGGCAGCCCAGAATGGTCATGAGAAGGTAGTTCAGTTTCTTCTGAAGAGAGGGGCCCTTTTCCTCTGGTGAGTATACAGATTTCCATTCATGAAGACAAAAAGGAACTATCACCCTACATTTTATGTCCATCTGCTGGGAAGTTAAAACAATATGAATATAAATACAATATATTAAAATATTTAATATATTAATATATATAAATATACGATATAAGGGCATGTTTATAAGATATTTGTAAAACTTAAGCTGATTGTGCCTTTCTTCAGCCTGATACATAGAATCATGGCTAGCTGTAATGCAAGGCTTCTGATACTGGGGAAACTGAGGTTTCTCTAAATCCAACTGAGAGAAGAATATTGAACCTTTTGATGGAAAAAATATTGGTTTGGAAATGTAATCACGTCAGCTTCACTTACAGGCTTGAGTAGGGGTTCTTGGGGCTGGTGGTTCACAGGCAACTTGCCTTGTACACTAAGTCCTGATTTCAGGTCAAAGATCCTCAGATCATTGGCAGCTCCACAAAAGCTTCCAGGCTCACACCTGTAAAGCCAGGAGCCAAAGCAACCAAAAGTTTAGAGTCCTGTTTCCAAGGTACAGTTTAGAGCTTTAACTTTCAGGTCCTGTGCTTCCAAGTCCACTGCAGCCACACCTTGGAGCTAGGGGCCCGAGCGTTCTGAGGAGATCCTTTAGCAAACAGGCCTGTCATATGTTCATTATTTGTGACTGTGGAGGACCCACTAAATGGACTACTGTCAGACCCTTTATTTCAAGTGTCCTTAGCTGGACTACTACACCTAGCAAGGATAGAGATGATACTATACATATATATATATATATAAGTAAATATATGTATGTATGTATATCTATGTGTACACATGTATTGTGTATGTATTTAGGCTTAATTTAGACTTAAATCTGGCATTTTTTAAAGAAATGACCTGGTAGGTTCTATGTGATAAAAGACTTGATGAGTTTTGTTATACTAAGATGAAGTAATATTAATAGGCATAGATTTGTGTGCTTATAAGATTTCATATATTCACTATCTTTAAATGCAAAATTCTGTAATATGGCCATGAGCTATACCACATCTGTTGCCAAGTATTAGTAACAGAATATTGCAAGCATTTGTGTCATTTTCAAGTGACATATAAGAAAATGGCTGCAATCCAGATATGTACAGAAATAGAGGGAGAGAAGAAAAGAGAGAGGGAGACCCAAGTACTGTTACTGAGTTTAACCTCTTACTTCCAAATGATACATTGATAATCACATAATAATTGACAGAAGGCATGGACATCTCTGCAGTAGTCATGCCAAAGAAAAGAGGTTTGAGTCAAAGGAGGAAGCATTTATATTTGCTTTAAATTTATAAAAAGTTTACTATTCATAATTACTAATTTTATACTGCTACATGTAAGTGATTATAAAGGCTGGACGGCCCTGCACCATGCTGCCTTTGGAGGATACACTCGCACAATGCAGATCATTTTGGATACTAATGTGAAGTGTACTGACAGAGTGGATGAAGAAGGGGTATGTGTTCACACAGCATTATTTGTTTCTTGTCTGCTGTTACTTCTAGACCAAACATCGATGTATGCTATTAGTAGTTTTCCACTGGGTATTACATGTGGAATATTTAATTTCCTGTGGTAGATTTAAATTCGTTATATATCACTACTGGTGAAGTTTATTGCTTAGATTAATATATGATTGCTGAAATTGTTATCCAGTTCTTATAAGTGGGAGACAAAAAAAATGCAGATAACCTAATAAAAACCATAAAATACTGAGTATGTTTGACATGTCCCTCTTGCCCCCGTTATAGTGCAAGAGTATTTTAACAATGTAGTACAAACATTGGTAATTTAAATTTAAGGAGTTTATACAGATTTTAAAAAATCTAATATCAACTATAACTCATTAACATATTGTTTGGAATCCATCTGCTCTGCAGAGCGACGTCCAACAGATACAGCTCCTATCTTGCTCTGAATTTTGGACAAATGCAGTATCTGTTGGGTCAAGACAATCCATTTCCTGGATTGGAGACCTCTTATATGAACTTGCGTAACATTTCCCCATCAGAAAACATAGGGTGGTCATTTTAAAGAACTATTCAGTTTCCAACACAGAAGGTGTTGCTAATTTCTCTGAGAACTGGTGTTGAAAACATTTAGAATTATTAGATTAGGAACAAATCTTGCCTAGAAATTAATGAGAAGCCAATGCTTAGTTCTTAATTTCCCTCAGAAAAATCTGGGTGAATTGGGAAGTCTTTCAAAAGTCAGTTTCAGTATGACTTGATTCCTAAACCACTCATTGCCTTACTTTTATGAAAATATCAAAGAAAATAATGTTCCTCTTATAAAACTGTGCCTGCAGATTTTCTTGCAGATTTGTTTGTATGAGCACATCTGGATAACTGATGCTTCTCTTCCTGATTATCAAATGCAGGTGTTCTGTATCTGTAGCTACCATCATTTTTACCTATTTGTGACTTGCAGTTTATTAGTTACAAAATTAAAAGATACTAATGACTTGGGTTTTTTTACCTATAGCTGAGTTTCCTCTTCAGATTTAGCACTATGGTAGTTGTAGACATAAAATAGAGAACTTGTCTGTAATCTCTATCAGAATCTCTGTGACAATATTCTACTTTTTAATGTTGCTAGTAAAAGTATTCAGGACCTGCAGCTGAGAATAGCATGTGGCTCCTCAGTGTGGGAAAGGACTGAAATATGTACTTTTTTTTTTCAAACGATTCTCATGGATGCATTGCTGTACTACTTTTCTGCACAGAACACAGCTTTGCACCTGGCTGCAAGAGAAGGACATGCAAAAGCAGTAAGATTACTTCTTGACTATGGTGCGAAAATTCTGTTCAACAAAGCAGTAGCTTCTTTTTTCCATGAAGCAATACACAATAGGAGAAAAGATGTAGTGTCTGCTGTTATTTTGCACAAAAGGTAAGGTACACAGAAAATTCTTTTTGAATTTCTTTTCCATCGTGTTTTGGTTTGGTTTTTAACTGAGATTAATTTCTGAAGTAAATAAGACTGAGTACATACTTTAAAATTCTAGAGATTGTATTGTGTTCTAGTGAGAGCAAATAAAAAACGGCGTAATTGTGATGGGCATCAGATATGTGGCATGTGGTTTTTCATATTAGACTGAGTATTCAGATTCTGTTAAAAAAAAACAATGTAGAAGCCATTACAAAGAAATAAGTAACCCTTCCCATGTCTTCCCTCTTCTTACATACATAATTTTGGCCTTTCACATAATGCATTAATACCTACAGAATTTTAATCAAAATATGAGTACAACTGGTACCATTCAAGAGATTTAATTAAAAATTGTTATTTTAAATGTTGCAAGTATTTAAAAATGTGGCATCTCAACTGCAGTTTAGAATATTTTATATTACAATATAGCGAAGTCCCACCTCAGGAATAAAAGTGTTGCACTGTTACCTAACGATCACATCTCTTGGTAAGATTTGCAGGAACACTGCCAGTATTTTACTGTATTTATTATTACTTACCTAATCTTGTAACCCAAGATTCTGCCTTTAGTTCAAGTATTCATATTTTTTAGGTCTTAGCGTAGTTGAAACATTTCTGTTTAATTGATAACAGAATTAAACATGAATCATTCCTAGAAAAGCATCTAGAATGTTAATCAATTACTCCCCAAACAGCTGATTTTCCAGTTAATGATATGTAAACTTGTTACATACTGTGATTTGCAAGATAATATGTTAAATAACACTCAAGTATTATAAAAGTAGTTAACTTAGAAGCAACTAATTCACTCTCCCTTATCTTAACTCATTTTTGCAGATGGGAAGAAGCTGTTATGACATTCTCTCACTATTCTAGTGCCAATAAGTGCCCTTTGCTGGAAATGGTTGAGTATCTTCCTGATTCATTTAAAGTAAGTTTTCTGCACATATTAAAGAAATGACCACACAAAAAAACCTTAGTTGCGTTGCATCATTTGCCATTGTTTCTCTAATGCTGTCCTCACTAATACGTATTGTTATAAAATAGAAATAATATAATTCACAAATTGATTTGATTGTATTTTAGTGATAGTTTCAGTCTGACAAGCTTATTTTCTTTAGTATTACAAAAAGTTCTTAGCTTCCTAAGGTCAATGGAGTTCCAAGAGTATAAAAATAGTATAAAAAAGGAGTATAAAAGTAGTGAAAGTCAGAAGAGGATTGGGTTCAAAACCACTTGAGATATTTTCACTTTCTGAGCTAACTGTTAAATGAAGCTACAGAAATGCTTTTTATTAAAATAGCAAATGACTAGGTATATATATATTCATAAAGACTTCACATTTTATACTTGTAAACTAGCATGTAGCCTTGTAAACCACGTAGTTTTATTATTTAACTCCTACATGTAAACTGGATTTTTATGTCTTCAAAACATACACCATAAAATCTGACTGCATCATCACTACTGTTAGATGACTGCTGTATTAGAAGGTCATTTTCTTCAGGTACAAACATATTCTTTCTGATGAACGTTATCTATATCACCTTAATTCACTTTTCTGTTCATCTGCAAAGCTGGTTTTGGACAACTGCATAATTGAGTCTTCAGAAGAAAAGACAAGTCGAGACTTCTATGTAAGTGCATGAAAAAATTTATGAAGACAGTACATTTTACGGTCTTATGATGGAATATGTCACAATATGCCTGGCTATATGTTAGCAGTGGTATATTATTTCTATAATAATTAAGTTAGAAAACAATCAGCTTGGCTTTTAGCAACTAATACTGGACTAAATTCTAATACTCTTAAATATTTTCTATAGTTGCAGTTATAGTTCTATAGTTAGTAAATGGAAATCAGCCAATATTTGAACTTGATTTATGAATAATTCAGTGGTTATTCACCAATAGCTGTATTTGAGTCTATACTTTTAATATATATTTGGCAAAAAACTCCTCAGTATTAAGATGACTTTCAAAAACCACTTCGTCAGATAACGGCAATGTTCAACTGTTAGTCTCTTTTTTTTATCTCAGCAAAGCCACTGATTTAAATCACTTTATTGCCTCAGTGATACTGCAACAAACACATTTTTGGCTTGAAAGTTTGGAAAGTACACAATATGTATACTTTAATGTATATGTCAAGTTCATATGGATAAGATATACTTGTAGACAAATACCAGATCTTAACAGAAAACACAGGTGACTGATCTTATTTTATCCTTTGAGCTGTAAACGTCTTTGAAGTTGAGTTTCTGTAATCTTCATGCTTATGCATTTTAACAAGTATAATGTTAAACTTGAGCAATCTATAGACTTGATCTTTGCTGTGTTAATTCTTGCAATCAAGCTGGGTATCAGAGGTCATGGATATTTCAAAATAACAGTGAATGAAGATATAATACCTATTTACGCACATCAAAGGCATGCCTATCATGAGTAGTACAATCAATAATTCAAGGTCCAACATGTTTCTTTTTTTGTAAATTCTTGTCCAAAATCTTAAACAGTAGATTGCTTTCACAATGCTAAGGTGGCATGAATGTCCTACAGTTATACTACCTCTGAAACCATATTGAAAATGACCTTACAAATTATTACATTGGATTCTGTTAATGATGTAGACATAAAACTTGCAAATTTTCTTTATATAGTGTTAGCAAAGCCATATAACTTTTAAATACAAGCTTTTCTTCAAAGTCAATGTTAAACCAAATTACAGTTATGAGAATGACCTTTTAAAACTGTATTATTTTAAGATTAAATGTGTACTTTCTAGTTTACAATTCAAACTGGCTGTTTGTTTAATCATTTTACAGTCACAGATGTATATCTTGATGGCATGTGTTCACTGGCAGAGTAACTAACAGTCAGTATACGTCAGTGTTCTAACTGCTTTGACACAATAAGCCTTTTTTTTCTCTAAAGGATAACCTTTTTTAAATTAATCATGTTATCTCAGTCTTAGATTATCAGTTTCATCACATTTAAATGCTGGTGTACGTTTATTATTCAGATTGAATATAACTTCAGATATCTTCAGTGTCCCCTGACACTTAACAAGAAACTAAAGGATGGTGAAGACATTTTCTATGAACCACTTACCACTTTAAATGTAAGTTCTTTATTTTATATTTGACATCATTCCATGCTGTCTTGCTTTAGATAAAATCAAGGGGTTTGAATTTTTCATAATAATATTTTTTCTCCAAAGCCCATAACTCTGTATATTTAAAGTATATTGCAATGAAGTATGGGCCAAAGTTCTTCTACTCTAAGTAATAAATAACATTTCTTCTAGGTTTAGATAAAAATTCTTTGTTTATTTAAACAACTGAATGTTTCAAGAGAACATGCAGTACCTGCAGGTAGTACATCAAAGAAAATCATACTCCAGTCATTGTAGTGACCATGCACTGGAATGTAAGGCATTGAAAAAACACCTGTTTTTTTCATATGCTAATTGCAAAACACTTTCTGTGCCTAAAACAAATTTTGCTCTTCTTTCACATTGCCAGTCTGTTCTCTCATTCTTTGTCATAAAATGTTTACAGAACAAACATTCTGACTTAATTCTGTTACTTTTTGGGCTTCCTATTGGCAGGTAGACTTGGTATACTACTAATAAATATTTTCTTATTAAATCAAACTAGAAAAACTTGGTCATCTTACAGATATAGTTGGTAATAAATAGTCTGTGCATTTTTTTTAAAGTTTGAGATAGACTAAGAGAGCAGCAGGAGAGAAGCTGGATGCCTCAGTAGGCAGAGAAGGCAAGATAGTAATAGCTTTGAACCAGAGTGCATAAACAAAGGAACTTTACAATATCTCACAGACATTTTACTTTTCATTAGACTAATATTTAAGTAAAGAAGGTGGCCTAGCCAGTTTTGCAAGCACTTTACTTATCTAGATGAGATAAGTTTGATCCTTCTACTTTTTTTTTTTTGTAGGCCATGGTACGCCACAATCGCATGGAGCTACTCAGTCATCCTGTGTGTAAAGAATATTTGCTTATGAAATGGTAGGTGTATTTTAATGTACATAAAATATAATATTGCATGTCAGCATGAAGGCTATTGTGCCTGAGAGTTGTTCACTAAGATGTACATATTTTTAGTGTTGACTGAAGCAAATGTCTTTTCCATATAACCTCTCATAAGCATATTTAGAATATGCTGCTGATGATCACAGAATCACAGAATCACAGAATCAACTAGGTTGGAAAGGATCTTGAAGATCATCTAGTCCAACCATTAACCTAACACTGCCAGTTCCCATTATCATATAAAATGTAGCTTAGCATTTAGTAATGATCCTTTGATATTTACAGCAAAGACAACCACTGTCTTTGTTTCTGCTTTATTGCAAAAATATATAACAGGATTGCCAAGTTAAAAAGAACAGTATTTCAGAATGGCCAATAAACTTTTGTCCACATAAAACTCAATGAGCATATTCATCATGAAAAGACATTTTAAGAAATGTTTATTTCCTCCTCTTGAAAACATTGGTGGCTGTTAAATTTGAATGCATGCTCTTCTAAATTTGTACAGTGTTGTAACTTTAACATTCTCACTTTCAAGGATGGCCTATGGGTTTCGAGCACATCTAATGAATTTAGGCATATATTCTCTCGGTCTCATCCCACTGACTCTTCTGGTCACTCACATACAGCCAGGAAGACCTTTGAATGGAACAGAGATCTATGAAGCAAGACCATTAGAATATGAGGTACTGAGTTTTCTTACTAGTTACAATACGCTTAGGATTTTTGTAGCAGAAAGGTGTGACATTTTAAAATAATTTCTAGAATTATTTATGATTTAGCAACTCTAGGGAGTAGAATTGAAGGGTATATTTTTAACCAGCAGCAACTTCTGCAGATAATTTTCAGTTCTCATTTTTTATTTTTAACCTTTTCTGAAAATTTTACATCTGGTACATGGTTACTTCAGTTTCTTCCCTGAAGTGAATATTTCTTTAACATTGAAAAAAAGGATTAACATGTATTTACTTATGAAAAGACAGAAAACAGTGGATTCTTTAGCTTCCTATGTTCTTTTAATTTTCAACCAAAATAACTGGATATTGCATATTTAAGATTTGACACAGAAAGAGTAGTCAATAACAAAGTGCTTTTGGGTATTCAAATATTCTTTCTTTGCCCATATTATGTATAACTTTCCCTTGCAGGCCCACTGTTTCTTCACTAGGCTCATAAACTATGAAACTAAGAACAATTTTTGCCAGTCTGCATATAGGTACCTCATGTACAACAGTAGCGAAGAATGTAACAGCAGAATTCAGTCATATACATGGACGGCAAACTCTGTGAAAGGTTTTTAAGTGTATTGGTTGGTTGCTATAATCCCTGTTTATAAACTTAAATGAAAAAATAGAAAAAATTGTGTTGTGCCAAAATGTGAATGATATATCCCCATTTTGGAGTTACAATGTCTCGAAATGAAAAACTTGATTAGGTAGCAAATCACATCGTAGCGACTTTTGAATATTTGTCTCTCAGTCACAACTGTGATAGGTGTGGGGTTACTCTAGTAATTTATGAATATTGATCTCGTTCATGATGTGCATTGGATGGAAATGATGCTTTTAGTTGGGGCCATAAAGAAAGCAAGCAGGGATGAACCGTCTCAGGATAAACCTGTCCTCTGTAAATACTTCGGGGTTGTTAAGAGACAGAGCTCAAACTTTTTTTCAGAAGCTGGAACTGGAATAATTAGGACACCATAGTGAACCGAAGAAGTTAGACTTGCCAAGCCCACCACTACAGGAGAATGAGGCCTTAGAAAAGAAAGACAGTGGTTGAGTGGTTGATGCCCTTTTTTAAGTGTTTCCTTCCTGCAGTTAAAACTAAGCAGTATTCTGTCTTTTAAGAAGGCTGTATTGTCCCTAAGCTGAACATTGTACTAGACTTCCAATGAAGGAACGGCAAGTTCTGCTGTTTACTGAACCTGTGAGTACAACTCATACACAGTGTTACGCTCCTGTGTCCATGTGAAGGGCAGGAGAGTCACAGAGCACAGTCTCCACGACATGAACTCATATATTCTGAGAAGAGATGCCTGTGTCGTTAGCCCTGAAACACTAACGTACTGGTGTTAATGGAGACAAGAATTTGTTGTGGCAAACTTTTTAAATGATCCATTTCAAATACATGATTTTATCACTAAACCCAGGGATTTTTGCAATAGAAAAGAGGCAAGAAAATATTTTACAGCTCTTTTGGGAGAAAAAAGACATAAAACTGAAATAGGAAATCAAACAGGGTATACTAGTAGAAATATGAAATAAAATAAACTCAAGGGATATAAAAGGTTCATGAGCATATCCTGATGTATGAAAAAATCTGGAGAATGACATTCCCAGCCCAGCCCAGTATGTGCGAGATTCTCAAAGATTCAGAAGCCAGAAGAACTGGCAGAACTGGAAGAGTTCATGCTCCACTAACTCACTCATCTTCCTGGTGAAAGACGAGAATGACAGGAGCTGCATATGGTAGACAGGGGAATAACTCAGACTGACCCAGGTCCTTGAATCACCAGAGACTGGGTGGAAGAAGCATAGGTGGAAGAGGGAGTCCTGTCCTTCAGTGAGGAAGGATGCCAGCTGGTGGAGAAGCAGTGCACTGAACAGGAGCTGTGAAGGTGATGCCTGAGACACTAGAGCAACAGCAGTGTGCATGAAATGTCATGCACTGGACGAGACAGTGTCCTAATGGCCCAGGACTGGAATGGAGTGGGGAATGCCAGCTCTGTAGGGAGCACAGGGTTACAGAGCATGGTGCTGTGCTCTTCACCCAGGTTAAAGAGGGACATCGCAACAGGGCAGATGCTGATGTTTGTATAGCTGCACCACTGAAAAGTGAGTGTTATGAATTTGTGGTCTGCTGTGAGTTAATGAACCCCTCAGGTGGGGAATTAGCTCTACAAGTTATTTATTAAAGATGAATTTCACTGTTGTTTTCTATGCCAGTAGAAAGCTTTTTACCACAAAGTTGTCTTTGCCTATACTTGTAAAGGGAGACATCAGAGGGAGCAGCCACATGAGGGTGCCAGGACTTCCAATTTGTCAAAGGACTTCTATTGCCATTCTGGATACTGCAATATGATAGTGAAGTTATGGACAACAGAATTTGTCTTTATGTTCATCCAGTGACAAAACATACTGAAAATGTGGCATAGATACTGCAGTTTGAGTTCCTAAACTCAAATAGTAGTAATAAGGAAACTGCACAGCAACTATTTATCATGGGAATGCTCAAACTTTCATACTTGATTTGAATTACTTAAACAAAATATACATGACATGGATTTAACAATAAATATTAGTAAACCAGAATTTAGATAGTAATGTTTATATGAAGCAAGCTAACAGAGTTTCTTAACTCGGCAATATAATGTCGATGTAGTAGGTAGAGCTGAAATAAATGTTCATTTAATAATTCCTAATTTGTTTTGTGCTCTGATTTTTGTTTCAGAACTCATACTTCACAAGGGTGTGTATGTGTTTAGTTTTAATTATGAGTTTACTGGGAATCTGCAAAGAAATATTTCAGCTGATTCAACAGGTAAATACGTAGAGGAATAATATTAATCAGACAGTGTGCTTGCATAGCAGTTTGTGTGATATTGAAATAAATCTGATTTTTCTCTAATTAAAGGGAAATACCAATTTATACAAGATTGAAAGTGAGAAGAGGATTTAAATAGTGTATTGAGTTCAGTCCTTTAATGATGCATGACTTGTAAATATGTATCTGTCTCTCTTAAATCCTAGAAACTGAAATATTTGTTGGATTACTCCAATCTACTGGACTGGACAATTTATACTACAAGCATAATTTTTGTGTCTTCTTTATTTATTAATACACCAGCTCATTTGCAGTGGGAATGTGGAGCAATTGCTGTATATTTGTCTTGGATGAACTTCTTGCTTTACCTTCAACGGTAAAAGTTATTTCCATGCTTTGCAATAAAACAATTTTAATATTTTCAGATATTTTACATATTCTAAACCATGACTGATCAAGTGTGATAGCCCTATTTATTTTTTTTTAAGCTATACAAGTTTCAACATTAGGACCATAGGAGTTTTTTAACCTAATGAACTGTAAAGTAGTTTTCAGTGTTTTTCATGTAGAGAATCACAGCATGTGTTATGGCAACTAAAGAAATAACAAAAATTATTTTAATGTTAAGTAACCAAAGCAACTGCATATGTCTTTTTAAAAATGTGTTTCATTAAACTGTATAGACTTTCACTTAAAAAGAATAAAGCTATGAATTACAAGAGGCAAAAGGAAGTCTGTTTTTGTAAGTAATACCTGGGAGAAGGTAAATTCTTTTATCATTTTACAGATTAAATGGCACACACCACTTTTCTACACCATAGTGTCCTGTAAAAGAACTATAATGGACAAAATAATTATTTCTTAATGCTGTCACTGGTACAATAGTATCCCAGAGTCATGGACTGCAGGAGGGCTGGGTGGAGGGAAAATTAATGTGGGTGTAGTGCTTAAAACTATTAAATTAAACATGTTTGTGCCTGAGCATTACTGCCTTGCACAAAGATGAGTTGTGGATGATCAGCAAAAAAGTGGTAGTTTGGAGCTGTTCAGAAAATAAGGATGACAGCATGTGCTACCGCTGCATATATTCTCTTCTGATTCTTATTGTATACATGCACTAACCCCCCCCATGAGGTCTGACAGACAGACAAACAGGGCATTTGCTGATTAATTTCAGGATCATCTTACTGTAGTTGGGATGTTCAAGGACAAGGTTTGTAAACAGAGTTAAGGTCATAGAGAGGGTGTCTTTATGGTACTGCCTTTGCCGGCAAACCTTGTCCTACGTGTGTCTGACCTCAGATGACTCTCCTCCACTGTGTGCTGTGGGCAAAATGGGGCTTGTCATCTTGTCCCTGAATCTGGCAGAGGACATAATTTCCCAAGTTCAGGTTTGGCGGAAAAAGTAACAATCTGCTTTGTGACAACTCATGTTCAGAGATCTAGTTTTTGTGTAAGCCAAGAATGGGAGAGGCTTGCGAGATGACAGACTGTTGTTGGAAGTACAGGTGTCTTAAAATTATGCTGCTCCTCTTCCTAAGCAGTGTGTTCCTTTTGTTTGCTTGCTTTTCATACTTTGTAGAGCAATAAAAAGCAAAATCTTTTTAAATCAGACATGTGGCTGCTAGATGGATCATGGTGCCAGTTGTCCTTTGTTCTGGTTGCTAATTTGCTTCAAAAAGCAGCAAAAAATTGGATAATTTCCTAATGTTGTTCCAAGTGCAACAGTTCTACAATATTGTACTGTCTGTGGCTATAAAAGTTGTCCCAGAAAAATAATATCTTGAAGAAGTACTGATCTGATGCATTAAAATATAAGATTATGTACTTTAGGCTTGCTGTAAATAAGACCACTGGCATTCTTTTGGATGTGAAAGTATAACACATTCATACCATCTCAGCATATCTCAGAGAGGCAAAATGTCTCTTTTCACACATGAAAATCAGGATTACTTACTGCTTTATGTAAATAACTGTAAGGGACTCTAACCAGTATTTAATGTAGCATATCTTTTGTTTATTTACTGCCTAGATTTGAAAACTATGGCATCTATGTTGTGATGTTCTGGGAAATTTTGAGGACTTTGATTCGGATTGCTGTTGTTTTCTTCTTCCTGATATTGGCCTTTGGACTTAGTTTCTTTGTCCTTTTGGGTTCACAGGTTAGTTGAATGTAATAGTTAATGTTTTTCATTATAAATATTATTTTTAGTAAAGAATCTCAAGAGGATATTTATAAATTTCATCAGTTCAGGTTTTTTCTTGATTTTGGGATTTCTTCTTTTTGCAGCAAACGTATAGCACACCTCTGCTTTCTGTAATGAAGACATTTGCAATGATGCTGGGAGACATTAATTACCATGATGCGTTCCTTGATCCATTACTAAGCAGTGAATTGCCATATCCATTCCTGAGTTACACAGTTCTCATTATATTTACCTTGCTTATTCCAATCCTTCTTATGAACTTGCTAGTAAGTAAACTACTTATTAATATACAAAAGTGGTTAGGCACAGGTTTATATACAATTTTAGCATATAGAATTAGCTTTAGTGCTGATTCATGGCATTCATTCACGATATAAGAAATTGTTATCTTCAGTAATATATTAAAAAGTTACCTTTCCCTGGACTAATTTACCCTCCAGCTTACCGTTCTGAGTATTTTCCCAGAGTTAACTCTTGCAGGGTTATCTTGTTTATCTTTAGGTCATAATTGTGATGGAATTTGAATTGGAGCTACAATGTATTATTATGAGGTCTTGATAAAGGAAATTGGGGAACAATGATTTTAAGAAGTACTTTGATAAATGTGTGCTTCCTAGAGCAGACATAGTCTTAGTTGTTCAACCCCTTGCTGTATCATAACCTAGTGCTAACAATATCTTTTTTTTAAAAAGCCAAAACCCAGATCTACATTACACACAAAACAGCAGTCAGCAGTAGTGTTAAAACTAACTAATGAGCCTGACCTGGACAAAAAGAGTCAGAAAACCTGGTAATGCTGAGAAAGGGGGAAAATATGTAGTACATCTTCAGCCACATCAGGGGTGTTTTTAGGAAATCAGGTTTTTATATGAGCTGAGCAACAAAAATAAAATAATTCAGGTTTTTTAAGTTATTTATTGCTGCCATGGTCCTATTCAATCAAGAGGTCAACAAGTGTTTTATCATAACTGCAGTAATGAAGAATCAAAAAGAAGGGATGTTATTCTTGAAAAATCTTTGAAGTAGCTCTTTAGTGCCTTACTGGTAGACTAATAGTTGGCATTAAAAAAGCTTAATACATTTCTTGATATGGGTTTTCCAAATATGCACAAAAGGGCTATGTTTCCAAATTCAAGTGAAGCAAAATAAGTTTAACTTTAGAGTAATTTTGAAATCACAGACTATGAAAAAATAGAATGAAATCTTTTTTGGTAATTTTAGATTGGTTTGGCTGTTGGGGACATAGCTGAAGTACAAAAATATGCTGCACTCAAAAGGATTGCAATGCAGGTAAGTAGCATACAATAGAAGCACCAACTATAATAGATATCATTGTTAGAACACCACTTAGATAATAAGCTGATTTGTCATCAACATCCCTAACTAACATCATAGCATCTGTGTAAAGAGGCTTGGTAAACATGGGCATCCTATTCTGAATCTCATTTTCAGTCACGTTAGTCATTGTCAAGGAAATGAATAAGCAAATGTATTTTTAAGGAACTTTTGAACAGTCAGTTTAATGAATTCTGAGTTATTCCAACAACAGAATCTCAAAATGAGTAGATGGAATGTTTGAAATTGGAGAGTTGCCTTTTAAGGAGAGTTGATGCAGTGGAAAGAAGGTTAAGGTACACAGAAATCAAAAGGATGCCAAATTCACTACAGTATACTGAAGGCTCATGCTGGTCTGTGTACTGAGGAGATACTATGCAATACCAGGTATGACTAAGGAACTTAACATCACATTTATAAATGGTTTTAGTTACCTTAAGATGTATAAGGACATCTAACAGAATTTCTGTTGAAATCAGAAGAGTTTAGTAACCTACATGCTTTTGAAAACTATGTGCACCGTAGATAAAGGACTACATTTGTGAAAGCTACTTTGAAAATAGCTTTTTCAAAATAGCTTTCGCAAATGTAGTCCTTACAGCTTACATATTGGGACTACGGCAATAGCACAACTTCATAAAATTTTCATTTTAAGAAATGGTAAATTTTGCATACAGTTTTCAAAAGCTTTGTTTTTCCCTGTGAACAGTATATCAAGCTTGACTCTCACAAGTGGAAATACACAAAGTATACACCTGTCAAATAAAGAGTAAAGATTACTTCTCACTAGCATGTTCTTAGAAACTCTCTCTGTCCACGTGATTCCTTGAAGTTCTTCTCAAAGTCTGTATTGTGAGAGGAACTGACCATTCATAAAATTGATGCAGGGAGTGGCTTTGCCTGTGTTCCCTGCTGGCTCTGTTTTTTATCAGAAATGTCAGAGCCTACCTAGTGGCTGAGCATGAAGAAGAGAGGTGTGCACAGACATAATACCCAAGAACAGCTCAGAAATAATTACTGGTAGTCATGTAACTTTAAATTGTGTGCTGTACTTGCTTAGTTCAAGCATATTTGAAGAATTCTCTTTTAGAGTAACATTTCCTCCCAAGAGATCTTTGCTTTGCTAGAGATACAAATGACTAAAGCAGAGCTATAAGGGCAGTTCTTGTAGCAGTTAATGCTTTTCACCTGTTTAGGTGTTTCTTTGCCAACAGAACGCTCAGGAAGGATGTTGTCTTGCAGCTTCAGACAGTACTATGAAATCTTTATTAAGCATGTAACCTTCTGTATATTTGGCAGGATTATGGTTGTCTGCAGTAAGCTTATTCTGTACACCCTGTTCTTTTAGATACTTATGCTCAGTATTTCTGCAGCAATTTGAGAATGACCAGAAAGGTACCATCAGCTCAAAAGGCACTCGTATATAACAGACTTGCTTCTACTCAAGGGAAGATTTTTCTCACAGGCATTCCACTTAATCTGTACTGACTCTGTCATAACCTAGTAAAAGGATATAGCATAATTAAAGAGAGAAAGATCACTCTCTCTCCCATTATTATTTGGTCTTAAAACCCATAGCTATGATAGGTATTCTGTCTTGAACACTTCTGCCCTGCAATTGTATACTGCAACCCACAGTGCATGCAGGAGCTCTTCAAGCCATTACACAAGAGCTAACTCAGTTTTGGAACCTCTTTAGTTATAAGAGTGCACATCTATGAGGAATAATTAATTCTGCTAAGATACCCAATACTGCTATGACTAAATGGTTTTAGTGTCTGGACTGGACTGTTCAAATATTATACCACTGTTTGCAGCGTAGATATCCTCTGAGACTTGACATCTAGTAATAGTGATTTCAATATAATGACATGATGATTATTTTCATATGATAATGTGTCTTTATCTTAAGAGAATATATGTTATTCTAAATGCAAAACTACATTTAGGTTAATCTTCACACCAACTTAGAGAAGAAGCTACCATTTTGGTTCTTAAGTCGGGTGGACCAGGAATCAATCACTGTATATCCCAACAGGCCAAGATACTGTGGATTTATGGTAAGATGGTGAATCTTAGACTAAAGAATTCTTACTAAAATGTGATATGATTGACTTACTTTGTACACAGATTGCTAGGAACATTCCAGTAATCTGACTCAATCATTGACTGACATCAGTGGAATTGTGATTAGATCTTGACTGTTTTCAGTGAAATGATAAATCAGTTTGAGTGCAGCCTAACTTATTCAGATATAATTAGTGTTTGAATTCTCAGTGATCTGTGACTTTATTAAGTGAGACAAGCTATAAAAGTTATTCAGACATAAAACAGAATTACTCCCCTTTGGCATTTCTTCTTTTATTTGTTTACTTTTCATTTCAGCTGTTGTTGGTAGACTGAATTTTCTGATTAAATAAATTTTGCAAACCAAATGTTTCATATACAAAAAATAACTTCATAACAAAAACTCTTTTCAACTTTAACACTGTGTGGAGACTGTTACCATTCACTTATTTGGGATTTTTAAACTATTGTCAGACTATAATACCTGATTTCAGTTTGGTTCCATGTTTTGTTTAGAGCGTGTTCCAGTATTGCTTTGGGTGTGAGGACTCTACCACAGATGCACAGAGCACTGATACAACATTAGAACTGGAAGTTCTGAAGCAGAAATACAGGTATTCATTGTGTTATTTTACTGCTGTAAAAATAAGTAGAACCAACATTACAAATGTACTCCTATTTTAAAAAGTGTTCTAAAGCTCCATACTGTAACTAAAAAGTAAAATTCAATGCATCTAGTGTCCTTAAGTAACCTTCTTCACTGTAGTAACTTAGTATTTTATATTCTGTAGTGTATTTACCTTCAAAATACTTGTGTGGTAGAGAAATATTTTTATCCCATGGCAGAGAAAGAAGGCAGGCTTGTTTGCTCATTAAAGTAAACTGAAGTAATGGGGAAAATGCATTTTCATTTCAGAATTAGAGGTTTGTGTATGGAGGTTTTCAGGGGTTACTTTAAATTCACAATTGATGTAGTTCCAGTTGGTCTGCAAATATACACAATCTGTAACTGACTTTCCACTGGTCCGATGGTAAATCTGCTTCAGATTGTTTCCCCAAAAATGGACTGGTGTCCTGGTTCTCATTTGAACAAATCATCTGTTTTCCAAAGCCTTGGAAGGAATTCTCTGTAGATACTTTTCTTATTCATCTTACTAATATATCCATAAGAATGATTTCAGAAAAGCCTTTTGTAAATGTACACCTAGGAAAATCTATCCTTTCTCACTGTCTCACCCCTCCCTGCTCTTTTTCCTATTTTTTATTTCTCCTTTTTTTTTTTTTTAACCTACTAAATTTTTGTCTCCCTGCATAGATTCTGATTAAGTATTTTTTTGCTTGAAGGACTCAGCAAGAGTTGAAGGGGTGAGAATACACCCTACAGATGTAGCCAAACCATGGAATTTAACAAAACTTTCTTCAGATCCATACTACATCAATATATTAGGAACCAGCATAGAACATACTCTTTGGTTTCTTTTCCCCTACAGAGAAGGAAGAAAACTGTCATGTTATAAAATTATAAAATTATTTGGAATAGAATAACTTGTGGTCATTTCACTACAGAAAGTTATATTTGCTGCTTTGAAAATATTGGCTGAAAACTTTGTTTTACTATGTTGCCAGTATGTTTTTATTGTCAGAGTTCAAAACAAAGTTCAGTTTCTACTGAAGCTAGTGGCAATCATTGCCGAGTGTATATGTTTCTCTTCTTTGATTTGGATCGGGATTTTTTTTTGCTTTGTATTAACGTTAGGTAATTGCCACACTATTTTAATTCTGGTGGTTTTCACATATTTTGACATGTATTTACTTTTTTGGAAAAAAAAAAGAAAAAAGGGGAACTAAGGGAACTACATCTAAAGAAGCCCCAAACTGTTCTTCACAGAGAACCTTTTCAGTCACAATGTATATTTCACACTGTAATTTTGTGGGTAGTCATTCTGAAAAGTAGATTTTCAAAAAGCCTGTTTGGTAGTTTTATGAAGATAGTTTCCAGGCACATTTCCCATTTCTTTCATTGTTTCTTAAAAGATAACAGACATTGTGTTCTGTACGTGTGATGCTACCTGATGTTAACTATTTGTATCAACTGCACTGTGGATAGCACTTTAAAAGAGACCAGTAAGTCTCTAATCAGGATCTGTCATATGCTGTTAAAATAGTTGTGAAGTTCACTAAATGTTTGTGGATGCTTAAATGTCATTGCAAATCTGACCCTTTTTTCTTGCCAGACTACTTCAGTCAGTAGGAAAAACTTTTGATAGAACTGTTCAGAATCTTATTTTGACAGTGAAGTTGCTCTTACCTTAAGTACATAGTAAGTTACTTTTCTCAAGAACCAGGAATTTGATCTTTAATCCTATTTCCTGAAACCTGGAAAAGTACCACAGCTTGAAAAATTATATGTACTCCAGATAATATTCTTTGTTAGCAGAAGGGTGAAGTTGAGGACTGTCAGGTCTTTTGCATCTGTAATTTCAATGACTAAAATGTCCTTTGAAACAAAATGACAAAGCCTGCTCTATGCATATTTTTTTCTTTTTTGTTTTTTTAGGCTCAAAGATATATCAACACTGTTGGAAAAGCAACATGACCTCATCAAATTGATTATCCAAAAAATGGAGATAGTGTCAGAGGCTGAGGATGAAGACAGCAATGATTTATTTCAGCACAAGTTTAGGAAAAGGCAGTTAGAGCACAAGAATAGTAAATGGGATACAGTGTTAAAAGCTGTTAAAACAAATGTGCCTAACCCAAGCACAGAAAAAAACAATAGCTTCTTCTAGACATGGCTATGATATCATGTTGTATTATCATTTTGTTTTACTTTAGGGTCACTTCTCTTAGTGTCTGTGCATAATGTTAATGTGATACGTCATGTATTCAAGTATAAAAAAAGGCCAGATCCGAAAAAAGGATGCAGGTGCTCGAAACAGTATTTAAGGAGACTGAAGCTGTCTACATCCGAAACTGTGATCCTAAAAGTGGCTGGCTAATCAGGAAAGTGCCTAACTCACCAGATGCCAGCCGTGCTGTCCTGACAGTTTCTAAGGCTTCTGCCTAGATCTGTTCCTGGATTTGGCCCTAATATTCTTAGGTCTGTACTTAATTACCCTATTTTCTGTTACGAATATTTTTAGAATTTCCGAATTTTTAGAAATTCAAACTCTAATCGTTTAGTATTCAGATGTTTTGAGAGAGCCAATGGGCTTTATGTAGCTTAAAGAAAGAGTAAGAAACTAACCTGACAGATTGTGTTGGAGATTTTGCTGAGTAAGGACTGCAGGATCAGGCCTGAAAGGTAAGAAATAAAAAGATGACAAAAATGTAATGTAAGGGAAGGACTTTTTTCTTTTGTAGATAACAAGATGTGATTCTCCGAGGGATCATTTGTACTAGCATGCATATAGCAACGATAGAATGACATGTTAAATATTAGTCATTTACAACTTGCTGTCCTTATACTGCTAATGTGATTCTGGCCTTCCTGATAACCTAAAACTGACCTTGTTACTTTAATCTGCACTTTGGTTTTATTATTTATTTACTGGGTATTCAGTGCATTATGTAATATACAGTAATATATCAAATGTGGAAATAAATATGAAATAAGCTGTGTTTAAGTACCTGAGTATATTTGTTTCAAAACAGTCCTAATAAACTAGTTATGAATATATGTGGTTGTAATGCTTTGTGGTCTGCTTTTGAATTCACACATTTTCTTTAAGAACTTAATATATGTTAATTCTTCATGTAACGAGCAATTATGATTCCTGTTTATTTAAAAAGTAGCCGCCAGAAGGTAATTCACAAGGTACAGAACTTGTCCAGTCTTCAGAAAACACAGGCAGATGCGGTGTAAATTGATGAGAATTGTGCCTTAAAATTGCCATGGATGACATGCTGTTCAGTAGGGAAGATCTTTCTCACCCAACTGCTTTATGCCAGCTTTGAGACTTTAAAGTGTTGCCTGGTAAAAAAGAGAAAGGAGGAGGTTATTGCTGGTTTTGCCTATTCTACTACACTTACTAAGGTGAACAGTTGCTTAATACCTAATGGCAGATGGCACCTGTAGAGATTCAGGAAGCCTTTGGAATCTGTTTCTCTTCACTACCACGATCTATTGATACCTTTGAATCCTGTGGTGTAAATCCATACCAGTTGTAACTGAAGATGTTTGCTCTTAAAACTGGAGTTCTGTTCTGGGTTTGCCTCCCACAATCTGTGTAGGCATTTTGCATTTAAGTGTGACTGTAACAGTTTAGATAAGTAATACTTTGATGCAGAAAATAAGCACATGGCTACTGCATTCCAACAGCAAACTGGGGGCATGGCTGTAGGTATCGCTGTGTGACTGTGTCCACAGATGTGCTCCCACCTGCCCCAGGGCCCCCATCCTTAAGTCTGCCTCTGGATCACATTCCAGCTGTGCTGTTGAGATCTGGTGTGTACCATCACCCTCACATATCCAGGTGGAAAGAAATGCATTGTGTAGGTAGGGGAGGGTAACAGTACCTCCATTTTTCTCTTGACAGCACAGAGGTGAGGAAAGTGTGCTGCAAAGCAGCCACCTCTGCCCCGCAGGCTGCAGGAGGAGCAGCCGGGGGTTCTGCTTCAGGGCCAAGTCTGGTGCGTCACAGTGAAACAGGGACAGAACCAGTAAGCAGAGTCAGAATCAAGAAAGTAAAATTGAAGGTAGCTGTAGTCATTGAAATCGCCCTGTGGCCTCTAACCTCGGATCTGTTCCCGAGAATAAACCATTCTGAGCTGCTGTGCATCTGCAGCTCCCTCTGTCAGTGGAAACAGGGATGTCCAGGTTCTCAGGATAAGGCCAAACTTGAAAAAAATGTAGATTTTTTTTTTTTTTTTTAATTCTTAGAGCCAGAAAAGTAGTTGTAAATTCCTGACAATCTGTACCATTGACACTAGATGGCACTGAGTGATAACATTTTTTAATAAGTATATTGGGCCTTAATGCACTTTAAGTGAAGAGGAACAGCAGTACAGTTACTACAGAAGCAAAGTAGTCAGCATTCATAGTTTTAAAGTTTGAAAGAAAAAACAGTGGATAGAAAAACAGTTAAACCACCTGTATGTTAATTAATATGCAAAGAAAACCCAATTCTGGTCAACAAGTTTTATATGGAAAGACAGATAAAAGGTATTTTATAATTGCCTAATACTACAACATTGAATTAGTTATTTCACTTTCTATGGAAATCAACAGACTAAGGTTACTTAATTGCCATGTGATAGAAATATCTAATAAAGTCTAAGTACAAGAAGTATGGACCTTAAGGAACTTAATACAAGTAGTATCAATTGGAATACAAAGCACAGTTAAGTTTGAAAAGAATTGTGTAGACTGGGGTGAAGATGCTGGGCCATTTCAGCAATCTCTAGAAGGAGTCCTGCTGGCTATGTCCGCGTGTGTTAACTAGAATGTCATCATGTGAATTTTTAAATTCACACATAGGAATTAACATGGATAAATTCAACAAATTGATTCTTTGGCCATGAATATAGTATCTGCAATCTGTGATGGGTGTGTATCTGTATCCAGTCTTCATCACCCCCTTCCCTTTAAACTGTATGGAAATACCACCTGCTCTTTATTCAGGGTACGGACAGTTCTGCAGGCATACATGGTCATCATTTCTCTCTCTCAGGACTGTATATCAAATATTTCTGATAACAAGGCTAAATATTCCAGCTCATTTCCTGCTGTTCAGCAGCTCTGGCAACACTTTCTCCTCAAAGCAAAGAGCAGCATGGGTCAGGCAATGGCACCGTCTCCTTCCACCAAAACCAGGGTGTCCCCAAGATTCTTGCTGGGAGGGCTGAATTGTGCCTCACTGTGTCACACACAGGAAGGTCACAATTTCAAACAAGAAATGCCATTGTTGTATGATTTGGCAGTCTGAAACAAGTTGGTAACCCTCTGCTGAAACCAAATGTCCAGAGACCTGACTTTCTAGTCAATGCATCAGACTCTTGCTGAGAAGGACTGACTAGCAAAAGACTTCGCCCAAGTGAATTAAAATCAGCTAGAGCAATAAAATGCATCCTTATGAGAAAACCTGAAGCGCCTGAATTTGAAGTGGACTAGAGTGAGACGATTTTGGGGCTGGAAAACCTGGTAGGTAGGAAATAACTTACTTCAAGCTGTCTAGTGTGCATAATTGTGTCGTTTATATGATCTTACGCTGATGGAACAAAGACAGAGCCACTCTATAAGTAAGCCGCCATTGTTTTTTTTACTCACATTTTGTCTCCAAAGAAATAGCCTCTCATTCTCCTTACTCTGTTGTATAATACCATTTTCTTATCTGTCACATACTGAAGATGTGACTTTGTAAAGCGTTTCACACCAAAATGTCATCCCTTCACATCTATTGACTGTACCTGCTATGTGAAAAATCAGATTATAGAGAATGGGTAGAGGAGAACCCCCCTGCTGAAATCAGCCAGGAAGGATTTGAAACCCTTGGGGGATACACATATTGAGGAAGAAGACAAATCTGTATGAACAAGTTGGTGATCCTCCTAACTGCTTAGGTTCTTGTTTTGTCAAATGCCCATAAGCAGAGTGTGTAATGAGAGAAAGAAAAGGAGGTGAGAAAACATCCATAGTCTGTATTGGAGGACTCAAGAGAAGAAACCAGAGCCAGATTTTCCTTTAGGTTAATGCCCTTCTACCCCACACTGTCAGTGTGAGGAATCACTTAGGCTGCAACATAGTATGCATCAGTTGTAAGATAACTTTATGTTGTCCCATAGAAGGGGTCTCACTGTGGGCAGAAATTAGGCCCATGTCATCAGTAATGAAGGGACAGAGTATAGGAGTGTAGCAAACCTCGCCCTGGAGTTAATGGACAGCAGGCGAGTTCTTTGAGCTTTCTTTTTGAAATGATTGAGAAGCTGTAAAGGATGGCACAGGATACTAGGAAATCTCTGATACCAAAAGTAAGAGTAATGCTTAAAGGCAGCATTTTCTGAGGAGTAAAAAGATACTGGGTGGTGCCAAGGTGTAAATCAGCACTGGCACGTGAAGTGCAAGAGAGCTCCATGTGAGCCTGTGCATGGGTTGGTCCATGTACAGGCCACTCAAGCATATCTGAACCTGTTAGGGAAAGATGTTTTATAGAAGTGCAGCAAGACAACATCACGGTAATCACAAGAGAGGTGCTTCAGACACTTGAACAAGTAGCCCAGACAGGGAGAAATCTTAGCGATGGTAAGACTTGGTTTAGAAGTCAAGATGGGAAGTAATGCAAGTGATAAGAAGCAATGCATTTTATGTCATTTCGTGATTGAGAATCACAGCTTAGAAAGCAGAGCAAAGTTTAAAGCTATTCATTTCAGAAGTGAGTAATAGTATTGTTAATATTTGTTTATCCAGAAAGGTGACTGCAGTCTAAAATCAATCAGCAGCAGGAAACTGGGGATTGAGAAAAACAGAAAGTTCAAAGAGACCAGTAACTTGGAGAAAAATGAAGGAAGATAAACTGGAAGTAACACTGACGTTAGTGTTAAACTAAACTAAAACTTAAACTAAAAAGGACCAAAAGCCCCAAGACACCACTGGCCCAGTCTGAATACAGCGGTGGTGCTCACAGGAATGTCAAATTTCATGAGAGATCAAGGACAGGGAGAGTTAAGATCATTTAAACTTTTAAAACCAAGAAAGTGTGCTTTTCAGCTCAGTCCTGATGATAATCCCTGGAGTTGGCAATGTCCTTGGGAATGATTCAGCAAGGCAGCATGGAATCGATGCAGTGATGGATAGCCATAATGGACTTCAGAGTCATTTCTCATCACTTGAGCTGACTCACTTCCTGCAGATTCGAATTTTAACGTTTATTGGCATATTTTCCTAGTCTGTGGGATAATTACAGTTGCATTAAATGGCTGAAAGTAATCAGGGTTAAAAGTTACCACTGGCACTGTTATTGTGTTGTAAGGAAAGGAACGTGTGTATTTCAAAGGATTTGGACTGCCTCATTTCAGTTTGAAGGTTGTGCCCACAGCTTGCATGCATGAAGAATTGAAGTATGGTGGCTTCACCCTAAGACACATGGGATGTGTATCACTTAAAGAAGAAAAAGATATGTGAGAATGCTGTTCTTTCATCCTGCTATTGGCCCAAAGCTGTTTTGGTTACCATCATGGTCGCCTCTACCAAAAGCAGAGCAGTAATAAACTACACCCATTACTCTCCAGCACGGGAACTTGTAATACACTTACTAATTGTTGATATGAAATTTAACTTTTAGTGTAGGAAGAGAAATGTACTGAGGTTTGCCTGTGGCCTCGACAGTCTGCAAGAGCATTTTATGTACCCTAAGGCCTCACTTTTTTATTGTCAAGTTAAGGACTATGCTAGTGTTTTTGTCTGTTTTCTGGCCAGGAGGTGGCTTTGCCTGGCCTTGCCCACAGGACATTAGCATTTCTAAAATGCTCTTGGACAAAATGGATACCTAAAAGCAAATTTGTCCTCAGAGTGATACTGCTCTAGTATCAGCAGAGACACCACCTTGGCTTGACAGAGTTGCCCAAGGGTTGGATCCTTGCTCTAACACTGCGCAAGCATACAGCTTTTAAGAAGTTGCCTCTCTCTTTCATGCAGATGGAAAGCAAACTTGCTCGCTCTCTGGAGGAAACAGAGGCTACTTCTTTGAGCTAAACAAAAACGTAGGTTACTGTATGCATGCATTTATATCTGACCATCTGACTGTAATAATACACCACACACTTCTTATAAGGAAATAGTCATTATTTTTGGTCACATATATACATATTACATATAATATATATTTTATTTAGTATATGTATCATATATACAATATATGGTTACAAATATTATATATTTTATATATATATATAAAAATAGATGGCAGGTATTTCATACTTGTGAGAGTGGCAATCAGTACGGGGTCATGGTGTGCCCCCCCATCCCCAGGTAGAGGTGGTCAGTGGGCAGAAGGGCATCTCTCCTTCACTAGGATTAGTGTTTCAAATCCATATCTGGTCTAAGTTTGGGCACGGACTCCCTTAAGAAAGCTAGCTGATAGTCCTGTAAAATGTGTACTGCTTTATGAACAGGTTTCACACACAAAGGAAAACCTAGGGAGTTCTGCATTACTTCAGCCTTTAACTTCAACCCAACAAACTTTGATAATTAATAGAGCTGGACTGATTTCATTTCATTACGATTTGTTCCCTTGCTACTTACAGTAAGACTTGATTTCTGATCATGTGAAAAAACCTCCCTTATTTCATATTTCTTCATTAATATATAAAACTAGCCAAAGGATTTCGGTACTCTTCATTCCTTCATCTGACTCAAATAAATAATATTTTGCTTTGAAAAGGTCTCTGTTATTCTGTAACATAAGCAAATAAGTACTGAAGGGTGTAAAAATACATGCTACAATTACATCAGATGAAACAGCGACAGATGACCACAATCAGAAGTCTGCACCTTCAGCCTCCTGCCCACCAGACAGGCGGGGTCTTGTGGAAGGACTGAGGGTGATCCAAAAGTCAGGATGCTACAACCAAGGAAAACCAGCTGGAGAAGTGAAAGAAAGTGTTTTCCACAGAAACTTGTTACAGAAAGATCAGGCAGAAATATGCGTTGCTAAACTCTATGAAAGGATCTTAGAAAGTGAAGGTGACTTCTGGCATACACCTCTGCTGCCTCCAAGCCACAGCATGAGCTGTGGCCTGAAGTTGGGAAGCCTCCCATGACCTGGTGGTTCCCAGTGTCTATTCCTCCCTTATACCAAACCCACTTGTCACTTTCCCATATGCCTTCACAGCAGCTGAGGTGGATCTATGATGTCTTCTTTGCCTGAGATCAGTTGTATGAATGATGGATGTCACCACAGGGAGAGGTCAGGCACAGGGTGGCACAGAGGGTGCCACCCCTCAGCACCTTTTCCTGGCCAGGGCACAGCTGAGGCTTCCCCTGAGGGGTACAAGCTGGGTTTCTCCAGAAAGCACAAACAAGAGAACATGCACTGTTAAAATAATTTTTCTTAACTGTATAATCTATAGACATGGACAAAGAGGCTAAGAAAGATCAGTGTGTAGTAGTGAGTGCAAGATGAGAAGGAGGAGGTGCACATATAAAGCATATCTGACCCAACTTCAAGGGCTGTAGGCAATTATGGCCGAACTTACTTAGAAGGGGAGACAAAGCGAAAGGTACTATAGAGAAGCTAGCTTAGAGGGCACTTGTGATCTCTGGGTTTGGGACAGCAAAGTTATCAATGCTATAAAGCTTCTTAAGTTTGATTGGTGAAAGAAAAGTCAAGAGGTGCTGGGGGAATTAGGGACGGAGCCAACAGTCCACAACAAGGACTGTGAGTCACCAGGGAGCTTTGTTTGTTTTCCAGCAGAGTCATAAAAGCATCGTCCACTTATCTAAATAAATACAGCAATGCACAAATTATTCCTGAAGAACCTATAAAACATGTATTAATGACTCTAGAGATAAACAATAGAATCCTAACTCCAGCATGCATATTTTCTGATGTAAAAGCCTGCTTTTTAATGCCTACAATCCTATTTTACAAAATAGCCCTTAAATAAAGACCAAATGATTGGTAAAGAGCTTACTCTTGAATTATGAAATCAAGTAATAATACATTTCTAGGCCTGTGGATTTCTTTTCTCTTAGGCTATAGAAATAGTTAAAACATCTACAGAGAGAGAAATAAGAGAGGCTGAAGAAAATAAAAATAAACATCACTTAAGCTTGGATATTTGGTTTATTTTATAGTGTATCTAAATAGTTAGGGTCATGAAAGGTGAAATGTTTCAGTGAGACTAAAGCAAAAATAAAGCAGGTTTGGTCATTCTTAGATTCGGCACCCACAATCCTTTTGTGTCATCCCAACTCTTGGTCTGCCCTAATGTACGCATTTAAGCAGTGCCGCATTAGACAACAGCAGATGAAAAGGGAGGGGAATGAATACTCCTGGTTACTCTGGCCCCAGTGATAAATCCACTACTGATTTCCATGAGATCTCAGTTTCTCTCAGGTGATCGTTCCTTCAGGAATCTCACATGCGGGTAGTAATTCTTGTTCAGTCACACTGAATGTTACACCACTGCGATGGGACTCGAGCCCTCACACAGCCCAGGCAACCTGCTTTGAGCACTGTCCCACGCTCTCCAGGTCCAGCTGTTCACCTGCACCCCCACAGAGTGGGATGTATTGTTGTGCTGTTGTCTTACTCAAATGATGTAATCTTAGGGTATTTTATTTCAGATACTCCATTTTTTAGTTATTAGGGGTGTATTTTGCAGTGATTCTTCCCTACTTTCCTGCCACATTTACCCTTAAAATTGCCTAGGAGCTTAGAAAATGCTTGAAGTGCCTACTGACTGCAGGTGACAATCCTGGTCCCTGCTTGGGGACATGCAGGGGTGGTTGCAGCTTAGTTCAGGTATGGCATTCCCAGCCTGATAAAACTTTGGAAATGCCTGAGAGGTTTGTGCAAACCTTCCAGCAAATTGTGTCAGATTTCGCATGTGTGGGATGTCTGAACACATCCAGAGGAAAACCGCCAGCAACATTTTTCCCACTGCTACACAATTCCCCACCAAGCACGTTCCTAGATGAAGGAGCAGCAAACCTGTACTTCTTTCAAAACATGAGTGGAGTGTATGGTCCCTTGTTGTTCAAAATACAGCAAGTTTCTGTTTTCTGCCAGGACCTCCATGCTAGCACAACACTTGTTTCTTGGTTTCTATCAGCAAGATCATTTTCCCAGGGAAGCAAGATATGAGACATCCTAGTGGATGTTGTGGCAGTATTAGTGTTGTCATTAGTGGCATCCATCTTATGTTAACACCCTGCTATCCATAATTTAAGTTGGTTGGGCTCCTTCTGGGAGTGGCTGGGAAATTTGCTCATTTTTTTGTCCGTGGTGAAAATTTCACAAGCTATCCCCAGGGCACCTGTAGTGGCACGTGGTCATTGCCGGTCTCCCATAGCACCTCCCTGGTGCACAGCAGCAGTGAGCAGGTCATCCAGCATGAGCAGAAGACACCAGCTCTATTGGCAGGGTGTGCTCAGCAGAGCAGCAGTCAGGAAAACCAAACAGGTGCTACAGCATGGGTTATATATTTGAGGACAAAAATAACCTCTAAAAGTGGTGTTGGCCCAAGTGGCTGCCCTAATCTGTGAGGAAACTTCTAACCTGCTGCAGAAACTGAACTTTTACCAACTGTTTGGCTTTTGCTGGTTCAGTGGCCTGTGCTCTTCCTGCAATACACCCTTGGGATATTTATATGGAGAAGAATATGTATTACCGTGGTATTGTTATCAAAATAAGAAGATTTTTCAAGATCACCTCCCACACCAGAAACCAGTAAGGCAAAGCAGTGACTGGCAAGAAACGTGTGGCAGGTGGCACAAGTTCTGTAATGTGTGTGGTCTTTTCCAAATCAAAGCCATCTGGTGTTTCCTGAGAAGCTTTCAGAGTTGCAGAGCCTTGTGGGTGCCCTTTCTGTAATGTCGCGTGTTGACACTTGGCAGCATTTGTAGCCATGGGAGTGGAGGGATGGTGTAGCTGCCCTCAAATCTACCAGTGATTCTTCATATCCCCGCCCCCCCCCCCCCCATATTTTGCTATTAAGCTAATTAATAACTGCATAGAAGCCACAGAATTATAGCAACCATGACAGCAAGTCCCACAGATCATTGAAAGCAAAGGAAAGATCCATTTTCACTTCAGAGATCTTGAAGTCAGCTTCCAGGTGTGGCTCAGTGTAGGCAGCAACTTGAAGACAATTCAGGCATAGTCAATACGGTGGGTAGTCCAAAGGAAAGCAAGTGCTGATCAAGGACGAAAGAACAGAAAACAGTAGCTTGTTCTTCATAACTCCTAAATAAACTCACTTGTCAGTGCAGGCTAAGACTTGCCTTAATTCCTTTCTCTGCTATTCTGACACTGGCCAAGGCTCCAGGCTGCCAAAAGGAGGAATCTCATCTCTGCATGGGGCAGTGACACCCAACACAGAGCCTCACTGTGCTCGCAGGGAGCTTCAGGCAGAAGTTAAGGCAGACTCCAGGGAAGCCAATTTACCCTTCCTGTGGGCGGGCATAGCAGGGCAGGGTAAGCAGCACGCTGATTGTGGTCGCTGAGTTAGTGGCTGGTCTGTCAGCCCTCCTCCCACCCCTGCTGCCTCAGCCCCTAACATGGACCCCTGGAGGGTCTTTTCTAGCTGTAGAAACACACCCTTAATAAATTGCCCTCTCTTTTGTAAATTTATCCCAACCACAGATTTGGCTGCTGAAGTGGTGCCCGACCAGGCAAAACCTAAGCTGTCCATGCGCCACTCCCCCACCCACACTGTTTTCATGTGGCAATCTCCAGGGGTAAGTAAAATCAGCTTGAATATTTCCCTATCACCATGGTTCACACCCATGGCTATTTTTTTAGTTCCTAACAGTGACAGTCTTTTTTTTTACTATTTTGCTTCTTTTCCCATTAAAAAAAAAAAATAAAAAGAAGAAAGAAGTTTTCTCTCTTTATATAAGGATTTCACCAAACACAGTAAAAGACCCCCCTACTACACCCATGTAAAACAATACCAATGACTCTGGGATGCTCTTCTCCCCATCTCAATATTTAGTAGAAACGTAAAATAGATGTCTGGTAGAGAAGACAGTAGGAATAGACTCTTACTTCCTAGGGCAAAAAATAAAAATCTGAGTTTAAATTAATCAGGATACATGTATCATCTGCTTAATTATAACGAGTGACAATTTAGCAGTCTGAAAGGCATTTTTAGATAGCAATCACCATTCTTAGGGGTTTTTTCTTTTAAAAAAATCATGTTTAGAAAAAAACAGCTTTACATTCCTTTAGCACCCACAAAGCTGAGAGCGCTTTGTTGACACTACTTCATTTCATCTTCATGAGGCCACTGTTTTTAACTGCTTGACAGAAGCAAGGAAATGTCAGCACATGTGCTGATTGGATTATTTAAAATTTTTTTTTACAGAAAGAGTTTTTTCACCAGAAAACACTGATTCATCAAAATATAAATCACTCATAAGAAAATCAGCACTTAAAAAAAAATGATAAATTGTGAAAACATCCTATTTCTTTATTTGTTTGAGGTCAGAAGGGGATAACTGTTAGGTTTAATCGATTTTCATTTTGAAATTGGTGGTTTTTGTAAAAAGAGAAGATAAGATAAATACTGAAAATATATCATAATGATTGAAATTAGGTATTAGAACTAAATATAACAGAGTTTTACCTAGGTTTTAACCATCAGTTTCATGGGTTTTATTTGGGATTGAGAGTTTTAATTTATTGTCTTGATCTGTCTTGTGAAATACATTTTTAAAACCTGCAATGTGTCACAGAGAGGTATATCATGCCCACCCAGCTCTAGCTACAGACCTATCTGGGTGCTCCCAAGCTGTCCATGGGCATGGGTGACCGAGTCTCAGACTCCTGGAGCTGAATATACCAACATCACCATTGAGGCCCATGGGGCAGAGCTGTGCTTGCCTCTCTGGACAGCCTGGGAAAGGTGGAGTTGCTCAGTTTATACTCTCCTGCTCAAAAAACGAGTGAAGATCCAAAGATAGGGCACAAGTCCAGCTCTCTGTAGAGCTGTCTTAAGCCTTTGCTCCTCCAGCCAATGTTTTAGTATGATTGTATCAGGGAAACCAGATAGAGAAAACTCTGTTTTGTTCTTTCTGCCAGCTCTCAGTTAACCTCTGAGCCCTTTGGATTAGCAATATAGTGAAGATGTGTGTCTTGTACATTGTTTGCTGACTTCCAAGTTGCTCTGTAATGCTCCTTTCTGGGAAAGTGAGCAGTGAGGACTGACTTTAGGGGAATCACAGTTTGATGGATGTGGGAGGTTTTAATGTTTAGAAAGAAGTGTTCCAATTTTCTTCTGATTACTTTTTTGTACACATGCCCAGAGATGTGGCTATGACTTAGAGCTAATTAATAAATACATTTGAGGCTTTGGGTGTTTTTAAGGCAAATTTAACCCCTTCAATCATCCACTACAGAGGCTGAAGCACCAAGAGGCTCACTAGTCTCACACCTTTTTGTAGCAAAGGCAACATGGAGGAGATATGAGCTTTCCCTTTTCGTTACCAGCTCCAAGCCCTGTCCCTGACATTAATGTCAGATTCAGAGGAGAGTGCCAGCATTAGCAAATCTGCTGTCAGGAGCCCATTGGTGGCTCTGCCTTGCATGTCTTCCTTGCTTCCCTCCAGGGCTTCCACAGCTGCCCACTGAGCGATGCTCACTTGCTGCTGGACGTCGGCCCTGCTCTCCCCTCTCCCCCCGCCCTGCACGCAACCGTCCCGAGGTGTGACACCCTGCCCTCTTCTGCCTTCATCAGAGACCCCAGGGAGCTATTAAAACACTGTTATAAATCATAGTTATTAGCCAAGTGACTCATCTTACAGCACTGAGAAGGAATCTCTGATCTCCTGAGTGCTTGGTGTCTCGCACAGAGCGCGCTGGGGTGTTGATGAGCCTTTATGGTATCCTTATCTTGCATTTCCAACAGCAAAACCTGACCTGTGTTTTACTTGTGCTGTTTATATATCTAATCAAAGTGGGTCAGGAAACGTGGAAGACAGCACCAGGGCTGCCTGAGAAACATAATATTTGTCAGAGAGCATTAACTCAGCCTCTCTCTTTCAGGGAATGATAGATGAAGTGTGCCTGAAACTCTGTTTAGATTATGTGAAGTAATGCACTGGTGGTTACATTCATCCTAAGCAAATCATTTTCACTCACTTGAGCTGCCTTACAAAATTTTCCAATAACACTTTAGGCAGCCTAAAACAAAATGAAGTCTTCACGGGTTGCTCACGTGGGAGTTCCTCTCAGAGCCTGCTAGCACACAGATGAACAGGTTCAGAGGGCTCTGTACCTAAAATAGAGGTGGGCCCCAGGCCAAAGCCTGGATCAGCATCGGAACCAAAGTTTGGGAGGTGCCAGGGCTGGTGCCCATGTCCTCTGTGCAGTATTTAAACTGGCTCAAGCAACTGAGAGCCTGACACCAAAGACAACACAACAGCCCTGTATGAAACGGTAGAGTCAACGTCATAGAGGCTCTGAGAAGCTTCTGTGTCCCTGCGGTCACCCAAGAAAGGGCAGCTGCCCATTCTCCGCTGGCAGCAGCAGAGAAAAGCACCTCTGCTCCCACTGGAAGCTACTCAGTCGCTCGGCTAGCATCATCCCCAGGCAATGGTCAGTGTGGGGGCATCTCCTGGACCACTCAATTCAAAGACCATGAGGGCTGTGGCCCTGCCAGTCCCCCAGCTCTGCTAGCGCTTGGGAATGAGCAGCAAGCCAACATGCTGAGCCTTTTCTTCCCCAGGTGAGCGCAGCTCAGTAATAGCACAAGGAGCCCATGCCAGGCCATGTGCCAGCAAACGGGCTCTGGACCAACCCGAGCCAGCGTCAAGACCCGTTCCTGCTGCTCCACAAAGTGTAAGTGAAAGGGTTGCTCTAACAGAGAAGACTTCAACTTCAGCGTATCTCTACTGAAGCCCAGGGAACCTTGCTAGATATAATTATGGTTTGCTCAATTTAATAATTACACAGGGATATATTTCATCTATACTCAGTGCCAATTCTAAGCTGAAGTGAACATATTTGTTTAAGTTTAATATTTTTTAGGGAGGAGTGCTGTAATTTTCAGGGGAGGAATGCAATTAGATGAAGTCTAACAATGTTTCTGCTAGCCAGCATATTTTTAAAGAATTTTACCTTTATCTTTTTTTAAAAGGAGCCTTTGCTGACATCAGTTCCTGATTTCACACATGGTGTGGCCCCAGCAATTAGGAGTTCTGTGGATTAAGTAAAAAGTCCTGTTTAAAGCTTCTCAGAAAATACTTTGAACAAGAGGGGGAAACCACTTAAGTCAGCTGCTTCTGTGCATGTCTTTTTGTGCTATGAAATATGACTTCAAAGAAACCCCTTCTGTTTCCATTTCAAGGTCTTTTTGTAAGGCAAGGAAGATAGGCAACCGGCACTGGAATGCTGCCTCTGGGAGATTTATTGGAAGTCTTGAAGGGCTCAGTAGACTGGCAAGGTAATTTTTGTATCCTACTGCACTCAAGACTGATTTAATTTTGTGTCAGTTCTGGAACTGCAACCAGAATATGAGCTGTGAGTTTATAAATTGCTCCTCTGAGTGCCTGACCTTGCAAGGGAGCGGAATCTAGAAGGAGTTAGAAGATAAAGAGATCTTGCACAGCCGATCAGACGCACTTCACTGGGTTAGTGGACCTCTCGTTTGTTCCTCGTTTCACCCTCAACCCCTCTGACTTTGATCTCTTTGCCAGTCTCCATGCCACAAGGGTGCCACTGTTCATCAGGGTACGTCTGAAATTTGGATTGGATTTTTCTGAACAGAGGACACAGCTACTGCAATAACCTATGTATATAACAATTATTATTAGGAATATCTTTTTATTTTGTTACTATAATGTATATAAATCTTGAACTGAAGTGGAATTTCAAAAATATTTAAGGGCAGCAAATTTCATTCAAATAGCAGGAAAAATATGTTAATTGGTTGATTAGATTTGGGAATATTCTCTGAAGGAGAATGCCAGAAGTTCTATCATATGAGTCACTTAAAAATATATTAGACAAAGCTCTTGGGAATGCATTTCTAAAAGCAGTTTTATTTTGGCAAAAATTAAAGAGAAAATGAGCTAATATCACTGTAGGATTTTTTGTTGTTCAGTTCCAGCTCAAAAATCTGTGATTCAAGTCCTGAAATGTGTATAATCTAGAAAGTCCCATTAGAATCTAAGTTTCATTTCCAAAGAAAATTTGATTAGAATAAATTGCACTTTCTTGACATTAAATCATTGTTATACATAAGATATGAAGTATAGAGTGACTGTCTTTAAAAATCATTTCAATTACCTGAGATTAACATTACACTGTAGTTGCAGTAAGTTTCTATTTTTCTACTGTCGGTCTTCTCTGGAACAAGTGCAGAGCAATTTAAATAACACATATCAAAATCACATAGTTTAATTGCAGAGGCAATTACCACCACCACACAGTGGATTCTCCATGTGGTGGATGTATAATACAGATTAGGACCATCAGATGCCAGCCCCTGAGCTGTGGCGGGCTAATTGGTCACATGCTGCTGAATCCTATCCTGGTTTCCATCTGATATTTTTGCAAAAAGAAAGTTAAATTATACTACAAACATTGCCCGAGTATCACCTTACCATGTAAGCACTCATTGCTGCACCAGGACTGCTGCGCAATCAGCAATGGAAAGCCAAGTGATCCATGAACTACGCCGGTGATATAAAAAACCTGAAATCCCTGTGTTACATATCACATCAACAAAGCCTTGTGGTATTCTATACAGTTCATTAATAAATGTCATGTGTGATTAGCATTGGTGAAGCTGTTATGGGAAATATATTTTGTGCCTTTATATTTGCTGCATTGTCCATTTCAGCAGTCACTTCAAAATTTTATCTTCTGGAGGAGTTATCTCAAGACCAGATGGGAGAGAGACCGTGTATTACCTCCTGATTCCCCCTTATCTTGTTCATTTACCACTGCGAGCCAAAGACATAGAAGGACTGGCACAGAGTTTTCCAGGGAGAAACGTCTCCAGTATTTAGGTTTTTCACTGAAATGGGAAATTACCCTAGAGAAGCAACAGAAAAACAATAAACTCCATGTATCGCACATCTTTGGGGTTTTTGGGTACGGGGAGGGAAGGGTTATTCTTTGTAAGTGATCTATTACAGCACTATTGCAACAGCCTGTTTTGTCCAGAGCACTGTGAATTGTTCTTGGTGTGCAAATCCCATGTGAGATAGCCTATCAGATATCATCTTGGAATCCTTTTAATTCATTTACTTTATTCCCACTGGCAATGGGGAGTCCACATATTATGACACGTGCTGTAACAAATCTTTGAAACAATGGTTGGTTGACTTCAACTGTAACTAGCAGTGGAAATCTCAAATGGTAATTACACATTGTTTTGCCTCAAATGGGGCTGAGTGCCATGCTCGCTCATGTTAGTGCTATGATCCCACTCTCTGCACTCAACTGTGGTGACATTTTCTATTTCATATTCAATAGACTATGGAAGACAGTAGAAATCAAGAATTTATTCCCCTTTAAATGGATAACTAATCTTTCGAGTGTTCAGTAGGACAAATTGAACCCCTAATTGAAAAAGAGCAAATAATGCTAGCAAGAAACCATAAGGAAAGTTTTTGTTATGTGCATGTCTGTGTTTGCTAAACGTACCTGTCCTAACTAGGAACTGCAAAGATAGAGACTACTGAAAACTCTGGAAGGACTAGTCCAAAGGAGATGACACAAAGCCTAAAACCATATTGTTGGTTGAATTATCAACACCATTTATCTTGGCTGGAGACAAGTTTCCTTCCTAACACATAGGCTAAACAGAGCTGGTCATCTCTCCATAGAGGACTAAGACCCAGTCCCATCTGGGATCCAGGCTTCTGTTTTCATTACAAGTATTTGATTCCAGGTTCTGACTTTGTACGTGTTTTCTCATTTGCAAGCTATAAACCAAGAAAATACAATTCCAGAAGGAATATCAGTGAAAGAAACAAGCCATCACCCAATGCATATTTAGCATTTCCCCCCATACTCCATCCCATTTTGCACCATCCAGAAGGGATCAAGAGATGGAAAGAAGCTCTGGAAATCCATGTCTGTCCAGGCAGGGGATACTCCATTAGGGCACTTCAGAAGACAGTTGTAAGTCACCTTCAGAGAACACCATGGGATGAGGCTGGGAGCACACAGATTCTGGTGGGATGGAGTTACATCTCCAGGGCTTCAGGTGTTGACAGTGCTCGCTGCGAAACCCTTCAAAACCACTGCCCTGTGCCTTTGCAAGAAAGCTGAGGGTTAGAGAGGGGAAATAAATACTGACAAGCTCACCCTACCACTCAGCGGGGTTTATCAAGACATGAGAAAATTGCCAACTGGATTTTGAAATTCTTGCATTGCAACACCTGCTTTAAGGACCTTTTTGTTGATGATGGGTGTTGGGATACTCCCTTTTGTCCAGATTATTAGTGACATGCCCTAAATGAAAGCATCAGGCGTAACTTTAGCTTGGAAAAATGTTGTCTTTGATAGATATGCAGAACCCTGAAGTATTGCAGAAAATTCTCTGCAGTCTGCAGCCAAATAAAATCTCCAGGTTGTCTCTGCAGAGGATGTCAATGCATGACACTAACGGCTCCTTTCTGCCCGCCCATACACACACTTATTCCACAAAGATATACTTCCACTCTCTACCTACAGTGTCTGCAACTGACACATTATCAAAGTAGTAGCTGCTGCATACCCAGCTCTGAAAATATGTGTCCGTAGTGAAAAAGTCTATTGCACCTGCAATATTATCAGGACTATCCATGTGAAAGCTGAAAATACAAGAGCTTTGGATATGTCCATTTGAACCAGCATTGTGTGACCTCATTATAGTGTTGTGATTTTTCGTTTTGATACTCTAGAGTAACTTCCATGCTTGGAGACACAGCAGCTGAGGTGTTATTTCTAGTAATTTTACTGTTGTGTCTTAACGTCTGAATTAATACTTCCATTAATATTTAAACCTGCCATGCTCTAGAGAACATGCTGAGCTAACATGTTTTTGTATGTAGCAAGATTAAAAATCATGGTGCTTAAACTGAGATATAGCTTGATGTTAACTAAGCGTCATATCGTATCATATATTTTGGGTGAATGAAAGCTCAGCAAACAGAAGACCTTTAGTAGAAGTGGCTCTGACAGGTATCGTTAGACATTGGCTGGCACTGATTTTACTCACCTTGCATATGTGCTCCTTATTTTCAGATATGATTGCAGGAGATGTATGCCTCTTAGGGTATCGCGTGTTTATAATCAGTAGCTACATTGAGGACTGATGTATGTGCTGCAAGCTCACTGAGGCTTATGCAGAGCTAAACACATTAAAATAAAAACACTTTCAGGGCCACAGATTGGAAGATCTTTTTCGGTTTTATTCTTTACTTTTTCTAGTGTGATGCATGTGTTGTGTCTCCTGCATGAGCAATTTGCAATGTGGAGTTCTGCACACAAAGAAAAAGAAATCTGGCTTACAACATTTTATGGCAGAATCACCCAACTTGTCCTGTTGTTATTACAGGTTTCCCAATTCAGCATGTATTCAGTGTTTCCCTTCTGCCCCCAAGTCTAATTTCTCAGGTGTAACCTGGGGTGTTTGACAATAAAAGTTTGTTCTGGCAAAAAAAGCCCCTATGCTATTAAGTCCTTGAAAAAAAGCTTTCATTTGGCTCTGTGGTATTAGTATTTCAGTATTCACATATACATTTTTCTTCCCAAAATGAGCAAAAACGCTACGTGACATTCTGGTTGTTTTTCCCTCTTGGCAGTGCTGCTTGTTACAAGGAACTTTCCCAAGTGGTTCTGATAAGTATTCAGTATTTTCGTTAAAATGAATCATGTCAGCTACCTAAAGTACAAAAACGCAAACTTAAATAAATATTTTGGGTGAAGGATGGGAAACATTCTGAAAATCTTCTGTGGATTTTCCTGGGATCTGATCTTTTGTGATTTGTCTGTGAGCAAGTTGAAAGACTTTTAGCTGTTCCTAAGTGGATCCTATTTTGCTTTACCACTCTTCCTTGCTGTTTATTCAAAACTGTAAGGGATTCCTAGATATTTTGCTATACTATTATTCAGTCAGAGGATGAAAAGTCTGAGGAATGCCAAGGGATTATTATAATGGTATAATTAGCTTGCAGACAGCTCTCTTCTCAACAGCTTTCAAAACCTCTTCTATCCATCTCAGTTACCCAAGTAATTAATTAAACACAGCTGCAGACTAGAACAACTGTTACAAAAAAAAATGTGTTTGCCGTTTGCTTTTCCTGCTCACTTCTAGGCAGTAGAAGAGGAAGTCACGTAGGAGAAGTTACGACAGCTAAGGACCGTCTACTTCGTCCCGTGGCCTGAAATCCTGTTAGCTAGCAGAGAGTGGCAAAAGCAGCCGTGAAGCACAGCACTTGCTGTAGCCAATTCATGCCCGCAGCAGGGGTGAATCTTTTAAAATCATTGCTAGTCTCATGTGACTATGTCCTGGAAATGACCTAAGGAGGAAAAGCCCTGAGGATCCTTGCCAAAACTCCTGTGTCATGTCTTTTTATACAGTGTTAGAAATAAAGTACATAAGTGGGAAAAATGGAATAACTGAAGCAGTCTGAGTCTGGAAGGGAACTGGCAGAAAACTGGAGCAGGTGACTTTAATACTTTCAAATGTTCCTGGAAGCAAACAGTGCTAAAAAAAATAATACTGGAAATGGTGCCATCTTCTCAACTGCTGGATGTGGCAGGCTCAAAGGTGTGGGGGACTTACAATAAATTCCTTTGGGAGAATTAAAGGGAAAGCAAACTGTGCAGTTAAATCACTCAAAATACTCAAGGATATCATGATCTATGGAAGTGACTTTGGAAAGGTATATTTTCTGTCCAAGAAGTCAGCTATCAGACCAGACAATTGAGCATCATATGGCAGAGTTATACAATGAAGGTATCATTGAATGTGAACAGTTAATGCACAGACAAGTTAAGCAATACTGGGCAGCCATGTTATTCTTTCCTTTTAATGGCTTTTACCAGCCAAATATAGCAAAGACCACAAAGAAAAAGTAACCATACTGCTAACCATAGCCAAGTATTACCTGGGACCTTAGGAGCACAAAGTAGCTATGGAGGTAAAGACTTGAAGAGTGAATCATATTGCATCTTTGTTGTCTTTTCACATATCAGCCACTTTCCCAGCAGAAAATGTAGAGAAGCACAAGAAGCAAGGGTTAGCCTTTTCAAAGGGTGTCTAGGGATGCACGTGTGCTGTCACAGCCTTCCCTGTTTCACAGTTACAAATGGCCTGCTACAGCACAAAATATTTTATGACCTGTGTGATTGCTTTTCCACAAAATGCCAACACTGTCAAGGAGTAAGGAAGCCCTGTACCCAGGGTTTGGGTTTTTTTGGGTTGGTTTTTTTTTTTTTTTTTCCAATGTATTCAATGGCAGCAATTCTGTTTTAAAATGAAAAAGGGATTTGTCCTGGAAGGGGAAACCATTTATCCTCGCAAGGCACAGGTTGTGCAATGTGTGGAATGTCATCGCCCATGTCCCATCCAGCTTTCTTCACCCTCTATGTGATGATGGAGGTCCTGCCTGCTTGCTCTAAATGAGTCAGGGACCGTAATGAGGTTTCCAGAGGCACGGCTGGAGCCTATAGTTCTTTCCAGACACTTCCAAAGATATTTTAAGGGCAATCTAGACACATATACTTGTCATGAGCTCCTTGCAGACTTGAGGCTGAAAGGTAAAATTTTAAAGGTCAATATTTGAAAGTAGATGTATAGACTGTAAATAAGTACTTGAAAGGCCTTTGCAAATATTTTTTGTGTACATGAGGTGATACACATTGAAGACTTGCCTCTTGTCTCCTAACTGGCAATCAGGATTATGAGAAAGCACAGTGTTGTTCACTGCTGAACTAAAGATACTGTAAATTTCGGTGGTAATGTTTGAAACAAAATATAGGACTCTGACTGCCTGTATATTGCACATATTATCTATTACTAATGGTACTGAGATGCATTGTCTTACAGGAGAGGCTCAGAAAACACATAATTAATAAAGAGGAGGATAAAAAGGCAAAACCAGGCCAAAAAACAAGTGACAGCCCTAGCAAGATTCTTCAGGGGAGGAGGCATTCTTCAAATAACATAATCTCACTAGGTGGCTGGTATTCAAATTATGCAGTTCTGGATTTAGCTAGGTATCACATGGACAGCGGGAGGGAGGAGTGTCAACTGCAGCAAACCATCACCTCACACCTTTCCTGAGGTCCTGCAGTGGACGCCATGCTCTGCTCTTTCCAGCCCTTGATATGCTATGAGCTCTGGCAAAAATGGGAATAAAGCAGTTTCCGTATTCTTCAGAGCACATATCCTGCATTTTTTTCAGGCCTTTCTTTAGTCAGTGTTGATGGTTTATGCTATTCCTCCTTGGTTTAAGTTAAAAAGCAGGTTGTATCTGATCTTTGTCGATTTCCAGTTACAATGTCATTTATGGGCTCTCTATAGATTTTAATGTGCATGGTGATTTCCTTACAGGATGTAGTAATAGAGTCCTAGCTATCTTCTTACAGTGATTCTCTTCAGGCTACTTAACAAAGTCATATCCTGGAATCTTAGGAGAGTAGCTCCACTTCTCTTTGTTCAGCATCCCTGACATTCCTCCTTCATTTGTATTTAACTGCATCATGTTTTAAATGAAGGACTCTATTAATTCTGTTTCTTTTCTCAAAGTCTGTAAGTTTGATCAGTAGCCAGTTTCCACAATTTATTTTCCAGCATCTCATACATGCTGCTTGGTTGACAATGCCTCTGACATATACTCTTATTGCACCTTCACAATGCACCAGTGGCTTGCTGACCATAACCTTCATTATGATTCTCACCCCATGGCAGGAAAAGCTTAATTCCCACTGCAGTCTGGTCTGCCTTTGTCTCCTACCCTCATGTTTTGTCCTGGGTCGGGCTGAGTAGGATGAGAGACAATTACCAGTAATCACAACGCATAGCTGTGGCACACCTCTTCAGGAAAAACTGCTCCTGGGTCTGCCGCGAAGGAAGATCAGAGTAAGCACACACTGCCTGTCATCTCTTCTTGCTTAAGTCTCTCTGCTGCCGGGTAGAGAACAAATGGCAGGTAAATAGTCTGTGCACCACGCATTTACAGCTACAACGGGTGATAAGTGTGTCACTGCCAGGGTTTTTCCAGTTCCAGACACAGAAATCAGATAATTAGATTGGTTTATGAGTTCAGAGAGATTTTCCATATATAATTTTAAAGGATATTTTCTTCTCTTTGTCCTATCTTAGCTTCCCTACCTTTTTTTTTACCCCTGAGTTTCTTGCTCTGTGGTCAGGAGATGGACTCTTTCGTGCCCGATTCAATAACTCAGGCTCACTAAGATATTGTTCTTGACTGTCCCTGACTCAAGTGTTGTGGGAGTCTAGGTGGGATTTGAGTTCTCTATACAGTTCAATACTCCAGCTGATCTGAGATATTCCAGTTTATATTCCACCAGGCCTCTCTGCTGATCTGGAGTTTCATTAAAAGGCTTCTCTGAACAACAGTAAATTATTTAGCTGTAAATGTAATTAAATCCTTTCTAGACTCCAAATATTGTAGTTTTAAGAAAGCTTGATTGACGTTTATGTTTTTATATTACTTTATGACTATAAGAAGATCTGCTATGGCAAAAACTGTAATTCTTACACAAATGCTTCTCTGAAAGGCTTTAAAGAGAGAAACCCCAAGGACTGAAATCCAAATATTTACTTGGCAAATGGATATGCCAACATCAGTGCAAGGTCCTGTTGGTGCTGATTTAACTATTTCCCATGGTAGACCTTAAGAGATCTCACTGATACTGCAGCATACTGACAGTGGGCACATTCTGGATTTGAGCTGCCTGCTGAGGCTGGCAGCTAGAACAGAGATTACAGCAGGTTTTCTGATCTGAAGGGTGTCTCAGGTCACCCACCTTCTCCATGTAGGCTACAAAATGGCTCTAGCTGCTAACAGCTCTCAATTTGGACTAACCCAAAAAACAGAGAAAAGAAAGGGTTTAAGCCTGGTACCAGCACTACAGGATGACTACTTTCACTTCAAGCACATTCAGAAAACAGAATTTAGTGAATTCTAAATATTATCCATTAGTTAGCTGCAGAAGATTCAGCTCAAACACGCCTCTAAACAATTTCACTTTACTTAATTCAAATAACTTCAAAAAAAAAGAAAAAAAAAGAGAACCAAATATAAATGAATCACAACTGCTAGCTTGGTATTTACTCTTTGTGCCACTTACTACTTGCAATCAAGGTGAAGAGAGAAAATCTTGGTATGGATCCTCATTGTCTTAGTCATCCCATTCTTAATGAAGCTCTGTAAGGATTGTCCTTTTTCCACTATGCACCTGCTTAGTTGCAAGTATTTCTTAGATTTTGACTTTTGCTCTCTACCAGACTGTGGAGAAGCATATTAAAAATAGGGAGAGCATGATCTTGTTAGAAAGTTTTAATCCAAATTTGTCAGCCCAGACTGCATTCTCTTAAACATCCCCCCTAAAAGTTTTTCCCTGTATCAGTATATTTAAGATTTTGTTTGCTCTCCAGGAGGATCTTGAGGCCTCAACAGGTTGTATTAACTTATGATATGAAAACCTGTTGGCAGACAGACTATGGCACAAAACTTTTTAAATTAACAAGATAAGATAGAAAAAAAGTAGGTAAGAAAGGAAAAAAGAAGATGTACTATTAAAAAATACAAAATGTGGAACAAAAGCACGGGGCGATAAAGACACCTGTCCAAAATCACCCAGGAAGTGTGGCAGAATCAGAAATTAAATCCAGGTCTTCCCCATTCATATCCAGAAACATGTGAGTGGCTGACTACCCTAGCATATACCATAGAACATGAGATTTTATTGGGATGACCTCTGCCAGCACTGAATGTTGCATTATGTCCACTTTCTAAGAGGTGTGCTCACTTGACAGTGAAATTTTGCATCCTTTCTCCATGTATTCTAAAAGAAATCAATTAAGCAGGCTGTATTTCAATCTTGAGCTTGCTGCTGTTCACAAAACAGCTTAGGCTGTCCTCTCGTAGTTTATGATGTCAACAGCCCCCTTGATTGAAATACAGCCTCAAAATCCACCTCCTTCTTCCAGACTCCAGTATATATTATTCTTGTAGTTTTTAAAGACAGCTGTGTGAATTAATGAACTGATCTGAGAATCGAGGTTGGCCAAGAGTGCCATTTAAAAGTCATGTAGATGACCTCATAAAAACTGCCAAGAATGCTTACAGCTTGCTTGTAAAACAAATCTATTCCTTAATAACTCAAAATGCCCACATAATTCAATGCACATTTTAACCCAAGTGATTGCTTCATAAGAGAAGATGAAAATTTCCCATGAAAAAGACATTTAACCGGTACAGGCAACTATAAACTTTAATTGATATTTCACAGTATGTACAAGTTTGCTCTCCAGGGAGTGTAGAATATCATTTTTGCACCTGCACTCTAACTGCAGTCTTATAGTATTTCAGCCATTAAACATTTTTCATTAAAGCACTTCATATAGAATTAGTATAATCTGATTTTAACAAAAGCATTCTATATATAGGTTTTTCACACCATATTAATGCAGAACTGTTAGAACTGGAGAAGCAGTATTGTGCAGGCAAACCCCAGGTTTCAATCCAAGGGCAGTAATAGGGGTGGTCTGTACTTAGAGCACCATATTTGTAAAACATATTTATGGTAATGTACTTGACTGTATCTGAGAAGAAAGGTATTTCTAATAAATTAGGGTTTTTTCCACATAAATTGCTTTTTGCGCTAGATTTCCCCAAAGAAATTGGGGAATCTAGTGAAATAGCAGTTTATGGTATAGCACAATGGTATCACATTCTTTACAACTTCCATCCTCGGCGGTCATAAAACCTAACAGTAGAAAGGGTGTTTGCATATTGGGCAGCAGAGGGAATATTTTTGGATGGCTATAACTTTAGCAAATCTGCAGAAATATTTGTCTTATGGTTTGTATTTTATAGTTGTTATCTAGCTGGCAATCAGAGGTGAACAGCTGTGCAGTTTTAAGATGTATGATTTTAAAACAATGAACTGGAGGCCTTGCTAAATGGTTCAAATTAGATGTGGGTAGTAGCAAACATCACAGGACTTTTCACCTTGTGTTTGAGACAGCGATTGAAGTTGAAAGTGCTCTACAAACTCAGTGAAGGCAGCACCTCCTCAGTCATTTGTAAGAGACCCTTGAGAATATCTGCTGGTTTCCTTGAAAATATTTTCTGGGATTGTGTGAATCTTTTATGTGCAGTATTTCCCTCAGATATTTCTCACAGGCCCTCACCCCAAAAACGCTTTACCCTGCAGAAGAGCCAAACTTCATGGGCATTGCTCTCCATACATTTGACAATGATTTTACTGTTTGAGCAAAGGGGTTAGCTGAAAAATAGAGAAAATAAGATACATAGAAACTTGAAGGGATATACATCTCAGTTTCACAAAAGCCAGTAAATGACAGTTTCCAGCGTACACAATCTATACTTTGAAGAGAGCTGCAGGGAATGGCAGTTTGCTTATGCCTGTGATGAAAATATGAGACACGGTTTGTGTTTACTAGAGGTACAGAGAGATATGGTTGTTTTGTATAAAAATAACTCCATACCCCACAGACTTACAGGAGAAGTGTATGAAGGTGTGACTGATTGACTTTGTGATAACCAGCTTCAGACCACACAGAGGAATGGCTTTAGGCAAGGGGGTTTTTGCCCATAAGACAAACATAAAATATAATTTAACATTCAGAACAGTCCAGCAAACAGTATGCAAATAGGAGATGAGCACAGTTTCCCACCTGAACATTTCTGCCATCACTTTCTTCAAAGAACACCACCTTGCTCATGATGGGGAACTGGTCAGATCTGTGCTTACAGCACTAATAATAGTCAAATAATTAAGGTATTTTTCCTTCCATTGTCCTGAAGAAAAAGGTTTTTACTTTCACAACCACAGAGACAATGAGTGAGCTCTTATTTTGCTCTGGCTTTATCACCAGATAAACTGCTTAAACTTTACAACTTTCAGGTGATCTCCCAAAGCACTTTGAGCCAAAGATCTCTACTGCACAGAAAAATGTGCAGAAGCAGACCATGGGGTTGCACAACTGAGTGCTAGTTGTGCTTTTGTTGTCAGTATTTTGTCCCTGGGCTTGTCCTACTCATGTGAATACTGAGCAGTCTCCTCCTTCCCTGTGAGTCCCCTCCTTGTGCATGAGGCAAGGTCTTAGGGTAGTTTTACATATTCTGACTAGCTATTTATCCTTCAGGAACACTTATACCAGATCACCTATCACATTAGCTTTTTAATAATGACTCTTTTTAGCTGAGTTTTTAGCTGGTGTGTTAAAAACAGTGACCTTGCTAGGAACATTAATGGTCTATTCAACATGATGGATAGGTAGAGCTTAGGAGACTACTCATCTGACCTAATTTAGAAACCACAGGGCTAGGCTATGCTTCAAAGAAATCCCAGAACTTTTAATTGTACACCACAAGTATGATCCCACGCTGATCACTTCACTGTCCGGGGGTTGCTGGGTTCCTCTGCATGTGTTTGGCAGACTAACAGAAACGTTATCATACTTGTGAGGGTTTTTTTCTGATGTTGGCCTATTTTTCCCTCTGCAGGACAAGGTGACATTAGATTTCTAAATCTATTCTGAGGCTCATCCAAACAAGATCTCTAGGTTTGAAAAGTGATGCGCATGCAGCTAATGGTTGGTGGGGAAGGAGAATGCAATCTTGGGTAAATAAGATTTTATGGGCCTGTCAGGGGCCCAAGTCGATGCAGCTTGCAGGCTGCAGCCAGCGCAAGGTGTGAGATGCAGCAGTTCACCTCCCTGAGATGCACATCGCAATCCGGCTAAACAGCTGAAGTGGTGGTATGATCAGTTACAGTTCAGAAGAGAGGGGGATTGCTAGGTGATTGAGTAAAGCTGGTTGTTGAGTGATGCTTATCCCATAATATATTTGAAGATAATGGAAAACAGTTCCTCTTTCTTGGCTAATTTCCCCAGGTACACCTCAAAGAACGGCAATAGGAAAAGATGGGAACAGAACTGAGCTGGGGCAAAAAACACTTCTGGTGTTGGTTCAGGGAAAGGGTCCCTAGTTATTTTTTATTTTTATTTAAATGCAATAAAGCCTACATAAAAAAAAGCAGTTGAATTTATTGTCTGGTGGAGGGCCCGATGCAGTGGTTGAAGAGGCTGAATAGAACTTGGGAAGCAGCACAGCACGAGACCCCCCTACTCTCAGTTTGGTGGTGAGAGTCCCACCCTTCAGATGTGTGGTCAGAAACGCTCACTGTGGAGTTTGCATATGAGGTTGTAAGAGGGTTCTAGTACCTGTGAGCCCAGGCAAACAACCCTTTTATAGATATCACTTATAAAGAGAGGAAATTACATTCACTGCTCATAGAATTTTCAAACAAAAAATATAAATCTTGTCTAGGAGGCAAACCAAGCTACGTGAATTTAACTAGCAGTGCAGCCTGTGGGACCCTTTGGGAGGTATTAAATTTGGGGTGTTTTGTTTTGTTTTCTCTTTCCATCCCGCAGCTGCAGATGAAACTGGTCCCCTAGAACATCACAGAGAAAATAAAATGCACAAGAGAAATTCTAAAGCTCACCACTATTTGTTAGCTCTTTGTCAGATAATACCTACTTCTTCTGGGTATAGCTTAAAGAGTATGTTTTGCGGGCAAACTCAACTGCAGTGCAAAACAATATAATAGCCATGGAAACAAAATGGGACAGAGGATATTTGGCTGTATTGCATGAACTTCAACAAATCACTCTCCTGTCTCTGTTATTGCACTGACTTCAGTCTGCTTTGCCCAGGTAGATGACAATAGATGGAGATGATAGATCTCCAGGGCTGGGATGGTGTCTCACTATGGGTTTGCACAGAAGGTAGAGCACAGAGAGATTCTGATTTCTGCTGACACATCTTGACACTACTGCCATGTAAATGCCCATTAGTAAGTAAAGCCTTACATAGAGGCTGCTGTGGAAAATCTTAATTAACAGAAGTTGAAGGTTGATGGCTAAATTCCCTTGAATTCAACAGAGTCAGGTTTTCTAATTTAAAATTTAATTTTAAATTGAGAAAAATGTTTTAAAAGAAACTTGCCGTCTTTTTAACATGGGTTAAATCTCAGGTCATGCTCCAAGCCAGATATTACTGTATGCAAGTCTGACCGGCTCTTGTTGCTGGCACTTATGCCATAGACAATAATATTATTCTCTGGATGCTATTGTGAAGACAGAGACTAGCAGACTGTTCTCTTACTGTGCTCCTGTCTTGAACTTCATTTTCCAGGTCTGACATGTAGTGGAGCAGCAGTAATATATCTCTAATATAGGATGTTCTCTCTGATAGTAGAAGGAAAACAGAAAGCTAAGAATAAAATAATGTGTTAACAAACCATTTTCCTTTTTACTTGGGACACACTTTTAATTGCACTTCTTATGCATCCAGAACAACTTCATTATTATGCTTGAAACTGAATTGATTCTGTACTTATTCCCATATTTCAAATGTTAATTTTTCTTGATTATGTGTGAAATGAGTTTATCTATGGAGTAATCAATCAGTTCTGTCTGTTTGTACAGTTCACATCTGTGATGGTAGCCACTTTTATAAATAAGACACAGTAAATTCCATAATCTGTGAAATAATTTTAGCCCAAATGAGCATTTTGTGCCCTTCTTTCATGGAGATTGTTTAAAACAAGGCACACATGTTTCAATAGTAACTGTACCCTGACTGAGAGAGGGAAGTTTTGCATACTCTCTTAAATCAATCATTCTTGCATATTTGAATAGGGCTGGGTACAGCAAGCTGAGCATCTAATTTAAGTCCAGCTCTTTCTTTTCTCAGGATCAGGAACTTACATTTTCCCCTTTACCTGACTGGCTTTTTTTTTTTTTTTTTTTAGCTTTGGCCACAAGTTCCTGTAACATTCCTTACAGAAATGCAGCTGCTATCTATTGAAATACAAGTCATTGTTCATGGATCACATTTATAATCCACCCTACCGGTGAGATGCATAATTGTATTTGCCATATGTGAAAGCAATTACAATACTTTGTACAGAAGAAATGCCTTCAAGTGTCTGCTTGGCTAACTAAGCCTAGTCTGAGTTGTGTATTTGGGAGTAAAGCTGAATTTTCTTAAAAGTAGATGTTGATTCCTACTAATGGGCCAATACTGAGAATTTTAAATATCCATACAAACAACCAGGCTTTTTGCCATCCTGGTTTTCTTGCTACAGCCATTTTTGTCTGTACCAAGTTGTTGGCTAGCATAGTTCTACTGATTCCAGGGAAGATACATGAATTTATATCAGCTACAGATCTGGACTCTAATATTCAGGTTATATTTTCTCCTAAAAAATGAGAATTTTTTTCCATCCTTGCCTCAAGTCTTTTATATATATATATCATTCTTAAAAGATGGTCTTCCCATTCCTGATATGTTTTTGATGAAATCTACTTGTCAAGCTCTGATCTCATTTTCTCGTGGAGTTTCTTAGTCTGTAGATTTATTCATAGGCTTTCCTATAAGTAGCTACATAATTTTAAAATGTCAGCAAAAAAACCTCAGAAAGATCTTTTCCTCCATTAACAGAAATTCTTTGCTCAAGCCCTGTTTCAAATTCACAAGGACTGTTCATGTAACTCTTGTCATATTCAGTGTAAGTAAGAGCAAGAGGTTTGGTCCTCTATCCTTTCCTGATTTTTTGAAAACAAATATTCCATAATAGCATTTCTAGGGATCTTTTGCTCAATGCTGTGTAAATCACCACAATCTTTTTAATAGGGTTTTGATCACATAACTTAATACCAGAGGACAGCTCTCCTATGTTAAATGTGAGTAGGTCAAGGCTTTACATTTTAATGTGTCCTTTATGCTTATTCTGCTCTTCTGCTGTAATGATTCAGGGCATTAATATATCATGTTGCCACCTAACCAAGTATATGAGAACAGCTTTGTGGGGTTGATGTATTGTATTATTCCATGAATCAACCTAAAAGAGCTTGCCACAGACACTGCCAAACTCCCCTAGGGTGACTTGGATTTAGATTCTCTTGGACTTTAACCTGCAGAGTGTTGAGGAGCTTAGAAATTCAATGGGAGCCCACTCTCTACCAGAAGTTAGCAAAATGAGGCTTTTAGTTTACTCCTGTGGCAGAGCTGTGTGTTAGATACAGTACTGATGGGTTTCAGGTTTCCATCTAGTATTTCTTCAGTTTTATATTAATATTAAACATTAATGATGTAAAACACTCCCTACTGCTGACAAAGTATTGTAAGAAGGAAATATTACTTACTTACAGCATTAATATATATTAGATATGTCCTTGTATATGAATAAGGATTAAAGGTATATCAGAAATTTATTGTGTATATTTTTAATAAATTAGGGCATTCTTTTTTCCTGGCAATTCTTAAGGCAAACATGCATACTGCTATAGAGAAGCTGGGTGTCAGGGTACATACTCCGAGCTAAAGAAACCTACATTTTCTAAACCTGAGAGGTAAGAAATTCTCTGTGGTTCTCTTAAAAAAAAGTGCATTCTGTAAAGCAAGCAAACTGCATAACCCTAAATGTATCTCACTGAGTTACCCAAGGAGGATGAGAATGAGCAGAATCAGAGATGTGTTTTCCATATCAAAAAAGATTTTTTGTTAACTAAAATAACATTGAATCATCATTGCATCAGAAATGTTCTCACCTTTGTATAGTTTTCATGAAAAATAATTACATGTGCACCTGCAAAGGCAGGCAGTTTTCAAAACTGTCTCCCCAAGTTAGTGATGCAGCTTTTCATTTTTTTCCCAAAGACTAACATCTGCCAGAGATCACCAAAGGCATCAGTGTATTACAGACCTCACTGTTCTGAGGCGCAGCACTTAATTTTCCCTTGGGTAAACAAAGCAAATAATGGATAAATACTGTAAGATCAAATGTCTTCAAACTATCAGAGTTGTGACTGCAGACTTTAATCCACATCAGAAGGGAAAAAGAAAAGAGAGTTAAAAATTGTGGTAAAAGATTTTTGATTGTTGGGGAGTTGGCAATGACAGATTAATGCCACTGCTGGTATAGAATCTTAGAAGGGCTTTTTGAGAAGAAACACTGAAACTGAAGAGCTTGGTTTAAAACATTCAAAGTCAGAGTTATTTAATGAGCATTTGTGTCATTTTATAACTGCATTAGAAGTACTTTTTTATCTACACTTTCACTGTGAGCATAGTACTGCCTTACCCTGACTGTAACAATATGCTGGGCATACGTGCAACGTCTTGCTGCTGTGTTGTAGTTCCAGACGAAGTCTGATGTACAAATGAACTTGTGACACCATTGCCATTTTAATGCGCAGTTGCTGCCATATCGGTGGAGCAGATTCCTTAGGGAAACAAACAGCCTTAGTTTATCCTTAAATTTAGGGTCCAGGATTCTCTAGGGATAAATATTCTAAATAAGGCTGAGGAAACCACGTGACTGTTTGCATAGCAGTAAATAATTTTTAAACAGGCAGTACTTTCAAGCCTAGTCAGCCAACTTCTATATAAAAAGGAGACTTTAAAAAAAATAAAAATGTTCAGAAATCTATTTTAAATAACAATATACATCTTTTGTAAAGTCATGTTTGCTAGGTTTAGATGTTAATACAGTGAGGGTGGAAAAAATTATGGGGAGCATGGACCTATGGAAGAGTTCATTCAATACGTCTGGAGTCTCCAGTGACTCCATCTTTCAAAAGACAGAAAAAAAGAAAAAAATACCTACACAAATTAAACATTTATTGTATATTCTCTGTTGGCAAATGCATCTTTTTCAGGTTTGAGAGTGTCTCACTTCTTTTTTTAAGCACAAAAAATTGTTATTTTAAAGAGAATGCCTTTCTTCAAACGTCGTTTTTGTACTGGAATGACTTGCAGCGGTTTGAAAGTTAAAAGTTCGGTCTTGGCCATAGATAGCTCTGAGTAAGGAATGTGTGTGCTGTCTCCTTGAGAAAATACTGATAGAAAATTGAAAGGGGATAGACAGTCTCATATTAAGAGTCACCCTGGGTGTGTGAAATGTGGGACAGGTAGATCCAGTTTCTTTCCTAATCTCGCCCACTTGTTCCACAGGTAGGCACTGTCTGATCCAGCATGTCAGAAAGGGAATGGTGACTCTTGCCAAGAGCCTGGCCAGGATGCCCTCACTCTTCTTGTCATGCAGTGAGGACCTGTGCAATGTGAAGCTTGTACTCTCACTTGCAACCTCACATCTGCACAGTCCTAGACAAAACCTAGCCCAAAGCTATGAACAACAAATAGGTTGTTATTTATTCTTTGTGAAGAGACAGTAAACCAAGCATCAATGCATAACAGCTCTTCTGGATGTCAGCCCACCTTGATCAGTAGGACACAGTTAATGTCATAAATCCTTTCCTCTTGAACAGTGTGTAAATTTTCTGAATCATCACTTTGCTTAGTTCTGGCCGATGTGAATGCATGGTATTAGGCAGTCTTGCTGTTTCTCCTGAATAGCGTCAAGCTGCTTCACACTGATCCACCAAAGGCCATGGAAACTGTAAGCAGACAGTTATTTGCTACATACAGAGGATTAATCGGGCTCAGTAAAGTCATTTGGGTGCAAGAAGATCTTCCTGAGTGGCTATAAAACATCTCTTTAATGGACTAAATGAGATAAACTGCTGAGTGTTCTCTGAACTAACTTGAGGGTATATCAAGAATGGGTTGCTGCATCAGGACAGCTGTATAAATGTCCTTGGATTAGGCCATTGACAGAGCACAAAGGAAATAAAGTTGAACTCTATTGTATGCTGCTCTTCTTTACCTTGAAGTTTTGATGACAAGATGATAATGGTTTCCTAAGTGTTTTTTTATTGTGTTTTGAGACCATTTTAGCCAAATGTCTGAATTCTTTGAGGTTCTTGACTGCATTCTACAGTCAGCTTAAAGTAAAACCAAATCTTGGATGTTATCTTTAATCAATATTGTTGACTATCTTGTAAGCGTGCTTCCTTACAGGCTAATATTCATGGGCTCTAATGGAGAAGTTGAGAACAGACTGCTTGAGCTCCACCCCAGTGCTCTGCCCAGCACAGCCATTCCCCTAAATTTAAGCAGGGCTTTGCTGGTGTTTTGCTTTATGCTCACCCAGAAAACAGGAGTGAATTCGTATCTGCAAAGACAGTCATCTTCTTTTGCAAGAAATAATATGAGGTGAGTGGAAAAGTGAGCCATTGTTCCCATTATAATGGCATGTGGGATGATGATACTAAACTGCAGACTATAGCTTGCCTTTGTAAATTCCCACAGAGAGTCTCTCTCTTCCTGAAAAATACTTGTAATGGCAACAGCACAATTAAAATGGGACTTTCAGATCTTTCCTGCTCTGGTATATCTTCTGCTTTTTTGAACTAAAAGGAAATTTTGCCACTGACTTGAGCGAGGGCCTGGATACTTTTAAAAATGCTCCTTTTTCATGGCCTCATTTGCTCCATCTAAAACTGTAAAAGAGCTCAGCTGTATGGAGTTCTTTGCACTAAGCAGTCTTTTCCTCTATGCCTATTAAAAGAATAAAGATGTTTTCTTTGGCCAGGAAATTCTTGGTTTTACTTCTGTGCTTTCATACACTTTCAAGGTCAGTTGGTGCTGGCTTGTCTGAGCTCACAAGAAGTTTTTGATTAATTAGCAGAACCTCATTTCAAGATGTTGTTAATAATCGGTAAGGATGGATTGAATCTTTTTAAAGAAAAAATCGCTACTCAGCTAAAACCAGAAACATTTACCTTACTTTACTGAAAGATAAATCTACACATATAAACAAAGCAAAGAGAGGAACAGTGCTCATTTATGTTAGCTTACAAAACTAAAAGATCAAAGAGCTTACAAATAATTACAAAAATCTCTGCAGCAATTTGGTTTTATCTGATGATTCTGTTATTCAAGTATTTTAGCCTCTGTGAAATATTGCAGTAACCATAATTATAATGTAAATTATATTTTGAACGGATTCTGATAAGAAGTGGGTAAACTTCTAAACTTCCTGTGTCATGGAGGAATTTTGGTTTGATTGTCCTGATCTGTTTCCCACACCAGCTTAAATCTTTATGCCAATGCAGCTATAACTTCTCAAGATCAGCTCTTCACAGTCAGTTCAATTTAAATGGATCTTAAAATTTGTTTGTGAACTCAAAAATACCTAAGCCATTTAGAAGGAAAAAAAATAATGGAAATTGACTGAGACACCTTTTGTCCCAACTCTCTCCAGACCTTTTGAAATACCATATTTCTAAGAGATTTATATTCTGAGACTATAAAATATAGCAACAGTTTTGTAAACTTGATGGATTTGGTATGTATAAAACAAATAATGATCACATTGAAAATGTTGACATTTACTATCTGAGGGAAGCCTGCTTTACCATTTCTTCCTCTGCTTAATACATCAATGACAGGAACTCTATGTTAAATATGAATATGCATGATTGTTGAGAGAGTTAAATTGGAAATTAAAAAAAATCTACAGACTACTTCTCAGCACTGTGATGTGGAGGCAGCTTGAAAACAAAATAACCGTGAATCCTTGGGTCTAATGAGCTAGTGTACTCTAACAGCATTCTTGAAAATACTGCCATCCAGACAGGGTGCTTCTGGCACTTGCATGCAGGCCAGGAAGATGATGATTGGAAGGAATGAGGCCCCAGAAACATCTGCCCTTTCAGCAGTAGGAAACTGATCTTGTGGGATATACATTTGTGATCCTATGTGACAGCAACTGCAACTGTGTGAGTCTCAGACTCTCTCTCCTTGATGCTTGGAGAGGGTGAGCAGACTTCCCAACCTTATTTTCTGCCACCATGCCATGCTCCTACTGGCCCCAACCAAGCTGTGCATGCTTACCCACACTGAGCAGCAATTTACTTCAAGTGTGGTCCATTTTACCACCATGAGCAAAGGTTTTAGGATCCTAGTATCCATCCTGTGAGAACTAGGACCCTGTAGCATCAATGAATCAGCACTTCCAGTTCTACAGCTTATTTCCAGACACTATTCTGGGAATGAGGATGAAAACAAAGATATGCAAGATAGGCAGTTTATGGGAAAACAGCAATTTTATTAATAACTCAAAATATTCCTTACATGAATGCAAATGAGATTTCAGAAAGCTAGTTTAGTCTACCCACAGAGTTTACATACAATACTTCATTTAAATCAGATTTGCCCTTCCTGAACATGTGCTTTTAAAACCAGAAATCTGCATTCTCCTAAAGTCTTAGTCCCACTTCATAGAAATTGCCACAGAAATTTACTCCAGCAGAAAGCCATTCCCCCAACCCGCTGCTTTCCCCCCTTACAGGATGTGATTCAGTTTATAGTTGCAGGATGAATTTAGCTGAGATGAACAGAATGATTTGTGCAACAGTTCATATCCTATAACACATATATTTTGTTTATATCTATAGCATATGAGGGATTTCTCTTTTATATGAAGTCCCAATAGCACTCTAGAAGTGGGCTGTCCTCCAGTTTCTACCATCAAAGACCAGAGAGAATACACAACACATTGAGAAGTACTAAAGAGGTAAGAATATTGCTCTTTTATTTTCTCTCATATTATTTGTTCACTCCTTTGGGTATCATGAATTCCTGGACAAATATTCAAAAAATCTTCCAGAAAGCACCTTATCAATCTTGCCAGCGCTGCACTTTCCTTGCAGCTGTCAAGCCCAGCTTAGTTTCTATTCTGGTTAGTAACCCCTTTCTTACAGCATTCTTAGACTGCTCCAAGGCATGCCTATGCAGTGAGTGAGTAAAACAGGTACAGGTTTTTCAGAGCTTCCCCAGAACATATTCACCGCAGTGATGAAATTCTGACAAGAACACATCATTTCCTCTGCCCTTTAGTGAAGCTTTATGACAACTGTCAGCTATCATTTCAGTTACTATGGTATAAGCATGGGGGTGGTTGAGACATTTCAGGGTTATTCCACTTTTCACATTATTATCTGCTTCTGTTATCTTGGGACAGCTTCTTCTTTCACTTGGACTGGTGTAAATTGAGAGATATTTCTACTTTATAGTAGTGTAACTGAGTAAAGATTGGCATTTCTCATGCCTGACTTGACTAATTCACCAGGCTAATTTCATCTTGGTCCTGCTGATGTTGAGGAATCTTTTGGGCCCATATTGGGTCATCCATGGCCATCACTATGGGTTGTATGAACATGCTTGCAACTGGCTACCACTGTAAATCTTATCTATCCCTACAGTGGGCAGCGTATGGCCTTTACAGGGGGGACCGCAGTCTCACTTCTCTGCTTGATGCTGTCTTCATGATGCCAGAGGAGGAGCAGCTGAGATGGCCTCCAGGTTGGGAAAACTTGAGGGATATAGCCCAGCATCCTATTCCTGCACAGCACTGTATATGCAGCCAAGGAGCCTTTCTACCTTTCCTACCTTACAAGCTATATTCCTTATTCAGGACCAGTTACACCTGAAATTTCAACAGTACCTTGAGCAGAGAGGCTGCTGTGTGTTGTCATTCCAGATCGAGGCAACCAAGTTGACCTTCTTCGTGTCCTTTGGACCTTCTCTGGAAAAATGGATTGCTTAAAGACGCAACAGCTCGTCAGCATCTTTCCACAGACACCAGGGGCCTCTAATCTCCCTCTGTTTGACTTTTTGTTGTGTGCAGGTACTGGTATCCATCTTGGGGATCACTTTACTTGGTCAATTAGTCCCACTGATTGAAAAGGACTAGTGCTAGTTCTGCTCAGCACAGGAAAAGTTTCTGGCCATGCACAGCCATGTAATTTCAGTCTTTCTCAGTACTTTCCCTACATATTAAACTTTAATAACCTCAGTGTGGCAGGAGTTCAAGTCTACTAGCTTTTGGTATGTTTCTGAATGTTAATGTCCATTTTCAGCTCTGCTGCACAGGAAAATGTCTGGTTAAAAATGCTAATGATTTGCAGTTGTGATTTCTAATGCATCAAATGCTATCAGTTTTTCTCAGCAGCTTTTTTGTTTGCTCGTTCTTGCATGTTTCATTAAGACAATTTTCAATATAAATTTCGTTGTGGTTTTTATGAGAGTCACCTGAGATGAAATTTCACAAATTTACAAACATGAACTCCAAAATGTACCCAGGGGTCTAATTTGCCTGCACATAAATACTACAAATACTTTGTAAAAGCACAGAAATGATTGGAGTTGCACATGTGTCATTTATTGGGAGGCAGCAAGTAGGCAAGCTAAGAGAGGGCCACATACAGGCATGAAATCTGTCCCTGCTGTGATTTTCCCCTTAAATAAAATACACGCTGAGTTCCATAAATCACTTGCAGGATCTTTGTATAACAAGTGGTATATGTTACGACTGAGGCCTGCTAGGCAAGGTGAAGACAAAATGAGCAATGCCATGATGAAACTAACAAATCTAGTGCAACCCTTTTATAAGTGTTTCTTACGCACTTGCTTAGTCCTAGGCAGATTAGCAGGTGAAGAAACACATTAATACATTTGCTTTGATGAAAGAATGGGAAGTATGTGATTTAATTTAAATCCACAAAAGCTAAGGAAATCAGGACTTAAGTCAAATGAGGAGCTTTGGCTGTAAAGATGGAATCCAGATCTGAAGCTGAACTGCCCCAAATTGAAAGGATTTTGGCACTCAGGTGATTTTGATTTGATACATGTCCTGAAGTGAAATTTTCTGCCCCATTTAGATACACAGCTGGATTTAAACCTACACTCAGGCATGCAACACATGCATGGTCATTTTTACTGTTAAACCTAATATACTGTGATGACTTTTCATTTATAAATTGTTATCAGTGCCCCTTATGGCCTGTTGCCTCTACCAGATTAATTTTTTGGGTTGGATCATGGCAATATATGAATATAGATATATACATATAAAATCTTCTATTGACATCCAAAATCCAACACAAAACTAAATAGAGATACCTTAAGCAGTTTTTCTTACTTTTCTGAGGATTCACAATAATAATTTGGATTGCATATTCCAACCATTGTGATAATTTTTGTATCCTTGAAATATCTCTTATCAGGTAGATCCAATAAAGAAGGCATGGCAGTGTAGAGGGCTGCCGAGCACATTTACCAAGCCAAAAATGTGAACATTCTACTGATGATAGTATGTAGTTTGATGTTTACCTATGCCTGTGAAAGTATCTATCTACAAGTTCTCATTTCTGAAAACAGATTCATAATCTCAAATTTAACACTATTTTGTTTTCTTCTAGGAAAAAGTTTTGACACTGCTCTTAAAAAACATTTTATCAGAGTTCATTGCACTTTTATTTGATGTATTTTAAAATAATATTAGGAAAAAAAGACAATACTGAAAGAAAGTTAGCTCTTTTCTAAAGGGGCACAAACTGAAGAACGTCTGCTTTAACCAATCTACCATGATCCTGATTCTGAATTCTTAAATAAGGAAGCTCTGTTGTGAATTTTTGACTACAAGAATATAAATGTAAGTCATTGTCCACAGAATATTTTAGTTCAGGAAATAATATGCAAATTAATCTTTTCCTAATAACAGCAATGACTTTTTACCCATTAAAATTTGTTCAAAGCATCCTCCTGTTCTACATCATCTGCATGTAGAGATTTTAAACAGAGCTTTGGGTTGGACAAGGAAAGCAGCAGGACCAATGAGAAGGTAAGATACGAGGTCAGCCTGTATTAGTGTTTGCCAGGGTTCTCTCTCTTCACCTAATTTCCTGCCCATTTTAGATCTTAAAGTAGATGATATGGTTCATACACTCAGGAGACTGACCAACTATTTGTGTGTCTATCTGTGCAGCTCCCAATAACAAATTTCAATCTGACAAAAGCTTTTTTCTCTTAAGCTCTGAGTCTGGAGCACCTTCATGCACTGGTGAGAAGGGAAACTTGAAAGGAGCATCTAGCATTAAACTTGTAGCTGCAATGCTGATGTACACCATGTTTTTAACAGCATCATTTTATGATACAATACACTCTAGTGGAAACTCTAAAAAATGTTGTCTACTGAAGCTCACAGTCTGTAAATGCTCTGTGGGTCCCTTCTCAGATAAACATCACCTACTTTCAGTGGTCCCTCAGAGTATTTCTACTGTGAGGGAAGGCAGAACCAGAAAGAATCATAAACTTCCTTTCTTATATGACTGACATTCAGAAATGAATAGAAGTTTATCTCTAAACTGAAAGGTAATGGACTGGAAAACAATAGAACTTTTTTTTAAAAAAAAATGATTCTGTGCTCTTTATTTGAAATTATACGCATAAAGGAATGAATCAAGCAATGTTTTCAGATTCAGGGTGGCATCAGATTCATGTTTGTGGGCTAAAGGATAGGAATTGGTCCACTTTTAATTTCTGAATCATGTAAATGATGGGGGCTATTAAAATAAAAGTGGTCTACCACTGAAAAAGGAAATCGTTATTCACTTTTCTAATATGCCCTTTCGAAATCCATAACCTGTTGATGTGATCATTTCCCATGAAAAAAAAAAAACCAAACAGACCATAAACCCCCTCAAAATGTAACTGAGTCACCTAAGCATTGCTGACTTGCTACTTGTTAATTATTCCATTTGCTAATGTTGAATTGGAGGGTGCTCTAATTTAAGGGGACACAGCCAAAGGTTACATTAGCCTGGTGTGAGCAGACATGGAGTTCTCAGATAGAGTTGCTGGGAGCAGACAGCACTGAAAGGAGCACCTGGCCTGGACTCCCAGAAGTGCATTAGTTAGAAACAGGAGAGAGAAACAATTGCAGCACTAATGAGCCCCAGGTGAAAAGACTGTTTAGCTAGACAAGGGTCTTTCTTTTTTTTTTTTTTTTTTTTTTAAATGTTAATGTTTTGATTGATGAGCCAAATTGTTTGGAATTCCTAACTGTTCACTGCAATAAAAAAAGCTTTTCTCTTCCTTCCCTTTAAAACACAGGTTGCTTACTACTAAAAACATGTATAATGATTGAGGGAAAAAAAATTCCAGCCACGTACTGGAAGCCACTTGGTGAGATAAAGCTCTGTATCATACCTTGTGTTTGCTGAGTGTTTATGAGTCAGAGCAGTGCAATGGGATTCCCTGTGAGCTAAAAATGGCTTATTAAGCATTTACAGTACAAATTTTCATATAATTGCTTCTTTTGAGAATTTGGATTCGTCTTTTCCTTTCAACCAAGTTTTTTTTTTAGTGTGTCATTAAAAAGTGAGTTTGATAGCCACAAATATATGCATTAAATTACTTTTGTGTTGATGTGGAAAGGTTTACTCTGTCAAACTGTCAGTCTAATACACATGTATACATATGGAGTTTGCACCAAAGTATGTTAAGAAAAATCTCTTTGACAGTGAAAAGATTAGACATGATAAAAGATTTCACATTAACTCTGCTCTGAGACAACTTGTACTTATTTTTTCTAATTAATGCAATAACTTCACTGCCTGTATTTCAGTTAAAAAAAAAAAAAAAAAAAAAAAGGATGCTTATTTGACAGTGCATGATTAGCAGCATGGCTATGAAGTGGAAGTTATTCAATATGGGGCTCCAGTTAGTATGTTCTCATTACATAGTTGCTTAGTGCCATAGGGGTAGGGAGATTTATAGGGGCTACTTCAAAGCTGGTATATGTCAACCGGAGTTCTTGGCCAATGTCTTTTCAAAGCAATTGTGAGTGGCAGTGAAATAATAATGGCAGAATTCACACCTGGACAGTGACAACGCAGTGTCTGCTAGCACGAGGTGTCCCACTGATAAAATAATCAGTGAAGCCCATGGCTGCTGGTGTAAATGAGGAAATGGAAACGAAAACCATTAAAATCAGAAATTAAACCTGCGTGGGACTGAGCAGACAGAAGTTAAATATTAGAGAATGTCTGCAGTGAAAACTCTTCAGTGTGAGATTAGAGTCTTTTAATTTAACACCAGATCTAATAAATGTGAGTAAGCTCAGGGAAATTCACTTTGTATTCAGCGAGGATAATCCATCATGATTCTTATAATACACTGTATTTATTATGAGTGCTATGAAAACAGACCATTTTTAGATAGAAATATTAGGAAATGCACCTGCTGATAAGCCCATCAATTTTAATGCATTAGAGAGCTTAAATGGGCAAAATCAGAGTTATGAACCATCTCTATAACCCACAACAACTTTCTGGTCTTCCCCACAGGAGAATAGTGACCATACCAAGTTTTAGTAGCTTATCTTGACTATGTTCTGCCTAAACCAAAAACTCAGCTGCTAGACAGCTGTGAAAGATCAAGCTCAATTTTTTTTCTTGACGTTGAATTTGAAGGGTGAATCCAAAGGCCTAACAGATCCATTCCATTGCCAAGGGTTTTTTTGCCAGTTGATATAAGTACACGTTGGATCTTCAGAAATTTCTCATTACCATGATGTCAGTCAGCCAAAATATAATCTGCTCGGCAGCAGAACTGTCACACACTTGCTCCATTTCTGCACCAGATGGATGGGTTCACAATAAATTCTCATCTTGGTCCCTGGACTGGAAATCTCACATAAGAATTGACTTTTAAAGGTTTTTGTTTTATGAGGTACTTCATCCCAGTGAGTTTCTAGTTATCTCCCAGCCGGAACAGAATTGCTTGAATTCACATCGTGTTCTTCCTCTCCCTATCCATGTAAAACAGCAGCTTGTTTTCCACTACAAGCATTAAGCCATAAGCCTGCATTTTGTTGGCTCCTTACATTTGTCTGGCCATTTCAGAAACAATTTGCTTTTCCCAAGAAGGCTTGTCTTTACTTACATCCAGGCTTGTTCCCAACTTCTATTGTTTAAATCTGCAGCTTTGACTACATTTCAGCTGATGATTTTGTCTTTCTCATAACAATTTTGGATGAAACTTCCAAAAATGAGTCATCTGAACCAGATTTGCCCTTGCTAATTTACTGGCTGCTATACAGAGCTGTTTGATGAAATCTGCCTCATTCAGATGTTAATTAGAGGCAAAGTACAATGTTAAAGAATGGTGGAAACAGGGATTTTATTTTACGTTGAAGAATCTTCACACAGATAACTAAAATCTTAGTTAAGATAAATCAGTTCTTCTTATACCACCAACTAAAAATTTATATTGATAAGTGTATCCTGTTAAAAGGGCAGTGCTCACATTTAGTTCAAAATGATACTCCAGGGAACCAGCAGCAAACTACATGCATACTGCTGTGGCAGGGAATGCAGCACTTAAACAATGAGATAGGAGATAATATAAAACTAATATAATTTAATATAAAAATGATCCTATTAGAACCATGATGAGATCTTAGCACCCCTGGAAATTAGGATAGATATGTTTACATTGAGCAATGATATGGTCCTCACTGCTATGTTATACATCTTAATTAGATTACCTATTGCAAGAATAATATAGTTGATATTGAAAATGTCCCACTGAAGGATGACAAAGTGGCTAGCAGCAGGGTAATTGAGTTCAGGCACTGATTTACATCAGAGGTGGGTTTGGAGATTTTTAATGTTTAACTGCATGCATGAAAGTGTGTTGAGTATTTGTAAAATCATTTCAGCATTTACATTTTTACAAATTTGAATTAAAATTCAGAATAAACTTTATTACAACAACTGCTTTTACTTTGTTTTCATTTGTTTATTTATGTATTTTGCACTGCTGTTGACAGGATTTTTAACTTGAAATACATGAAAGTGCTCTAAGCTAAGCTAAGGCCCAAATCATGTAAATGGCTGTGCAAGTATTGTATGGCAAAGGCTGTATCTAATGTAAATATATTTTTTTTTAGTGGAATAAAGTTTTTGTCATAATAAAAGAAAGTTGATTTCAGTTTCAACAATGATAAATCTTATTTTAACTTTAAATAAATTAATGGAATTCTCACTTAAATATACATATGCATATGTATGTATATAAATAGATGTGCATATATATGTGTAAGCATATAAGTGTGTGTGTGTATCCAGGACAAATTTTTCAAATATAGGAACCCAAATGAGTGCTGATTAGGGGTATCAGAGCAATGTAGCTGTTTTTATCAATGCATCTTTCTCCAGCTAATACACTGTATTTGTCACTGGGCTAATGAGCACCGGTGATGGGTATCACTAACACTGCCCTCTTCTACATCAAGCACCTCAGTGTTGCACTGTGCAGACATATCTCACACAACTAAAGGATACTAATTTCCTTAAAAATCCTGAAGGAAAAGTAGACCTAGACAAAACATGTGAGCTTTTTATAACTGCAGAATTTCTATACAGGGGAAGAGAGCTTTGGCTGTACACACAGTCTAAGTCCATTTATGTCTGAAAGTGTGTTTTCCTCATAATGAGGTTAATTAGGCCTCAAGCTTTTTTTTGTGCCTACATGAACATTTCAAATATAAACATTTTCAACTGAAATCTTTTATTTCAAATCTAAAATTTAACTGATACTTAAGAAAACAGGTGGATAAACTTGCACAAGCATAAATTAAGATCTTAAAACCAGAAAGAAAGCAGAAAATTATAATTTTAAAATGTGATTTCTCAAACTAAAAAAACTTGAGCTTACTCATACTTATTTTAACTGAGCAGTTAAAAATACTGTGATACAGCCTTATTCATAAAGGGAAAGCAAACAATCATAGGGACTTCACAGACAGGTATTTGACAGTTATCGTTTTGGAGATAGGTGCACAGAAAGCCTTCAACATGTGCCATGCACACAAGTGTCATTATTTTTCTCCCTAACAAGAGTTCATCTAATCAGGAGCAAGCTGAACAATCTTTTTTTCAAGTTGCTGTAAATAGAGGGGTCAGGGAGAGGGACATAAACTCCCCGAAGCATTTCTCTCTCTCCTTAACCTTGCCCCAGGCTGTTGGGAGGTTTACAGGAGCTCTGGTTCTCCTCACACAAGGAGTCGAATGCTCCCAGTGCACAACCTATTACTCAGACTCAATTGTGCTGTAGCCACACAGTTAAAACCAGGGAGATAAGATGGGAAATAATTGAGACTACAACAGCTGCAGCCTCTGCCAGGGTTCTCAAATTTCTGGTAACTAAGTCCTGGGGAAGATATTTTTCAGTCACTTGAAGATAACTGCTACAAATATGATCCTCCCATTTCATCCACTTGGAAGTCAATTTTTAACATACTGTTTTAAGAAAAAAGCTCTTTAAAACTTGTGTCTAGTGTTCTTGTATATATTCATGCTATAGGCCTGATGAAGGGGACAGGAAAGGTGAACCTGAACCTGTCTGTGGGAAAAGAGGATGTGAGCAGTTGGAATTAGCTGAAGGGCATCTTTCCAAGGAGATGGTTTTAGGTGCAGTCCCAGCCCAAACTAAGAAACCATCAGCTTTCTTTCCAAAACTGATAAGTGCAATTGTTATACCTAAAGAAGATGGGGGGGGGGGGTTTGCCATGAATTGGATTACGCTGACTCTTGTTAATCTGAAACAGATCTTGTTTGAGGGACTTTCAACTGAAGTAGAAGATATCCGCCTTTGCTGTGGGAAAGTGAGAGTAACTGGCAAAGGATGTAGGAGGGAGGGGGTCTTGTATTTTCAAGCTTTAACTTTGATTTAGCAGTGCAGGAAGAACTCTGCACCTTCAAGTTTGGCCCCCATGAACAGAGTCACAATAAACTTCTACACCACTTCTTATTCCTTTAACACTCATAAGAGAATAGTGAATGTTTGGTTACTGTAAACACTCTTTTTAAAGGACATGATATTAGTCATGCTGTGTTGCACTCCAGTGATTTCACAGTAAATATCCTTGCAGGCAAGTTTAAGAAACATTTGCTCATCATATAAGTCAGGAATTTGAGCCCTTTGCTAACATGTCTTTTGCTTCCACACAGTTATTCTGTGGCAAGAAAAAAAATAGATATGTATTAGGGTAGAGGAAGTATTCTGCTAGTCAGCTCAAAATGTAAAAATCTCCTCTTTTTGAAAAGGTTTTTATACAGACGTTCTGCTCTAGAAATTTGTTCTACTCGAATAATTCCCATCCCAATACATATAGTAAAGCATATCCTGAAGGACTGAACTGTAACAAATATAGACACCAAAAATTAAACCAATGTGGAAATCCTGAGCTCCAGTTATTTATTTTAATCAGATCGATATAAGAAATTCAAACAATGCTGTGGTAGAGAAGATAATCTTACGTTGTTGATGAATGGAGGTACAATCCTTGGGAATTTTGTATGAAAAAAACCCTGTTATATTTAGAATCTGTTTAGACTTCATTTCCAACAGGTATGCACTAATCTTATGAAAATATACTGACCCTGCTTATATCTTATATCTCAGAAAGAAGACTACTAACTTATTTGCACTCCTTTACCCTGCTGGTCATCACTCAAAGTGATAATTTAATTCTGGATTTATTGGTTAATTTAGTTATTACTTTTAGAAAAAAATAAAAGTGAGCTTGGTTTGGCTCAAGAAATTATGCTGAAATTTTAGCTGGTTCTGGTTTCAATAATTAAATGTTGTAAAGTAAATATATTTTTATCACTACGTTTGGCAGTCCGAAGAATTCCCAGTTAAAGCTGGAAGAAATCAGAGTAAAGAATGTAGCAGCTTAGTCTTAAGAGTATTTATATGGACTGGATGTTTAATATCATGTTTTATGGGTAGTCAGTTATATCTGCAAGGCAATGAAAACCTTTTTCATAGCTGAGAGTAGTCTATGCATAGAGTGAATCAACAAACAAATTCAAATGGTTTTGTTCTTGTTGGTCTTTTGATACAAGCATGCAAAGTGCTGAACCCTTTTGATTCCAACAAATGCAGTGGGACTCTACCAGATATGTAACATCCATGACCTGAGTCTTGCTACAATGTTTTTAAAATAAATGCATACTGCTAAAAGTCAGATGCCCAATAAAACAAAAACTTCTCAGCCATGTAAAGGCTGGCCATTCTTAAAGTGAAGTGCCAAGACAAAGCTTATAATTTCTTGGCCTTAGTTTTTCAATCCCATGCCAACTACCTATTCAGCAGCTGTCCCAGGTCTCTAGGATATATGTAGGATACTTGTATGGAACAGCTGGACAGTTCAGAAATCTTAGCGCTTTTTTTCTCAGTTTTTCACTTTAAGGTTTATTGATCAATGCACTAGGAATATAAAGCAAAAAAGCAACAGTTTACCTTGACGGTCAGCCACAGACTGCATAATCTTCTGGAGGACACCAAGGCTGTGCTAAAGGTCAGCCTGACTTGGCAGCAAATCAATGTATGTTTGCAAAATGACTAAAGACATCTGAAACTTTGTTCAGCACTTCTTTTCCTTCCCCCACTCTGAAATAACATCACTTCATTCTTTGCACCTAACAGACAATGCTGGTTTAATTATTCAGGTGATTTAAAAGACCAGTGAAAAAAAAAATCCTACTACCAAGAATGACCACAAAACAAATCTAAGCTATGTAATACACAAGAAGTTGTAAGGAACGTAGGTGTGTGACTTGTGGAGATCTTTTTTCAGAAGACCTCCGATGTTCACCGAGCTTTTGTCTGACTGGTCCAGGGTCTGCTTGAGTGGAACCAGTTGCAGCAGTGAGGCTTCACCAGTGGTGTTCAAGCATCAGCTGTTAGCACAGAAGTTCTGTATCTGACACTGGCTTTTTATCAACTTTAACAATCACATAGTCTTGTTCTGCTAGTACCAGCCTTTCCATGGCATGAGCTTACAATGAAATGCACTAGGGAAAATAACTAGGAACAAAACTTCTCAATTTACCTTAATACAAATTTTGTCATTCATAAATGATCAGTACCCTTCTGAACCTGTCACTCACCAAAACCAAGAACCACAGGTGTGCATGCAACTCTCCTCTGGGAAAAGGAGGAGAAGACAAGGAAAGAATTTGCAGAAGAAAAAAAAAAAGAGATTGTTTTGTTTACGGTCCTTCCACAAAGTGTTTAGACTAAAAGACTGACCTCCAGGTGTGTGAAATGCTACCTTCTGGGATATTGGTTCCCTGATCAGAGTGGGGATTTGCTGGAGTGCACCATAGGTCCTACGCCGCTTGCAGACCACCTCACCTTGGGAGTACACCAGAGTCTCATTCCAGTGCGCAAGGCAACCCATGGCTTGTATGAAACCAGACCCATCTGAGACTAGAAGTGCTCTAAGATTCTCCACTCTAGGGGTATGTATTTGAACGTCTGCATGCCCCTCAGTCTCCCAGTTATCTGTAGATAAAATTATTGGAACATGACAGAGTATAGAAACGAATGACACCTTCAAACCTGTGGTTTATATAAGCTTGGAGCTGCAAGAACAGAATGTGTTTTCGCCTATGGCAAAACACAGTGCATTTGCAAGTATCTGTGTTTATGGATTTATTAAGTCTCATTAGTGCTTACCTTGTGGAGAAGGAAGTACAATACCTCCTCAGAAATTTCTAAACGCAAACCAAAAGCAGTGTTTCCCAGCCTCCTGTCCAGGAACCATTAGTCATCCATGCAGTATTAGATACATGACAGGCAAGATGATTGTAAACATGTTCTTTTACAGACAACAGGCTCACACGTGCAAGCCAGCAAGCAAGCAAAGGAAATGGAGAGAAATAAATGTAATAAATGAATAGCCTTATGTATTCTGATTTTTAGGAACTTTTGTAAAGGGCTAAACATCTGTTCACTGGTTTAATTCAAGAGAGCTAGACACCAACTTAATTAAAGAAATGGTGAGCAGTTCTGGTCCAGAAAGTCTGGACTAGAAGGAGATTCAAAACCTGATTCTATCCAAGGTCTGGGCAAGTGAACACCATCTGCTATAGAGGCCTAATTTAGCTATATCTTCATATGTAGATGATCTGAATAGAATTCTTAAGCATTTATACAGTGTCAAACTATAAAAAGCACAGACTGTTTGTGTTTATATGTTTTAATATTTAAATCTATGTACATTTGATGTTGCAGATTGAGGAGCAAGATATGGATAAACTCCCTCCAGCCAGAAACAGAAGGCAATGTACATGGTATCATAAAAAGAGAACTAGGAAGGATGATGGCTGGATAACAGCTTTAAAAATTGGAGTTAGATGAAATGTTAACTGAGTCATGTTCTTTTATTCATTCAGCTCAAATGATACACTCAGTGTTGTGCAAGGCTGAGAAGAAGACATGATCTTTGTTCTAAAGACCTCATAAACTCCTTTGACTTTTTTCTTTATTTTTTCAGAACAGGGGTCTGGTGCTTTGGGGCTAGAAACAACTTTCTGAAGAGGAGAATGAAGGAACATAGTTGATAGAGTCCCTTCTTGACTGGTGCTATCATGTCAAGAAAAGGAAAGAAAAGAGAAGAGAAATGCTTCTATTATGTTTGGGCAGTAGCCCAGGAATATGTGGAGGAGGACTCTCATACCAGAATACACTTCAGGCACAGCCCCTAAATCTCAGTAAATTGTATCTGGGTTCTTATTTTTCTCAGTTGTAAAATAGACTTAATTTTAGAGCATGACAAAAGGTCATTCATCATCTGCCAAAAAGCACTTAGATATTGCATGGCAATAAGAGGGTATGTGCAGAGTTATTGGGATGGTTGATTTTATTAGTGTGCATTTTTGGCATTTTGTACAGACATGAACCTTCAGCAGAAGCTGGAGCAAGCACTTTTTGCCAGTCTAATGAAGAGAATGCCTATGGTTCATTTCCAGGGGCCTGAGGATCACACATACTATCGTAAAGGATACTACCATTCTCCAGACTCTTCTCAATTCAGTTCTCCAGTTCAACTTCTCTTCAACACCTACTGCAACAGCGCTCTTCTTAGAGATAAGCCCTGAGGGAGAACATGCAGATGAGATGATGCTTTCCCATATATATATATATGTGGGAGCATTTCTGGTTCAGATATTGCTTTCTATCTACACTTATTAAGGAGAATTAAATCCTTTGAATTGGTGCCCTTATTTCAACAAATTTCATTACAATGGACATCTTTTTAGACCACCTCTTTGTGTGGCGCATAGGGCTTCTAATCTAGGTGATCACAACAATCCCTTCCAGCCTCAAGACTGATGAATCTCAGCCATCTGTCCTAAAACCCATCAGCTGTTTTAAGATGATTTTGTTAGTCTTTTAGTAATCACTTAGCTCTCGGAAATGCACAGGACTTCTTGTTCACTCTCTGAACATATGTAGATATATTGGTTTGTTAGAAGTAAAATCTTATGTGACAAAATAAGCCAAACACCTTTACTTTAGGGTGGAATTTTAATTTAATACTCCCTTTTTCTGATAGCTTGGCTTTCTCTTTAATCTGTGAGAGGCTGTGAAAAAATATATACAAATCTTTCAAAAAATTATCACCTACTAATATCTCAGATCAAAAATTTTACCATAGTATGTTCTGGGAATTATGCCAGCTAATGAAGCCTTTACTTAATACATCATCTTATTACTCTGCCACTTAAGTGCCACTTAAGACTTTTAAATAGTTGTTGAAAACAGTAAGTTTATTGTACATATGCATATCCATTATTCTTAGCTATCTGATAGCAGGAGTTTGACTCTGTCAGCTAAGATGAGCCTGACTGTTGTGGGTGTCGCCACTGAGTCAGTCCAAGTCTCCATCTGGCTTCCTCTGTGGTCATCAGGTAAAAGGAGGAAATTAATTCTGATCCCTATTGATTCAGCTACTTCAGGCCTATTTTTTTGCAATCTCACCCTCCACAAGTGATTTTTTCTTGCCTACCTGAGTAATCTTGTCCATATGCACGGGAGTCCCAGAGATTTACTTGAATTAATTTTTCAAAGCAGCAGTCAGATAAGAGATATGACCAGTGACCATTTTTACTTTCAAATGGAAATGTGGTCCAGTCCAACGGGTTTCACTTTGAACACTGGGCTGTGGATGCCCTCTTTAGGAGTCCAACCTTACTACAGCTGTTTACTGAGATGGACTGTAAGGACAGGATTCTTCTCTCCCAATGGAGGTGTCTACAGGGCAGATGCCTTCATCTGAACTGGTGTCCTAGACTCCTGTCATAATCAACATCGAGAGACCAGTCAAAAGAAGTGATTGTCAGCATTGCTGCAGCCTCACCTCAAGCACTGTCTGCAGTTTTGGGCTTCACAATATAAGAATGATATAAAAATATTATAATGTGTCTGAAGGAGGGCAACAAAGGTGAAAGAACTAGACAGCATGACTAATGAGGATCAGCTGAGGTTACTGGGTTTGTTCAGCTTAGAGAGGAGGAGACTAAGGGGTGACCTCATTGCTGACCTATGGAGGTGCTGATCTATAGTGTCCAGTGATGGGATGCAAGGGAATGGCTTAAAGCTGCTCCAGGGAAGTTCAGATTGGATATTAGGAAAAGGTTTTTCACTGAGAGGGTGATCAAGCACTGGAGCAGGTTCCCAGGGAAGTGGTCATGGCCCCAAGCTTGTCAGTGTTTGGACAACACCCTTAGATACATGCTTTAACTTTTAGGTTGCCCTGTGTGGAGTCAGGAGTTGGACTTGTGAGTCTCTTCCAACTCAGGATATTTCATGATTCTATAATTCTGTGGCTGGAACTTGCGAGGAATGGTTAACTTCAGTCTAAAGTAGATGGTTAAAACGGGTCAGGTGGCAGAGCTTGCTATGTCCAAGTGCCTGTTCCTCTACAGCATATAGCAAAAGGGAGGTGGAGTATATGTCTGCATTGCAGAGTCTTAAATTATGATTAGAAAGATCTTCATAGAGAGTTACGGCTAGTGCAAGACATTTGACTTCTTCCTTCAGTTCTCAGACTTTTTTATTCTTTCTTCTGGAAGTCCTCTTTTACCTTCTCCTCATCTTGACAATGGTTAGACAATATAGCATGTATGTGCACTGCTGTTTGACAGGATTTTCCATTTTTGTAAAATATGCTTCAGCAGAATTCCAAGAGGGTTTAGATTTGTGATCAACTCAAAACTGGTTCAAATAAGGGACTTACAGGTTAATCTGGATGATGACATATGTTACAGTTAATTTATGATCTTGTGTTTGAGTTATCAAGAATAAAATTTGTCTAGTTCAAAGGAGGGAAATCAAGACCCTAAAATTTAGAGAAATGTAATTTGGACAAGAGAATATAACCAGTATCACCTGAAACGTATTTAGAGTTATATCTAAAATGAAATTCTAACTTCTTTTTCACCTCTACTGTTGTTCATGTCTGAACTGTTATCTGAAAGACTGGATATAAGAGATTCTGAGATTAAAAGACATAATTTCAGAAGGCCCCAGTGTTACCACCCAGGTTGATTTTTTGTTTGTCTCATTCCTTTAATTTCATAGGCTGTAGCCTTAATTGTTGTATGAACAAGATCATCTTTTAGAAAAAAAGTATGCTTCCCATATACTTTGAATCATCCTCAGCCTCTTTAAGTAAGTATTTTGTATTTTTTGCCAAATAATTTTATTAAATATATGAATGGAATCCCATTCCAAACACAATTTTGACATTTCCCCATTTTAAGTTATAGCTTAAGACCTATCTGATAGACTATGTTCAATGTTTAGGCATCTTTAATGATTTTCCACATTTTCCATCAATTTTTTAATGCTATCTTTTTAATTTTAAGTATTTGACAGAAATTCTTTCATCACTTATAGTGACTTAAGAAGATGATCTCTTCCAGGCTTAACAGATCTTCCTCACAGAGTTTGAGCCTTAATTACTCCAAAGACCATTTTGAAAATGAGGATTGTTAAGGAGCAAATATGAAACCCTGAGGGAACTTGTTGAAAATGTTTTTGCTCTTGCAGTCTCCCAAGTGTAGTACACTTCTATCAAAAGGGATTAGGGTTATGTCTCTGCATCACTCCTGCATTCTGCAGTCGCAGCACAGATTATAAAGCACTGCACTTTGAACAGGGAGATACAATTTCCTTCTTATAACATATACCTCTTTCATTGTTTGATTGTAGTGAAAGTAAGTTCCCACCTTCAAACCATATAATTCACCCTTAAAAGATTATTTGGGTTGAAATTTGATATACAACATTCTGCTCAGGGAACTGACATGCTTTGCTTTGTATGAGATGCAGGTCTGTGCAAAAGCAAGCTAGGCATTTTTGTGCTCATATTTTCTGTTTATTTCTACCAAAAAACCCAAAACCCTCTGTCTTTTTTCAGCAACATAGTACATGAATGAAGGGGAAATCTTCGTTTAAATGCTGAGGGGTTTATGCTAGGGACATAAGTTTAAAAAAAAAATCATTAAGTTACATAAAAACTTGTTCCCATTAGATCTAATATAAAGAACAGAATGTTAGTGTGTATATATAGTCTTAATTACAGTCCTTTAGCAAATGACTGACATAGTGGCTGTGCAATAACTATTTTACTGCTTATGGAGATTTAAAATGGAATGAACACAACAAGAGTTTATGCACTGTTGGATCTTTTCCCTCTTACACTTTAATGACTGGTTCAGTATTTAATTGAGAAAATACTGTTATTTTTAAGGCTGTTGCATGATAAAGGAAAATTTAAGAAGGAGCCAGTCAAATGAAATGTTCAGATACCAGCCTATCCCGATTTCAGAGATGGTTTATATCATGTCCACCACTTCATGGAAGAAGCTTCTCTTACATGATTTCAGTTACTTTTTCTACAAAGCCCTCAAGCATTTGCTTCTTCCTCTGCTGAATCTGGACCCTGGTCTGGCCTTATCCCGCTGTATTCCCAGGCTTGGAAGCATCTAATTCATACATTATATTCAACTTTTTTTGCATGCAAAACCAGACCTTTGTAGGTACTTTTGTATCTGTGAATTCTTTTTGAAACAGGAAAATGATTTCCGGGAGATTTTTCCTTAAGAAACTTCTTTCTAATAGCTAGTGGGCCTGAAGAATATGTAAGTCAGCGACATCATCCACCCTGTTCCTTTACAATTTCTTTCTGTTATCTGATACCTCTAGCTCTTGCTGAAGGAATCTTTCCTCTGGGTTCCTCTCTCACTGACTCTTCCTCTCTTTGTCTGTCATTCCCTGCTCCATAACTTCTTCTTACCGGGGTCTTGGCCAGCTTGTTTCCCTATGATCTTCTACTTTCTCTTTTATCCTCATCCCAGACTGACTCTGACTCTGTGACTGCAAATCCACTGACAGCTATTAAATATACAGCAATGCAAATCAAATCCCATGAGGAAAGCCCAGCTAATTATGTGCTGACTCCCTTGCTGGTACCAAGACTCAGTTTCTCTCATCAATCATCCCCAGGACTCTACTGACTATCAGAGCCTGTTGTGTGTTAGTGACTCTCCTCCATGCCCTCTTTGCACTCTATTCAGTCTCTTTCTTTAACCTCTTAGTAATTTGCTGAAATCTTCCTTTTGAACATTGGAAGATTCATGGATCCACTATTATCTTGAGCCAAGATGCAGAAGTTCAGCTTGATTTACCTTCAACCTTCCTTGGCCTGTTTTAAATCTACTGATGCACTTTCCATTCTCTGTAGTTTTTCATTTCACTGTCAAACCCTCCAATCATCTGGAGGCTTTCACTTGTCTTCAAATGCTGCGAGCTTTCTTTTGCACTACAGGGCATTTTGTTAACTTGTTGTTTTCCCTCATTTCTGCTGGTTTTGGCTAAAACGCTGTCTCACTCTGATTCTTTTCTTGTTTCTCACCATCAGTCCAGGCTTCACAGGACAGAAGATGATTAATTGTTTCTCCTGTGCAACAAGTGGTTGGACCCACCTGGAGCCACAGATGTAAACTGTGTGATGGTTCAATTTGTATTAAGCCAAGTCAAAGGCAGCTGCTGATAGGATCTTTTGGCAAATTTCCCCAAAGATGGCAACATCCTAAAGCCAGTATCTGCGACTCTGGGGCAGGCTGCTAGGAGCCTGCTGGTCCTCACCCAGGCCAACACTGCATGCCCAGGCAGATGTGCAGCCCTGGATGATTCAAGAAGGCTGTCCCAGGGCTGGTGACACCAGAATTTTAGTACCTGAAGGTCCAGGGTGGGCACACCATTCTCCTGCATGCAGGTGCATTGCTGCAGAACTGCTGCAGGAGCACTGGAGACTCCTGCAGTCCCACCAGGGTCTGGGGATTTCTGAGCTGCCCACATGTAACATGTGGAGCCAGCCCCAAGTTTTGTCTGTTCTCCTTGCAGTGGTAGAAATAAAATGGACAGTTTCAGCAATAACATAGCCTGGAGTGAAATACCATGTTCACTGATTTAAGAACAACACAGCCTCAGACATTCTAGTTTGATGGGAGGTTTTTTGTCTCCATTGTAAGCAAAATATTATTATTCAATTCTTGTACACAACAGAAAACTCCCTTTTTTAGTGACTTTTAATTGTCACACTGAGTGTCAGCTGTTACATGTCTACTGTACATATTAGTGTAGAGTTATTACATTTTAATTCCAACAGTTACTGAAGAACCTTTTTTTTTTAATCTTTTCCACAATCTTTTGTTATCTTCATACAATGTATCAGGTAGATATTGTGACATCGACGGGCATTTATGGATGGCTGATGAATTTGGGTTGATATTATTATACAAATTGTATCAAAGCTAATATTAGATTACATAAAATCACAGAGCCATAGAATGGGTTGAAAGGGACCTTAAAGATCATCTAATTCCAATCCTCCTGCCACGGGCAGGGACAACTTTCACTAGATCAGGTTGCTCAAAGCCTCATCCAACCCGGCCTTGAACACTTCAGGGAGGCTAATCTTTTGGCTAATCTTTTGTCAGGACTAAGGTTATGAATTGGGTCATTAAATCTTGTTAGATCACAATAAATGCAAACAAAAATCTGGAAGAAAATATCCCTCCTGCTGAATTTTCTCTCATCAGTGTAGAGATGGCAGGAGTTTGTATAAATGTAGTTGCTATCTCTAAGCTTCCTACTTCTTGGCTTGCATCAGAAATAGCGTGGCCAGCAGGGACAGGGAAGTGATCTTACCCCTGTACTCGGCACTGGTGAGGCTGCCCCTCGATTACTGTGTTCAGTTTTGGGCATTGAATTACTCGAGCGTGTCCAGAGAAGGGCAACGAAGCTGGTGAAGGGTCTGGAGCACATGTCGTACGAGGAGCGGCTGAGGGAACTGGGGGTGTTTAGTCTGGAGAAGAGGAGGCTGATGGGAGACCTCAACACCCTCTACAACTACCTGAAAGGAGGTTTCAGAGAACGGGGGATGAGTCTCTTTAATCAAGTAATAAGTGATAGAACAAGAGGTAATGGCCTCAAGTTGCTCCAGGGAAGGTTTAGACTGGATATTAGGAAGTATTTCTTTACAGAACGGGTTGTTAGGCGTTGGAATGGGCTGCCCAGGGAGGTGGTGGAGTCCCCATCCCTGGAGGTGTTTAAGAGTAGAGTCGACATAGCGCTGAGGGATATGGTGTAGTTGGGAACTGTCAATGTTAGGTCAATGGTTGGACTGGATGATCTTCAAGGTCTTTTCCAACCTTGACGATTCTGTGATTCTGTGTGATACTGTCAAAGACAACTTTAAAGAAGATCAGATCTGGGCTGGAAATGGTTTGGGGGTAATTCACACAGCAAAGGGTGAGCACTTTCTTGGCAAGGACTTGAGTTTAGTTGTGCTGAAGTTTAGCAGATTGACAAGAAAACAAACTATAAACTGTACTATTTATCTGTGTGTACACTAATCCTAGATCATCCTAGAAGACTTCCCCTTCATCTATTTAATGTTACAGAAAAATGAGGGAATTGAGACAGGAAAATTATGTTCAGAATCTATTATTCTTGCTTAAATCTGTATAAATTGAATGTCTCTGCAGCTGCCAAGTTTGGATCGCACTGTATTAGCAGGACATATGCAAACAGTAGAATAAGTATATTAAAGCCCTGCACAGAACAGGATACAAGAACCACCAAAACTGTATTAGCTAAAAAGACTCACTTTTCTTTTAACATGACTTCTTCGTATTTTCTGCTTTAGAATTAAAATAAGAACCATTCATTGTTGAAAAAATCTTGGCGGTTAATTTTAATACAAATGTGCATTTTTTTAATACATATGTGCATTTTCTGGGATTAAAACATTTTATTTCCCAGTCACAGAATTTTACCTCTGTATTGTATGAGGTCAAGCTACATGATGAGCTGAGTTACACTAACCGTAATCAGTAAAGCACAAATAAAACTATTTCTTAGGATCTGGTACTTACATCATTGAAGTAAACAAAATGAACAGAGAAAAAGAAAACATTAGTGCAATAAGCCAAAGGAAAAAGAAGACAAGTATGCAACACACAAGGATTATTCAAGAGCAGAACTAAGAGGAAAATTAAATAGCCTATGAATTCTCACTCTCTCTTCCCATACCCTCACCTCCTCTTGAAATCTAGGAAGACGATAATATGTCTCTTTCCCCATACCTGGTAGAAAATCAGGCCTCTTTCTTCTTTTGTCTTGTGAAAATGTTGAAGAACTAAGGAGAGAGATAAAGAAGGAAAACGACATGACTCAAAACATTTGCATCTCTTCTCACAAGAACAGACGAAAGCAACAGCATAATTGTGTGTATCTAAAATATGCATTAAAATTTTTTCTTTTATCACATTTCTGAAGTTCTGCAGAAAATTCTTGGGGCTTGATTCTGTGGTTCTTGGGGGACTGAAAACCCAGAGCCATTTTGGTTCATAAAAGCCTACAAACTCCAGCCTTATATAGCTTTATGTTCTGTTTGAACATTCCCTGCTGGGACTTCTTCTTTCTCATTACACATGTATACATTACAAAAAATAGAAAAAGAGACTATCGTTAGTTTTGGCATCACTGGAAAGAGTTTTATTATGGCTGCATGGCTTGCAAAAACCTGCCAAAAGCCACAGGGAAGCTTACTAAAGAAAATAACTCATTTTAGATAATTAGCATGGGCCCATGGAAGCCTACGGAGAGTCTGCTACTGACTGCACTTACAAAAACCTTTGGATCAGAGTGGAAATGAATTAATCTGTGTTTTGCCTGGTCCATTTCTCATGCCCAGGCATAGCTTCTCATTGTTTTATAAGTCAATTCTGGAAACTTCACCTCGCACTGTTGTTTTGGAAAGTTTTTGATTTGTTATAGGATATTTAACAGCTTTGTGTTCTTGGCAAAGTGTCCTTGACAAAGTCCTTGACAAATGACAAGTTACAGAGTTGTCCCTCTTCAAAAGTCTCTTGTACACAAAGTGAATCAGAATCATATACATAGTCACACAGCTGATCTCCATGAGCATCTCATAGCAATGCACGAGATGACTACTGTGAATGTGACCTAGGCTTTTTTTAAGAAAAGCTTAAATATCTGAGACCAAAATATATACCAAACAGTTTCTACAATTCCTATATTTATCAGCTATGATGTGGAATTATTTTTCATTATAACATGAACACATGACCTGGCTCTTTAAATAGGAAAAAAAAAAAAAAAAGCCCTACATCAAGGTTGTCAAAACATTCTTTTCCAAGCACTATATCCACTTTCACCTAGGAAGTCAATGGCCTTTTTGGCTTGAAACCATGCTCTTCTGTGGTAGTTTAGCCCCTGCCGGGGTCTGAGACCACGAGGCCGCTGCCCCTCCTCCACAAAGGGAGTGAAATACAAAGCCCCGAGACTTGAGATAAGGAAAGGTTTAATACAACAGTGCAACAGCAACACAACAAACAATAACAATAACAATAACAGTGATAACAATGAACAGAGCAAAGTATATACCCATACAGCAGTGAGAGAACCGGCTGCGCCAACCCACGCGCTCACCGATTCTTCCCGCGCTTGCGCCAGGATGTGACGTCAGCATGATATATGAATAACCCGGCTAGAGCTTCCCCCCCACTGCTGGGGAAACTTAACCCTATCCTGGCTAAACCAGGACATCTTCCTAATATCTTACAAACAATCAACCTAGGAGGAAAAATTTATCTATGGAAATTCCTCTAGAATTCAGATAACTATTAATAAAATAAAATCTTCATATGAATGAAAGCATTAAGCTTATATGACATAGTAAAGACAAACTGGGAATATACATTTCTGTCAGTAATTATTGAAGCATCCAATATTCCTAAAATGAAATCCACTACACTGTTACAGAGACTAAATAACATTTCAAAGTATTTTTAATTAGATTTTGTACTTAACTTCTTCTGTGACCAGTCCTTTGTAAACCCCTTTTATTTCCTGCTACCATGCTGTGATACTGCTTTCTTATGAATGAGAGACTAAGTAAACCAGCTGTGCTGAATATATGAGTGGTTAGGGAACAGTTTACTATAAATTCCGGTTTTGTTAAAGCAAAGTGGTCTATACCTGTTCCAGTGTTTGAAGCAAGTATTCAAAACCTTCCTTTTTACAAGGTTCTACAACTTCACTAACCTTCAGCCTATAAAAAATACGTTGCTGACACTAGAGTGGAGTATTTTCAAAAACGTCCACCTACATGATCTTTGTTCCTGGATTAGTGCTAGGCTTCTTAAACAAAGTTTTTGTGCTTGTGTCTGAATTTTGGCCTGTATTTGTTTAGTCAAGAAATTCCTAAATATTTCTGCAGAAATACAGACACTAATACAGACACAGAGCAGTGTATTAGAGAGTTCTGCTTAGATTCTTGCTCAGTGTCCTGGTGCTATTTTCATGTGAAATCTAGATGCATGACATTTCCTATTTTCTTCACTACTCTAATTTCCATTCAGAGCAAGCCCAGCATTCACCCCCCCCAACCCACAGCCTTCCCTGTGCTGTGACAGTTTAGCCAATCAGGGAAGCACAATCCTGTATACACCTAAGTAGAGTACAGTCAGTAAAGTATGCATGTTACATCTACTGAAAAATTTTCAGCTATGCTAATCACTCATGTTAACTCCCCTAATTTGCTTGTTCTTGACAAACCTCTTGATTCCATGAAGTATGAGGGCTTTTGTTTCTTATTTATTTTTTATTAGAAGAACCATTTGAATTTAGTCATTCACATTGGATGCTAGCTCAAAACTCTAACTTTGAAATTGGATGTTAGCTCAGCATTAACTTTTTTAAAAAATTGCTTTGGTCCATGCTCCCCTCATCAGGTTTCATAAGCGATGGGAACAATGGGATTCACAACGCACCCAAAGGCTAGCAGTGAAGAATTACCAAACGGAAGATGCCTCACAGCAAGCACTCCACCAGCAGCTCCCTCTTAAAGATGTCAGTTTCATGAGCCTGCATCACCAGTAGAGGGGCACTTCACTTTCAAGTGAAGTGACTGGGGATTTCTGAATTAAAATCTGAGTTCCACCAGATGCTTTAGAGAAGCCAAAGTTATCAATAACAGCCAGAGTCTAATACAGTCATAACACCTCCATTTACCAAACAGGCTACAATATTCCAAACTATTCTGAGTACAATGTTGTATTTAGAGTGGCTGACAGCAACCTAAACCTGGAGAGAAAGCTGTGTGGAGAATTGTGGTAGAGAGATCTGTAGTCACTTTGGAGAAGAAGCTTGTCAATGTCAGATGGAGGTGTGCTGTGGTTGCATACCTGGGCTTTCTGCAGTACCCCAGACTGCACCAGGGGTGACTGCATTCTGGAGTAGTGCTGACTCACCTTCCTCTCTCGCTAATGTCATCTCTACATTGTTTAGATTTTAGTTCTCATTCAATTTAGCTGACTCTTGCCTAAATTCACCCAGAATGGGGTATTTTGTTCTACTACTGTAGCCCCAGTCAGTCAAGCATGATGGAGATACAGAGGCAGATGATATCAGCAAAATGAATCCTCTGCAAACCAAGTCTTCTCCAACTCTCTGTCGGGACCATAACAAAACTAGTCAAGGTAAGGGAAAAAACAGGCCATTACAAAAAAAGAGCTGTGGTCTACACAGCTTGGAATATCTGAAATTATCTTTATTCTGTTCAACATATCAAAACAAAACCCCAACATTTCCTTCTGTCATTACTGACATTAGAAAATAAGAAAATCACCAAAACCTGCTTTTGAAAGTATGTTCACAGATACAGTTCTGTTATGACTGAAATGAGTGTAAAGCCACAATTATTGAACAAGTATCCTCAATCAACCCAAAGCTATTTTCTTAGGACATAGTGTGGTTGATCCATTCCGTTCCATCCATCTTGGTTGGAACAAGCCCTTAGGCTAAGTTTATTTTAGTAAATTAAACATTCTGGTAAATTAATAGCTTCAGAAAATCTTACAGGGGACTCCAACTCAGCAGATGATATGGTTAAAGCATTAGAAGGGTTTCGAAATGGCTCTGGTCTGGACCAAAATGTGTTCCCCCAGACAACTCCCTGGCATCTCTTGGAGGAATGTGTAGGCCACAGACATGTCCAGGTAGGCAGCTGCATAAAACTGGATTTATTTGGATGATGAGAGAGTTTAATAGCATGGACACAGGCTACTCTGTGCTAGTTGACCTCACAGCCAGAGTATTTTCCTGGGTAGGATTAATTCTGTACAATAAACAAAGTCTTAGAATCTATTATTCTTGCTAACATATGAGTTACTCATATGCTGATGATCTGACAGGGGTCTGGTGTGTCCAGTGGGTCCATGTCAAGTGACAGCCCACATTCTCTCCTCTCATGTTCTCTCCACCTGTGATGGCCAGAGTGTCAAGTGCAGTCATGTGCATTTCCTCACAGAAAATCCAAGCCATTCCCAGCCTCCTAATTTCATACGCAGAAGCAGATTCCAACTTCTGACTGTTCAGAAACCTGTTTTCCCCTTCATAAATCCATAACAGAAAAGCCTGATGAGTTTTTCCCATGCCTTTCTTACTCAAAAGTTGTTTGCCACTGCTGCTTGGTGAAGGTTTTGAGGTGGCTGGCTGCCTGAGCTGTCCTCTACCTGCAGCGGGAAGGTCCCCAGAAGTCCTCCCTTCCCGCAGTCTCTCAGCTGTTCCTGGCTTAGCTCCTGTAGGCCCGTTTCAAGTCAATCTTTTCCCAGCTACTGTTTCCTGGGCTCCCTGTGGCTGCAGCAGCTGTGCATTTCTCTTGGTCTCCCTTTTTTGAGAGAGTTTTGTCCTTCTCACCAGCTGCCCTCTCCCACCGCCCCCCCACCCCCCCCAGCTATTCAAGTCCCAGCACCGCTCCCTTATCTCTTTCCGATTCCTCCTGCAGCCACTTACCAAGCCCTGCTGCCTTTCCTCCACACCTTGCTAGGAGGCTGCAGCTCACTCACCACACTTCGAACACCTCTGTCTCCCTTCCTGTGTTGAGAAGGAGCCCAGTCATAGTCCTACATGGTCTTCTCCAACATTACACATTTGCCCAGAGCGTTTTGTTTCAACAGAAAGTCCAACTGCGAGAAAGAGCAGCTATGCAACTGCTCTGCACTGAGAAGTAGATGTGTTAGAAAATAATCAGTGTTGTATCTTAATTTATCTTTTTTGCATCTAAATGTAAGCTTAAAATTCAGATTTGCTTGTCTAAAACCTCTTGGGTAAAATGTAAAACTCTGCTCTAATAAGCAATCTACCCTTTTTGTCTAGCAGTATTCCACACACCATCAGACAGCTGAAGTCTGAAGTTATGTTATTTTTTTGGTGTTTAATAATTATAGTATAATTAGTGCAGATTCTGTGAAACTTATGTTGCAATTAGATATGTCCAGTGAACTCAGTCAAAAATTCAGTGAACTTAGTTTTTGAGTGCTGATACAGAAGCAAAGACATGAAGAATGTCTCAGAAATCTGTTTCAGAAAAATAAAAATATGTTATGTAAGAGGCACTTTATTTTATGCAGTTGTTTTAGGAAAGAGTTAAGGTTTTATCTGAAACAGAAGTTTTTAACATGGCATGCTTAGTTTTATGTTACTTTAACTGATTTCTTTTATTTGAAATGTTTGGTTCTTTCAATCTTTGCCCCATTTTAAACCAATTTTTGCTATAATTAAATGTAACTTTAACGATCAATGAATATTTCTACAAAGGCTATGTATCAGGTTTCATAATACTGTCTTCCAACGTGAGGAAAACAAACTTTACATACAGCTCTGAAGTAAATGTTAATTTGTAAAATCATGCTTGCTAAACTCTGGATGAAAAAAAAAATGTCTTTTAGTCTTAACAGAATGTTGGCAATAAGTAACATTTACATTCCCTTCATAGGTAAATTTTTAAAAGACATACAACTTCCTGTTAAGGGTCACTTATAATTGAAGGATTCCTGAAATTAAACAGTTAGATGCAATAACATTTGTTCAAAGTTGAGAAAGAAATGGCAACCTGCCACATTCTTAAGATCATGTAATTGAGTGAAATCTGGAATTTAATACCTCAGCAGATGACAAGTTCAAGGATGACCCTGTTTTACAAAAGCCCAGTTGGAACGCATAAAGCCATCTGATTTTGAGTTTTCATGTGAAACATTTTAGAGCAGCAGGATTAATGAATGTATGAGAATGTGTCCTTGGATTAGAATGCATTCCTTTAGAATGAGAATAAGAAATATGAGAAATATTAAAAAGAAACAAATGCAGCATTGTTAATTTCTTGCTATGTGACTGAAATACTTGTAACTATGTGTCTATAATATGACTTCAGTAGTGTCTCATTTTCTCACAATGCACCTGCATGTCTTGGAAACAGTTGTAAACAGTACATGCTTCTGCTAAGAGACAGAGCCCATAAACTACCATTAAACTCTGCTTAGTCCTCTGTAAGTGCTGGTAGATTCCTCTTCTGGAACTAACAAGATAATAAATATAAGTCTTCTCACATTTCTAGTTTAGACCACAGCGTTTTCTATCTAAGAACAGACCTTTGTAAGGAGACAAAAAATATCATTTAAAGGCATGTGGGATAGTCATGAAAACCCATATTTGGTGAATAAAATAAACTGGAACTCCAATTTAAATGAACATTAGCATCACAGCTGCTACACAGATCTTTATCTCCACCTTACGTTCCTTAGTGTAGTTAATATAAGAATACCTGATGAGCACAGGGATTAGTGAAAAATATTTTAGATCTCTATTTATTAAAAAAAGAAGAAAAAGGAAAAGCTAAGGCAAGGCACAGTTGTCTGAATTGTGAACTTAAATTAAGTTCACAGTTCAGTTCAAAGTGTCCCAGCTGTTCTATTAGATAATTCCTTGGCTAAAGATCACTCTGTTAATAAGAAAGAAAATGTTCACACTCTCTAATGACAAACCATAACTACTGAAGAAACAGAATTATTGCAAACATTCAAGATGCCCACGAAGCTAACTTTTTCCCATTACTCTATCTGCATCCTGAGCCAGAAAACAAACCATAACATGCTGTTGGGCTCAGTATTTTAGCAATTTATGTAAAAAAGAGGGCAGTGTCCACAGTAGCAGCAAGAAACTTCTGCTGATTCTAGAAAACAGTTGCTTTTTAAAGAGTTGAGGGCTGGATACTATATTTCTTTAAAACTGGCAGGATGTATTTATTATCTCTTAATTGCTATAGATCTGACCACTCTGGAGTTTTTCTATTAAAACAAAGTTCAAATTAGTAAAATACTGTATCAAATGGGAAATATCGCAGCTCTCAAAATCCAGTTCTTTGGAAAGACACTAAAAACACCTACATAGTGTAAAGAACAGGAGGAGTTATGGCATCATTGGCGGTCCATGACAAAAACACAGGTGGGTGTGTTGATAAACATGTTGAAGCTGCAGCTGCTGCTGGTTCTGATGGGAAAAATGCTGTTCTAGGGATTAGGAATATACTGTAATCATGCCAGCCAAAACATGCATGACAGTTGAAAAGGAAAAGAGAGCAGCTATATAAACGGCCATGGTAACCTAAACGATATCTTTTAAATTTGCAGAAGAAACACCTTCTTTAAGCTTTTCTCTGATTTTCTCAATGCCAGTCTCTTCATAAGAACACGAAGAAAAATTACATTTCGATGCAAATTACTTGTTTAGTAACTTGCTGGAAAATTATTTTAGCCCTGCTGGGATTCAATTCATAGAGTAACCTGAACTCCTGCGAAGTAGAAAACATGTACCCCTTTTTCCATTAAACTACTCAGGGAGTAAGGTGTATTCATCCTGAGAAAGGACATCAGAGTCTAGTCTGGGGCATTTAGAAAAGAAACATGTACTCCTTATTCTTTTACCACTGAAGACATTTCATACCACATATGATATGCATGGCTGACATAGAGTAATACTATATCTACATTTTTCAAGCAGACAGAATAGTTGATGTGTCCTTTTCCAGGGCAGATGTTTTCCAGATATGCTATTGTCACTCATTAAGATAGTAAGTAAGACTCGTATGAGTTATGATATGGTAAATACTATATATGCCAGCTCATCCATAAAATATTATGGATTTCTCAGATAATTCTCCCTCTGGCTTGCTTTAATCATTTCAATATGACTAGTTTTCCTACAAACTCAGGACAACTTTTATATATACCAGTGGCATTATAAGCACTATATGAGAAAAAAAACTGACAGTAATTTTTATGGATTTTTTGCATAAGATGTATTTATTCTATCCTATACCTGATCATAACCCTTCACCTATGTCAGAGGAAATTGGGTTAGCTGCAATACTTTCAGAACCTTAATTGCATTAGCAGCAGGGATGAAATGGTACAATTACATCAAATTGCTTTGTACAGTCTAACATAGAGTGCTTTCCTATTTGCTGTCTTCACCACAATAATGACTGCAGAACCACCTTACTGGCTTCATTTTTTAAGTTTTATTTTGGAAGTGTTAACTTTGCTTCTGGATAGATTCTCCCATCTGCTAGGCTGGTGCAAATATGTTCCTACTCCATACAAATGTTAAATTGTTGTTCGTTATGGTGGCTCTGTTGTTCCAGTTGAGGTAAAACTCACATTTCCAACCCACATTGTTGTATTTACAACCTCTGTGCTGCAACCAGAGCTCAAATAGAGGAAAGTACTTAGCACCCCTGGGCCTAAGGGACCCCTGGGCAGCTGGAACACACAGTGTCTTCGACATAATTTTGTAGCCTAAACTCTGAGACTGCACAGCAGGATGACGTGTAAATGTGACTGGAATGAATTTAAACCCTCTTTTTTTTTTTTTTTTTTTTTTTTTTTTTTTTTTTTTTCCCCCAGAGGGAGTCTAAAGGACTCAGTCTGTATCAGGGCCGGAGATTAAAGCTGCAAGTGCATAACAACTTCTCATGGATAAAGAAACATGCAGTTACATCCTGCATCCCAGGTTGAATGTATTTGCTTTCACATCAGACCTGGGGAGTTGGCACTTGGGCCAATTTCAAGGAGTGACTCAAGCCATTCTGCTCCAAATCCCACCCCTTCTGCAGGAGAGCAGTGCGTGGCTATGACTCAGAAGCTGAATTGCTAGCATTCCCCTGGAAAGCTGGGAGGGGCAGCTACAGAATATCAACTTCCCTTCCACCTCCCTCCCTTTCTTCCTGTAGGAGATAACCAGTGGCTCAGGGCACTGCCTGACTTGGCTCTCCTGTCTTGATATTTTCCTCTTGCCAGAGCTACTGAATCTTTTTCTGAAATGGCTGTTGTCCTGTTGAAGGGAAGGCTGATCCTTTGTCTGACAGGTTTTGCAGCTCTTTCTAGGTCAGACTGAGCTTAGCGCACAAAACATGGGGTGCTATTGGTCTCTCCTGAAAGTTAGATGTCTCTAGTGTAGCCACCTCTGCAGTCACCCACCAAGTCACCATCAGCAATTTGTAGCGTTAATGAAGAGGAGTAAGGCCTGTTAAAGTGTCAGTCAGCTTGTCTATTTCAGTCATTTTAAGATGAAATAAGTAATCTAAATGGTTTATTATGCCCCAGAAAAAGCTGAAAACAGCATAACCTATCTTCTTTCTGATTCACCATACCTTCCTTAAGTGACTTCTGTGCTTCTAAAGTCTTCAATTTGTTCCTTCTTCCAGTGGTTTTTGCTCTTCCTTTTCTATTTCCTGAGCTTCTGCCTGCACCTGGAACAACCAGCCCTCCCAAAAAATTTCCCTGAGCCCTCCTACTTTACAGCAATCGCTCCCAAGCATTCACCTATTCACTATTTCTCTCGCCTTCTTTCCCCATGTCCCAGAACTCTGTTTCTTTAAACTGCATTTGAACACAGTTTCAGATGTGTTTGGTAACTCTGGAAGGCCTGGTACTCCTGCGGTGTCAAAGATTAAAAAAAAAAAACAACTCCTCATCATCATATGTGAGATTGGGCTCTTTATAATGACATGAAGTACCCTGGAGACTTCAAATAGTTTCTGGAATTCCTCCTCCATTGAAGACTGGGTTGCTTGACTCAGCTCTGAGGCACACTTCATTGCCCTTTCTCAAGATAAAATGAACGTTCTAGACATGATCGTGGGCTGTTTGTACATTAGCTAAAACATCTCTGCTAATCCAGTTTAAAACACACCTTGCTTTCCCAGTTTTGTCTTGACCTTGCTGGATACGTTTTCTTAGACAAACAGAAAGAAAAAAAAAAGTCAAAATTGGCTAGTCAAGAACCATTTATTAAGCACTACTAATAAATATATTTGTGTTCACTTGCTAGCCATGTCTTTAAGCTAACTAGGCAATTTAGAGAGGACACAGACCTCTTCATTTCATATTTAGTGTATGGCTCACTCCATGAGAGGCAACAGTGTCCTGCCCCACAGTTTCTAGTCAGCAGAGGCCCACTCTCCCTAAATCCTGACAGGGATTGAAGCATATGTTATTGCCTTTTTTCTGGGTTTTTTTGTTGTTTTTTTTTCTTTTTTTGATTTCACTTAGACTGCAGGTCAAAAGAAATTATCAGCTCTTTTTCTCTTCTCCTCAGTCAAAGATTTTGGGCAGTGTTTCCCTGCACTGCGTTAGGCAGTTGAAAAACACAAAATTTTCTACATGATCATACTGATATTATGCTCTTCTCTAGAAATACACTTTCATACACTGTCACAGAAAAAGTACTGAGCTAGAGCAACTTAATCCAGTTACTGGGTCTGACTGAGGAGAGCACTTGTACAGTCTGGCAATATGCAAGCATTCAAACACCATTGGAGGAAAAAGATTAAAAAACAGCTGGTTGGTGTTGTTGCTATAACATTTGTGTCCTCCTGGACAACCAGAGAACATGCTTTTTGCAACATTCAATGTTTTTCAAGGGGACCACTAGATCTACTTGTGAGAAGGAGCTTAGTTTGTTTGGCAAACCACACCAGACCTTTGTGAGAAACTACACTTGTGATTTACAGGCACTCACATACCTCCTCTCGGTCATGGACAGATGAATCCTTACACAAAGTATGTGGTACAGGTAAGGTTTCAAAATCCACAGCACAAATTTTCTTGAAGTTTCTATTTAGAAAATCCCTTTCCAATGCAACAGCTCAGAGTGAGGTACCCAGGCCAGCTGGGGTCCATTTGGTAGGACATTTTTTAATGTGGTCATCTTGTACTGTATTGTGGGTGAATTTTGTTATGAGGCCTCTCCTACTCATGAGATCTCACTCTATAAATAAAATTCTGGAATTTCTGCTCCAACCTTTACTGCACAGGAGCTGCAATAATAAAGTTTTCTTTACAACACCAAATGTTCAAACTGATTGCAGCTCTTCTATGTTCAGATTTGTGTCTCATTTGTTAGGGATGCTGTGCATAACAGACTAAAATAAGTTTGTTTGCATGTGTATGTATTTACATGCACATTAACCAAGGAGCAAAAGTAAGAGAAACTTGATAAAGAGAAGTTGGTCTTATGAAGAATCAAATCCACGCACTTATTGTAATTCACATTTTCAAGTCTGAAAATAAAACCTGAAGCTTGTCGTGGTAGTCTTCCTTCCTTACTCTTTGTTCCGTAATACACATCTGGCAGACAGGTGTATGTTCTCAATATCTGCATTTTCCCAACATGTCTCAGATCAATCTCTCCGGATGTTTAATCACTGTCAGTATAGTCAGGCTCCATATCATCTGCAAAGAAAAATGTTAAGGTTATTATCTGGTATTTATTTTTCACATCAACTTTGAAGAATGTTCGATATATTGAATTTAGGTAACGTCTCTACTTCCCACAACATCAATAACATATCCTCAGAGTAAACACTAGATGGTGGAAAAGTCAAGTGCAGAATAAGAAGTGTTACAGATGCCCAAACACATTACTATTTTCTCTTTACATTATTTAATTTTTATTTATTCATTTGGTAAATTAAATGATGATGATGATGATAAATGATTTTGACTGCAGAATGGCTGTTTGACTCTTCTTGTCTCTCCCACAAACTCTCACTGCCACTTTCATGCACTTAGCAATGTTACGTATGATACAGAGTGAAGCTTTATTGCTCATTTTCATAATCTGAACATAACTTCTAGACTGTATGCAATGCTGGCAGACACAAGTGGCTGTATGAGGAATAGGTGGTTGCACAGAAAAAAAACACATTCTGCCAAATTTTCTTCGGGCACCATTTAAATTACTGGAGTTTCCATAGGATAAATTCAAAGTAGGGTGACAAATCAGGTTCATCATTATAAATATAGAAAACAGCTGCACTGCAGAATAAAATTGGATGTAGGGCTTACTACTCACCTTGTTATATTATTCTAGCTATTTCTATAAGAGGCTGCTCAAAATACATGAGTGTGCTTATGCACACAAACATTGGATTCCCTCCTTGTGTATGACTTCTGTGACAAGATATCAAAAAGTGCGTGTATATTCATTTGCCTGCACGAGGAGGTATCAGTGCATAAAACATTTTAATTAATTGGGTTTGTGTGGAAATCCAGCACATATGGAGGCTCAGTGAAAATCATGCATGGTTTGAAGTTTAATTGATCTCGTTAATACTCTTTAGTAATGTTCAGTGCTTCCAGCTGTTTACAGTACAAGAGCTCAGATGTACCAAAGAGCTAAACATCAACTAAAAAATTCCTGTTTTACCAGAGAATGAAGTGTTATTGGAGTGAAAACATCTTTTACTAGTGAATTTGGAAGCTAACAATACTAAAGTGACAGGTCACATACAAACAGTCAGGCTTTGTACCGCACATCACCAGTGATAAAACTTACATCATACACATTTATATTATGCATATAGCAAATTTTTTATTAATATACAAGAACTTCCCATATAAGAGTTAAAAAACTGTATTAACCTTGAAAGACCTTTTTATGTTTGGTCAATCTTTTAACATTATTTTTGTCAAGTTTCACAAGTGGGAACTACATTAGGAACAGTCTGAGATAAAGTTGTCTAAAACTTTTCTCCATTGAAAAAGATGTATTTTATTCTCCTACAGCAGAAGAACCTACTCTTTTCTTTTGCCAAGTTATCATTCCCTGAGCTACTAGTAATAGTTTTTTATCAATAGGTCCAGTTCTTTGGATTGTAACTCAGCAGATTCCTCCGACTGACAGATCCTGGATCTAACTATTTTAAAACTTCTGCTTTTCATTGTCCCATAAATTACTGGTATTACAGGCCATTCCTACTGTATGTACCCCTACTATGTCACATGTTTTCGAGCATTTATGGGCTCTTTCTTTTTTTAAATGTTTTCCTTAATTTAAGTCTCGTGAGATACAATCAATAAATTTTCCTTAATGGTTACACAAACAGAAAAGCTCTTGGCCATCTTCCAGGCTTTTCCCTGTTGTGCTAAGGTAATGTCTACTTTTATGTCCTTTCCCATTTCTCCATAAAGGCAGCCTTGTTTTCTAGCTTCATTAGAATTCATTACACAGAGAAGAGATCAGGCCCTTTGAGATGGCCTTTCCTGTCATTCAAGTTTCAAATATATTGGATATATAGTCCAAACTGGTGTTTTAATAAGTCCCATGAGTACTTTGATGTACCTCATTCTGAGATGTTACCATTGCAGAGTAATTGGCCAGCAGCTGAATGTTCTTTTTCCCTTAGTGTTGAATTTGATAAATTCAGCTATATGCTGAATTTGATAAATTTACAAAAAAGTCTTGAGTGGTTTTCATGGATGTGAACAAGGAGGAAAAGGACCTGCCAGTTCCGTGTAACAAATTTCACTACAGGAGCTAAAATAAAGTCTCCTTTTTCTTTCTTCCCCCTAAATTTTAAGGGATTACAGAAAAACAGGAGTGAAGGAAACATACTTAAAATCCATTGTATTTCAGTGTTGATCTCTGTTTAGCCAGGGTCACCATGATAGTATAGCAGGGACTGAGACATAAAAAAGAAACATACAAGAAATGGAAGAAAAGACAAAAGACCCAGGGATGAATGTAGAGACACAGTCTGAGCACGCAGGGATGGGGCTGAGAAAGCCCACAGGGAGTTGAATCTGGAGAGGGACATGCAAAGCAACGAGAAGGGCTTCTGTGGGTACATCAGAAGCCAAAGGAAGAAAAGTGGACCTGCTCCTGAATGAGGCAGGAGACCTGGTGATAACGATATGGAAAAGGTCCATGTACTCAATGCCTTCTTCACCTCGGTCTTTAGTGGTAAGATTGGGCTTCAGGAATCCAAGCCCCTGAGATCAGTGTGAGACTCTGAAGCAGGGAAGATTTATGCTCTGTGGAGAACATTCAGATTAAGGTTCAGATTTAAACTAACTGAACATCCACAGGTCCATGTGACCTAATGAGATGAACCCATGCATGTTGAGGGACCCAGGTGATGTCACCACAAGGCCACTCTCAATTATCTTTGAAAAGTCATGGTGATCAGGAGAGGTTCTTGTGGAGTGGAAGAAAGTAAATGTCACTCATCTTCAAGAAAGGCACGAAGGAGGATCTGGGGAACTACAGGTCGGTCAGCCTCACCTTGATCCCTGGAGGTGTGGTGGGGCAAATAATCCTGAAAACCATTTCCAAACACATTAAGGACAAAAATCTTATTGAGACTAGTCAGCATGGATTTTTGAAGGGCAAGTCATGCCTGATCAACCCAGTATCCTTTGACAATGAGATGAGTGTCTTGGTGAATGAGGGGAAAGTAATGGCTGTGGTTTATCTTGACTTTAGCAATACTTCTGATCCTGCCATCCACACAGACAAATGGATGAATTGCAAACTATATAAAGGAACAGTGAGGTGGACTGAAAACTAGCTGAACTGGCACAAAGGATTGTGATCAGTGACACCTACTCCAGCTGAGGCCAGTCACTAGTGGTGTCCCCCAAGGTTTGATACTAAGACCAGTCCTGCTTAACATCTTCATTAATGACCTGGAGGGTGGGATGGAGAACACCCTCTAAAGAACTGGGAGGATGAGTCTATACAGAGAGTCATGCTGCCATTCAGAGAGACCTGGGCGGGCTGGAGAAATGGACTAACAGGAACCACATGAAGTTCAGCAAATGGAGTGCCCCTGGGGAGTGTGTTGGCCATGAGCAGCAGAGTCTGGGCAGGAGGAAGCTGTGGAGGTGACGAATGCAGGAAGAGCCATGAACTGCCCTGTGCTGGCCACAGATGGTTCCCAATGGCTCTGGCATCAGTGTGAGCACCCTGATGTGCACCAGAACTTCAGGCAGTGGGAGGAGCCCACAGGGCCTATCAGCAGATAATTTAGGAAACAGGCAGCTATGAGGGTGGAGTGAGACTGAGGGGCACATGCATGCACCCCCGAGGGACTGTGGACACAGGCCACCCACTTTGGGACAGGGACACTAAGAAACAAGGAGGAGGAAAAACAAAAGAGCAGAAAGCAAAGTGCAGCTTGAACAATAAGCACAGTGTCAAGCAGAAACCATTCAGCAAATGACCCCAGCCTGCAGTGAACACAGGGGACATTGAAGCTAGGAAGTGGGAGGACAGGTGTTTACTTATGTGTTTGTTTCATTTTCATGTCTTCTTTTACTCAATATAAAATCAGTGATTAGAAGTTTGTGTTAATTACCAATAAATTAAATTAAGAAAATATTCACTGCAGTAAGACTGTTTTGCCTGCGACAGAGATAATAGCCCCATGCACCAGTACAGGGTGGGGGCCATGTGGCTGGAAAATAGCTTGGCAGGAAAGGACCTGGGGGTTCTGATGCACACCAAGGTGACCTTAAAGCAGCAATGCACTTCTGCAGCAAAAAAGGCCAATGGCAACTAGGCTGCGTTAGGAAAAGCTCTGTCAGCAGGTGGAGGGGGTAATTTGTCCCCTCTACTCAGCACTGGTGAGGTCACATCTGGAGTGCTGGGACTAGTTCTGGGCTCCCTGGTACATGACATAATGGAGTGGGTCCAGTGGTGGTCAGGAAGATGGTTAAGGAATTGGAGGGTCTGTCATACAAGGAGAGGCTGAGAGAGCTGAGACTCTTCAGCCAGAAGAGACAGCTCAGGAGGATCTTTTCAATATGTATAAATATCAGGTCAGGGGAATGGGTAAAGAAGACAGAGCCAATCTCTTCTCAGTGGCAGGACAAAAGTCAATGGGCACAAACTGAAATTCAGGAAATCCATTTAAATATAAGAACATCATTTTTACTGTGAGGGTGGTCAACAGGAACATGTTGCCCAGAGGGATTGTGGAGTCTCCATCCTTGGAGATATTTAACACCTGACTGGATACATATCTGAGGAACTGGCTCTTGATGACCCTGCTCTGAGCAGAGGGGTTAGACTAGATGATCTGCAAAGGTCCCTTCCAACCTCAGAGATTCTGTGACTCTGTTATTCATTCTCACCCATCAGAGTCTACAAATCTGCCAGATATACATCAGCTGCCACAATGGAAGATATGCCCAGCTAGGCAAATTGTTAGCACTATTTAAAAGGTCTTTTCATGCCACTATGGACAATTTTCTACTAACAGCTCAGAGTCACCAGTCCTCACCAGACTGTGTGCCTGCTACAACTGCCAGATTTTATTACTGTAAGAAATAAAGAAGGAAAAAACTTTGTTTGCCTACAGTAGCACTTCTGGTCTGTATCAGCTTCAGTTCCACACTCCTAGTCACTGACATAGAAGCTTCTCCGCTCTTATCTCACTGAGTCAATTTTAAGAAAAGGAATCTTAAGAAAGTGCATTTAAAGCACCAATTTCACGTTATAATAGGGAAGACTAAAGCATTAGCAGACTAAAATGAACCAAATGCATCAGAACAGTCTGCACTGTATCTAAGCTGCACTTCCTAGGACACTGTTGAACAAATGATAAGTCAAAACTGACATCTAAAGCATAAGGAGATATATGAGAGTGATCCCTTTGCTGAGAAAACAATTGTAACTGAGAAAGAAACAGTTACTGCACAGATGGAAAAAGCTAGCAGTTGTCACAGAGGTTAGAGGAATCATTGCAAATCATTTTGAAACTTATTAAAGACCAAGCCAGGAGAACAATGGTTAAGTGCCATGTGCAGTTGATCACATATCGCAAAAGCTGTCAAGCACCAAAGAAGCAAGACAAATCACGAACTAAGAATAAAAAAGAGAGCTATTATCCTGGTGTGCAACTAACTTGGCAAAAATATTCCCTCAAGAAGGGAAAAACTATGTTTCTTGATTACACCTGCACTAATCAGATAAAATACTTTGTGCTGACAACAAAGCTCTGGCTCCTTTAATTGATTAATAGATATTCAACTATACGTAATCTTATCTCTAAGATAAAGTGTCTCCTGAAACCAGTAAAAGATACTTCCAAGCCAAAGAACTTCAGGACTATATTTTTATTATATTAATGTTATGAATCATATGATCATTGCACTTTAAACTGCCTATTAACCTTTCCTGCTGTCTTTTGTCCCAGAGGAAACTATATATTCCTTCAGGAAAAGTTGTGTAATGGTTACATGCTGAATATCACTAACACATTGTATATGAGTCTGAGGATGGCAGTGTCACAGTAGATGTATGTATAGTCTTGACAGCAACATAAGACACCATAAAAAACCAAAAGCTTCTTGCCAAAGATATACTGAAATAAAAGGTCAGCTACACATACACAACCACTATTAAAAAATCAGTGAAAATCCTCAAGAAACAGAGGCAATGGCAGAGACAATAAGATGTCCTATCAGGGAGGATGCTTTTGCCCATACTATTCAATGAAACTTTACCACAACTGACTACTTCATCAGCTGTCAGTCAGCTCAGTCACAGAACCTAAGTGAATCTCTTTCATCTCCATGATAAATAGTTTATTATAATTTGGAACATGGTGCCATCATACCAACCATGACTCCTATCAGAGTTCCAGTGGTGCTTAGTAATGCTGGATCACGAACTTTCCTTTAGGTTACTTGTGAAAAACACAAAATCTTATGTAGGTCCTGAGGATGAAATGCTGAAAAAGTTTACAGTTATCTGTAGAAGATCAACACAATAACACTGTAGATGGTGCGTTTATGCACTGCTATTCAAGAGCTCAATATACTTGTCTCGTGAAAATAACAGTACATGCAAAGAAGTTTGATATTGTATTGAGTAACTGCCAATATTATTTAATCCACTGTTATGGGTGATGTAAATCAATGAATGTGACCAGTCTATGTACGTGCCAGGTAGGATGAGAGCAATCACAAGTAGAAGGCACGCAACAGACCGAAAACACAAGGCTGACAATATTTGCGTAGATTTCTTGTCACCTTCTTGTTAATGTACTATCTAAAAAGGCAGTGCTATCTACATAATTGGGAATTTGTCACCAGACATTTTTTTAGTGCAGGAATGGAGATGAATGGTGTTCCCAAATATCCACCTGTTGGCATAGAGTCCATCTGGTTAGCTTGGAGAGATCTAAATTATCTCCAGATGAGAACCAGGGAGAGTAAAAGATAATATGCAGAAATGGGACCACTGTAAAAGTATAGACACATATGAACATCAGTAAATACAACCCCAGGGACACCTGTTTGACTCTTGAAAGATTAGGTAACATTGATGGTATGACCAACATGCAAAATGTTGTTTAAGTATTTGTCCTAATTGGGAAAAACAAAAACAACTTCTGGTAATAGAGAAGAAAATATAAGAATTAAAAAGCAATGATACCAGGCTGAGAAGCTATGTCTGCACCACTCTGAAGGAGGAGTCACAAAAGAAAAAGGGTGTGGTCCCAGATCTGCTCCATGTTTATATGGCTGCCAGCTGAGTAGCCTGCAAATTGCCTATGCAGACAATGAGGAAGGTCATACAAGCACTCAAACCTGGATAGACAAGGTACTTAAGATGATTTGAGATCATGGTTCTGGATTTGCTGTCCAAAGGGACAATGTGGTCTTTAGAGAAGTTTCAGGATGCTCCCCAATATGCAGCAATTTCATTGAACTAAGTTGAGCTGACCGAGTAGAGTTCAAATAGATATTTTAGAATTTATATGAATGGATTATAAAAAACAACTTCTTACCAGAACTGCTTTGGAAATGTAATGCATGTCCAACAAGACATATACCCTCAGTGATGATTGGACACAAAGACATGGATGATATTTCTGTGACCATAAACCTTGTCCTATTTGAATTTGGATGTGAGACACCACTCGAGAAAACAGCCTGGAATATTCAAGTTTCTTGTTCTTCCAGCAGCTGGGACAACGCAATCCAGGATAGTTTGTTGAAGCTAAGAAAGAGCCAAGGGTTTATTTAACTGAGAAAAGAAAAACAAGACTTTTTTTAAGCTTTGGCTTGCCATTTTAATTCAGTACTCTGTGCTATTTAATTTTAATTGACTAAGAGACGATGCTGTGTGTTGAAAAGGGCTGCATGTGTCATCACAAACCTTTGCTGATTACAAAACATTCTGAAGAATAAGTCTACTTAGTCTAAGTAGACTTAGAAGAAGAAGAGTAAGTCCACTGTTGGGGTGCAAACCAGCTCATGAAACCACACCGATGAACAGAGGCGCATATGTCAAAGATTCAGTTTAGGAACAGTGGTTTTAGAAAGCTTTCTTCTCAGCCAAGTTTAGTGCAATGGTATATTACAAAAAAGAAGATCCATCTCCACAAGAAAAGCTGCATCAAGCTCATCAACATTACTCATCCTGAGGATCCATCAGCATCCTGTATAAATGCAACAGCTACTGCTTGGATTTCCTCACGAGCTGTTTTTGGTGTCCGTATTGGCTGGACCTGATGTAGGAAATTGATTTCTGGCAAGCCATCTATTTTAACCACCACTATATGGCTAAGCCAAGCCAAATGTAAATTTTTCCAATCCAACAAATCATTTTTTAATTTTGAAATAACAGGAGGAAAATTCATCTTGTGAAACTGATGGAGGTGAGAAGAAATACTGACTCCCGAGTCCCTCATTTGTTTAGACCACACAAACGCAAACGTATTTTACAGCTGTTTAATCATGGCTTTCTGTATTTCATACTTCAGATTTAACATAATCAATTTCATAAAATTCTATCTGATTGAATTTAATATTTTCTTTCAGAACATAAATTGTAGATTTTAATGAATAGATAACTACTAGTAGCACATCAACTATATATAGGGCAGACCTATATAAATCATACTCATTTTGTGCCTTCAATAAAGATGTTGACCATCAAAATAAAATGGGGAAAGTGGGTGGAGATGGAGGACAACACTGTTCAGGTCCTTTTTATAGCTGACATTCTTAGGATAGTGTTCCATTAATGTGCTTATGCAAGTCACCCCACAAGTCTGGTCCCTCTTTCAAGCAGACTGCATGATTTAATATTAGTGCTTTTACTGATTAATGATTGTAATACATCTTTATTTGCTTCCCCATCCCTTGCATCCATAAATTATGAACTACATGGCTATAAATATATGGCTATACTTGTCTAATGTTACCATTCAATTCTTCGGTTGATTCATTAGATTGGGTGGGAATTTTATGGACTCTAGGATGCACAAGCATATTTGTGAGGGTAGGCTTTTCATAAGAATAGTGCACACAGTAGTTCTACAGGAATTAACTGCAGAAGGGGGCAGTATTAGATACTCTTCTGTCTGTCAGAATCTTTCTCCCCCTCCCCAAAAATACACATTTTAATTTCTAGTAGTACCTCAGTACCAGAGATTCTTTGCTTTTTGTTTCATTTACACTGTTAATTGCCTCTTGTAAATGATTCTTACAAAAAAAAGTCCTGAATAAATAAAAATGAGTGAAATTAACAGCACACTGCACCACTGAGTAGTACTTTATAGTGGTCATTTCTGAAATCTGGTCTCTCAGTCTGAATGAGATGCACGGACTACTTTTCAGGACTCCATGAAAGATGACTATAAAAAGTAGGTTCAGCCATATGATGTCTCCAATGATGGCACGGAAGGGCTCCTCTACACTTTTCATTCCTCATTCACTCCTTCTCTCCTGAATTGTCATGGAAGTCTCTTTAATCTTTTTAAGAAAGCTTTTGGAAGGACTGTAGAGGTCTGCACATTTACTGCTGCCATCCAGAAGGCTTTTGCTCAAGAATTAATTGATATTTCTGAAACTACTTAAAATTTTCCCTTGGATCAACAGAAACTTTCCTGTAAACCTCTTTGATGGACATCTGACTGCAGTAAAGCAAACTGCAAGAAGAGCATCTTCTTTCTGGGGGTTTTTTTGTTTCTTTTTTCCATGTGGTCATCTTCCAGATTTAGGTGCCAGTGGTTTTATGCTAGGTCACAGAATTACACTTCTGCTTCCAAGTCCAGAGCATCCCATAAAAGGGAGCAATGCAAAATCAGTGAGCTTCATCTTGAAAAGCTGTGGTCAGGAACTTTGCTGCATCTTGCAATACAAAGCCTTAGCTACTGAATATTAGAAAAGAGCTGGCCTTTGCTACTTCTTAAAAATAAAGTATTTTGACATCACAGGCAGGCAAGAATTATCTGCAAAACAGAAAACAAGCCACATAAATGATTCTCCATGCACACTAAAGCATTTGGATCTCAGTGTGTGATCCCCTGAATTGCAAAGCTCAGACAGTGACAGAAAACCTCCTCCTACCTGCAGGGACAGACATGTTGATGGCAACACTGAGTGAAAAGGCAGCCAAGCAGCCTGGGCCTCTCAGACAGTGCTGGCGCTTGCCAAACTCACAGAGTGGCTGAAGGTGTTCAGAATGAACTTAGGGCCAGAATGAAGAATAGTAACTACTTGCCTTGTTTCTAGATGAGTCTCCAGAAGTGTGCTCATTGCCAGCTTACTTGCATATGAGAAATACAGCTTTGAAAGAGGGTAGCTGGAAGATTTTTTTGTTCTGACATCCCTTGATAGACTATGTAAAAGAGCGATACTTGTGGTTGATAGTTTCATACAAGAAAATTGTATTAACTGGATGAATGAATAAGGATTCTTACATATAGAAGATCAGCAACAGGAAGCTCTGATGTCCCCATTGTATAGAAAAGTATGCGATTCAAAAATGGACTTTTCTTCCTGACCTCCTCTATAAAGCCATAAGCTACCTAGACAACGAAGTAAAAGTCTTTACTTTTTTCTTGATTTAATAACCCCTTTTTAATAACAAAAAAGCACCCCAAATATTTCAGTGTTTGATTGATGACACTAAAGTCTCTGTGAAGAAACTTCAATTATAAGCGTCTTCAGAAGGAGAAAGCTGATACACTAAATCCATGAAATCTGTTGTCTAGAAATGAGTGGTCAGTCAATGGCAACAAAAAGAGTAACATTAAGGAATGCTTGTTAAAATAAATTCATTCACTGAACACTGCAGTCCAGTTTTCAAGAGTAAAAAGGAAGATGAGCAAACATTTCAGTGACAGAGGGTGAAATCTTCAATTTATACAGAAACTTCTTGGCTGAGTTAAAATCGCAAAAGGAATTATGCAAATGAAAGCATATGGTCTTTCCATATGTTTTCAGAGCCAAGACGTAAACTGTGTTTAGGAAGAATATATTTTTTAAAACAGCTTATGGAGTAATTTCCTATGATCAAGCCACTACATGAAAATTATCCAAACTGTTGGTGATCCTGAAACTCTGTTCTGGGTCACTGTCTTTGATTTTAGTGTGACTTTCTGTAATTTGCTTGCAGTGCATTGTGTCCTCCTTGAAAAGATGGGGAAATCCAGAGGGGGAGGCAATTATAATGCCAAGCTAGGCACATAGTGCTGTTGTCTCTTGCTTTTCAGATGGCACAAAGTGTATGCTGCAAAGTTTGATGTTAATGCTAAGGGATTATAACCCACAGGACAACCTGGTGATCAGGCCCAGTCAGCAAAGGCAGGTCCTGCTTGGCTAACCTGATCTCCTTCTATGACAAGGGGACCCGCTTAGTGGATGAGGGAAAGGCTGTGGATGTTGTCTACCTAGACTTTAGTAAAGACTTTGACACCATTTCCCACAGCATTTTCCTGGCAAAACTGGCTGCTCATGGCTTGGACAGTTGTACACTTTGCTGGGTAAAAAAAAGGCTGGATGGCTGGGCCCAAAGAGTTGTGGTGAATGGAGGAGCTGGTGGCCAGTAACTGGCACCAATTCTGTTTAATATCTTTATCAGTGATCTGGATGAGGGGATCGAGTGCACCCTCAGTAAGTTTGCAGACAACACCAAGTTGGGCGGGAGTGTTGATCTGCTTGAGGGTAGGAAGGCTCTACAGAGGGATGCGAACAGGCTGGATTGATGGGCCAAGGCCACCTGTATGAGATTTAACAAAGATAATTGCCAGGTCCTGCACTTGGGTCACAACAACCCCATGCAACTCTACAGGCCTGGGTAAGAGTGTCTGTAAAGCTGCCCAGCAGAAAAGGACCTTGGGGGTGCCGGTCAACAGCCAGCCAAATATGAGCCAGCGCTGTGCCCAGGTGGCCAAGAAGGCCAATAGCATCCTGGCTTGTATCATAAATACTGTGGCCAGAAGGACTAGGGAAGTGATTGTCCCCCTGTACTCAATACTGGTGAGGCTGCACCTCAAATACTGTGTTCAGTTTTGGGCCACTCGCTACAAGAAAGACGTTGAGGTGCTGGAGCAATGGAGCTGGTGAAGGGTCTAGAGCACAAGTCCTATGAGGATTGGCTGAGGGAACTGGGGTTGTTTAGTCTGGAGAAAAGGAGGCTTAGTGGAGACCTTGTCACTCTCTACAACTACCTGAAAGGAGGTTGTAGCGAGGTGGGTGTTGGTCTCTTTTCCCAAGTAATAAGTGACAGGATGAGAGGAAACAGTCTCAAGTTGCACCAGCTGAGGTTTAGATTGGATATTAGGAAAAATTTCTTCACCAAAAGGTTTGTCAAGCGCTGGAACAGGCTGCCCAGGGAAGTGGTTGAGTCACCATCCCTGGGTGTATTTAAAAGATGTAGATGTGGCTCTTAGGGACATGGTTTAGTAGTGGACTTGGCAGTGTTAGGTAGATGGTTAAACTCAACTATCTTAAGGATCTTTTCCAACCTAAATGATTCTATGCTTCTATGACTTCTGTCTCAGATCACAGCTTGAATAAGGACTCAATGATTAGCTGTCAGTATGTCTTCTCTTCAGGGCTGGATGTGACAAATCCACTGCACCCAATCCCACCCAACTGGAATACACATTCATAGGAAATATGGCACACAGGATTTACTACATACACCCAATGCAGACAACACAGTCTGCACATATGATTTAGTGTGTTCTGCGGTAGCCTGAGTCCCCTATGAGCTTCTTAATCCGCCCTTACTCTGCTCTTAAATTAATGAAAGTGATTTGTCACCCTGTGTGTTTAATTAGGCTTTGCTGCAGAATACTGGTATGGTAAAAGTGTACATGGATTCCAAAGTCAACTCATGGAAGAAAAAACTATCAAGGTCCATTACATTTAAAGACTAAATGTCTGGCTCAGAAAATTATTGAAACTCAAATTATTGACTGTCAAGAGAATTTTCTGAGGAATTTCACCATATTCTTGCCCTTTACATACACTTACACACTGTAACGAAGTAACAAGCAATAGGACAAGAGGTAATGGCCTCAAGCTGCACCAGGGAAGGTTTAGACTAGATATTAGAAAGCATTTCTTTACAGAACGGGTTGTTAGGCATTGGAATGGGCTGCCCAAGGAGGTGGTGGAGTCCCCATCCCTGGAGGTGTTTAAGAGTAGAGTCGACATAGCGCTGAGGGATATGGTGTAGTTGGAAACTGTCAGTGTTAGGTCAATGGTTAGACTAGATGATCTTCAAGGTCCTTTCCAACCTAGATGATTCTGTGACTCTTCTAGACACTTTTAGCCATTAAGACAGGACTGGATTGAATGGACCTTAGGACTCAATATAATTGTTCTTTCTTCTTAAATTCATTTTTGTTGTGCTTAAAAAGCAAGACTAGAGGTAGGGAGAGAACAGAATATGTTATCCTGTTCCTGAATACTTTATCCTTCCTGAATTTCTTAAAAAGGATATTATGAGTGAAGATGAGTATCACGGCTTCTTGGAAAGGGCAGTCAATATTGTTTTGTTCAGGTAAAATTATTCAGGATGTGGAGAGAAACCTAAAGAAACATAAAAGTTAATTTTTTTTTTCTATTGTACAGCATGATCTATTCCAGTTTTGCTGCTCGTGATAGAGTTCTAGAGACACAAAGGACATGTCATAAAGATTTCTGGTACAAGGCCTAAGCTCTCACTAATCTTTGCCTTTGCTGAAAGGCAAAGTTCTCCTAAAAACAAAGATCTTTCCAATCATATTTCCCTTCCTGTTCAGGCATGATCTCTGTTTCTGCCTGAATGTGTCCAAGCTTCGACATCTTGTTCATCTAAAGAATACAGAGAAAGAAATGGATGTCAGTGCAGTATTTCAGTATGTTGCCTTATGAATGCCTCCCACATTTTGATGTTTCATATAACAGATTTAGCAGGTGACATTTTGACCTATAAGCTGTAACTCTTGCCATTCCTAACTAGCTGAGTTGTGATACCAAACCTTGACTTGGCTGAAATTAGGTGAGATGAAATGCACCCTAAACAAGGTTTATGCTGATTTCTCTACATCTCAAATGCTACACATAGCTAAGTACAGAGGCACTAGCTATGTATCTTGCATAAGTAGCAACATAATAACAATCTTTTGAGACTACATAATCTTGCATAATTTTGAGGTAAAGAATGGTAGAACATGTCCCCTTGAATCATCCTATCATCCTAAAACCACAGTGATTTACATAAAATCATGTAAAGTATTAGCCTTGTTGATCTTGGACATGACCTTATTCTGCTCCTTTCTGCTGGATTTTTTTTTTTTTTTTTGATGTAGCATAAAACCAAAGAGTAAGTTATTTACATATTCTTGAATTGAAATATCCCTTTGGATAGTTCTGTTTTAACATGTATTTCTTCACTGGAGAGCTTACCCATCATTACCACAAATGACTACTTCTAACTGCAGGGATACTTAAGAATTTGTTATTGTGGTCATCATGTATCTTCACCTGCATCTTAGTTTGCCACAGCTGAGTCTTCACTTGCTAAATCTTTCAGGTGTTTTTGATAAAAACAATCTGTTGTTTCACTAAAGGTATCAAAAGGTATGTTTAGACCTGCCTTTCAATGTTTCTGTTTATGCTGAGGATGTAAGCATTGATCAACATTAATGTACAATTGATATATTTGTTCCAAACTAATACATACCATCCAAGTTCTTCCCTTTCTGTCATTCTATCTATTTAATAATACTATGAGATTTCCAAACACTAATAACAATCTTTTGATATGAGACATAAGAGACATAAATCTCTGCAGCATTTGCTTTGTAAGTCCAGTCTCTATTTAAGATGAATTCTTCACGGGATAATACTATGAAGCTTTTCTTTCTGAAGTCACGAGAAACAAAACCTATACTCTTCCAACTACCTCCTGACATGCTCCTCTAGATAAGCAAGTTGAGTATTTAGTTTGTTTTTCCACAATATGATAAATAACACCCTTGAATATAATGGTTACATCTTCAGAGGTCTGTTAATTGGTCTGATTGTTCCTTTCTGCTTGGCTGGAATTCAAGAGACCAATTTTTTACCAGATAGTGGTGTCACAGGCTTTTTAAAAGCACCTTTTTCACTCACAGAACTGTTCAGTGCTTGAAGGACTGATTATATGCACCTGTAGTTTTTTTATTACCCACATTCTACTACAAGTATGGAAATCTGATGAACTCACTGAACCTGGCGATCGTTCCCCCAAGTAGAGCAATAAACTATCTGCTGTATCCATGCCCCACCAGTTCCCCATAGTCCTGGAGTTACTCATCTTTCACCTTACTCTTTCATTTTTACAAATAGCAGCCAAATAATGCAGCCCCTATTTTATATTGGGTCTGTACATCAAGCACTCACAAAAGCAGAATGCACAGCAATAAGGTCAGGACAGCTCCAGCCAAAGCACTAAGTTACATTTTTAGGCAGTTCCCTCTGTTTTCAGAGCCTTTTTATAAGCTGATAGGCTTAACGTGCACATTAACACAGGAGCATTCTCAAAAAGTCAGAAGCATTTTGTCTTTGCTTTTGTACGTAATCTTGTGTAATAGCCTTTGACTCTTGTTCATAAAGAACCGTGGAATTTCTCCAAGAGCAATGAACACCTTGCTCCTAGGCCAAATAAACTTGAAAAAGAAGACATTCAGAAAATGGCTATATCAAGAAATATGACTTTCCCTGCTTCAAGGTTAGATAATTTCCATGTTTTAAACACTTCGTTATTCTAAGTCTTTCTGGTTTTGTGGAGAAGAGTATCAGCTCACCAGTTCACGTTTCCTTACTCAGCCAACACTATGAAAATTAATGTGTTTATCACAGGTCCAAACTATCTTAACCATTTTGCTTTAGAGACCTTTCAACCAGAACATAATAAAAGCAGACTTGCCAGAGGCCAGATTCTTGAAGTTGGTAGATTGGATACCATACCATAATTTTAAGAAACAGAGAGTAAATTCTTAACAGATCTCATTCCTGTCTTCTATTCAAAGTTTGTTTGAATGTAGGATTGGTTAGGAACACTTTTATGCCAAAATTAAAAAAAAAAACCAAAACACCAAACCTTACCCTGATATCCATGTAAATTAAAGAATCTTCTCATCTTCTCTGATTTATCTCCAGATGCAGTTAAAGCTGGTAATTAAGCTGTTAGACTTAATGGTGAGTGTGTGTGAAACCTCAGATCCCTGAGATTTCTAAATCTTGTACTGGGATGGGGCAAACAATTTGCTGTCTCTCCATTGGTATTAGGTTGAAACAGGAAATGAATCAGTTTCAGATAACCTTGTAATTTGAATCAGATGATACTAGGATTGTCTGTTGAAAGGTATGTGTGTTCAAAAATTTCAGAGACTTTAAGAAAAGTATAAAGATAAACATACAAAACTTATAAGTGCTCTAGTGTGTGAGCCACTTCTTGCAAGACTATTCTAAATGAATTGTAAGGAAAGTGTTATGTTGCTGGTTTTACTTGGAAATCTGGGGCAATGAATGTGTAAATGAGTAGAGCATCATGCTCTTGAATAGATAGATACATCAGCCGTGTTCTCTCCTATACAACCAGTTTAATTTCTGGTGACTGCTTCGTTGCTTTGTTTGAATAGACTAGATCTATGCATTCAGTCTACAAGTACATTGAATAAAAGGAATTAACACTTTCCAAAACAATCATATCAATTTGCTGGACACATTATTTCCAGTTGAGTGGGTTGCACTAACTTCTGCCTTGTCAATCACATAATCATTATTGCTCCACTTGCAGCAAAGCACTGACAGTGTCTCAGGGGATGTTCTCCATTTGAACCTGTAATATAGAATATGATTCTGATTCATGAAAACAAAACAGCAGCTTACTGTTTTTGACATCCATTGCATTATGGCATCATGAGATACTCACCTCTCATGGGCAGTGCAGTGTCGAACCAGCTGCCTTGTGGCGAGGCAGTACAATCGCAGCCTAAGAGAGAGGTAAGAGGAGAACTTCAAGTTATAACAGTCAAGGTGAATCAACTGTAAATGCATTTTCTTTTAACTACCAATTATGAGTCGGTTGCACTTGCATTTTTTAAGACCATTAAGGTGAACATATCACCAGTTAAGTCTTAAAGCATGCTATGCAGTATCTTACTGCAAGTGCACACAAGATTGGGTAGCAAGGCCAGAAAACCATTATATTGGTCCTGGTAACCTTTCCTCAGAAATGGTCAGCTAGCGGGATAGTAGAAATGCAGTAATTAGAATTTAAAGGAATTTTGCAGTAGCTACTATGAAGAGACAATTCCACCTCAAAATGGGCAACACTACTTTTGAAAAGCACCTGGGTGCTTTCTGAAGTAATCTTTGTATTTTTTTCCCCAGCAAAAAAATCATAAAATTAATTATGAGAAGCTTACCAGTAGAACATGTATCTCAGCCTGTGCTTGTTTCCAAAGACACATGCTAGTTAATACATAGTGCTTTATATACTGATAACCATCTAACTTATGCTAAGTACACCTGTAAGAGAATTTGTAAATCTCCTTAAACCCAGGTTTCACGTAGAAAAACATCCTTGAGGGAGGACCATGGTAGTCTCACTCTCAAAGGGACTGTGGAATCCATTACTGTATATTTTTAGTTGCATCAAGAGGTCCTTAGTCGAGCACTCTTTTTTTTCCCAGATTTATGCCAAATGCAATTCTACTTATTTTGGCGTGAATGTTTCCTATTTTAACCCAGGGTCCACAGGAAAAGACCTAGACATTTTGAATCAGATTTTCAACTTGAATCACTGTGTCAGCCCAGTTAACGTTGATGCCTTTGTAATTCTTTATGCTAGTTGACAAACTTGCTCAGTAGTGTTGTAATTTTTCTTTTCACAGGCATCCATTCAAAATGCAAGGTATGCCTACAATTTTGCAAGATCAGGTTTTAATTATTAATTTTAAGTAATAATTCTAAAAAGATTCTTGTGTGATGAGTACAGTTTCCTTTAATAGCATGGGTTCATCCTTGCCAAGAACCCTGGTATTGACAGAATAGCCATTTTGTTTACCAAAATGTAGATAAATCCAGATGCAGTTTATTTTCCAACTGCTAACTCAGCAAAATCTACCGTGAAATGAAGAAAGAAAAGTATCTTTTGAGGTGCTGGTTTGCTCTTGATAATGAACTATTAACATAATTCAAATGGTAAAGTAAGTAAGGAAATGTAAAGGACAAAAGTCTGACCTCACCTCTGCCTGCTAGGAACAATGAGGCATCAAACGAAAAAAGGCAAAGTTTAAAGGTTTGTAGAGAGTAGAAAGAGATATACAGTTCCCAGAGTCACTGGTTTAAAAGCTAATATTCTGTTAATATTCTGCAGGATTAAATCACCTGGGGTGTGTCTCCTATAAATCTAATCATCATTATCTGAAATCTGAATAGCTTTTTCTAAAATTGAAATTTGATCCTGAATATAGGAATGAAAGACAGAAACCATCTCTAAAGGTTCACCATTTGAGTTGTGAATATGACAGCTACATGTATGAAAGCTTATTTCACTGCTGTTCATAATGGATGTTCCGGACATCCATTCTCTTTTTCAGGTCTTATTCCTTGTCCTAAGCAATAATAAAAATAAAGGCCATGTACATCGATAGGGCCATGATCACAAATTAAAAAAGGAAAACGCACAAAGAAAAGACCACAAAATAACTTGCAAGGGAATTCAACTTCAGCCATCTAGAAGTATCTGCAAAGAGAATACTGTTAAGATCATGACAGGAAGCAGCCTAGGAGACTCTGGAACATTTTAGCTACTTAAACTTTAAAGCACTGCTACAGTAATGAAGTGTTTTCAGATGTCAGAGCACTTTTTGGAAGTACTGTGAAAAGAACAAAATTTCTGGTTTAATATTAGGTGGCATATGGAAACAAGCATTCAGAAAGTGGGAAAATTGGTGTTAAAACACCATAGCTGAATTCTTAACCTAACACTTTAAGCTCTTCCTTTCTAAATACAGACCTACCTATATACGTCAAGGTTGCATGCTAGAAGAACCATGTCTATTAGACCTAAAAATCACTGTCAGAACTGTCATGTCATACATCTCAGATTCAGAATCAACCCAGTAGTGGGGGATGTGGTCACTTGTAATTTTATCAAGTTAAAATCTAGGTGCATTATAGGTCCACCAATTCACATAGCTGGAAAAGTGAATACTGTGCCTGGGTACACAATATTCTGCAAAGGGGAAGAGAGCACAGCCAGAGTGATGCTGTCACTTACAAGAGAAAGAGCATCTATCCCGACGCAGCCTGCACTTAGTAGAGCCTGAGCGCTGTTGAGGTAAGGTGTTGCAAGATGCTAACCTGCCTGGTGTTCAGGAGGCCGCCTAGGTGCCTTCCATAGAAAATTTGTTCCCTAGAGAAAATAGGGAATAATTTCACCAGCAACTGAATGTAAGGCTGCTGTGACTGCAGCCTGCATGTCTTGTGCGCCGCACCCTTTGCAGCTTTCCCTCAATACAGCTGGTGATGCGATGCCAGAGCGCCGGAGTTTTCTTTGACTCTGGACAACTCTGGGCAGTGATTTTCCCCCTGCTGACCATGAAGCTGTCTCACCCGCTGTGTGCCCCCATCTGACAGTCTCCGCAGTCTCCAGCGGTTCCTAGGGAGGCCGCACTCCTCCGTCTGCTCTGCTGTAGCCCAGCCAAAGCGAGCGAGTGTGCTGGAGCGTTCAAGTATAATGAAGTGCTGTAGTAGTGTTATCTCTCCCCATCTCTTCCGTCTTGCTCTGGTGGGCTTCCCTCTCAGAGTGAAACACAAGGAGGAGACTAACACAGTGCTTCCTCTTGCCTGATGTTTGCTTGTTATTCCAGCTAATTTGCTCCAAGAGAAGAAATAAACTGCGCTTTAAAGAGCACCATTAATTCTGGTCCTTTTAGGCCAACAGCACATCTCCAGGCATCATTAAAAAAATAGAATTAGTGAAAAACACTTCTTTCTCTTTTTTTAATTAAAAAAAATGCCCATCTCCCCCTCCTCAAACCCCCTCACCCAGGCTGACTGACAAAATGAGCAGAATCCGTGTTCTCACACCAGCGGGTATCTATTACATGAGAACTTTCTTCTGGCGCCAGGAGGTATTTAGAGTTTGCCTGGCTATTCCACAGGGGAAACCCTGCGGAAAGTTGGGGATACCTGAGCAAAACTCAGTGCTGGCCAAACTCCGGGGAAAGAGGCGATCCAGTTGATAACGTCTCATTGTCGTTATTGCACTGGAAATATTGGGGAGAAGGAGCAAATAACGGGGGGCGATTTCTTTCCTCGGGGAAGATGTTCTTGCCTTGTGCTTCGGGGCGGGATCCCCGAAATTAGCAGCTCGAAGGACAAACCGGTGGGGCTATTTTTATTTTAAAAGCGTGTCCCCGCTTACGCCCAGGGTTTGCTGAGGGTGGAGCACGAACCCACCGACGGCCGGGCGGGCGGTCGCCCCGCGGGCCCCCGGCGAGCGGAGCGGTGCAGCCCCGGGCCCGCGGGCTGGTGCCGGGGGGGCGGAGGAGGGGGGCGGAGAGGCGGGTTTTAACCCCGGTTTGCAGTCCCTTCACCAAGTGAATCACTGAGCATGTCACCTCACGGGAAGGTTCGCACTCGCCAGGCAAAATAAATTCTAGTAAATACTTTTTTTTTTTTTTTTTTTTTTTTCCCCCAGGCGTTCATTTATCCCCTGTTGGCTTTATTTGACATGCCTTGACCCACTGAGTAGTTCTTAATTTTCTTATATGGTGGAAAGCCACTTTTTGGGGAAGCTCCTCCCGCCCCCCCCGCAGGATACACACAGACTAATTTCCAAGAACTGCTCGGGCTGGCGGTTCCAGCGTCCCCCCGTGGTGCTTTCAGGGTCCCCCCCAGCTCCAGGGGAGCTGAGCTGGCTCACAGACAGCATCCCCAGATAGGTGGCTGCCTGGGGACCGGGACATGGGCACCACGGCGCTGTCACCCGAGGAAGCGACAATAGGAAAGGGCATCCGTTAGCTGTGTCTCGACCCGTGCCAGACCCTTGGCTAAGGACAGGGCACGGGCTGTAGCAAACAGCATTCCTGGCACAGACGTTTCTAGCGGGAGCAGGATTGGTGGGGCAATGAGGACACCGCACACTGCTCCTTCACTAGGTGCCTTTACCGGGGGACCTGAGCCATGCAGAGGCGTATTTGCTCTAGGTGGCATTTAATAAAGGTTGTAATTCATCCACCTGCTTTTCGTACGGGACCAGCAATATCAAGGATCCCTTCGTGGCAGAAGCCCTGCACGTCTTTCACGCAGCCTGGATCTGTGCTGTGGACGTTTGTGGAGAGATCAAGACTGAGACGTTTGCCAGACGCTGTCCTCCTCCCCTCCAGACATCCTGCCTTTCTCACCACCGCGAGAAAACGAATAACACAGCCCTTGTTACACTAAGGTCTTTCCGAAAAAGCGTAAGTGCACTTTAGGTCGGAGAGAAGTGACTCGGTAACGCTGCTGAGTTCGAGGAGAGGACAAATGCCAACGGAAAGCCTTACTGAAAGCACTTTATCGAGAACACATCACCTCCCTCCTCCACCCTGCTTTGTCGCTGCCAACACCCCAGAGGATGAATGGGAAAGACATGGGGCTTTTAGCAGTGCCCCCTCCTATCCTCGGAGATAACCTACGTTTTGTAGACTTGGCCTCTGGATATTTTTTTTCTCCTTTGCTTTTTGCTATATTCTGAAAGAAATATATATATATTTCTATATATACATTTCTATATAAGAAATATATATATTTCTAGAAATATATAGTTCTGAAAGAAAAAATATATATTTCTGGAAGAAATAAAAGGGTTCTACCCCCTTCGCCTCATCCCAGGGACCTGCCGGGTTGTTAGGGCCGCGCTCTGACGCGGGGGCAGCGGCTCCAGGCACCGGCGCAGCCCGGCCTGCGCGGGGATGCGCTCCGCCCAGCGCAGCGCGGCGCAGCCCCTCGCCGCTCCTCAGGTGCAGCACGAAAACACTCTGATCTGATGCAAAGATAAAGCAGAAATCTGTTTTTCGTGGACTCCTCTTTGCTTGGGTCGGTTGGTTAAATTTGTTTACTAAAATGCCTTTTGGAAAAGTGTGAGAAAAAAAAAAAACCTCCGTCCCAGGGCGCCTCCCCAAACCAGGGACCGCACCTCAGCAGAGAAAAGCTGCTTTTTGCGGCCTCGGGGCCAGCAACAGCGGCAGAGGCAGAGCTCCCTGGGGAAGGCCCTCTCCGTAGCTTCTTCCCACGCAGGAGCTGTGTCAGCTGCTGCTCCGCACCCCACACGCACGCTGGGCTTTGCGGCCCCGGCACCGCACACAGCGTGCGGGGATGGGCCCTGAAACGGGGGAGGATGCTGGCCTCGGAGTCCGGGCATAGCTCAGGTCGTGGGTTTACCTTTTAACGGAGAAAAGGGAAAGGGAGTGCACCTGACAACGGGCGTAAAATGTTGTCCTGATATACCAGGGACATTTTCCCTGCTCAGCGCACAGAGAGCATAAGGGATCAAAGTCCTGACAAATGGAAGCATGATGTAATGCCCTGGTCCCATCAAAGACTGTGTCCTGAAAATGATACCTTCGCCAGGGCTGCAGAAAGTAGCGGTTTGATGGATGTGAGAGGAGTCAGGTCCGCTCGGTTTCGTCGGGTGTAAATCCGAAGCAACCTCTGAGGTTCACTCCTGATTTACTCCATGGCATTTCCCATTCGCGGGAGCAGCACTCCCCTGCTTCCCGGCCAAGAAGCAAGCAAAGACGATCTGAGAATCTGGCTATGCCCCCCGCCCCCAATCCTTTCATTCAGCGAGACGAAGTATCCATTATGCGTCGCCTTTAACCCGCCGAGGCAGAGGTAGGCGCGAAAGGTGAGATTTGCCATTGTGGCTTTTAAGATTGGGTACCGTTTTCTTCTTTGTTTAAAGAAATTCAGCCCTTTCTCCCATTAATCTTTAGCGGGGAAAGCGTTCAAGCCGCACCTGTATAAACAACCCAGATGGGGGGAAAAAGTAAACCTATATCTCTTCCCCTGCAGTATCTTTATATATATATATATTTATACGGATAATGTAGGCTAATTGGGGAGGCAGAGCAACCCCAAAGTCCGGCGCGCTCCCCTTCCACCGTACAGCCTGTGGGACCCCGCCAGAGCATCGCGGTGTCAAACGGAGTTCAAGAGATCCAGTTGCAAGATCAGCTGCCTGTTTCGGTGGTTCAAGAAATGTCAAGTTTCACTTGGAAAGGTTGCTGTTAAACCCGGCTCTGATGTGGTTCTAGCCCCGGCGGGTGAAGCCGAGGTTTATACAGCGTTAAGTGGCCCTCGGTAAGGGTTGGCGGGGAGTGAAGTGCAAAGCGCTGGGCGAAAAGGCGGCCGGCGGTGCCAGGAAAGTTGTGCGGCAGCAGCCGGGAAGGTTCCACTCGGCCGGGAGGGAAATGGAAGGGAAAAACCGGGAGCAAAAAATTGCGGGACAAGATCTTTCCACCTGTTGTAGTCATTAGAGTCTTTTCCGCGAACTGAATTTTTATTCTGGTTAACTGTATCCAGGCAGGGCCGTGAAGGCCAGCGAGGAACCAAGCGGTAGTTGCTCATCTTGGAAAGAAGAGATATTTTGGGAGGTGGGAGGGATACAGGTTGTTGGTTGGTTTTTTTGTTTTGTTTAATTTGTACCCCTGTTGAATTTGCATATCAGTATCTCCAGTGGATGCTGGGTCCCCCACTCTCCCGCGGACTCTGTAAAAGCTGTAGTAGGGAATTTGATAAAAAACCCCGCGAACCGCTCGAAAAGCCGTCTCGTTTAATTTGCTCCGTGACACAGACCTGTACATAGCCCAGTTAACTGGCTTTTAATTAATTGCTCCGAGGACGGAGAAGCCCTCGGACATGCTATACTCACTCGCTACTGGCTGTAGCTTCACCCCGAGTTACTGACACCCTCAAAACACAACCCGCGCGTTTCCAGCGGCTTTTTGCGTTGCTCCCCACAAATCGCAAAGGCACCCCTGAGCGCCGCGTCTCCTGCTGCCTCCGCCCGCGCCGGCGGAGCGCAGCGGGGCGGCACAGCCGCCTCTCGGGGCAGGGCGGGCAGCGGGCGGGGGCAGACGCCGGCGAGCGGAGGAAGGCCCCCAGCCTGGGGTCGGCCCCGTCCTGCCGCACCGCTGGGCTGCGGGGAGCGGGGCTGGGCGCCGGTTTGTGCGGTGGGAAAATCCCCCCACCTCGGGGGAAAGGCAAGAGGGAGAGCGAGTGCAGGTGGGTTGAGGGCAGAGCCCCAGGTCGCGCTTAGCCCTTAGGCCAGCTGCTGCCGCCTTAGAGACAGGGAGCGGTGCCCCCTCCCCGCGAAAGCACTTGCGGGACCAGCCCTGGGGGCATTTTCCCTGCCCCGGGGAGAGGAGGGGGCTCTGTCCCGGAGGAAAAGCGCTCATTCCCACGGCGGCGTTACTCCCAAGAGCACACGTCGACCTGGAGGCATCCCCGCGTGTGTCCCCGTGTCCCCCCCTCAGCAAAGGCTCTGGCTCCGCACACCGCCGCACCGGTCCGCGGGCCAGCGCGGGGAGGCGCCGCCCCCGGCGCGGGGCTCAGCCGGGTCCTACCCCCTCCTCCGCGCCCCCACTCCTCCCCTCGGCCCGGCAGATGGTTTGCTCCGCGGACACCCGATATATAGCGCTGTCAAGGGGCGCAGCCCCCCTCCGCGCCCCCCCGCGCCGGCAGGGACTCTCCGCGGCGGGGCCGCCCCGCGCTGGGCCGACTCGGCGCGCCTGGGCCGTCCGCCCCCTCCCGCCTGCCCCGCCGCCCGCCTCCCTCCCTGCCTCCCTCCCGGGGCGATGTCCACGGGCTCCGGGAGCGAGGCGGAGGAGCTGCCCGAGATGGACCTGCGGGCGCTGCAGCTGGACTACCCGCCGCCGCCGGCCAAGCGCCAGCCCCGCGGCGAGCTCTACCCCTCGGGGGACAACTCCTCGGCGGCGGAGGAGGAGGAGGAGGAGGAAGAGGAGGAGGAGGAGGAGGAGGAGGACGGCGAGGGCAGCTGCGCGGCGGGGCCGGCGGGCAGCGGCTGCAAGAGGAAGCGGGCGCGGGGCGGCGGTCCCGGGGGCAAGAAGGCGGCGTCGGGCCCGCGGGGGCCGCCGCCCGAGGGGAAGCAGTCCCAGCGCAACGCGGCCAACGCGCGGGAGCGGGCGCGGATGCGGGTGCTGAGCAAGGCGTTCTCCCGCCTGAAGACGAGCCTGCCCTGGGTGCCGCCCGACACCAAGCTCTCCAAGCTGGACACGCTGCGCCTGGCGTCCAGCTACATCGCCCACCTCCGGCAGCTCCTGCAGGAGGACCGCTACGAGAACGGCTACGTCCACCCCGTCAACCTGGTACGGCGCGGAGGGGCGCGGAGAGGGGCGCGGAGGCGAGCGGCTGGGAGCGGCCCCGGCGCCCTCGGGATGCGCGGCGAGGGGCACCCGCGGGGGTCACCGGGGAAGCCCCGGGGCACCGCCCGGGGTAGCCCCGGCGGCCCGGCCCCCCACGGGCAGGGCTGGCAGCGCTCAAGCCGTGCTCGCCCTCGGAGAAGCCGCGGGGCGGCCCCGGCTGCTCCGTCAATCCCCCGTAGCCCTCGCCCCGGAGGCGACCGAGAGCCGGGCTTGGCCCGCGGCGGTGGCGGGTGTGTCTGTTCTGGGGAGTCGGAGTAAGGGACCCGAACGAAACAAATTCCTCGGGCATTAGGCAAGCTTAACGTCCGAAAAAGGAGCAATTCGCTCTGCGGGCTGGCTTGGAGCACAAGCGAGCCGTCATCAGTTCGTCGGTGCAAAAGCGAACGCCTGATGCGTGCCACGGGGATAGAAAGGCTGCTTATATAGTGCAGAGTGATTGCTTTCCAATAGTTTATATGCTTTTTATTTATAAAATGATGCAAACATTTGCAAAGCAAAAGAAATGTTGCATTTTTGACGAGAACAAGTTGTTGCTGACCGTTGCTGCCCTATGGCGGAGCATTTAATTATAATAAAAACGTAATGAAAATATTTGTTAGAGGAACTCTGCTCTCCTTGTGCTTCCCACAGGGACTAAAACATGATGACGTGTTTGCAACTGAACCAGAGTTAGACATCTATCAGTAATATAGCTCTAGTTTCATACCAGGATAAACTTTCTTTTTAATATGAAATACCTTTTTTTTTTTTTTGCTTACAGACTTGGCCATTTGTGGTTTCAGGAAGACCTGACTCTGACACCAAAGAAGTTTCTACTGCCAGCAGATTATGTGGAACTACCGCATAGTCAAAGTAAATTGGGGTGTGGTTTTTTGTTGTTGTTGATTTTTTTTTAATGGGCTGGATATTTTTAAGAGCTATGATTTATCGGCTCAAGACTAGAAGAGAGGGACAAACCCCCATCTCTAACAGTGTTAAATCTGTATCCCCGTCATTCCTTTCCCTGAGAGTTTTGAGGGAAGTTTATTTAAAGCAGTAAAGAAGGGAGGCGGTGGAAATCAGAGTTTTTATGACCTGACTGCAGCAGCTGAAGTCTGAGATTTGGAAAGGCCCTTCTTTGGCTTCATCATTCTTACCACTGCCTGAGGACCCTGTTGTTCTGAGGCTTTTAAACTAATGGAAGAGGAATATAATGTTATAGAATTAACAGCATGGACCAAAATACAACTCTACAAACTAACCCCAAACAGTGTTATTTGTATTCTAAAGCAAAGCAGTATTTTAGAGTAGCTTTGAAACTCAGATAGATTTATAATATATTTTGATGGCTTTTGTATTCATGGATCTGGTTTACTGCAACTATAGTCATACTTTTTTTTTTTTTTTTTTGTCCTTTTAACCAGTTTTCTTAAAAATGTGTAAGTGGCTAAATTCTGCATTTAGGCTACCATCCATTGGAATTAAGCTAATTCCTTTGGCTATGTCTTGAAGTGTCACATGTATGAATGTGGGACTGTCCCTAGAAATGTGGCAGAGTTTCTGTGCCTTAATCTGGAAGGGAATTCTGCTTACCATAAGGCCAGGGTGCATGTGTTCTAAAGAATGAGTTTGTATGATGCTGCAAAATAACAAGAATGCACAATCTTTTAAACATTTTTCCCGTACTGTAATGCTTATCTTTCAAAAGCTTACCCTCAAATGAGTTCTAGTGACATTCCTTCACTGATTCAAATGCTGTAATAAAAGAGGATGCCATCAAATAAGTTGCAAATGTAAATAACTCTATTTTTTTATAAATGACATTAAAAGCTTGGTTACAATAATTTACTGGTACTGTGATAGTGTGTGCCTGCATCAATATAGAACATTTTTGTATGCATGTTCTTGAAACCCACTTTTGCAAACACAGTTATCTTCCTCATCTCTTGAGAGCAGATACATCTCCAGCAACAGAGTCAGATAAGAACACTTTCACCCCAAAAAAATAATCTGAGGTACAGTACTATATCAATCAGCAGGGAAAACCACATTTTAACAACATATAGAATTCACTGTCATAGTATTTTCTGTGAATCAGAAAAATAAATAAATGTAGATTAAGAAATGGATGTCAGAAATTTGTTCTGCTTCATAGCATGAAAGATAGTGCAACAGCGTCATTTACTGTTCTTTGTCATTTTACATTTCCATCTGTAGTCTGTTTTGCTTTTATTTGTATTTGTACAGTGGGAAAATCAGCTTTCTTAGTTGGAAGCAGACTTTTCCTGTTTTAAGATTAAAACTCCTGAGATAAGATTTTCTTTTTCTCAAAATATTTTATCAGCGGTTAATTCACAGTAAGAGAGAGACTGAATTGCTTCAAAGAAGAAAAAACCTCTTCTTCATTTAAGCAGCCAGAAGTAAGAAACATTTGGTTAGCAAGAACCAGCTTATCCTGGTTTGTCAGGAGTCCAGAGCCACTGCAAAAGAAAATGAGGGCTCAGTCCAGGATCTGTTGAAATTGTTGCTTTCAGTGATTTCAGAGCAAGCTGTACAGAGACCATAATCTAACTTGTCTTCCAGTTTTATCCAGAGAAATGCTGCGAAGGAAGGGGGCTATCCTAATTTGTAGTTATGTAACTGAGGTAGGACTCCAACTGACCTTCTCTAGGAAGCTCTATAAAAATAAAAGAATATAAACAGTAAATCAAAAAGGAAGGACCTTTAGGAAGGCATAAGGTATAGGAAAATTCAACCAATGTTTATGTGAACCCTGGAGAAAAGATTACTCAGCAATTTAACTAAGGTGCCATGTGAGATAATCTCAGTTGTGATACTTAGCTGGTTTTGGCCTTGATCCCAGCTGTAACTGGTTAATGACTCTAGGAGATCGGAGAAACAAGGAAATCATGGAGAGCTTTAAACAGTACAGAAAGGTCCATGCAAAATGATGGAAAAAATGTTTAGGGTAAATTCCCAAATATGAAATGGTTATATTAAGTAAATACAGGAGGTCAAAATTGGGGGTAAGGAGTGTGACATGAAGAAAAACATAGTATTGCTTCCATCCATGCACCATACTACATGCTCTCAAATACTTTTTTTTCCTTGTGGCTGTATAATATATAAAAATACTTTCTTCATAAAATAATGAATGTACATATTGTATTTGTTGCTGTAACATACACATCCAAATGATGATGGTGCCCCAACAGACTGTCACTGGTTTTACAATAGAAGTACACAATGGCTACAAGTGACATTTCAGGTCAAAAACTGGAGAGAAAAAATACAACTTTTAGATAGCAAATGTTGTGTAAGACTCAATTCTTTGTTTTAAATACCCCTATGCAGAAATACATGTATTAGTGAGTACTTACTTATCTTAATATGGCAATTAGGTATGTTTGGATTTCTCTAACAAGGATCTGGTATTTCAAATCATTCATTTTAATCCTTGGGTCGATAAATATTATTTTTAAAAATCTTTCTTCTTTCTCAGTGAGAGGCATTATGTGATTAGGGAAAAGTTCAGACAATTGAACAGGCTCCTTGTGGTTTGCCCTGAGATGAAGGCTGCTGTCTTGCCAGGGAAGTGCCAGGTAGGTCACGTATTCTGGCATTCCTCAACTATAAAGACACACTGAAAATACATGCACGCAGTTTTGAATCCTTTTTTTGAACTCACAAACAGATGAAATTCAGATCAGTGCTTTATACGAATGAGGTGACCAAAACATTCTAAAATGCTATTTTTAAGCATTAATAGATTCCATAAGAAGATAATGTGGTTTGGTCCTTTTTTTTTATTAAGTTTTTTCCAACCTGATAGAGTAAATTGATTTCATTTTTAAAGTCTGAGTGTTTTGTTTGACTGGGTATGAGTTACAGAGCTGAGTGAAGGGGAGACTTAAAATGAAAAACTACCTTACATTTCTACAGCCCACAAGCACGGAAGGTAAGAAATACATAGATTTTTATTAGATTTGGCAAGCATACACCTGACGATTTTTTTGTTACATTAATGACATCTTTGTTCCTTGGCACAAGGTACAAGGTGAACCCATCTTGATCCCATAAAGGTATACCAATCTTGCTAAATCTGTTTTACAAATAAAATGCCAAATCATCTGCAACCCATATTCAGCTGAGATCTGCTTCATGTGAAATCTTAAAGGCAGAATACCTGCACTGACTTTCCTGGAAGGCAGTCCATATATAAAGAGGAACACTTGTCTCCCAGAAATATTTTTATGACTTTAGACTTATATAAATATGATGTAGAAGTCTGTTTTGTCTCTGTTTTATGTGGGACTCTGATGGAGCAGATCACTAGCCAGAAAGCTCATGTCTCCATCATGAAATCATTCCTCTCCCGTGCATGTGTTTGCTTACATCTTTCATATTGAAAATGTTAACAATTCTGATCTGAGCAAAAGAAACATAGTTTGCATATAAGAAATACCTATGCCATACCTTTCCCATTTAGTGACTTTATACACGTACTATTTAAAGAACTCTCAGATAAGCTATGGATTCTGAATAAAAATTCAAGTTTCTCAGCTAAGTAAAAGTGACTATGTAAGTAAGAAGTACAATTGCCATAGGGGTCTCCCAGGTGAAAGAGGCAGTTGAAGAATTTAATTTTAAGATCTCAGTAACTACCTGAAAGTTACTCTGTCTCTCTTCATTGACTCTAGAAGGACCCTGAGGTGACCGGCTACGTGATTCAGTTAACTATGTAATGTTTTAGCTAACTAGCTGATGTTGGGAGGGATAGAGACAGGTTTAAATGACCAAACTTTATATGAGCTAATTAAAATAAAAAGGAAAAAGTGGGATTTAGAGCTATGCACCAATACAAGCTTAGAGTAACCTTATGTTATAAGCAAAAAACAATCACATTATTTGAATTAAATACACACAAAGCTGTCTATTCTGCTAGAGAATAGTCACTTCTCCACAAGTAGCCAGTTCTATATCATAGCGAATTTTCATTTCATATGACAGCACAGATTCTCACCAAGGCTAACGGCAATTATACCTAAGAATTAGGTTCTACCACTAGGCAGTGTTTATCACACTCTGTTCCAGCTGAAAGATGTGTCCACAGATACTCTCTGCAGTGCACAGAGGATGGATGCTGAGCTGCCTTCCAGACCCTAAATACCTAAATCAGTATTTTTAACATATTCTGACAAAAGCGCATTGGGATCAGTTACTACATTATGCAGAGACTTGTGTTCCCACAGTGCAGGCTGGTTAGGATTCAGGTACTAAGGAAGAAACAGGTCTCAGTCTCTTCCTTGGCTCTGAAAAATTTGTAAATGCAAAGTAGTAAAAAATAATTACAAAAGTGTCTTATTTGGAATGAAGCACATGAGAATCTCACTAAAATTCCTAGAAAAGTTAAGACAGCTGGAAAGATTCATATATGATCTATCAAAGAAGACAGGCACCACTGAGAAAAAACTTGTGGCTGATACAGGGATGAAGAATCAGTCCTGTAATGTTGGCATGCTGGCACTCTGATAGGCTCTGGGACTAGAAACACGTGGTGACACTCAGAAGAACTATAATTAACCCTGATGATGTGAGTGGAATTCAGCAAGCAAAGGAAATCACCCAATCTGCTCATGCTCTGCTCATGTGACATTGTAAAAAGAATACACATTTCCAGTGTTAAAAAGAATTCAAAATGTGACAAGAAAAGTGCTCCGTGACAACAAGCCAGGCAGAGCTGCAAGTCAATATATACACAGACACAAGTCCAGCTCAAGCCAACAGACTGCTCAGCATCTGGGACAAAAAGTCACAAGAATAACAAAGGATTGCATCACTTCATAAGAGTTTACAAAGGCCCATGTAGCAAGCACAGCACACATGTAGGGGGTGGACAACAGCAGCTTTAGTTTATAGGAATCTTCATAGCAACAACAAGAATAAGATAAATGGATGGTAATCCCAAAAACAAATGGATCATTGTTTAATTCCAAGTTGCTGTGATGGCAGAAGCAACAACATTAGTACTGTAAATCCAATAGTCAGTAAAAGATAAGAAGTAAATGTAGGCATGAATGTTCATAGAAAATCAAGATTGTAACAGCACAAGTAACTATTGTATTCCTTGAATAAAAAAAGTATGGAGTTTAAATCAGTTCATGACCTTAGTATCATCAAGAGGAAAAGGGGACCAAACTGAATCAGAAGTCTTTTGCAACAAGGAGCAGAGAGATTCTAACTGTCCTGTGATTCATTTCTTCAGGGAAGTCCCTCTTGCCCTATGAAGACGGCTGAAGAGGAGTGCAGTAGGTCAATGTTCTGGGAAGCCTCGAGAAAGCAGATGAACTACCAGAAGAGATACAGTCTGTGGTCACTATGGGGAAAACCAAAACAAACTCAGTGTCACCCCTTTCTCCTGTAGAAGTGTCTCATCCCACCCTTAAAATAAACATAAGAGCATGAAATGTTCTCCACTATCTAGAAGGGAGATCTTGGAAAGATGGTTAATGTAAAATATTTTTTCCTGCAGTCTGGCACACGTATGGTCTGGTCCTGTCTGCATCCCTTTGGGGGAGATACTGAATACACGTACTAACGTCATCTGTTCTAGGCAGCAATCTGTGGTCCCCACTCCAAGCAGCAGCGAGTGCCTTGCAACACTTCCTCTAATCTCTTTTAGATCAGACTGGTTGTGTCCATCCTGGGAACCACTTTTCATCCTTCTCCTCCTCTGGGTCCCAGTAGGGCATCAATAACTTTCAAAGGGGGCAAAATAATGAGAGATACATTATTATTTACTAGGAAGGTGATTTTAAGTCCTGAGGAAACATATTATATTCCAGGGTGTGACATTTTCATATTAGGTATGGGTATGCTTGAAATTTGCAAGGCCTGTTAGGATAGCTCTGTAGAACTGTGGAGGTTAAACAAGGCCACGCCTCTGTATGCTGGAAGATCACTGGGGCTATCCACCCCCAGAATCACAGTTAGGTTTCAACACAGGAAGAACACACATCACATCCACTTGGTTGTGCCCAATTCTTGCCATGTTTCATAGGAAACAGAGCAAAACTTGTGGTATTTGGGGAAGGACTGAGTAGATGACATTCTGACATGGGAAAAACAAGGAAAGAAAACAAAGAGAAAATTGAACAATTTTCTGTAGGGCCCCTGGATTAAAGCTAAACTGACATATTGGTTAAGTTCTGTGCATAAGAGTAACTGGAGACAGAAGCTAACAGACCAAAATGTACAGGTAGATCATAATAAGGAATAACCCCTCAAGAGTAAATTTGTCCCCATCCATTAAAAATGACAGTGTCAACTAATACATGGAGATATATGTATAAAATTTATCTGTCTGTAAAGATATTCGGATTACAAGTTTGGTGTTTAATAGCACGACAGTGATGTTCATGAAGCATGAACGGAAAACTCTCCTGAAAGAAGGGCCTGACGTGTCTTATACTAGCTAAGGTGTAACTGTGTGTCATACACACGCTCTGAAGTTTATTTCTCAAGCCATTAATCATAACAAAATACTCGTAACCGCAGGACATGCTACCAATCTATTTCTCTCAGTAACATGGTTTGAGGTGTTTGCTCTTCCTATGATAAAGCCCAGAACAGTTCCTTTATCTCAGGGAACAACAGATTTCTTTTCCACTCTCTATAATTCCCCCTGAATTTGAGATGCAAATTATATCATAAACATCTTTGTTCGACAGGCTTTACAAATCAGAAAAAAAGTTCCCCCCTTCTAGGCTGATGTGGCTGGAATAGCTATGCAGATAAACCACTCACGCCTATTGCCCTCCCTCAGTGTAAGTAAAAACACACCAGTTTCCTCCATAAACTGTACATACTGTATCATCTGGGGATATCCTTAGTTTGTAAGAGAGAAGTAGTTACCATAGATTAACACCAGCGGTATTGCCAAAATTCTCATCACTTTGACCACCACTTCAAGTTTTGTAACAGATGCCAAGGATCTGACTGACGCTTGAGAGTCTCCACTCCCACACTCCCTGTGCAAAGGGACGGCAGCTAGACTCAGAATGAGTTGAAACACAGTACTCACTAATTTTATGATCTGTACCTTAGCCTACGCTAAACCTGCCCCGTGGTCATGGCACAATAAAAAAAAAAAAAAAAGGTATCGGGGAGCATTCCTGGGCACTGCAGCTTCAGTGTCTATGTTGTTACATTGTTGGAGAGGTCCCTGCACGGTGTGTGGTTTTGGTATGGGCCATGTGCCATTCTCCCCAAACAATGCTGAGACACACTTTGCGAGTCAGCAACGGAGAGGGATCATTCACAGTATACAGTTTACATGAAATCATCTTACTCTGGAGACTGAGAGCACACAGACATAAGCAGTATGGACACAAGCTAGCTCAGGACAGTTGGCCTCAAAGCCAGAGGACAGGCTTAGTATGAAAGAACAGCCCTTCATGCTACTTAGTAGTTTAGGCATAACCTCTGTGTATCAACTGAAGTCTCTAGTTCACAGAGCCTTTTATATTTGTGTTTTATATCTGTTTTAGACTAGTCTGTAAACTCTTGTAGGCAAAGACCATGCTTCCCTTCATTTTTATGTATCTAACATAAAGAAGCCTTACATCTGGTTAGGATGCTAAAACTAACATCAGGGGCAAGATGAATGAAAATCTTGACATTAATCTGTAGATCCTACTGCTGAAGCTGAATAGGTAAGTGATTTAAGATTTTATGTCCAGCCCCCTTGTAATACACGTCTCAGCGTGCAAGACAGTGGCAAGCCTAGCAGCGGATTGAAAGAAGGCAGATCAGATTTTCCGAGTGCAGTTTAGGACTAAAATGTCATTGTACATGAGGCATCAAAACAATGTAACAATCCCAATTTCCTCTTTTGGGTCTGCAGTGTGTGTCATATGAAATAAAAAACTATTTTTTCACTTCTCAGATATGCCTTTACACTGTCATTATAGCAAAGCCAAAAAATGGTTTTTTCTTCAACACTTAAAAAAGAATAAACAAGTTACGAGTTACAGAGGTTTCCTGAAAGCGGCTGCTTTGGATACCTACAGACCCAGAAAGACACAGTTCCCAAACTTTTGCAATCCTACAAAAGACCCTCTGGTGTGCCTCACACCCTGAACGCAGGCTTGGGGGACGGGCAGAGAGTTATGGGTGGCCTCTAGCTCCTCTGACTGCTCCCTCCTCACCACGAGATGTGTGCCGGTGCTCTGCTGTCCTGCCACCTCTTCCGAGGTGACCTCTGGTGAAGAACTGGCAGCTGGCTGGGAGAGATGAGCAAGAGGAAGCAATTCAGGTGAAAGGAAAAACGGCTTCAAGAGGCTGCAGATGCCGCCAAAAGGGGTAGGATGGGTCTGGCCTCTCACTGATAGAGGAAAGATTTGGAAGGCTCTCCGAATGGGACGAACGTACTCTTCAGGCAAAAACGCCTACAGAAAATACTAGGGAGAGATTATCTAGTTACGCGCTTGTTCACTCACTTCCAATCACTACTTTTAAAAAACATTACTCTATTTAATAAAGAAGTATCAGCATAAACTACCAGGACCCTCTGCACGGACTGGGCACTCCTTTTCCAGGCATTCGGCAGCACCTGTTCCACTTCAAAGCCTTCTCAGCGGTCCCTCACCTCCCCGGCCCCCAGTGCCCGGCAGCGGCTTCTCGGCGCGGCTGTCTGGTCCCGCCCCGGGCCCTGAGCCGGCCGCCGGCTCCTGCCACCTCCCACGACGTGACAGAGCCGGCTCTCCGGGCCCCTGCTGCCCCCTTGCTCCTCCTGCCTGAACTCCACCCGCCACCAGGAGAGCGGCGGGACAGCATCCCGCCAGGCACGGCCGCGGAGGAAAAGGCGGATTTTGCTGGGGGGTGTGTGGGCGGCTGCGTGTGTAATGGCCGCCGAGGGCAGCCCCGCCTCACCGCCTCACCGCAGCCTCCCCGCCGGCGGGGCGCGGGCGCCACCCGGTGGCCGCCTCCCCGAGGCGCACGGCCGGTGACGGCGGAGCGACGTGAGGGATGGCCGAGGAATGGCGTGAGGAATGGCGTGAGGAATGGCTGAGGGATGGCTGAGGGATGGCTGAGGAATGGCTGAAGGATTGCTGAGGGATGGCTGAGGGATGGCTGAGGGATGGCCGAGGGATGGCCGAGGGATGGCTGAGGGATGGCTGAGGGATGGCTGAAGGATTGCTGAAGGATGGCTGAAGGATTGCTGAGGGATGGCTGAAGGATGGCTGAGGGATGGCTGAGGGATGGCTGAAGGATTGCTGAGGGATGGCTGAAGGATGGCTGAGGGATGGCTGAGGGATGGCCGAGGGATGGCCGAGGGATAGCTGAGGGATGGCTGAGGGATGGCCGAGGGATGGCCGAGGGATTGCTGAAGGATGGCTGAGGGATGGCTGAGGGATGGCTGAGGGATGGCCAAGGGATAGCTGAGGGATTGCTGAAGGATGGCTGAGGGATGGCTGCTGGATGGCTGAGAGATGGTGGAGGGATGGCTGAGCAAAGGCCTGAGGAATGGATGAGGAATGGTGTGAGGCCCCCTTGGTATTAGTATTGGCACCTTCTGTCAGCAACTGTTTTAAATTCATCCTGCGGGCATCCAGGGCTGAGGGGCAGCACGGGTAGCCTCCCACTGAGGGGTCTGCATGTGACTGCCCAGGGGTTCAGCAGTTCCCTGTACTGCCTGAATTCGCGGTCCTGATACGCCCCTGACAGTGCGGGGAAAAAATACAGGGGAGGAAGCATGCTCAAGGGAGGCGTTTGTGTTGCTTCACGTAGCGTGGCACAAACTGGGCCAGCAGGCAACTCCAGCCTGCACCAACAGGCCTGCCCAGCACCATGCAGCTGCCTGAGAACTGCCGTGGCAGGTACAAAACCCACACCACCCTCACCAGAGCTAGTCCCTGGCTGGTTTATAGCTGTAGAGCAGTCTTTGTGTCTCCTCCAGCAGGGCTGGGGATATCTTCTTGTGGTGGGGACATGGCGCGGGGGCTGACCCTGGGCTCTGCCACCTGCTCATGTGTATTTTTTCAACACAAGCTCCCCGGGGTGTTCTTTGTCTATTTACATTGCACTTTTTTGTTTAGTAAGTAACGAAAGCTTGTAATTTAGGATTAAAAGATCAGTATGGAAAAAGACAGCTACATCTTGCAGTTGGAATGAGAGACAGGGAGTGTTCTTGTTTCCTGGGCTATGTAACATGGATCTTTTAACTTCTCTGTGCCGTACTTGCCTGATGGTGTTCAGGTATGTCTTGGGCTCCAAAGGCTATTCAGACCCTCTAGATGAAAATAAAAACAACAAGTAAAAGCAATGGCAATATTTTGTTTCTATGACTATCTTCCGATAATTAGAAATTATGAAATATTTAATTACTGAAGTAAGACATTCTATGCTGGTGTTTTCATAGATTAAATGACCCATTAGGTTCTTCTTTCTCCTTTTATGCCTTATATAAGAGAGAAAGAGATTTTTCTGTGGCTCCAGTACAAGAGGCCTGCTTGAATCAACCCCTTTGCATAACTTTCTGAACTTTTTAATGGAATAAACACAGTGCTACACATTCATTGCTAAATACTAGTTTTATACCCATATAAAGTATTGAGGGAGGAAAAGTGAAGCTGACTTGATTCAGATGATCACAACATCCAGCGAGGAATAATTTCTCAGCTCTGAAAAGGGTAGAGGCCAGGACAACTGTGGTGACACAGCAATAGTAACACAGGGAATGTGCATGGGGTGGGAGGGATGGGAGCTAAGCGCAGTCTTGCACTGTACAGCGTGGCTGTTTTCAGCCGTGTGCCTAGGCAATAGGAGGGAAGCCTCATCCGTTCCTGCAGACCTGAAGCTGGCAACTTTCCAGCAGTGGCCAGCATAGCAGATGCACAAGACACTTCATATTTCTTCCCATTATCGCCTTAAGCACAGGAATGAAAGAAATTGCTACTTGTCCTGTCTGACAGCTGCTCTCCCTTGCATAGGAATTAAAGAAATAAAACTTCCTATTGCAACTTATCCTACCTCACATCTGCTCATCTTAAGTAGTGGTTTCAGTCTTATCTCTCCAAGCACAGTACATGGGATAACTCTGAACATAGAGGAGGAGACATACCACTTCTTAAACCAGAAGATCTGTGTCAGATCAAGAAAAAATATGGAAGCATTTTCTTCCTGCCTGTATCCAGAGACCGATTCAACAGAGATATAGTGACTGCAGCTAGCAAAGTCTACTGGTATCAGATCAGTACCAGCCTGTAGGAAGCGTGGAAATGGCACTATAAGGATACCTAGAATTACTGTGTCTCTCTGTTCTTTCTTATTAAGTAACCATCCCAGTAATCTGAGATGTCTCCTTGTACCTTCACCTTTTCAGTTTAACTCTGAGCTGATAAGTTAAAATCTATCTTGATTGGAAAATGTAGCAATGAAATACTGACTTGGATGAAAATTTGCTGTCAAAAATCCTTTTGACATCAGTAGGATAGGGTTCATTCTAAGAATTTAGCACATTCAGATTTTATCTCTTTCTGCTCTTTCAGTTTATGTTAGGAGTAGCGATCCAGCATGAAAACTTACTGGTGTGAAAAAAACTCATGTTAATGCATCAGAAACAAATTTATTCAGCTCCTGAGAAAAAGCACTTCTACCTTCTCAGCTTTTATTTCTTTAAGATTTAAACAACCAAGCATCTTTAAGGAGGGCCAGCTTCATCACTCATCTTGCCCTGATAGTGCATCACATGAAGTCAATCCCTGCTCTGTTAGGAATGTGTCCCTGATGCTGGAGAGCAATTTCCTGGACAAAAGAAGCCCTATAAACCACTTCTGTAGGTTGACTGTATGGAGCAATTAATGCTCCTTGCACTGTGGGAGCACAGATAAAATGCAGATGAGAGGTGATGACTGGCTCTCTGATTTGTTTTGTTTTTCCTTATGATCTTCGGACACTTGTTCTCCAAGCATGAAATTGAAAGACTGTAACAGCTTCATTACAAACTCCTTTCATCCTGCCTTAGAGGCTAGCTTTTTCCTGTTGAAAACAGTCTTCCAAAAAGGGGAAAACTATCCAGGCAGAGTTGCAGATTTTACATGTGGAAAATAGGTTTGGACTAAAGATCTTGACTGTCTTAGATTGCAACAGCCCTTACAGAGCTGTTAGTGAGATCCTGTAGGCAACTCCACTTCATATAGTCTATGAAAGACTCCGAGGTGAAAGGCTGGGTTTTCTTGACTGGAGGGTGAATCAGGATGTGCAAAGCCCTCTTCTCTCATCTGCCTCATTAGATCTTGTTAGCCTTGATCCGCTGATAATTAAGGGTGTCTAAGAAAATGTGGAATCATAGTTTTCTTTCCAGTTTTCTTAGGTCGACTCTTGAGGATAGAAAAAGGAGAGCAGTCTTCATCTTGGGAAGGGACAGAGTATATTACTTCCAAATCAATGTATCACCACAGAGTCCCAGGTGTCCCGGTTCCAGTGCCTCCATCTCTGTTCTATGTTGCCATATACAATGGACCCCAGGGTAAAAGCACATTTTATCCCAGAATAAATTTTTATAGTTCAGGGCTATACATCAGCTGAACACAGCAGCAATTGTTTACATATGTTGGTATTTAAGTTTGTCTGAAGCAATTATTCTACCACTGTAATAAATCCTGCTGTGGGATTAAATGTTCATTTGAATCTTTATTTTTTTTAGTTTTAATCCAAGAAAGAAAGAAAAAGCCAAGAAAGTTCTCAGTATGATATTCAAGATATTAGCTGTGGGATCTCAGGTGAATTCTTCAAGACTAGAACATCCTAAAACTGTGGCTGCTGAAAGTGCCTTGGACTCAGTAGATTCTCAGAATGTAAACCTGTTCCTGTGCATAACCAAAATGATGAAACAATTACAAGAAATTATTACAGAATATTTCAGAAGCCCTTTGTGCTTCAGATCGTGTATTTTCCATTCAAGTCAATAAGAACTTAAAAAAAAATCTTGTCACTGAAATTTTTATTCTTCTATGAAAAAAATTGTCCCTTTAAACAGCAGATTGTAAATTTACAATGTGGTTTGCCAGTTTCCGCTAAAATGACACCAAGCAATATATTAACTTTTAAAACTATAGGGAGTATGCACACCTTCTAATTTTAGGTGTATAATTTAGATAGCAGCTAAGATCATTTGCACAGAAACTGAAGCCCACTAATTCGCCCTCCAGACAGATCTATTTTTCATGACTCACTATATAGGAGGTGTCTAGTTTCCTTCCTAATTTAAGCATATATTTTGGATGCCTTTGGTTAAATAATATGGCATTCTTTTTCTCTTGGTGTGACATTCTTTAAGCTAGAAAAGGCTACTTGCATTGCTCCTTGGGCACTTGCCATATTTTACTTAACAGTGCTGCTGCTAGCCCTCAAAAACGGCTTTAGTAAAACAGTGGAATTGGCTTCAGGTATATGGAAAGAGTGTTGATTAAAAGCATAACTTTTTGAAAGGACAAGTTTCAACAAGCAATAACCACCTCATACCTTCAGATTTAGTAAGGGACTCTAAGTCACTGGCATTAAAGTAAATTATATTGCTGACACATTGTGGGTATGCAGTTCAAGCTCATTTACACTACACCTTTCCTATTTATGCCTTGCAGGTCAGAAGCAGTGATACTGCCAAGCTGCAACACCTCCAAAATGCAGTAGCACAAAGGGATCTCACTGTGATGGTGGAGAGTATTGTGTGCCTGCTGTCCAAGAGGTGGACGTCCAAGAACCATAGTGGAGGTGTGAGATCCAGCTTCCCTCTGGCTTGCTGGGGCAATGGGAAGAAAGGATGCATTAACGAGCTTCTCCTTCAAGTCAAAGGGTGACACTCAGTGAAACTGCCTATCAGCAGCTCCAAGTAGCTGATGTGCCAGGCATGTGGACCTGCATGAGCATGTGTAGACAAGTGTGTTCAAATCAAACCACACTAGAGCCATAATGTACTTTTATGCCCTTTTTAAGCTTAACAGTAACATTTTTTCACATTGTACCTAGAGCAATCTTTTACGTCCAGCAGCTCACTATTTATGTCAAAGGGCATTTAATGTGAAGACATTTTTCTGAGGAGACTGAATTTGTTGTGATGAAAAATATCTTTCAAGAAGATGTATTTAAGCTGTGTGGGAAAAATGGCACAACCAGCATGTGAGCATGTGAAATTTGACTGAAGGTTGAAGTGATTTACCCAATTATTTGGTTCTTATTTCATTAAGTCTAGAAGAATTCAAGCAAAGAAAGCGAGTAGAATGTAATCTTTATAAGCTAGTTCTGAACACTCCGATGCTCATATTTTGTCATTTTATAAAACCTAAGGTAAAAAGAGCTATGTTTTTTGCTCAGTTAGGCTAAACCATGCAACTCACACAAGTCAAACTTCATGGCTTGATGTAATGTTATTCTGCCTGAATTCATGCCAGTAACAGTTTTACACAACAGCACACCACAACTTGCTTTGTTTGTGATACTTATTCATGAGCACTTCTTTTAGAGTTTTAAAATACTGACTGATACTAAATTTCATTACCCCATCATTCAGGAGAGAAAAAAAAATGAGAAAGAATGTATTAAAACCTCCAAAATAATTTTAAACAGCTTTTCCCTAATGAAAGCAACATATTTTCAAAATAAGTACTTAAAATGCCGGTGCTAGAATGAATAGTGTCTGCATATATCACCAAAACATACTGAATCCCACTGTACAATGTTCTGTTTTAATACACTGCATTGAATTGCCAGTCTGAACCAGTACAGTCTTCATTCTTCCTTTTTATCCAGCCCATATGTGGTAAGGGCAGCAATGGAGTGAGAAAACAATTAATTTAATTTTGGGGTGGGCAAAAAATTGCTTTAAAAAACAGCCTCTCAGTGCCTCAGAATCCAAAGTACTTTACTTAAAAATAGACATAAGTAATGAAACTTTTCTGATATTCCAATCACACATTTATGTGAAATTCTTCTCAAAATTATTCTCTAAATTTACACAATCTTATGCTTGTAATTATATATATAAATATATAAAAATAATAATATAATAAGGTATTATATCTTCCATTTTTTTCAAATAAGGCATATGTACAAACATTTTACCCCTCTATTTGGCATATATGAAAGAACATTTTAGAAATATATTACACAGAAATAAGAAAAAGATAAAGACAGATAAAGTGTTCAGCTGCCCAGAGGTTGGCATCTGGGGAAATTTGGCTTTTCAAGTGTTCAAAGACATAAAAAATTCCTTTGTTTGCACATTCCAGGTCTTAATCCATAGTCAGACAACTAGATTTATTTCCCTGTGGCTTCCATCCTCTTATGAAGCAGCTTTAAGCACAAAAGACTATGAGTTACAGAAATTTGAATGCTAAGGGGTTTTCGGTTGTGCTTGTAGTACTATTCTGATACCCAACCCTTCTCTTTATTTGATGAATTACAGTTATGACAATTTAGGATTCTCAGAACACCTGCTAATGTACATCAAAATCCACCTTCAGGGAGGAGGATGCAGTTTTATCCATATTGTCTCTGCTAGAAGTTTAAATGACCTTTAAATGTAATGGTGGCTTCAGAGAGCAGAGTATGCCAGATTCTTGTAGGCCATAGAGAAGTTAAGATGGAAGTTATTTGTTGTTATAGCTGGAGTGAAAAGCTGTTGCAGCCAGCTACCTGTGCCTTTTGTATTAGTTTTGATTGTTTCTAAGCTTAAATCGTTGTTTTTTCTATACACTGACATTTCACAATATTTCTGCTTGTATCTTCTGTTTTTTACTTCTGCTAGCTTAAGAAACTTCTGAATATTTTTCTTTACCCCTGAAATCATCTTCTTTCCCTTTAGAATTAGTTTAAGCTCAGGGAGGGGGAAAATCTCAAAAGGAAAAGAAATTTCACTCTCCAAACTCATGGGTAAATACTATCTATCCAGTCTGTATTTAGACTGGGTCTGGGCGTTCTTGCCATTTTTTTCACCTTTAAACAGTTTACACTGAAAAAAGGCACACTAGCACCACTCACTTGACTGCATAAATCAGAGGCTCTTGTCTACTTCCATTTCCATAGAGGTTAGACTGACTAAAGCCTATCTTCCAGAGAGGAGCTGGTCCCCATCTGACTACAGCACAGCAGAGAGGACAAATACACCACTACCTTTTCCAGTTGTTGCAGCAGGTATTAAAAATACACACAGTCTGACAAGTCATTCAGTCCTGACTTTTGGGTTTACCTTTTTTCAACAGACCTTGATTTTTTTTTTTGCTTGCAGGGCTTCTTCTTCACCTACCACTATATGCTCCCCACTTGTAGGAGGGAAAAACAGTTTGAAAGGAGGGAAACAGAGGTTGAAAATAATTTTTTTATTTTTTACTGTTCCCAGAGTGTCTGGAAAAAGTATGTAAATCCTCCTCTTGTCCTTTCTCAGCTATTTTACTAATCCTCAGACCACTTACCCTCAGGCACTGATCCCCAGAGCCTGCTGTGGTCTGCCAGGAATAACAGACACAAATTTGATGCTGATCCATCTCCACCACTTTCTCCTGGTCTCATCAGTGATGTAAATCCAGTCTTTTTCATACGATGCAGGACAAGATACACCAGTGACCAGTTGCCCTCATGGATATCAGATCTGCATTCTGATCTGGCTTTATGGAAATACTTAATGCCTGTTTGGGCAGAGAAGAAGACATCCATAGAGGAGACCACTTTTAAGCTGCAAATTAATATAAGTAGTCGGTGCCTCAGTAATTTCTTCCTGAACAGCAATCTAACAAATGCCCTCATAATCTACTGTTGGTTTCTTTTAGGACAAAAAAGAAGTGTTATGCCCAATTTTTGACTGTATAGACATAGGAAAATAGGGTTAGTTTTCCATTTTAAGTAGTGTGCACACAGTATGAATTTGCATCAATGTGTTGTGGTGTCTGAAATCTTTTATTTTGACAGTGTGTCGAGCAAATTTCCTTCCTTCCTTCCTTCCTTCCTTCCTTCCTTCCTTCCTTCCTTCCTTCCTTCCTTCCTTCCTTCCTTCCTTCCTTCCTTCCTTCCTTCCTTCCTTCCTTCCTTCCTTCCTTCCTTCCTTCCTTCCTTCCTCCCTCCCTCTCTCCCTCCCTCCCTTCCTTCCCTTTCTTAATTTCCTTCTTTCTCTTTTTTAAATTTTCTTTTTCCTTTACCTTTTTTTCCTCTTTTTTGTTCTATAAATGTGAATGTCCTTGTTGTAATGCTGAGCTATTCTGTGGAAGAAGCCTAGTGTGTTTTTGTTCTGCATGTTTACATGTTGAGGCTCTTAAATCACTTTTCATATTTTCTGGTTTTGCTATAATTGCTCTAGAAGTCAACACTACCAACTTGAAACAGATGGTTGGTTTCTGATTGGTGATCTTTGAAACAGAAAAAAAAATTCATACTGCTTCTACAAGAGTGGCATGTATATAAGTGATACTAATGAATGAGGGCACTGCATACCCCTTAGTGCTCTACCAAATCTGTACCTTTCATTCCCTCTGTACTGCTACAAGAAAAGCCTCTCAATATCTATGACCACACTGAAAAACACTTAACATGAGTATTGTTGAAGCTTGGGGGGAAATAAAACTGTGCCTGGAATTTTACATATGAAGAATGATAGACTTTAAAATAATCAAAATGGACTGACTCCAAATACCCAGATGTAAGGTAAAGTGAAATTTTAAAAAAGACTACAGCAAATCCTTTTTCCATATAGGCTTTATCTGTACCATGTAGATAGGTCTTTTGATAGGAGGGCCAAGTTTTACAAAATGAAGTTGGAGATAGACTGTCTCACTCCTCAGGAAATTTTCTTTTCAGTTTCTGCCATTCTTTTCTAAGGGACATTGTGCTATGTAGCAAATTGCCCTGAGCCTTGTACATTGAGCTCAGTTAACTCACCTAATTCCTAGTCTGTTGAGCCGAGTTGTAAACAAACTCAAAATACAGACTTGAAACTATGCAAGAACAAACAGCACGACGATATACCAAATTGCTAGCACAGTGTTAATGCCTGTCTTCATAAGGTGACTGTGGTCCTGTGAGTAAAGTATGGGGGTAAATAGGATAGTGATTAAGCTATTTTGTTCCTGGTGAACTAGAAACAACTCGTTCTCATCTTGAATAAAACCCAACACTTTAAAATTGTCATATATAAAGAGAATAAGAAGTATAGAAGGCATTTTTTTAAAGATACAACACAAAGAAAGAGAGGAGACAGAGCTCCTCTGTTTTAGTGATTTGTATTGCAAAATGAAACTATCAGAACAAAAATCCGTACTGGTAATCAAAACTAAATATATATGTGAAAGGCAAAATTCATCTTAAGAGAAGCATTTGAATTTCCATAAAAATTGATAACAGTAGGACCTGCAGGATTTGTTCCCATCTATTACTAATCCGAAGAACTGAAAAGCCTACTTTAGGATGGTAGACATAGAGTGACTTATTTAAACTTCTTGCTTTCTCTTAAATTACATACCAACATGTAAGCAATGAGACTTTTCTCTGTTTTCCCCTGTAACCACAGCCTATGTGTAAAACCAGGTAGCAGAAATTTTAGCCCACATCTCTATTAAATTGGGTAATGACTATTCACCATGCAGTTTTTGGCAAGTACAGACAGGGCAACTGTTCAAGAAAAACAAGAAATTTCCTGCTGTATATGAACTGCTCATAAACACTTGAGCCCTGGCACTTCTTACTCAAACCCTGCAGGTCTCAGATGCCTAGTATTAATAGACACTGCTAATTACAAGCAGTGTGGTTAAAGCAAATGCTTAGCCATACAGAACATTAATTGACACTGTTGGGGAAAATGAAGGGCTGTGTGCGTGGGGAACTATTTCCCCAGTGTGAAGGCTCAAGTCGCTGCAGTTTTTGCCATTTTATTCATATTTTCCCAAAGTAGGTCTAGATTTAGTCTGCATTCTCTGCCTTAGAAGACCAAGAAGGGAACTGTGATTCAACAGTTCCTTTCTGGCTCCCCTGGTTCAAGGTGGGAGGTAGTACGCTAATGACCCATTACCACCAAGTTTCCACAGCCACTCTGGCCAGGCCTTTAGGGGTGTGAAGTCAAGGTTCGGTTCACTGCCTATGCTATAGCTCTGCTACTCTACCTACCTGTGTCTCAGGTACAAATACCTTCTGCCCCTGTGCCTCACTCAGATGTGCTGGGCATCACAGCAGAAAAAAACCCAAACAGGACCTCCCATTCTTGTCTGAGATATTCAGAGGATTTGTGCTAGTTGATTCTTTTATACATCTCGTATTTCTAGTCTTCGTTCAGTAGCACAAAGTCTATCTTTGGAATAAGAGATTTCTTGGCTTGTTCTGGCTGCTTCTTACCTAAGGGGCTGCCATTTTAACTTTTGACAATACCTGAAATACAAATCTATCAGCTTTTAGGGTGAAATTAAAGATGATAGGAGCACCTTGGGTCAATAGCCAGGAGACTAATTAATGTGAGTTAACCAAGGAGGAGGTATAAGACATAATGGTCATAATACATCATATATGTACACAGAGAAAAGGCTGTTAGATGTGATGCCTAAGAATTTACCTTTTCCAATGTAAAGCTAGTCAAGAGCTAAAGAAATTATCACTAGTAACAGAAAACTTTTAATATATCCTGTTCATTCAGTATCTTCAACTGAGTGGGAAGAATTTTACCTTTATGACAAAATTTAAAGAATAGAGACACTAAGTCTAGGAAATCACCATAGAAATTAACATCTCATCTAACCTAATAAAGAAAAAAGTTAATTTTCTTTCATTTCTCAGGAAGAATTAAAAAGGTTAATGACTCAGAGAGATTTACTGTTTTTTTTTCCCCTGATTTGCTATTGTGCAGCAAGTAAAAATAAAGTGTTGTAGAAGAAAGGGGCAAATCCCTCAGTTTATGGAGTGTCCTGTTACTTTACACGATACAGAAGTGGTTAGGATTCAGCAAGCTTCTAACAGAAGTCATGTCTGACTATGGGATTGTATGGAGGGCGTGGAGCAAGGCTGAAGGAAGGACAGCTGAGGCAGTTAAAGTTTAGATCTTCCAGTCTCCCTCTAAAGTGGAAACACAAAGGACTCTGTGGGGTATATATTTAGCCTCTGTATTTAAGGTAGGTGGGCTTTGCAAATAAACTGTTCATTCTGCAAGGAGGGAACTCTGTGCTGCCTGGTGAACCTGCAGAGATGCAATGCCTGAAATTAAATATTTTCTTAAAACTTCATGAATATATTAATTATGAACAGGATCAGCTTTACATACTAACACCATAGTCTCATTTGATCAGTTCTGGTGTGAGAATGGACATTTTATACCTCCCCTCCTCTACAGAGCACAGCGACCTCAAGTATTTTTAACTGAAGCGCTACATCCAGGTGTAGCTCTCCCTCTGTACAAGAGAGGGCAGCCTAATCCTGGTAATAGCACATCCGGAGCGCTGGATATCTGGAAAATCTGTTACTTTATTTGTTACGCTTGACTGTAAAAATTACTGCGTAAATTGAAAATTAATCTTTGTTCTTCATTTTATGGGGGACGGGAGACTACTCTGAGATTTCTTATGTTTGAAGTAAAGTTACAAAATAAAATCCTTTGTTTTATTCATGGGAAATTTCTGCTAATGCGATACAAATATGTTGGTTTCTTCAGTGATAAATTACTTTACAACTTGTAGTGTGAAAGCCGAGCTGAATCAGAGCCCTATGTCTGGACTGATCTCATCAATTTTGCTTCCTCAGCAGGGATTTGGCTTTTGATCACACACTTCTTAATAGATCCAAATATCTAGACACTATGGCCACTTGTGTTTAAATCCTTGCTGCTTGGGTTTATTTCATGCATCACTTTTTGGTTTTAAAAGCTAAGAGGTGCAGCTCAGGGTCAGACTGAAGGTCTGCATTGTCTGGTAATCTGTCTCTGAGAGTGGTTAATAGCAAATGCTTAGAGAAGGAATATAACAAATAGGGTGAACACAGAGGAATTGTTGTCTGACATACCTTCCCACCTTCCAGCTGTCACTGATCTAAAACAACAACTTCTTGAGCCAGAGTTTGTATCTTGACAGCCATTCATTCTTTCCTCTGAGGACATTCCATGTGCTCAGTATACCTGAGGCTGGAAAGACAATTTAAATATTTTCCTTGTGTGATTTTGAGGACTGTTTTGCTGTCTGAGATGGACTTTCTCCATTCCCGAAGCTTGCTTTCTTTTGCCATTCTTTTTCTTTTCTCCCTTTTTCCTTTCTTTTTAATTTTCTTCATTTAGTCTTTCTTGTTACATTCTTCGGTGTTTAAGCCAGCTCAGTCTCAGAATCATGCCCTGCTTTCTGTCATGAGCCCAGGTGCCTACTGACACTGAGATCTTGTCCACATTTCATTTCCATCAAGTATCCTTCCTAGACTTGTGTAAAAAAGAGACATCCATGTTTTCGTCTGTTGGTTCCTTTTACAATGCACTGCTATGCCACCTCAACTCTATCCATTTAATTTTTATTTCAATATATTTCATAAAATTTATTTCTCTGTTTCATGGTATCTGTCCCTTCTGTGTTGATGTCTTCTCCCAAAAATCTTCTAAAATTAAATGTCCAGTGAAAACCAGTCTTGGGTGATCTGCTTTGCTGAGATATGGGAGGCTGAGTACTCAGAGGCGGCACTAATCCTCACGAAAAAAAGCCACATCTCATTATTATCTTCAAAGAGAAAGGGGGAAGGACTGTTTCATTGCTGAGGCTGAATTAACAGCAATTATATATGAAAATAGGAAGAAAAAATGTTTGTAGAAAATCTTCCTCATCTAACTTCCATCAATCAAAATGTCCCCACAACTGTCCTTGCTTGTGATTCTTGTCACTACTGCATGTCTGGCCTGCCCACACCCTTGCTACTTGGGCCTAGCAGTTTTCATGGATTAAGAACACTCTTACCTTTAACATTCCCCTTACATGAGACTTGTCTTCCTTGTTTAGAATATTGTGGGACACAAAAATGAAAGGGAAACTCATGAGTGCAGACAAGTATGCTGGTTGGCCTATGGCTGTTTTCTGTTCAGCTTCTGCCCCTAAGCTTAAAGCTCCTGCTATCCAAACATTGCATAAGTGCCTATATTCTGCACTGCAGAGCTGCCTTGCTAAAGTGACAGGGTTCTGGCATCCCTTGCTAGCACATCAGGGACATTAATTTCTTTGCTAATTGGTATAATAAGGAAGCATGTGTCTTCTGGATTTTCCTGTCTTAAAGCAACTCCTATATGTGATAAGATGTTGGCAATGTGGGTATTTCTCAGTACACTCATTACAGCATTATGGTGATTTATGGATGATTTATGGATCAGCTAAACCACAGTCTTGGTGTGAATGCCCTGGTTAGCTGTGGAGGTGATGTGTTCATGGAAAGCAATGATTTGACTCTAGGACTAAGTTTCAAACCCACAAAGTTCAAATGGGTTCAAAATTTACTCAAACACATTCTCACATTCCTCTATTTTACAGACAAGGGTAATGATCCTAAAAGCAACTGCCCTGTAGCATCACTGGAGTGAAAAATTGAAGGGTTGTTTTCCAAGTAATCTGACTCTGTACAGCTGGATCAATAGTCAATATTGCCAGGGCTTGGCTGCCTTGCTTCTACCTAATTTTTGCCATTGCATGTCACAATAAAGCCCAATGTGGAAGACCCTCCAGGATCTGGAGGGTAAAAGAGGACAAGAAACCATATCTGCTCTCAATGCTCTCTGCTTTTTAATGTACAGTATGTATTGAAAATTCAAGCACTCAGGTAGGTTTATAAATTGGATGGAGATGTGTAAGTCTCTGTAAAATTGAGAGTTGATCCCCGTTATTTGCAAAGATACTGGTACAGCATAAGTATTCTGCTCAGCAGAATTATCCCAGAACTGTCCAGGCTCGTGTAGTTGCCTATTTGTAAAATGGGATATGAGTACTGCCCAGTTTTTAAAGCTAAATTTCAGCCTTGTGCTAATCTAACTTTTCTAGTTATACTTTGTACCCTCCCCCCAAAACTGTTTGGGCTGATTTTTAATGTGTTTATATCAATCCCACAAAAAAATTCTAGTAAAACTTGAATCAAATTAATGGAGACCTTGGAGCACTGGGGAAAAAAAATTTTCAAAAGTTTGTGCCAACAATTTCTAAAAATCATGAAATGGGTCCCCTTGCCACCCAGTCCCATGCTTCTTCAATGTAAGAGTGTTTTTTTTCCTCCTCCTTTTATCCCTCTGGAAATTCTACTTCAGGGTAAGACTGATGTGACCAGGAGTTATCCTTTACAGCTACCTCCGACAGAGAGATAATGAAGGCACAGTGGGTGACGGTGTCTTCTACATCAAGCAGTGTTCTGCTTTACAGTTGCCAGAGTGAGGGGAGGAGATCAGACAGCCAGGGTTTTATGAAGGTCAGTCCCAGACCTGACTAGTCAATGTTACAAACAGCTACTTGTGACTGAGCAAATGGCTCTATGGCAGCACTGCCTCACTCGGGCTGCATGTTGGAAGGGGAACAATTACCTGTCAGGGACATGGATACACCAGGAAAGTGGGTTTTTTTAGTGGCAGAAGGCTCCTGACCAGCAATATGTGGCTGATTTGTGACCACAGATGCCACTTGGGTGGTTCAGACAAGCTCTGACTGCTCTCAAGAATTTGTCCAAGTAGCTCTTTAGAAATTCCACCTGGCGAGACTTAAAATGTACCTTTTCAGGACATTGTCACTGACTTCCTCGAACATCTGTAAATAGCTGGTTTGTTTATGTTCATGCACCGTGGAGGATAGAGTTTAGATTTTTTTTACTAAGGTTATCCTTTTGACACAGGGCCAGATTGTCAGGGAGTCAGATATATGCTGGGGAGAGCTGTTTGGTTGACTTAGTGGGTGGCATTCTCATAGACAAATAACAATTTCTTTGTTTTGTTTGCTTTATTGTACCTTTATTCATAAGGAAAGGATCCACTGTGTTTATATATGAGCAGATTGTTCTCCTGTTTTTGAAAGCTATGTGTTTTCATCTTGAACACTGCTTCTCTCCCCAACCTTTACTAACAGTCCCCCAAAAATCAAATTAAAAAAACCAACCCAGAAATGTAAGGGCAGGTCGACAATGGCTTCATTTATTTTCGAAAATCCTTGCCTAAAAGCTAAAATCAAAAGGATCAGTTAAAAAATCATTCCTACTCATCTATTTTCTGTCATGGATTCTTTTGACTGCTGCTACAGGATAAACAGTGAGAACTTGTAATAAGTCATTTCCTGTGCAAGAATAAGCTATAATTTTGACATTTCACATGTCTGAATTACTTTTTTTTTTTTCTGTTGCAACTTCACTTTCAAATTTAGAGTCCACTGCACTGAAACTATGAATTCAGGACAAAACAAAATCTTATTTAGTAATGGCAGTAAGAAAATTTGCTGTGTATAGATCAGGGGAAATATACCAAATCAATGGCTGATAATCAGTAGAAAAAAATGCATATATCATGAAATATGATTGTTGAAAGCTAGCAATGAGTAATGGAAGTTGTGTTTTCTCAGAATCGAATAATAATTAACTGGATTCTAATTGTTCTGTTTCTACAAAAAAGTATCAGAAAATCAAAAATAAGCACAAAATTTAACAATTATGTCTTGAAAATTTTTTGTGAGACAAAATGACTGATTTGGTAAAGTTTAGTGCAACTGGTAAGAAAATGTGGGGATATACTGAATGTGGACAAAATGAAAAAGGGTGGATTACTTAATCTTCTGATAATTTAATGAACAGTTTTCAGTGAGGAACATTTGTCGTGATGTTTTTGAGCAACTCTACTTGGATAGTCAAATGATTTACAAGCTCCACAAATTGGTCTTTTTTTTTCTTTTTTCATTTCTGAAAGAAAAGGAAAACAACATAAAGTAGTTTAATTACAGTTGGATTGAGAAATCAATTGTATTAAACTCAGGAAATTCTAGAATATTGAACGCTCATCCGTAGCTTTTCCCCTGGTGGCATATTATTTAGATGAAATTTGTCTTCTTTATTTGCTTTCTATATTCTCTCCAAACATTCTGTTTTTCCTTCTCACCTTCTTTGCACTATTACTAATTAGTATTCTGATAAATCCTTATATATTAATTAGCATTCAGCATTAGAAGAGGTACATATGAGGTATAAAAATACATTTTACTTAAATTCCTTTTTTAAGTCAACATATAACACTTTTTTGAACATGAGCTTGTTTTCTATATGCACAACAGTTTTATTAAGACAGTTATTTATTTCTTTTGAAAAACAAAGTGCTTTTGTAAGGACATGGGACATCAAAATTTGGATAAATAATTCACCCATTCAGTCACTTATGAAACTGTTTAGCCCAAATGTGCATGCTCTTTCTGGTTAGTGCTTGTTCCTTCAGTTTGTCAGTCCCTCACCAGTGAATCTCAGCTCCGTGGGATGGAACACATTTCTGGTTGCTCAGAAGAAATACGCCAGTGTATTTCTTCTTTCTTCTTTTTTTTTTTTTTTTTTTCCTGCCAACGTAGTCATGGAAAATAAAAGGGTCAGCTACTAGGAACTTGATATTTTATAGCTCTCTCTTGACTTTACTGTGCCTAACTTTTAAGAAACTACTTAATTTCTTTCTTTTATAATCAATATCTATAAAATCTCAGTTTCAAGTTGATGCTTATCCTGTGCGCTCACTGCAGTGTTCTTTGATATATCTATACTACTTACATATCAGACAGATTTTAAACTTTGTACTATGCTTAAGTTATAAGGCTTCAATTCCACAAATGCACTGAAACCTATGCTTAACATGAAGCTATTGAACTCCAAACATGTGCTTAAGCACTTTGATGAGTGGGGGAAGGCTAAAGCAACTGCTTCAAATGAGCATATGCCTAAATTTTTTTCAAAATTAAATACTATAAAAGTACCTTTTAATGTCTGTTGAAAACTGCAGCTGAGGATCTCAAAATGTTGATAGAAATGATGAGAGCAGAATGAACAATCCTGTGATCCTACATATACTGCATCTAAGGCAAAAGTTTGTCCTTACTGTGTCTTACTGTGGTTTCCCAATATGATACTCTGTGTGCCTGACTTAATATGGTTAGGGAAAAACAATGTTTTTAAAGTTGCAGTGACTTTCCCACCATTCTATATCCAGGAAAATGACAGATGATCTTTTGAAAGAATGTCCTGAGTATTTGGTACCTAGCTTGGAGCAGAAGCAGCAGATTGGCTGTGTTAGCAGTCATGTCTGAGTAGACTCTGAGTAGACTAAGCAGGTACTAAACGATGTAATCCCTTTTGAGAGAATAGTGATTGTATGGAATCTGTCAAAAGACAGTGTACTGGGGGGGTATGTTAGGCCAAAAAGCCAACCACTTGGTGTCTTCTCTAGGGATAAACTGCCTTTCAGATAATAGGGTCCTGATCTGTACTAGCCCTGCAAAGCAAATACTTTGGTCTTTTCCCTACAATGCTTATGTAGAATTTTTACAAAGGTTGTAGTTATGTTTTCAAAGACTCAGCTTGGAGTCCAGTTGCACAACACAAAGCAGTTCTGGTGCCTCTGCGCCACAATTGTGCTTCCTTTTTAAGATACCGGCAAAAGCTTTCCAGAAGCTGTAGATCCCAGCAGCTCATGTGAATCCTGTGTGTACCCCCTTCTCCTCAGTCATTTGCAGTTCAGAGACTGTATTGCAGTCATGTCCTCTATAGTTTTTCTCTTCTTTAAGCAGCAGAATGCATCCACCTTTTTCCTAGTGTGCTTACATCCATGTGGGATTTGGCAGAGGATCCACCTAAGGAAGAGGCTGAGGGTCTTCTCTCCCATATTGGTTTTCTTTGGAATGACCTACAAAGAGTTTCCATTCCTTACACATATCTCTGGCTCTTTAGCTCACTAGAAAAAGACTAGCACACAGAGATGTCTCTTTCTCCTTATGCCTAGCTCTCCATTCAGTTGTGAGCCAATTAGCTGATCTTTTTCTTGTCTTTTTCCCTCTCTGTTTCTTCTCCCTGAGAACATCAGCTTCAAACCAGCATTCAGTAAAAAAAAATCTGTAATTATATGAACTCAGGTAAATGAGGTTCATCAGCACACTACAGTGTGTGATTTGCTTATGTCAATGGATGCTGAAGCAAGCGATGACTCTAAACTTCTTCAAACACTGGTCCAGGTCATATGATGACAACCAGTTCCCAAACCCCATTTTCTTTCTGACTTTATACAAGACCAGAATTCTGTCACACATTTGCAGGTCCTACCTGTCTTGTCTAGCAAGTATTAATTAAACAGCAAAACACACTGCAGAGACAAAATTTTACCTTTGACCTCTTACATCTAATGCCATTTGACATAAATTACTGCCTGTCATGTTGTGCCATGATACATCAAAGTAATCTCACACTTTTACTAGGGAACTACCATTACAACAGAGCTATGATGTGCACAATAAATCCACATTTTTCCTGTCTTGTAAATCACTAGATTTACATTTCTCAGGTGAATGGTAGTGTGATGACAGCAGTAGCAACCAAGAGGTAAGACCTCCTATTGACTTTCATGGATCTTCAAAGAAGTCCATGAACATTATTCCTGTAAGAAAGGAATAGAGATCTTGTTTTTCTGCCTTATAGGCTATTTAGAAAGAGAACTTTATGATCTTAGAGAGGTTCTTTATCATTTACAGAGAGAAGATGCCGCAGAAATAAAACCTTTCACACCCACTGTGCAAGACAGTATTTCAGTGGTGTCACTCATCTTTTTTCAAAATAAAACTGAAGAACAATTTCATAGTCATTCATTTTAAAACTGGCAGGAAACCCTGACTAATGTCTAATTTGATACCAGTATAGTAAATCACAGAACCTAATCCAGGCAGATCTGATCCACACCTAATAAATTGTGGCTGAATTGAAGCATTTATGCATACTGAAAAACTCAGAATTGCATTGATGCTTCAATAAAAGAAGAATATCACAAGTCAGACAAACAAAAACCATTTAGAAAAGAGCAAAACATACAATCAAGATCAACCTTCAAATGAAGAAAGATTATTTTCTTCAACGCTGCCACAAAAACAACAGCCTCTGGTGAATGACTTCAAAGGTGTCCATCAGAGCACAGTACAATTAATCTGAACTAATTCTGTTTCAAAGACACTGGATAGAGACTCTTTCAACTTCTAGGTCACCAAATATCCTTACAGAGCTATTTCCAAGTCACTTCCACACTCACCCACAGTACAGGGTGTGGAGAGGTGATGTGAAAGATACGTACATATGGCTGCATGAAAGTACTCTTGAATTCCTCTGTTCAAGCTTCAAGACGGCCACATACAAGCAACCTCTGACCTGGGAACCATATAGCTGCTTTAACACTAGCAACTTTCTGGGCCCATGACAATCTGACCTACAGAGATGCTGGGTTTAGCACCTCGGGCACAGCACTGTGCTAATCCACCCCTACTCCTTAGTGCTGGTGTCTATTTGGCTAATATAATGGACAAGTAAGATGCCTGGCTTCATCTGCATATGTCTGTGTAGTCATTCCCTAACAGAGGCCGGCTGACAGTAGAACTGATTCAAATGCTTGTGAAGCTGCTCTGTATGTTTTTTCATTTGAGACCAATGATGTCAGTGCAGACCTCTTAGCGGGACAGAAACTTAGTGCCTGCCCACCTCAAGACTGACTGTAAAATGCTGGTTTTGAGCTCTACGCCCTGAATTAACCAGAGCTCTACTTACAGGTGAAACTGCCTCCCCCTGCAGTTTACCACAGCTGCGTTGGACTAGGAGATGAGGGTGAGATTGTGCTCTGCGGAAATGAGATCTCACAGGAGTTCAGCTACTAGTCTTGATCAAGCGTCTACAGAGCACAAAGCAAACTAAAATTTTTAAGAAGTTTATGTCCTAGCAAAATGTATTTGGATTTTTACAAGACCAGCAAAAGGCACATCCTGGCTGCTGAGGCTGTTCTGAAGTTCCCTTTCCAAAACACAAGTATCTTAGAACTTCTCAGCAAAGCTATTGTACAGTTTATTTATGTTTTAGCAGGAACGTAACATTGCACTTTTCTCTAAATGATTTGGAAACAGTTGAACCATTTTAATGAAACTTTCCAAAATAAGTCAGCCTGAGACAGATACCTTGTCTGGGAAAATTCAGCCCAAACAGTTAAAGCTTGGCAAAGTTTTCTAAACAACTTAAAACAGCATCTTATAATGGTAGGCATTGGGCAGCTCAGCTGTAGTTGTTGCTACCAGCTCTGACCAGACTCCCCAAACTGTCAGAAGGTGTTTGTGTTTCAGAACATTATTTCTACAGTCTATTTGAATTGGCAGATGTTTGTTTTTTAGCTGCCAGTATTACATTTTGCTTGAGATAAGTGAGGTGCTGAAATTCCAGCTCAGAATGTGCTTGGCTTGTAGCAATTTCAATTTATATCACAACTGTGACAAAGTAAGCGGGTTCATATTTTTAAAAGATATTTTCTCCTTAAGGGTAGGGACTTCTGTACAGGCCAAACTGAGGTCTGCAGCGCCCACTGACCATGTGAAGGTTGGTCTGGGGTGCATTTGCAAAGCACTGGCTCCAATGCATTCTGAGTGAGACCTCAGGCAGGTGCACAGAGTTTGAGCACTCGCCCGTTTTCAGATTCTGTGTGGGTGAACTGACTGGGGAGTGTGAAAGCCACATCAAATTGTGAGGCATAGGGTTGTTATTCTGTGCTAGTGGCTGAAGTATTGCTCACATCCTCTCTGTGCCCGTCACACAAATCCTGTTGATCATACGGCTGCCCTTGCTTTTTCTATTCCCTCCTTGTAGCTCCCTCAACTCTACAAGGGTGGCAAAGGGAGCTTTCCCACTCAATGAGTTATGTGCAGTTCCAGGAGACACTTTGAGTGGGTACCGTGCAGGTCTGAATGGGCACAGAGGACCTTTTATTCCTTCCCAAGGAACCAAGGGTGAATTGATTCGCAGTTTAGTAGATAACACACAGGCTTAAAGGTAAACCTGTCAGTTCCTGGCTAGGAGATAACATGAAAGCACCTTTCTTCTCATAATCCTCAAAGATGGAGAACCTAAATTTCAATTTGTTAAATCAAAATGGATATATTTTAGATGCATATATATAATATGGACACATAATTTGAATGTATGTCTACAAAAATATTACATTTTTGGACAGATTTCAAGACTTCAACATTTTGTTTAATTCTGAATCAAAGCAGTACGTTGTCGAGAAAGAAGATTGAGATTGTTACTTCAGGCTATGCAAAACACAAAATTAAGGAAAATAGAAACATCGCATTTCCATGTTGATTTTTCATTTTGTTTTATAAAATGGAACTGACCAGAAAATTTAAAAATCAATGGAAAAAGTTGCACAAAATGTTCTATCTCATAGAAACCTTGGATTTTTCCTTTCCCACAGAATTCCAGAATCCTGAAAAATTACCAAAAAATTGGCAAAATTATCATCCTTTAACGACACATTTCAATTTTGCTAGACATATTCTGACAGAAATACTTGTTTCTGAGTTTCTACACATGCAACTAATTGTAAACGCATTGAATTATTCCTACCAGCTGAGTGCTTATATAAAAGACAAGACAGCACAATGTGAGGAGTGTTTCTTGTATGTCTCTGAAGCTCCGTGGTAGATACCCACTTCAACACAGCTTGATATAGTAATGAAGCAGCGGTCTGCACCACATACGGGTTTGCTGTGACACACACAGAGCTGCACTGTCCTCTTCCAACACAGATACACCTGTGGTTGAAATGTGTTGGCTGAAAATATCAAGCAGCTGCAATATCTCCTTACCTTATTAATCACCTGGGATTATTACTGACCTCATGAGCATTCCCTATACAAAAGTTTTTCTGTAAATATTGATCAGCTGACTTATTCCATGCCCTAACAATTTTCTAGGTAGGTATGCTCTTCAGAAGGTGATATCTGTGTAGATTAATTAGATGATCTTTCCAAACTGTTCTTAATATTGCTCTGGAGGCTTGGCTAATAATAGTTCCTTCTTACATTTATGCTCTATTTTCATGTGAAATGGAATTTCAGTCCTTTCTCTAGATGTCATAACAGAAATAATATCTCATGATGCAGATCTTGGTATGTTTGACATAACATTTGCTTATTTGGACATCTTTAAAAATAGTGTTGCTACATAAATTTTTCCACCTTTCCAAATTTTTTGGACTGAATGTGTTGTACACTGTAAAACAATTAAATTTGTTCTTTCTGAGAAAGAAATAGGAGGAAGTTTCCTGGAAAAATAAGGAAGCAAGATTCTCCTTTCTTTTAATATAGCTTGGTGATCCCCAAGCTTTGTGTCCAAGTCTCTCTCCGTATCAGTGAGGTCCCAACACAATATTAAGGATGCTATGCTGCTTGAAAGGCTGGCAACAAATGTTAAACCATGTCAGGTTGATTGTTGAAGATGCCACCAGGCTACTTGGAGGAGTGATGGTGTTAACTTGGGCATCAATCGGTACTGCCATTAACACTTCTTTCATCTTTTTTCCTCACAAGTGTTTCTGTTGGCAGCATTACTTACAAAAGGAAGTGTCAAAACAAACAGTGCAAACAATGCTATCACAGCTACACACCTTCCAGGCCCTTACCCTTCTGCAGGACCGCTCTTTTATCTCTTCTGCCTTCCCTGCCCTCTCATTCAGCCTCTCCTGGTACAATTCACAGAGTGGGACTTCTTCCCCCTGTCACAGATCTGGGGGTATGCAGGACCTGTCCCTGCCATGCTCCTTCCTCCCATGCCATGGGGAAGCTTGGTCCTTTTCCACTATGGCAGGGGCTGGGGGCTTTCCTGCTGCGGGGTCTCGCTGCTGCACATGGTCCGGCTGCACACGGCGCTGCGAGACAAGAGCGAAATCTAGCCCTGGCATTCAGAAACCTTGTTAAACTTGGTACAGAGACCCTTGACCATCTCTTTCTATTTTGAAAACTAGTGGAAACAGCAATATCTGAGGAGGGTGCAACAGGTGTTCCTGAAGCTCAGAAGTATTTCCATTTAATTACACAGCCAGGGACTGTGGGGCTCATAAAGTTTCTGTGTTTGTGCCTTTGCTTTATACTTGCTTAGAAATCCTGCAGCTGCAGAAAACTTTAAGAAAATCTTTTCACCTTATAAAACCTGGAAATATCAAACCCTGGCGGGGTATCTAAAAGGTAACGTTCTGGTGTAAGAGTTAGTTTAACTGACGTATTTAAAAGTGAAAGTAATAAACAACATGGAACCTCATTTTTGTACATCCTGTCAGGTTTTCAGGTATATTGAAAAGAGAGCTGAGTGAATACTAAATGCTACAAGGACATTTAAACATTCATTCAAAGGCTTCAGATGGCTGCGGTAAGATTTTATGGGCTTCGAAAAAACATACAAATAAAAAATTTAGTTGACAGGGAAATAGCAACATTTAAATAAATATTCTGAGGGTTTCTGTAGAGCACACCTGAAGGCATATTCACTTGTGTTTACACCAGTTGCCAGCAGTAATATTTATACTTGCTGCAGGAAAGGCAGGCGATTCTGTAAACTACTGATTTATATGTTATACCCATCAGGGGTATATTCTAATCTGATGTGATCAAAGAATTTCCAGTTGAAACCGTGACACAAACAAGAGTCATTTGTGGAAGGCCAAATGCCAGCTTTCTGTAAAACCGTCACTGAGCAGCCTCAGCCCTTTCATGGAACTGCTGAGGGAGAGCTCTGAACTCATGAATAGATAGCTCATGTCTCTAAGTTACCGATACACAAACGGATGGGTTCAGGTACTTACATAAATGAAAAAGAGAAAAAAACATTTCCTGGTTAGAAATGTGCTATTTTGGATCTCTTTATACATAGCTACATAGTCACAAGTATTGAGATTTTATGTAACTACTGATTATTAGGATTTTTTGGTCAGAATTTCATTGGACACTCATTTTTCCCTTAAGATGTTTAAAAACAACACTTCAGTATTTTCTTCTTTATCACATAAATTTGTACTTAGAAATCTTTTTCCTACTCACCTGATTAGCTTTAGATTATTTAACTCCCTGCAGCCACTTAGGAAGTGGTGAAATGCTTCTTAGAAGCTTGTTATTTTTCAACAGCTCACTGCATACTTTTCAACACAAGTTGGAAGGAACATAAGTCACTTAAAAAATCATCACAGAAGAGACACTAAAAATGTTGGATCTGTGTAATGGTTCTGAGTGAGGCATGTGAATGCTAGTTTATAATTTTTAATTGAGACCACAGCCCAAACTCTACTATATTTACCTTCAAAATATACTTTAAGAAGTATTTCAGGAAAGAACCTAAAGATATGATGTTTCCTTGTAAATAGTAGTTTGATTATGTTAGTAAGAGAAGTACTCAGGCAAGTATTAGGAACATTTTAAAAATAAATACGTCCGTACTGTCATCCCTTTAGAAATATATTGTATTTCTTATAGGATTATTTTCAAAACAAGTTTCTAATGTTTTGGTTTTTTAATTCAGTACAGACATACACAATACTAATGCTAGTCATTTTAGGAATCTTTCATGCCTTTTCATGGATATTGACTTTAAATGAAAGACTTCTGTCTCTTTGAGGATTATACAACTTATATTTAAATACAACTATAGCATATTTAAATCTGTTCCTGAATAACATTAAAAGGATTTATCTCTGTGTGTATCCATGCACACTTAAAATATGTCTACATGCATGTATGTTGTGAAGAGTAGGAATGAAATTTGGATACAAAATGTACCTGCATTCAGTAAAATTAAAGCTGTATCTTCATCTTTGAAAAGGTACAGAGATTTATAGATATTGACCTACAAATGTGTTGTTATGTGAACAGAATTGGCAACAATTTGAGTGGAAGTTTAAGCTATGACATGTTCATTCAGCTGCATTCAAAATGAAACAGTGGTCAATTTTATAGGGTTTTGCTGCATTTTTGCCAGCAAGGACAACATCTTTAGCCCAGTCAGTTTTATTTTACTACAAATTCCTGGTAGATTTTACTTTCAGGGTCTCATCAGCTACAATGCTAAAGACAGTGGGATCAAACATTTATCAATAACACAATTTTTAAAAACACGTGCATATTAAGCTGGAGTTTACAGGCTTGTTTTTCTTACTATTTTTCTTGTACTAATAACACATCTGGAAGATCTATTTTAGGTTAAAGAAACATCAAATCTGAAATATCAACAAGAGGATACTCTGTGTGTGTGCACATTTGCATGTGCCTGTGTCTTGAAAAGAACTTCTTGAGAGCCAAAAGCTTGCAAATAAATGATATCTATTTTTCCCACAATCTTCTTTCTCCTCTTCAATATGCTATGTCAGCTGGGTCTCACAGGACAGTAGCTCTCTGCAGATTACACACAAAGCACAGTTTTGATTTTTTTTTTCCTAAACAAAGATCCTCACTTTGATTACCTAGCCCAGGTCTGTGTGCTCATCCAACCAAAATAACATCTCCTAGGAGCACTAACTGTATTTCTTCTTCAGATTAACTGGGTCAGGCACAGGGAGAGTGGAAGGAATAATCCGGTATCTAAGGTTTTTATTCTACTCTTTCTGGTCTTTCTAATTGGTGGGGAAAAAATGGATGGCACTAGTTTCATCAGCAGCTCTCCCTTACTTGGCTTCATTTTTATTTTATCTGGCATGAAGCAATGAAGCCTGTGTGAGTTATTACTGTCTCATGTCTCAGTACACAATTAATTTTTTTTTCCCATCCCAAACTGCCAGGGCCCGGCTTTCATCCAATCTTTACAAAAAGACTACTGTATGAGGGGGTGTTTTTCATTCTTTTTCCGATCATGAAGGCAGTACTGTAGAATTTTCTTATTTTAAGGTCCCTCCTTCTGAGGGAAAGAGAAAAATCTTTAATTAGTAAGTTATGAAGTCACATCATCCTGTAGGTAGGGCTGACTTTTTTTTAGAAGGGTCAGTGTATTACATAGTTATTTCCCAGCTGACTGTTACCATATAGGTGTTAATTACACATCCTTCATATTCTTCATTAGTTGGTTTATAAACAGGTAAATTCACGCAAGTAATTACCTCTTGGAATCTTTATACTAAATTTCAGGTTTTGATATCTAATTAATTCTTATTAACTGCTCTTGAAGTTGCTATCTTTAAAAATCTGAGCTTTTAATATACCGGCCCTTAGCTTTATAAAACTAGTTATAACTGATTTACCCCAAAAATTCTTTTGTCAACACAGAACAACATCTGGCTTTACTTTGAAAAGTCTCAACTGATACCTACACTTTAAGTACCTATAGGATGCCAGTGCTCTGGAGTTAACAAGAAATTACTCTTATTAAAATGATGTAGTTCGAGTCCTCATTCAGAATGGGGCTTTTATAATGGAAGCTTCACAGTATAAATGCTCTTCAAAAAGAAGGAAAAAGTTTATTTTATACAGACGTTACCATAACCCTAGTATTCAGATCCTGAATAATGTAGATTATCCACTTGGCCTGTGAACAGGTCTTCTATTTTGTATTCCTTTTATTTCCTGTGTTTACTATTCCTATGGAAACCAGCATTGTGGTATTCACTGCTTAGACTTACTTTCTAGCTGATATTTCTCAGAATGGTATAATAACACTGTGGCAACATATTCGGAAAAAAGATGGAAAGAGAAAAGCATGGAATATGTGAAATGAAATACATGAAATTGCTTTGAAGTGTAACAAAAAAACTTTGTAACTTGCTAAAATTCAGGTCAGTTATGATAACCAGTTAGCAGGACTTGGCCCTCTGCTTAAAGTTGTAACATCAGGAATAGTCATCCAGTCCTACCTAATTCTGGAGCTAGATCATACATGTCTATACCTTCACCAGTAAATTTTCATAGATGCTTAGAGCATCTGGATATGCTTAGGTTGTCACATCTTTGATTATGTCAAACAACTAGATTTCCATTAAGCTTCTACACACTAAGCACTTGCCTGTCTATCCATGGACGAGATCTGAAGGAATTTTTAAGACACAGGCTGTTTCAGTGGCACAGTCTGACTATGAATGTAGAAAGAGAAAAAACTGTAAATCATGTTCAGATGGAGCAGAAAAAGTTTGAGAGGCCTCCTGAAAACTAGTACCATTCTTCTCTATTCCTATACTCTTAACAGCATCTAAAAGTCACGGTTCATTCCTCTCTAGAGCCCCTCAAACAGTTGCTGTGACCCTTCTTATTCGCCATCTTAGAGCATGTTGGAACTATTCTGAATTTTCCCTTTCACTTCTGAGAAATTATAAGCCTCTACACGTTGCTTAATGAATGGAAAACCAGCTAAAGATACTGACTTGCATTGGGACAGAAAAAGGACCAAAAGAACCCAGAATTCCCCAACTTCGGGAATTTGCCCAGGTGATGGGATGTGAAGATGCAAAGATTTCAGGCAGACTGTAATGAGAACCTTGCCTCAAGCACTGACCTCGTCATGAGCAGCAGATTAGACTAGGTGACCTCCTGAGGTTCCTTCCATTGCGGATGAAAGTATTAGCACAGTAATGATTTAGCAGCAAATCAGGATTTATTAATGACTAACAGCACTTAATCATTAACTAATCTAAAGATTTACAAAATAATTCAGTAAAATATGTTATAATTAAAATAGCTACTTAACTACAGATTCAGAGATTACAAGAGTCACACTAACTTACTATATGGTACCTTAAATCAATACATATATACATGCACATTCACAAACAACAAGAAGCACAAGAACACAGACAAAAATATTTTGATCCAGTGGAATAATTATGTATCCACACTCATGAAAATAACTGTGTATATCCAAACACATCAGTAAACAGAGAGAGAGTGAGTGAAAGAGAATCTAGCTCAAAGTTAAATTTGCCTCTTCTTGAGTTTAGAGTAAATACTCACAATGCATCGGCATTCTTCAACGGGTGATAATTGAGACTCAAGCAGGTCAAGTTTGCCCTGGCCTCCTGTCAGCTCTAACAGTGGCAGATGGTACCTGGAGGAGTTGATACCCAAGAGGCATCCCAACTCAGGGGAGATGTTGGTCACAGGTGCCCTGTGGTCCAGGAGAGCTCAAAGGGTCTCACTTAGGGTCACTGTTTATAGGGTCCAAGATAACTGATTTTTGTCAGGTAGGTTTCACTCTGGCCCAGCTGGAACAATGAGGTATTCTGGTGTTTTCCACCAGTTGCACAAGAACTTGATGGGTGTGCAATTCTGCTATTGTTCTCAATTGTTAGGGAGAGCAGGAGCCAGGCTCATCAAAGGGGCACCTTAATGCTTGTGTTTGCTGCCATTAGCAGTGCTCATCTCCCCAGGGTTGGTATGTGGCTCAGGAGGAGGTTAGAATCACACCAAGCACCTCGAGGCCCAGCAAGGAGGGAGGGCGGCAGGGGGAGCAACTGAACCACCACACCTTCCAATCTGAACTATTCTCTGATTCTGGGAGTCTTTAGGGCTTCAGCTCCAGAAGAAGAGTGAGGATTATGAAACCCAACTGGAAAAGAAGGCCTTTCTATAGCCAGCAAAGGCCTGTGTCTTCAGGAAAGCAACACATTTACAGTGAAACCTTTTTTCCTTACTGTTTCTATCATCTGCTTAAGGAGCTTGCTGTTCTGAGTACTGGGTTTTGTGGTTCTCATTCCTAAAAGACCAATCTGCCAAACACAATTTAGAATGTTTAGTTACAAGTTTCATTAGGTGGTGAAACAGCTGTACATCACTAACCCTTCTGTCTGGTTATATTGCTGCTCCAGATGAGGGAGTGGTATAGCTTGTTGAAGCCTGTTAAATCATACAAGTCCTAATCCTTCTAGCATTTTTTTTCTTGGGCATGTGATTCTTGTTTTCCAGAAATGCACATATTACACAAATACTAGTGCTGACCTATTCAATGCCACATTTCTGGTTTCCATTTCTATGAAATATATTTAATGATTAACAAAATAAATCAGACAGGAAAGGTAAAGAGCTACCTCAGATTAGGAACCGAACAAAATATATAAACCAAAGAATATTATTAAACAGTCAGCTTCCAGTGCTGCTTAAAAATATCAATAGGATGTCTCAGCAATGCAGAATATATGTATGTTGACTGTTAAGTATAATTTCTAGTGTTGTTTTAAATAAATGAATGAGGTAGAAATATTTAGATTTGTGTTAAACAGGTCATAATTGTAGAAGGCTGTGAGAAACTCCATGAAGAAGCAATCACATATAAAATAACACAGATGAGTACGTTTATAGAAACAGAATCATTATCAAAGATGACAGCACTTTTTCTGCTTTCCTTTTTGAAAATAGGATGAGTATGTCACTTAGGATATAAATGGATCTTTGACATAACAAAATTTTCTAACATATCCATTGTTTCATGGCTGGCCTCCATATGTCTGCAGTTTGCGAGTGACCATATTTGATCATCATCTCAAGGTCGATATGAAAATCTTGCGTTGTTTTGATCTGCAGATTTTTAAGAACTTCCTGACATGCTGCAAATGTGACATAGATGTCATTCATGAAGATGATCCTGTTACCTGCCTAGAGGTACAGCAGCTGCTCTAACAGCATAGTCTCTTTGTTTTTCAGCTGATGTTAAGAAAAGGTCAGGCTAGAGGCTGCAGAATGACATGTCAACTTGCAGCATGGAATAGTGCCCAAGGTGCTTCCTTTCATTCAATTCAGAATCCAACAACTTGTAAACTTGCTGATATTTTGTCCCTTGCTACTAGCTCTTTGTTATGATTGGTGAGTAATGATTTTCCTGAGCAAAACAGCTGTGTTAATCTGAAAACAGAAGAGGAATAAACACAGAAAAATTACTTAAATATGATCTAAACATACAGACAAGTTGGCATTGTCTGTGCTTTTTCTATCTTGCTGACAGATTTTGATGTGAAACAAGCATTCAGAAAAACAGGCAGCTTGAGAAGGACTTTTCAGCGTAAATATTCTGAAGTATTTATATAATCACCTAACAAGCTAGTGAGAAGTATAATCCACTTTGGCAGTATTCTAACATAGAAGTAACATAATTAATGTACTTACTGTATCAGCTAGTAAATTAGGAACAGATTTTTGATTTCTTTCATCCTTTAGTGCTGGCTGTTGGATTTCCACAGTAAAATGTCAGATATCAATGTTCAAGGCTTCTCAGCAGCAGAAGCAAAATTGATATTTTTTTTTCCAATAGGTAAGATAGAGCCTGTGGTGAAAGAAATGGTGAAGATAGGACAGACAGGCAGGTGAAAAATCAGTCTTGCTGCTTACAACAGTTGGAGATGTTGATGAGCACTGGTTACTGCTGATACCAGAGGGGGCCTGTCCCAGTTCCTAGCAACAGCTGCTGCCCCATCATAGCAGTAGCAGCATCTGGGCTAGATTTTCAGAGTTTGAGCTGTGCAAACTAAGCAACTTGTTATCCCTGGCAATGTGCTCTCATAGTTCTGTGTGTTTTGAGCTGACTTGCACGACCAGAGTGATCAAACATTATGTTGTTGGCACATGCATCCAAACTGGTATTTCAGGAATAAAGCAGTTGGTGTTACAGATTCCCCATTGAGAAAATCTCCCATGTCAAAATGTGTGCCTTTTCTATATTTTTCCCCCTTTCACAGCAACATCAGCATGGCAGAAGTGAAAAGTGCTATACAAGGAGAACATTTTTGGTGCCGTGGAAACTTCATTATAGGAGGCACATCTATAACAGGACACGATTAGCTTGAAGCTGAATTTAAACAAATTTGGAAATAAGATGCAGCTTTTTAAGTGAGAGTAATTGACCATTGGAACAGATTTCCAAGGGATGTTGTAAATTTGCCCCTTGGCATCTTTAAATCAAGATTAGCTGCCTTTCTAAAATAAGCTCTCCATTTTAACCAGCATGCTATTGAGTTCTATTATGTTGTAGGGAAAAATACCTTCAGTATGGAACTGACTAGAAAAAAATTCTGACTTTTTATGGGCAGTAGTTCAGACTAGTGATTTCCTGTGAGTGACATAATTACAGCAGTCCTTTCTAGGACTATTTTTAATATTGTATAGAAAATGAATGTAGCTGACCTACTATGCACTGGAAAGCACAAGTGTCCACAGAGGTCCACAGTCAGTCCTTTGCACCTTTGGGCAACCTTGCATGATGGTTTATGCAGTAAACCTGAGGTGCAGATGACACAGTCCTCCAGTGCATTGTAGGCAGCAGAAGAAACCTCATTTACTTCTGTGCTCATCACACAAGTGACTTCCTATTCTAAAGTGGAATCTCCTAGAAGGCAAGACATCTTCCATAATGACCCTCTCCAGGCAGAAAAAAAAATTATTTCTGCTGTTTATTCTGCTGTTACTATTATTATGCTGTTCAGTGGTCAGAATATACTATCCATACAAAATTTTTGGCTGTTGTGTTTTTCTGGGAAAAGATGGAGTGATACTACAGTCAATTTTCCAGCTAAACCAGAATTTTCTCTTTTGCACCACTTATAGCTACTACTTATAGCTACTACTCTTCTGCACCATTCACAGCTGTTACCATCATGCCAACTGGACTTCTTACTTCCGTTGTTTGGGCTTTATTTTGTGATAGTTTTATAACAGTCTTTCAGGGCTGAGGACAAAGTACTGAGGTTGCTGATCAGGCATTTCTGGAATATTTCTTCCATCTTCACCTAACATGCACCAAACAGTAGTTTCTGGCCTAGCAACCCTGAAAACAGAGCATCTTAGCCTTGTGTGAAGTTGTGAATTCATCACAATTCATCAACTTGCTGTTATTGGATTTTATCCATTAAGCCAAGTGAGTAAAAACTTTTATTTCTAGCACATAGATTTGTGTTTTTAGGTTAAGGTGGGAAAGAAACCTGCTGACACTACAGGTAATTACTCCAAAAAATCATCACTGGATCCAATGAGCCTCTTTCAAAGACACCCTAAACTTTTGGCGCAATTTATGTCACTGGAACCATTTTTCATTCCTGACAGAGATAATTGGCACTGACTAGAGACCTTCAAATTCAGCTCACTGGTTAACAGTTTTTATTACTAGCAGTTGCTTTTTCTTAAAGGGGAAGAAACCTCAAACTTTTCATAATTCTAACTTTTCTAATACCTACCTTTTCATCCGAGAATGAGCTGGAATGCATTTGTGTTTTTTTCCTAAGAATACAGATAAAGTATTTCCAAGCATCTGATTTAAATTCACCAAATTAGTTTTCTCTTTGAAAGAAAAACATTTTGCTTTATATTTTATATTTTACAAATAAACAAAAAACCCATAAAAATGTGGGACAAATACTCAGGCTGAGGATAAGAAAAGATTTATCCACATGACTCCATTTAGTAGTAGAAAGAAGGGTAATGCTTAGCTGTGCATTTCTGTGAGGCATTTGTTATTCTTGCAATTAAACACTTACAATAAGCACTGTATATGTCTCCACTGGATCTTAATTTAATCCTCACCATTTGATGACACGTCAGACCTCATCAATTTTACACCTTTTTTCCCCCTGGAATGAGTTTTCATTTACCAATTTCAATCCAATTACTCTTGCTCTCCCATTTCATTAGGCCTTGTAAATGTGATCCCACAATACTGCTGTTAACGACTGCTAGCAAGACCTCATAAATATATTTTATAATTGATGGATGTTACATAACAAATAAATGCTTAAAAAATCATGCTGAAAGGCATTAGAGCACCAGTCCTGTTTGAGCAAGGAGTGAAAGCCTCCCTCACCACATCTGGAAATAAATTCAGTTCGACAGTGTTTTCGCTTGTTATTAAAACTTCTCTGTTTGCCTGTTGTGCTTGATACATTATTAGAGATGACAGCTGGCATTTGACTGAAACTTACATTCAATTACATATTCTGAACTCATGCAGAATTCAGAATTGTGCTGATGCAGACTGAAAGTTAGCCTAAGAAAAAGAACAGAAAATATAAAATTTAGAAGTTGTATGTATTATTACAAATTTGTACACTGAAACCCGATAGAGGTCAAAATAGATGAGCACATATGCTAGTATTCAGAAAGTTCAGGTGGATTAAGAATACAGCTTCCTTAAGAATGATCCTGGTTTGGTTGCCCACTCAGTTGCTATAGATATGCCACTGGAAGATGACTTCTGCCAGATTTGTATGTATTTTCAGGTCTGACCAAGTGGATTTGCAGCCATAAGTCAACTTGGAAACAGGCTCTGGGAGAGGATTAATATAAATACATCAGATAGGGTGAAAGATATGAGTTCTGTATATAATGTTCAATTAACTGCATCAGTTTGGAAGATCTTCACCCACATGTTTTATATATCTGCAGCAAAGTTGTAAATTTAGGTCCTGACATGAATAAGGCTGGGAATGCAACCATAGAACCATAGAATAATTTGGGGTGCGAGGGGTGTCTGAAAGCCATCTAGTCCATTCTTCCTCTCAAAGCAGACATAACTTCAAAGTTAGACCAGGTTGCTCAGGGCCTTTTGAACATATCCAAGAACAGAGATTCCACAACCTGTTCTACTGTTTTATCACTTGCATTGTATTTTTTTTTCCTTATGCCTAGTGAGAGTTTTCCTTCCTGTCACTTGTGACAATAATCTTTTATTCTGTTGAGGTATGGCTATGGAAAGAGCCTGACTCCTTTTTCTCTACAGGTCCTCTTCAGATAGTTAAAAACTTGCAACTACATCACATATCAACCTGCTCTTCTCCAGACTAAACAATATTTCTTCCTTCAGCAGCTTTTTCTAATGCATAGTGTTCTCCAATCCTCTCACCATTACAGTGGACATACTGTGGACCCTCCAGTTTCTAGGCCTCTCTCTTCTAGAAGGCCCAAAAACTGGGCACAACGTCCCAATTGTGACCCGCCAGTGTCAGACAGAGGGACAACTTCACAAAACCTGCAGGTTGTGCTCTTTATAATGTAGTTCAATATGCAGGCAGCCTTCATTGCTGCAAGATTGCACAGGATTGCATAGGATCCCCTATCTGTTCTGCAAATCTGCTTTTGATCTAGATGGCCCCAGGCTGCACTGGTGCATGGGGTTATTGCATGCCAGATGCAGGATTTGGCATTTCTCTTTGTCAAATTTCTTGAGGTTCCTCTGCATGACTGTCCTGACATGAGTGATGAAGACATCAGAGAGCATGATGAACAGAACATGAAGATAAACAGTGCCATATCAGTCCCTGAGGGATGGCGTTCACAACCAGACACCAGCTGGGCTTGTAACCACTGACCATTGCTCTCTTTGCCCAAGTGTCTTGCCAGTTTTCCAGTCACATTATAGTTCACCCATACAATCCATCTCTCCTCAGTTCAGCTACAAGGATGCTGTCAGAAACAGTGCTGAAGGTCTTGCTAAAGTCTAGATGACATTCACTGCTTTCTCCTTATCCACGAAGCCAGATATTTCATCGTAGAAAATAGTCAGGTTGGTCAGATGTAATTTTCTTTGATAAATCCTTGCTGGCTATTCCCAGTCACCTTGTCTTTCGTATGCCTAGAAATAGCTTCCAGAAGAATGTACTCCACAATATTCCCAGACACTGAGTTTAGGATGAACATCATCCTACTCACTGTTTTTTAGTATGGGCATGGCATTTGGCTTTTTCCACTAAGCAGGAGCTTACTGCAGTTGCTGGAAGTTTATCAAATGCCGTTCAATGGCTTAAGCCAATTCCTTTGACACCCTTGAATACCTCCTGATACATCTGATGTTCAGCTTACTTAAGTAGTCCCTAACTTTATCTTCCTCTGCTTTGGGTAATATCTGTTTCCCTTAAACTCTTCTGTAACGCATAGAGATGAGGAGGTCTGTGAGCAGTGAAGACTAAAGCAAGGAAGGTATTGGTACCTAAGCCTTTTCCATGTCCTTCAGCACAAGATCACCTGTTCCATTAAGAAGTGGAGTCTCATTTTCTTTGATCTTACTTTTACTACCAATATATCTGTAGAAGCTCTTCTTGTTTCTGATTTACATCTCTCGCCTGTTTTAACCCCAGCCAAGTTTTAGCCTTCTTAATTCCATCTCTGCTCTCATTGGTGATGCTTCTCTATTCCTCTTCAGTTGCCTCTTCCTGCCCCCATCTCTTGTACATTTCCTTTTAGCAGCTGTACTCGCTCAGGTTGCTCAGCCAGCTCTCCTCCTGCCATGCATGCTCATATTCTTGCCTACTCAGGTCAGGGTGGATGATTCTTGTCCTTTGAGGATGATGTCCTTGAAGACTGGCCAGTTCTACATGGGTCCTTTGTCTCCTACAGGATCCTGCCTACCAGTTCCATGAACAACCCAAAATCTAGTCTCCTGAAGTCTGAGCTGTTTTCAGCTGATTGTCTTGCTCAGCTCCCTCTGGATCTTAAACTCTACCATCTCCTTGTCAGTGCTGCAGCTACCACACCTCCAACTAGTTCTACCTTAATCATGAGGAGCAGATCCACAAAAACACCTTTGGTAGTCCAGCACCTTATTAAAAAATTGTTTCTGACCATCTCCCATCTCCAGAAATCTCCTGGATTGCTTGCAGATGCTGGGAGGCAGGGCCTCTGATCATGAGACTTGTCCTCCTCCTTTTCTGGGCTCCTGACCTACAGCCTCACAACCTGTTCTCAATCATAGGGAAAAGCTCTATGTATTCAAGACACTGCTCCTTCTTGTCACTTTTGCCTGTCTTTCCTAAACAGCCTGTGCGTCCCAGCCTTCTCTAGGACTGAGAGACAGCATTCGACATTATATTTTTTACGCACACTTTCTCTATTTTGTTACCAAAAAATCACACTTTGAACCAGCAACAAATGTTTGTCTAAAATAAATTCAGAACACATTCCTCATTTTTATCCCTACTTATCTGTCATGCACATCATTTGGACGGTAGGATGTAAGCACAGGGGTTCATGTCTTGCTTGTCAGGCATGTTGCATTGCACGTAGTACACCAAATTCACCTCTGATAAATCTTCATTGCAGTCAGCAACTACATCACTCAAGGTCTCTGTGACAAGCCTCAGTTGTAGTCAATCCACAGAATTACTTCAGGTATTCCATCTTTGCAGAAGGTTTGTCTGTGTATGTTTCCTTGATTTATTTTCACCCTGCACAGAAAATCACAATACATCATTTACCATGAGACTGGCTGTTAAAAGAGATGAGATTATGAAGAATAATTACCATCAGAAGCAAGTTGCTTAAAAATCATTAATGCAGCTCAATGAAAATGGTTATTAATCTTCCCTTAAGAAAAATGATCCATATTTAAGGTTCACATTTTTTTTCCCTTCCAGTTTTCCATCTTTCCTTTCCTTTCTGTATTCATTGTCAGCACCAAAGTTGGTATTTGAAGATTTGTCCAGTGGTGTTGCTTCAGGCTTTAGCTGTCAAACAAATTTAAGGGATTATATGTAGATAACAGGAGCAATACTGTTTCCAAAGGTCTAATAAATTAGAGCAGCTGTCCTCTGCCACTGACTCCAGTGTGATCCTGCATGCAGACTGCAAGACCTAACACACCTGCACACTAAGAAAGGGGTGGTTTTAAGTCCTTTGGCTGTTCTAATGAGATCAAATAGACCATTTACTACTGAATGAACATTCTGTGATTGTTCCTGATGAAAAATTACTATTAGAACAAGCCAGGGTCTGTCATGGAAAAAAGTTTCCTGTGTGTCGTATAAATAGGCACAGCCATAGAATAACTTTCTCAAACTCTGACATAAACTACTACTAGACTTACTGCTAATGTTGAAACAAATATTTTTACTCACTTCTGCACAAGTAAACCATATGGATTAGTCAAAAGTTCAGTTAAACAATAAGATGTTTAACATTCTTTTCAGCATAATTTTTTTTATTTTTCTTGCTTGCAACTCCAATTCACCCTAAATATAAATGAATGATCTTTAACTTTTTAAAGAACTATTCCCATGATTTTGGAACCATATATTAATTAATTGAGAAGGAATTTCCTTGTTATACATCAATAGCTGAAATTGTTAGAACTGAAAAAACCCCAAGCTTTGTACTTTTCAATCTCACTGTCCTACAGATTTGCAAAACACCTGAACCTTCCCGGTCAATATTTAATTCTGAAAATAAACATTTATATGGTTACGTGAAAGTCAAATTTAAGGTAATTATTTTTAAAATTTGGTTTTTGTTAAACCACTCGGCTTCTTTAAGATATAATATTTGTTGAGTGCATGTCATAGTATTAGAATCAAGGATAACTAGATATTCTGAGACATCAAAGTAGCCTGAAAAAAAAAAACCACCTACTGTCCTGGATAATACTAAACAAATAAAAAAAGTCCTTTTCTGAAAATAATATTGTGCCAGATTTCAGCAGCTTCCAGAATGTTAACCACAGTAAAACAATAGAGACTTTCCTAATAATATCTACTATCCAGTATCTGAATTAAGGCTTTAACAGGATTTATACATGGATATGTCACATGGATCTCTGCATCTGTGACCCTAACCATAGCTAATACATTTGTCTTTCTTCACAGGAATTTGAAGTATTGTGGGAATATTGTAGACAGGAAATTGGAGTATTATAATTTCTGTTAAAAGTGGCTTGGGAATATTTTTTTAAGAGACATTGTGAAGAAGTGCATCTAAAAAGACATCTGTTATAGCATCCCACAAGGTCTATGAATCTGTACTGTAGTAAACTGTATCAAGTTATCTCCTTTCGATAGACAATCAGTACACCTGAGAGCCAGCCTTTTCTGACAGGGCCATTTCATCTGATAGAGTATCAAATGGCTTGTTGATTATTCTGACTTCAAAGGCCAACGGTGCTGATATCTTCAAGGTGGTCTGTAATGCCTGAGTGATGAGGCCACCTGTCAATGTGACTGCAAAATTAAAGAGAATCTGTTGGGAAATGGAGGGTAAACTTCCTCTCCCTCAGATTAGCCTGATTAGCCTTGAACAATTTAACTTCTACATATCAGTTTTGTAGCTATGGGAAAATTGTTTATCAGTGGTTACTTTCTTCTGGCAGGGGGGGAAGCTGTTTATGGTGAGTAGTTCTGTAAAATGTGCTCACCTACTTCAGAACCAGTTTTCCATTCACTGAGTTACAAAATAAAGAGAATTCCTCTTCACTCAATATTTGAAATGATGAATTTGCTTTGAATGGTGAAAATATCTATTCCTATGCAGCCTTATTCTCTCTGCTTGTTTTGATGACAATGCTCTGTTGAAGATAGCACAATGTCAGGAACTAAGTAAGACAAAAAGGTTTCATTTATTGAATAATAAGCCTGTGACGAACAAGAATTTCTTAGCTAACAACTACATTATTTTAATCTTTCAGACAGGAAGGCTAACAATACTTTGCATTTGAGGAAGAAGATAAAGGTGGGAGATAGACTGACCTCTCTTCTCATTGAAATAGGGAAGAAGAAACCATTAAGAACCTCTAAAGTATCTATGAAAGTGGGGATTATGTGTTGCAATATGGGGTATTTTTCTGATTTTCTTTGTCTGTTATCATAAGTAAAACAGGAGGCCTCAAGGGGAATCTCAGTGTTAGTGGGTTAATACAACTTGTTGATGTTTAGGCTGCCCCATAGCCTGTTCACTATCACTCCTCTCCCAGGAAGCCAGTGGCCATCCCTGCCACTACCAGGAGTGCACCCACTCCATGGCTGAAATGCTGGCATCTCCATCACCTGACAGGTACATCTCCAGGCATCTGTTTGAAGTGCAGATACATGTCAGATCACCCACTGAGGCTGCCTAAATATTGTTTTAATGACAGTCATGTGCTAGAAAAAAGGACTATCATGTTTGGCTTTCCAGTGTCCCCTCTGCAGTCCACCATTTTGGGGAGTTTGAACAGATCTGCTGTTAAATCTTAATAATCACTGCCACAGCAAGGCAAACACTGTGACGCCAATCAGTAGAATCTTTGCCCATGTAAATATTTAGCTCCCTGTATAGGTGCTGATTTTCACAGGCCATCCATCAGAAATAGAGGCCTCACCTGCCAATGAAATGCTTTGCATCTCTGAATCATAATCCCTTGCAGGGTATAAATAATCATAAAGGAGGCAGAACATAGAAGAACAATGGTGGCACAAGAAGAAATGCGCAAATTGGTCTTTAATATATTTTGGCTGAAATGGCGTAGGATTATTTTAAAATGTTGCCTGCTTTGTTTTTGACAGATATTATGTGGCATGATTGCCTTTAGCAGCGGCAGAGCCCTGCCCTATCCAGCCCACCCTGGGGACAGAGCGTATACCCAAGTCTGCAGTGGGGGGTGAGGGGGGTCTCACTATGCAGTGATCTCACTTCTGCACTGGCAGTCAGTCTGATGTCTCAGGCTTGCTGCTCATGTGCAGATCACGTGTATCCTGGCAGCTGTCTGTCAGTGGTCTTTTAAGCTGAGGTCCATCCTTAAGAGGACACGAAGGCCACACAGTACATGTGGACTTCAGTGACCCAAGAGGCTCCTTCCAGTTTGTATTGGGTTTACATGGCAAGGTTTTGGTAGCAGGGGGACTACAGGGGTGGCTTCTGTGAGAAGCTGCTAGAAGCTTCCTCTATGTCCAACAGAGCCAATGCCAGCCAGCTCCAAGACAGACCTGCCACTGGCCAAAGCCAAGCCCATCAGCAATGGTGGTAGCACCTGTGTGAGAACATATTTAAGAAAGGGTAAAATTTGCAGCACCACAGCAATTGCAGCCAAAGAGTGAGAATATGTGAGAGAAACAATGCAGACACCAAGGTCAGTGAAGGAGGGGAAGGAGGTGCACCCCGGGGGCAGATGTTTCAAGATTTAGTTTTTATTTTCTCATTATTCTACTCTGATTTTGATTGGTAATAAATTAAACTAATTTCCGCAAGTCAAGTCTGTTTTGCCCATGACGATAACTGTTGAGTGATCTCCCTGTCCTTATCTCAACCCATGAGCCTTTCATTATATTTTCTCTCCCCTGTCCAGCTGAGGAGGGGAGTGATAGTGTGGCTTTGGTGGGCAACTAGCCTCCAGCTAGGGTCAACCCACCACAGTCCTTTTTTTGGCACCCAGTGTGGGCCTTAATGGCAGTTTTATATTAAGCATATTATAGCTATAGTAGTTATTAAGTGACAAGGTCCTGTGTGGGTCACAGAGTTTGTCAGTTCCACTGCTTATCTCTACATTTTGCTGAGCTTAGGAACATGTTAATACAAATAATGGGTATGTGCTTTGCCCTGGCTTTACTGTGCTGGAGGAGCTATTTTGTGGGGAGGATGAGGGAACTTGGGAACATGCTAGTACAAACCACAGCTATGTGCTTTGCCCTGGCATTGGTGGCCTTACTGTGCTGGGGGGCACTCATTATTATGGTATTTGTCTTCTGGAGCAACTGCTATGCATACTGATGCCCTGCTTCCCAGGAAGTGGCTGGACATTGCCTGCTGATGGGAAGTAGAGAATAAATCTTTTGGCCTTTGCCTTTGCGTTATTAAACTGCCTTTATCTTTATCCATGAGGTTTTTTTCCATCTTATTTTCTCCCTTCCCTGTCCTGCTGAGGAGGGGAGCGATAGAGCGGCTTGGTGGGCACCTGGTAGGTGTTCAGCCAAGGTCAACCCACTACAGTCCTTTTTGGTACCCAACGTGGGCCATGGAGAGTTCAAGATAAGGATAGTAAACTGGGAGAGGTAATGGGCAAAACATGGACTGAACACATCTAGAGAGAGAAGAGCAAAATGATTGTAGGAAATTTCTGTTGTTGTAATTGTGGTGAAGGGACAAGGGATGGATTGTGTGTAAATTGTCCACTTTTGTTTGGTGTTGTGATTATGTTATTTTGATTTTGGTGTGGGGAATTCTTTTTGCTGATGTGAGTGAAGTTTGTGAAGCTTATGTGATGAATGTGGATTCTAGTGATAACTTAAATATGCGATCCACAGAGGTGAGGAGTGAAATGTATTGGGTTTGCATGGCAAGGTTTTGGTAGCAGGGGTGCTACAGGGGGTGACTTCTGTGAGAAGCTGCTAGAAGCTTCCCCTATGCCTGATAGAGCCAATGCCAGCCAGCTCCAAGACAGACCAACCACTGGTCAAGGCCGAGCCCATCAGTGACAGTGGGAGAACCTCTGTGAGAACATATTTAAGAAGGGGGGAAAAAAATGTGCAATAGAAAATGCAGCTGAAGAGAGGAGTGAGAATATGCAAGAGAAACAACTCTGCAAACACCAAGATCAGTGAAGAAGGAGGGGTACTCCAGTCACCGGAGCAGAGACTCCTCTGCAGCCCGTGGTGCAGCCCATGGTGCAGCCCATGGTGAGGCAGGCTGTGCCCCTGCAGCCCAGGGAGGTTAACGGTGGAGCAGATCTCCACCTGCAGCCTGTGGAGGACCCCATGCCAGAGCAGGTGGATGCCTGAAGGAGGCTGTGTCCCCGTGGGAAGCCCATGCTGGAGCAGGTTCCTGGCAGGACTTGTGACCCCATCGGGGACCCACACTGGAGCAGTCTGTTCCTGAAGGACTGCGCCCTGTGGAAGGGAACCACACTGGAACAGTTTGTGAAGAACTGCAGCCTGTGGGAAGGACTCACTTTGGAGAAGTTTGTGGAGGACTGTCTCCCATGGGAGGGACTCCACACTGGAGCAGGGGAAGAGTGTGACAAGTCCTCCCCCTGAGGAGGAAGGAGCAGCAGGAACATGTGATGAACTGACCACAACCTCCATTCCCCATCCCCTGCACCACTCAGGAGGAGGAGGTAGAGAAAATTGGGAGTGAAGTTAAGTTCAGGAAGAAGGGAGGGGTGGGAGGAAAGTGTTTCAAGATTTAGTTTTTATTTTCTCATTATCCTACTCTAATTTTGATTGGTAATAAATTAAACTAATTTTCCCAAGTCAAGTCTGTTTTGCCCATGATGGTAATTGCTGAGTGATCTCTGTCCTTATCTTGACCCATGAGACTTTCATTATATTTTCTCTCCCCTGTTCAGCTGAGGAGGAGAGTGATAGAGCAGCTTTGGTGGGCACCTGGCATCCAGCCTGGGTCAACCCAACACACAGCCCTTTGTTCCAGTAACCATTGTGAGATGAGCAAAACTAAAAAGCTCCAGGTTCAGAAGTGGATTTTCTGTAAAGCTTCATGTCTGAGCTGAAATTTATTAACCTTGATAGAGTCCTGTTATTAACTTTTAATTTATATAGCGGCTGTTTTTTAAATAAATCACCTTTACTATGTTATGTACTTGGACCTGCACCACCTTTGAGATTTATTGTCAAAAGAATTGACATTTTAATTAATACAGTGCAGGTCATGTACATATATTGCTCATCACCCCTTAGAAGGGTCCTTTGGTTGAGCTGACAGCAAACTTTGTGTACTAACGATTTATTTACACACTCAGTTTTAGACCTCACAAAGCAGTGGATATGAAGAGCAGCAGGACAACATTATCAATATGCAGATGTGGCTTGAAGAGAGACATTTGTGATTCTTCGTTTAGCCCTAATAGGAAAATCAAGTCTAAACTGGGGCAGTCACAACCTGCTGGTAGAACAAGTGGTTCCCTTGAGCCAGAGCTAATAAGGCTTATTTTCTTCCAGATTTTGACTGACTTGGTGTCTTAGAAATATAATAGACATATTTATGAGATCTCTGTCATACTTGTATACTCCTGACTGATAAGCTATGCTGCAAACTGTCCCTCACTTGAGGCACTTACCAGGCCTTTCTCGTGCATATAATATTTGCAGGAACTTAATTATTGAAAGACTACTGTTCATTTGCCAGACTTGACTGAAATCAGGTAACAGGTGCAGAAGCTACTCTGCAAAGGAGAGGGAGACAGAAATACAGATCTAAACACACATTCACACAGAGACACAGTGATTGCACAAGACTGACTCCAAAGGGAAATCAGCCTAAAAGGACTGAGACTTTTCTTTTTCAACACTAAAAAACAAAACTGGAGAGAAAAGGATGAAACAAAACGAACAATAATTTGTCCTAGCTGCTGACATAGAAAGTCAGGAGCAAAAAGAAGAGACATACTCCTTTCTTTTGACTTTTGATATTCACTTTCTTATGAGAAGAGCACCAATGCCCATAATAGTTGGCACACGCTAGTAACTATCTCATTATGGGACAGTGTGCCCAACTCACCTTGAGAATTTAACCCCTCCTCCCAGTAATTCTGCTACTTTGTGTCTCAGCCACAAAGCAGTGAGAGAATTTCAGTATTACTTGGTCATACACGGATGGTGTGTTGCTGTTTGTGGTTCTTCTGCAAAGTTCATTAATCAGTTCAATTAATTGCCTCTCTGGAAATGGAACTGTAAGCAAGGTTTTCATAAAGTGGCACCTAGCAGGTAAAGCAAGAGTAAGTTCTCCAGCTGTCATCTGTAAGAGACAGGGCTTCTACTTCTCTGGCACACAAATAAATACGTGCAAGGCCACAAGTGTAAAAGTGTGTGGACAATAAGTTGTGAGATACTGATAATTCAGTAATGACACCAAGACAGCTGATTTTCTTCTCCCACCAGTAGGCAGAGGGAGACATAGGGTTTCTGTTTAATACTGTATAGCAGAATTCCCAGAGGAGATGACCTTCCCACATGAATTAAAGCTACTGGAAATAACTCACCTCAAACTACATGCAGCTGGTCCTGCATCACTTCACGCATTTGATATCGAACATACTAGATATAATTTTAGGTTTCAGGTTTGCACTTCTAGCATAGTCTATCAACCTCTTTTGTCTTTTTCTTTAGTCTTGGAATATTATTTTCATTTTTATTATTGAAATTTTTCCTTTCAGAAAGACAGAGAAAAATGTGAAGGGCTTTCAGATAGCATTTTGATTCCTCCTGTCTACTGTAACTCTCTTTCAGAATGACTGCAAACATCTAGTGTCAAAACATCTGGATTAACTGAATAAAAGGACAAAATAGGTTTAATCTATGTTGAATGAAAAGATGAATTTCCTGGCATGAAAAGATGCATTTCCTAGGCCATGAGAAAGTTAATTGCTAGTGTGTGAATGTTGGCCTTACTTCCTGAAGCTCTGTTGTCTTCAAAAATACCATCTGATGCTGAAAACTGCCTTTAAATGTCACTTTTCCTGCATGGAGAAGAAAGACTGTTTTTTCTTATCCTTTCCAGTTTTGTCCTTGTGGTTTCAGAAGCATGTATGTCTATTTTTCTTTCTGATTTTACTAAGCAACTTTTAAAAATAACATTCTAAAATAGGGAGTTGATTTTGCTATTTGCATGAATAGTATATTGAGCTCACTATTCTTTATCTGCTGCCCTTTAATTATTTTTCATTCTTTAAATTTTGGAAGGACTACATTGCTTTCTAGCTATTGTTATTTTTAATTCTGATGTCCTACTTCCTTTTACTTTCCAAACAAAATAGTCATATCATATTTAATCTTTCCTCATATTGAGGTCTCTCCAGTTCCCATGACTTTAATTATTTTTGTTATTTTTTCTTTGGATATAATCTGCATATTAGGCTTAAACTCTAGAAAATCAGTCATTGCCTCACTAACCTCTACTCAGTTTCCAGTTCCTCTGTAGATCTTTTCTCACACTTCATTAGCCCAAATCTGGATGCAAAAACTTCGGAGGAAGATTCTCCAAGCAGAGCTTCTCATTTTATCATATCAACCTTTTTTTACTGCAGCTGAGCAACATACTCCATCCTCATGTATCTACTCTTCCAACCCACTGTTCCCTTCTTTATCTCTGCATTCCACTCTTTACTCAGCAATGTACTGGCAGTGCTACTATTTTTAGCTCCTGAATACATCATTTAACATTTTCTCACACTGAAACTCATCAACTATTTCTTCAACCATTCCCTTAATGTGTTTAAATATCACAGAACAATCTATACCACTTAAAGTATTAACGTTACTTAAGATTTTGCTTTCGTCAGCAAAGTTTGTCAGCATATAGAAAGACCATTAGGATCAGCTGCTGACACCTCTTCCCTGACAGTACAGAAGTGATGGGCTCAGAAATGTATTGACTAATAGTTAACAAGAGGTATCTGTGTGATGCAAATTAAAGAAAGAACAATTAGCTCTATCATGAAAAACAAACACATGTGGAATTTATTATAACCACAGAAGCAAGCTGGAGATACTTCCAGTTCTATCTAGCTTTATAATTACATCCAAAAAGTTTCCCAGCAGATTACTGAGACACAAGCAAAAGTAACTCTGGTTTGTTGGTTTGCCAAGAGGTTTAAAGCTGTATCCAGCTGTATGTAAAGCAGGGACATAAGAAGTAAATGTTCTGTAGGGGAGATTTTAAGTAAAGGATGGTGTCTGTGTGTACACAAATATCTGTATGCACACAAAGTAACTTTTTTTTCTATCCTAGAACTCTATCTTTACACATACATTGCTGACTGAGGACACTCTTTCATTTGTTTTGTGTAAAGCAGTTTCTTGCAGAGAGTACACACAAACACAGCTCTCTCCTGTCAGCATTACACATGTGCATCTTTCTTTCAGTCCCTTCAAAGCAGATGCAGAATGTCACATAGGTGATGCTATGCTGAATGTATTGTGCTTGCTCCAAGGCACCTGCTCCCAGATGTGTTTCAGCTCTCTCTGCTAGATGCGTGATTTTCAGAGGAGATACAGACACCTCAGAACAAGAATGAAGATTATCATCCTTCTGAGCAGGCACTAAATTAGAGAAAGCATTGAGGAACATTTTAAATCTCACTCTCTTCCAACATAATTTGTCCTCTACTTGGGAGCCTGGTACAAAATCTTTTTTCCAAAGGTGACACCTCACTTATTTTTAAAGTCAAACGGAATGATATAATAGTTCTTCTGAAAAATGAGCAGATGGAAGAAGAGAGATGGACACAGCCCACAATTAATATCCTAGCTACTGAAGCCATCATACATGGTGTGAGCCGTCCAGATGACCAGATTCACCCTCTTCAGTGCTCGTGCTCTCGCTCTCTCTCTCTCTCTCTCTCACTTCCCTGAAGAGTTCCCTGGGCCCAGGGGCTATCTGGAGCTCACCTCTCCTGTTTCCTCTGTCCACTGCATAGGAAATACTTTTCTGATGGGGCTGGGACAAACTTGTAAGAGAAAGAGTGTGTAATCACCTAGGAGGAGTGGGAATCATCTGAATGCCAGACCTTTCATAAGGTCTATTTCTTTCCAGTGGAGGTTTAACATAAAATGCAGAAATAATCCCCAAATAGTTGTAGGAGAAGATGGACCCAGAACGAAGGCTTCTCTACTATGCACATTCTGAGTGACTTAACCACCAAGTTGTGAGGTCATAGAGATCTCTTTGCCTCTAAGAAGGCAGATCTCTTTGCCTCTAGACAGTTTTAATGGAAGAGGAACAGTATTTATGCCAAGTTTCCTACAATACATGCAGTGACCTCATGTCTAGGGTTTCTTCTGTGGAAGATTGGGTTCTCATATCATTGAAGATAACAGAATTTGTGTAACTGCTGTGGCCTTTAAATATTTAAGAAATAAAAAAGGCAATTGCTTCCTTCTCAGATAAACTCCAATTTAAAAAAAAAAAAAAAAAAGAAACAGAAACTGTTAACAGTACTTCATACAGAATTTTCATTCATTAAATATGCTTAGAAAACCCTTGCTGGCTTGACTTCTTGAAGGGAGTTAAGCAGATGAGTTTCTTGTTTATAAATATCTGTTAAGTGTCAGTAAGTAACTAGAGTCGTGATAACTGAGGAGGTTTTGAGCATCAGAGTGAGAAGATTGAGAACTTGAGGTGCCTGCAGAGCTGTAGGGTCAATAGTGAGGTATGTTTATGGTAGAGCCATTTTCAAGACTAGAGTTTTGATCTCATGTGACTACATGTTGCTCAAATCCTTCTTTGGATACCTACATGCTTTTCTGAATCAGTCTTTATTAAAAACAAAAGTGGTTGTGACTGAAACATGTCTGACTTTTGCACGTAAAATATTTTTTTTCCCTTTGGCAAATGCTATTAAATCATTTGCCACATAATCGTTCACCTGTAGTTCAAGATAGGGTGGAACAGTCTTTTATTCTCTAAGACCCCTGTGATTTCTAATAGAGTCAGTTTTTTCTTTCACTCACTCATCCAGATTTATCTTCATCACATCATCACAGATCAGCCAATGTACTTTCTCTGCATTAACAACTTTACATTAATAAATATAAACTTATGTACCAAAACCCAAGTAAAATTACCAAACTTTCCCATGCAATTTCACACAGAGCTGGACTCAGTGCTGACTATTGCAAATTGATTAGTAGACTCTTAATGGCTATTTAGTTATGAACAAAGCACATACTGATTTAAATAGCTGCTTGAATTTTGAAGGCTGGATGCATGAAAACAAATACAGTATGCCATGATGCAGAAATGCAGGGCAATTAATAAAGTGACCTAAGAGAGTAAAGTCTACCTTGAAATAGCCCAACCCATAAGGACTACTAAATCAATGCCTTTATTTTCCTGCCTTTGTCTTTCCAATGTTTAGTTTCACAGTAAATGAAAGGGGCTATTTGAAGTGAGGGAGAGGAGAAGACAGGTCTGTGACCTCTAGATAGACCGTGGAGATCAAAGGCAGTCTCCATATGTGTTAGATATTATCTTTTTGAGGCAAGTGGGCATGATGTTTTGTGATGCAGCAGTGTGGAAACACACAAATAACCTGGTTAGTGACCGCTGAGAGAAGAATGATTGACATTGTGCTGGAGAAGCAGTAGTAAAACCATGAAAGAGAGATTTAGTTTTAGTTTAAAGAAGAGTCCTTCAAAGCTCTGTAGTGCTCAAATACCGGTTTAATAGAAAATTTCTGAGCTTACATAAATACTGTAACTTGCATGTAAAAAAGAACAGGTTGCTACAGTTGACAACATTTGAAAGTCAATGACCTCTGTAAATCTGTTAGTTTAAGGTATGTATGAAACTACTGTTGCAACACATATATCTTTTTGTCAGTTCATTTTTTTCTTTTAAATACATGCATGATTTAAACTGTCTTGATTCCTTGAGTGCAGTTTACTCACTACGTTACCAAAGGAACACTTTTAGTAGAAAATTATAGAACTGGGGAAAAAGTGTGATTTCATGGTCAGAACAGTGGATCAACACAGCAAAACCCCTGCTCCATTGCTGTCAACAGAGCAAAGCATTTTAGCAGGGGCATCATGTTAGGCACATGTGTCCCACTGTATAGAGAGGTGAGCATAGTAAGGGCTTTACCTGGAGGAGGCTCTAGCTCAAACAAATGACCAACACATTTAACCTGTCTCTATTGAATTTTCCTCTCTGTATAGGGATGTGTAGTAGTAGTATTCCCTCAGAAAGACCATGAAAATTTCTTTATGTAAACTTCCAAGTCTGGATTGAAACGAGTGAAGTGAAAGTGAAAAGGATTACTGCTGAGGATCTTCTATTAGACTAAAAACATAAACAGTTACCCAGGAAGCCATGCTGCAAAAAAACCCTGTCTTTGTTTTTGTTCTGATTGCAAAGTATGTTGATAGAAGAATGTTGTCAAATAGCTGAATATCATCAAAATCAGCTTAAGAAGCCTTAATGCCTCTGTCTGCATAATGTCAATCACCAGCCTTCTCTTTTGAAGTTCTCAGTTCAAGAGCAAACATAACCAAAGGTGAATATGGTTACATCCCCAAAGCTGAACTTGACCTTTAAGTAACTCTTTCGCTTTCCACTCTTTCCTTTCCAATTTATCATTCACTTGGCAAAACTGGAAAATATATTTATTCCTTTTATTGCTGCACCTTTTTTTCTTTTAATATGCTTTTTGCTGGTGCTGTTCTTAATTTGAGTTTTTATCTTCATATTATTTTTCTTAAAGATATATATATTTTTAACCCAGAACAGCAGACATATTTAGTTGATTATCTAGCTTATTAGATTCTTGGGTATACTTAGGCTGCCCAAGCACCTGCAAATTCCTTTGTCGTAATCACAGAGAATTCTGAGGCCTTTGTTACAATGTATTACAAATAGCTAGAAAGTACATTTCTTTTCAGTATTTCTGAAAATGAACATCGAGGTCCTCTTAATAACTTACAGTGAGATGGAAAATACAGAACACTGAAACCATGACTTATGTGGAATGCAACACACATTCTTTAGTAAACCCAAATATAACTGAGAACAGTCAATAATCTTTTTATACTGAGTCAGGTCCAGTGCTTTGTTGCTTTTGTTGACCTGAGCTTTAAAAAACTGCTGCATCTTTATTTTGTAGTGTTCAGTCAAAATTTATATGTAGGACATGACTACAGAATCTGCTTGGCTATACATCAACTCTGTACCTCTTGTACACTTTGGACGAGGTCAGGACCATCTGTAAGCAAAAATCACATGCCTGTACCCACAGAGAGGATGTGTGTTCCCTCCTTAAAGGCTGCGTGGATAGAAAATACAGTGAGCCATGTGCAAACTCAGCCTGTAGTCAGATGCAAAAGAACAGTAGCATTTTAAGAGGTTACTGCCTCTCATCAGTTCATTATAATCCTTCACCTGAGATTAATTACATGTCCCTGTGACAGCTGTTCATCTATGTCAGCACACAGTAGAAAAGATTAGATTAATTCATTGCTGAAAGAATTTGAGTTGTCTGATGTTATTTGCACCGAAACAAAGCCAGACTGTACTTTGTCTTTGCTGGAAAGTGTTAATTAACAAATAAAGGATGCAGAAGTCTTGATCTGATGCACCTTTAGTACTGAAATCTTGACTCCTCAAATCCTGGTTCCATGTGATGTGATGGTAGCTATTGTGAGAAATGACAGGGCTCAAATTATTCCTTGAGGGATCAGGGGTGTCCCCAGAGAGAGTTTCAAATACAAATACAAATGAACACAGGCAAGTCAGGTACCAGTCCAAAGTTTAAATAGCAGTGAAGATATGACCACAGTTGCATCTTCTGTCTTGAAAATACTGGACAAAAAGATTGAGAGGGAGAATGGCCATGTACTCCAGCACCCAGCATTGTAATTAATGCATGGGAAACCATCATTCTGCCAGATGTTCGCTAGAGGTACAGATATTTCTTGCTTTCATTGTTCAACAGCATTGTCACCAGTTGCTTAATGAGATGCATCAATGAATTCCCAAGGGAGTTCAACCAGCTCTTAGCAACCACAAGGATAATTATCACAATATAGAGATGTTAAAACAACTGAAAAACTGGAGTAAACTATGTTCATCTCAGTGAGAAAATAACTTTTTATATATATATAATATACCAACTTCAGTATTGAGGTTCATTCTGTGTAATATCTCTCTAAAGTCTGGGTGGAACGTGGAATTGTTTTAATTGGATGCCACAAAAGGACTATTTTACCTTCTGTGAAAATATTTACAGTATATCCATTCAAACATTTCACAAGCAGCAATAAATAGCTCACAGAACAGCAACAAGTGAACAAACACATCAGCTGGTCTTTAGACTCATAAAGAAATAGACTCCTCGGAGTTAGTTATACAGGAAAGACTACAATAAATTAAAAACAGTGCCTAGGTACCGCAAAGATTCTTTTTTCAGCAGAAGCAACTACTGATTTTCTAAGCAGGAGAATGATGCTTCAAATTCATTACTAGAGTCAGTCTTGCACTTAATAAAATTGATATACAGCCTACTAGCAATGCAGTCAATAACCAATTTGCAGAGAACATTCTCTTGGCATATACAGAAATAATCCATCTTTTTTCCATCATGTTACAATCTTACAGAATGACAGCCATGCTCCAAACCTTCATTAAAACACCTTCATTTAAAAACCTTCAGGTATCCTGTTTGTTGCTGTATACTCAGCATACTCAGGACAAACTCTGTTCTGAACTGAACTAAAATGTGTTGATTTAATGATGATTTATGATTACATAAATGTGAATAACTTTAATATAAAGTCTCTAATAACTCTAGGTAAAATGTCTTTGGCAGTTGGCCTTATTATCAAAAGATGTTTGGATTGAGGCAAATAGATGAATAACTACTGAAATTCCCACCTTAATAAAACACCCAGCTAAACGTTATCAAAGACTTTGGCAGAAATGGGAAATAGGGAAAATCCTGAGGAGTGCAAGTAAGCAGTTTAAGAACAAGATAGAGGTTTGCAGAGAGGAGGTTTTATGTTCTACAATTTGACATAAATCTTTAATTAAAATGTGAAGGAAAATATTTGGGCAGAGAAATGAAAGAAATAGTGAGTATGTGTCTCAAAGTTCCACATTGCCACTTGAAAGACTGCTTAATAGTTCGGTATGATCATCCCTCTGATGACATTGTTCACATTTTGGTCTTTCCTTCAGCACTTTTGTACTTGTAGGTATTTTAGGGAGTTCATGCAGGACAATTCTGACAGAGGACATGTCACAACCCATCTCTAAGCAGAGTTACTATGTGGAGTTGTGGCCTTAGCCCTCTACTGCCACAGGGAAAATCTTCTGACACAAGTCTGGTGGCCCTCTAACCTCTGTGGAGAGGAGGGAGTGTGGAACTGGTCGCACTCAGCACAGGTGATAGCCAGGACGTTTGCATGAGTATGCAAGCTAAGGCACTCAGCACTGACGTTCCAGCTAGTCCCATCCTACAGTTCATAGCACCACTAGTAAGGGTGTTTCACCCTTGTTCTGTAGCCCACTAGAAATTAAAATAGTCAAATAATTATAATTTCTGTTATATAAACAAATCAATGTAAACAAAGTCCTTAAAAGACGACAACTGCAAATAATCCTTATGGGTGTAATACACTACCCCTCATCCACCCCACTTATCTTCCCTCATATCTGTATTTTTTAATCCTCTGGTTACCCTGGAAAACCTGTCTTCTTCCCTGTGTTGGTGGGGTGCATTAATGTTTGGGGTTTTGTTTTGGGGTTGGGGGGAGGGGTTAATAAATGTGTCTGCTCTGAGAAGAATTTAATCTCTCCAGAGAAATGGTTATTTTGTCACAGCAGGTTTGATAGTCCTCTCGCTGCATCTAAGGTATCCCAGTAGTTTATAAACAAGGTAAACGTGCCCAGTGCATCAGTATATGAAGAGTTAGAAATCTGCTCTAGCTACAATAAACTCTTACTTGTAAATAGCTTCTCCGAGTCTTCTTTCACAGATGCTCTCCTATGAAAACACTGCAGTTTGGCAAATCTGCATTCTTCGACAAGCCCTTAATTAACAGAGAGTTAGGCATGTCCTTTCCCAAAGCCTGGAATGCAGTATTATTGGCCTGCCACACAAAATCGCCACATAACTTAATGAGCCATTGGCACTTTAATTTTATAACACACTTCCCCAATTAAGCTCTCTAGACCCCAGACTTAAACAGCTGTCCACAGCTGTTGGAAAGTGATTTATCACTGTCAGCCTTCACAGCCAAAACATTCAAAGGTGCAAGTTTTCAATATCACTCAGCAGATAAACATTTGTCTGTTTTCATCTGGTTTAATGCTGTTTCAATAAACCTAAAAGTTATGTAAATTGATTTATATAGCTTTTCATATCTATTCTACAATATGCAGATTCATGTTAATTCTGCATTCTCTTCAAGTGAGCACAATGGACAGGTCTGGATATATAGAAAGATACATACCTTATAGTAGTATTTTGTTCCTCTGTAAAACATAAATGTGAACTCTGAAAACCTCCAAACTTTCTGTGTGTTGTTTATACTAAAGAATGCACTCTTAAACGTGTGTTAACAGCAAATATTTAGACTTGAAGCATAAGCAAATGAAATTATGTTTTATACCATATTTGTCTGATCTTTCATTTTTAAGGGAATCTTCCAGCTGTGTGGCACTGTCTTATAAAACAGGCTGTAGAGCCTGGTGATGAACAAACCTAATAAGTGGACCTAACAATCACAACAGGCAGTATTCACAGACAAAACATTCAAAGGGCAGGTTTTCTGGATAATTTATTAGACAAACATGCAACTCTTCTCATCCATTTCAATGGTCTTTCAATGAACAGAAACATTATGAGCATTAGCCTCACATTTTTTCATACCTATCTTACCTTCTCAACTTTAAACATAGTATATTTTATTTTATATTCTTGCATATTATACTTTGGTATAATTGATGATATTGATTTGGTATGCTACACTCTACTTCAGGGTGAAGTAGGAGTGACTTTGGTTGGAGTAGGAGATAAGAAAAAGAGGCCGTTTCACTGGCTGCTGGAGATTAACACAAACAAAAATGTCTGGTGTTGATTTTAGCAGGAAACTTTATTGGAGACAGTATTGATTTTTCCTTGACTTACTTCTTCTGATACAGTTATCAATACACTGATACTATGTTGAGGAGTCATGCTATCTTACTGTATTCTACTTATGTGAATTTTCTTAATTCTTCATGCCTTCAAATTCAGAAACAACAAAGCATATATACCTGTAGAAGCAGGCAATCCTCTCATTCAGCACCACCAGTACATTTAAAAGCATTAGTCAAAAATGCTTGAGCAATGCATGGGATTGGAAGTAATGGCAGACTTTTTCCAGTTTTGAAAGTTTCATGGAAATAAAAAGCATAGAGTACAGACAGCTGGAAGGATTTGAAGATACGCAAAGAGAAATGAGGCTTCTTACTTGCTTGTCTCTGTCATCTGTCAGTCATTCAGTGGCCTGTGTGGAATTAGTGTATGGTTTTGCCTCAGTTACTAGCTAATCATTTACCAATGCCATATACAGAGGATACTCATAAATGAAAGGTTTTATTCCAACTCATTTACAGTAGAATTTCTAGAATAGTAACTGGGGAGATTACTTATACACTTATAGTACTTATTGTAAGGAACGCAGTCAACAAATCAGTTATTAAAGTATAGGACAAGAAGCAGTAGTGTTTTTCCAAAGGAAAGACACATTCAATTCAGTCAGAGTTGATGAGGTCAAAAAGAGAGCCTTGACACAGTGATGCCCACTAGAAAAATAGCACAAACAAAGAAAAATCTAGTTCAACAACAACAATTTCTTTATGAAAAAAATCACACAGAACAACACAAGCAGAACCAAAACCTTCAGGTCCCATAAGCCTGAATTGTCACAAAGGCGTTGCTTGCCTTTGGGGGTGAGACAGCCTTGGAAGGTGGAAAGCAATTGTCTTATTCCCCATCCACTTTTCAACAGAGAAATCTGGAGAGAGGTCTTCATGTCTTTCTCTCTGATATGCCTTTGTCATTAGGAGGATGCTCTTCATTCCAGATGATCCTGAATAAATTCATTGCCACAAGAGGTTTCAATCATGGATTGTGATCTTGTGAGTTCAAGGATGTATCATTTAATCCATCTACGATCACAAAGGATTAGAGAGTTTATTTAAAGCAGCTCTCAGTGTTACTCTTTAAATTGAGGGCTGAGCAGCGTGAACTTCCTTCATTTGCATTTACTTATAGCCCCTTCTCTGCTAATTTATAGGTGCATGACAGGGCTATGGGAATAATGCACTAATTAGAAACAAATGCAGAACTTTAGAGTGTCACTTTCAACCAACACTGGCTGCTAGAAGCACATCAGGCTTGTTTTATACTCTCCAGAGTGCCTTCCTGATGCAGAAACTAGGGCATATCAAGAAAAATGACCAGTCATGAGTCTTAAAAGGAGTAATCTCAAAGGTAAGTTTTTGTATTCAGTTACCTTAGGACATAGTAAGTATCAAAAATTGCATTGTTTAATAAGTAGATGTAACAAATGTACATAACAGAAGTCTGCCAACTGTTACTAAGCACAATGACGCATATTCAAGTTTCATCTCAGGAAGTCCCCACACAGTAAATTGCCAGAAGCCATAGGAGAGGGAGCAATATCATGTGATGTAACACTCTATACCTGTGCCATTCTTAAGCATTCACCTCTGGATGTTTTCCAGAAAGCTAAAGGACCCAGTAACCACAGCCACTAGCAAATTTAGCATATCTTTGGTGTGACCCAATACAGACATTAAGTTCCTACAGACTATCTAGGAAAACACAGATATTTATTACTTCAAATGCTCAGCACGTATCTTTAGGGTTTTGAGTGGGCTTGTTTCTGCATATCTCAAGGACTGCTTTACACAAGATAATTGCCAGTGCAGCTATAACTCAGAACTATATGACTTCCTACATAGGTGTGAAACTCATCTGCGGGGAGAGAAAAATTCCTTCCAAGACTACAAAATAAGGTCCTGTATTCATCTCCTTACCTGTAATGTAAGTTCCTTCAACCTTGCCACCATTAACATCAGATGGACACAGTCTTGTTCATATTAAAATACATAAAACCATACCAAAATAACCCCAACACTGTGCCTACAATTCTCTTCCTGGGAGAGAGCTGAAAAAACAAAGCAAACGTAATAAAAGTCAGTCAGGGCACACAGCACACTGCTGGGAACCATTTTACTTACTACTGGAATGACCTAAACAGAGTGAACTTTGTTACGATCATGGTTGTGTTCCAAGTAGAGAAAAAGCCCTGGTTCATGCAAGGTTTGTTGTCCTGCCCCAAAGAAAGGTACTAACCAAGGCAGGTCAGGGTACAGTAATTGGAGTGAGGAAGCTTTATTCCTACAGGGAAGGAGATTTGTTCTGGAAGAAGGTCTCAATAGACAACACAGACAACAATTAATGGCATAAGGATCGTGATTTTGTGTGGTTGTGAATATCTTAGCGGTAGGAGAGGATGCAGTGCAGTGTTCTACTAAAATGAGTATTGCTTTAAATATACATCAGGCTAGCACAGAAACTGTCAGAGTGAGGGTCAGTGTCTATTGAATTTGGTGCCTTTTCAGTATGCCTCACTGCAAAGTTACCATGAAAAGTATGGATCTTGGTAGACAAAACTAAAATAAATCTGCTGGTTTTTCAGTTTTAGAAACAGAATTTTGCTCTGCTGTTAGAATTAAGGGGCATCATAGCAACATTTTATCGTACGTATTTCCTTGCATGTAAAATTTAACTCAATCCACAGAGAGTAGCAGAATAATATCAAAATTTAATTTTCAGTTCTACTCTGTGTTTTATGAGATGTTATCCTTTTTCTTCTTTAGTCAGCTGGCACCTCTAAATGACATTTTCCCACTGAACTATTTTTAGCTGAAGCAAAATCAATATTAGTTTGAGAGACTGGGAAAGGAAAAAAAGAATTCAGCATTTTTAGTTAACAGATGTTGGAGAGATAGGGGGAAAGTTTCTAGCTAACAAAGTGTTTCTCAAGGATAAACTATAATTTAATAACAATTTGATCTAAAGCATATTCTGCTGAGGAATTTACAGTATCTTTACCACACCTATTTAGGTTACATGAGGCTGAGGTGAGACATTGCAGCCTAGAAATATTTGTGACTACCCTGAACAGGAGGAAGCTCACTGTAGTCCTGCATTCAGTTTTCTACAGCTTTAGCCTGGTTCTGCATGGAGAGAAAGACTCAAAGCTCTCAAAGGTGACTGAGTGGATGAATGAGTAACATAGGATCATAGCTGCTAACCTTCTCTTGAGGTGGAGGTGATCACACCGGTAGATACTATCGGAATACAGCCCGTAGTATATGAGCTCTTACATCCCCTTAAATCTGACACATCTTCATTTTGTGTGGCTACCACAGATTTAATTTCTTGCAAATATTTTTCATTTGGGAAGAAGGATTTGGTAACAGAATCCAATGATTTCTGTTCACTTCCAAAGAGCATACAAAATCCTTTATTCTTGCGGGCAAGAGTCAAAGAGCAAAGCAAAGTTTTTTGCAGAAAACTGTGTACCTCTTTGAGCCAGCACCTAACTGGAAAACTCCCTTTTCAAACTTTTCCTCAGTCAGTCACTTACAGGGCTTGTTCCAGTTCTCACTCACAGCCTTATAAGTTTCTCTTCTCTTTGTCACACACAAAATGCCACCAATCTATTATACAGTCATGCTTCCTATATCCTCGTTTTTTTAACTCAGAATTCAGTGAAACATTGTTGGTTTGGACCCCTGGCTGGACTTTCACGTGGCCTGTGCCTTTAGTTTTTGGTTTCCAATTCAGCTCCCTCATCAATTAAGGGATATTGACTGTTTCTTGAATGACAGGTGTACTGTTCACCTCCTTGAAGAGAAAGAACTTCCTTCAGCCTGTGCTCTTTACCCTCACATGATAGAAAAGCACCGTTATGCCTACCTTTCTGACAGGAAGCAGGAAAGAGGCAACAGAGGATGTTATTTTCCACACATCCCTCTGGAAGTTCATTTTGCACCTGTAACCAGGTCTTCTGGGCTGGTGCCCCAACCGTTGCACAGCCCACCTCACACCATACCGCCTCTGTGGATGCTTTTTCATATAAGACCTGTGTCCTTCCCAGCCCCAAGAACAAGTCAAGCCTCATGGCAAGCCACAGGGCAATGCGGGGGCTGACCCAGTCGTCCTGACACCTCTCATCATCCTGACACTTTGGTGCAGTGTTGCACAGCTACACTGTACCATTTAACCCTGCCTGCCTGCAAGCTATTTTAAACCTATGGGTTATGAAACCTTAAATGAACAGGTACCTTAATGAGTTACTTTTGTATGATTAATTCATCAATATAAAAACATGTTTTAATCATGATATTGCAATTGTTTGCACATTTGTAAAGTATGAAAAGGGGTGCTGCAGTAGTCAGTCACTGCTAGGTAACATTGTATTAATCTAAATTAAAAATTCTTTAACCAGCATTTCTGTGTATTGAATCTACACTGGAACAGCTCAAAAATTCTTACAGTCTGATGCAAAGGGAAAAAATTAAAAAGACATTTTGAATTCATATGAATTGTCCAAAACTTAGGAATGGTATATCAAATCCATTACAGATTTAATAAAAGGCTCCTACGCTGGCCACCAAATTAATTAATATTTAGCTATGCTCAATCAAATGAAACATTTTAAACATGTAAAATACTGCAACATGTGAGAATTATCCTTTCTTGATTTGCAGAGTGATGTGTGGAAACATGTAAGAAACTTCATGCATGTGAGTACAACAGGGTTGTATTCCTCTGTGTAAATACACACTTGTGTGAAAGTTTGTGGTATATGAGCTTTTCCTTGTAGATTTTGGCTCTTCATGAAAATCCATAAACTGGGATTCCAATAATGCAAACACTTGCATATCTGAGTTAACACTGTGCATATGGATAATCTAATTGAACTCACATGCACAAAATTATTCACATATGTTTGTAGGATCATGGCCAAAAGAATATTGATTACTATGACATATATTTACTCATTTCATTTCATTTAAGATGAGCCTGAGCCACAAAGTGCTGGCCTAATGCTGCATCTTCTTGAAATGTGGGTGTGTTCTGAATAAGAACTTGGTCTCAGTCCATTTCTCACACAATTAACATTTTATATATTTCATTTGATTGTCTATTCTTATTTCATTCATCAGAACAAAACGTATGACTCCAATCACTAAACAATACCTGGATTATTCATCTCATCTCCCTATGGTTAAAGAAAACATGAATGTACATACCCCAGTATAATAGGAAGCTCAATTTAGAAACTTACTACCTTAATGTAATGACCGTTTTCCTCTGAGAACTGGCTTTGACTCCAACCCAAACTAAGGCAGAGGAAACTCATTTTGACTGTAATGGCTACAAGTATAATGAGATTAGGCTGACAGAATCCTGTTCTCTCTTTGCAACCCAAAGGTATTCAATTCAAAACCTCCTTCTTGGCTTGGAGGGGGAAGGTGTTAACATTGGACCCACTGATCACTTACCAGCCTACCCAAAGCACACTTTTATTTTATTCCATCAAACTGACTTCTGTAATGAAAAATACTGTACAAAACATGGTATCTAATGCTAAATCTCTAGATAAAGTTGTCTCCTTACCCAATAAACTCTGCTAAGTCCTCTAAGAAACCACAAAGATCATGCTGTTGTATGGTATATGAAATTAGGGCCATAATCTTTCACTTCCTGGCATTCATGTATGCTTAATTAACTTATTAATTTGGTAACTGCTACCTACCCCGACTAATGTGAACATAAGAGCAAGAGGAAGAGATTTTCACTTTAAGGTTAGAGAGGATACCTACCTTTCCAAGGAACCACCAGAAGCAGCATGTAAAATTTTAAGCTTCTGCATATTATTCTAGGGAACAGAGTTGCAGAGATGCTGCTATGTAGCACAGCAGCCAGGCGTGCTGACACACAGAGTAAAACTCTTTTGCACTGCCTCTGCATAATCTTTTTTCCCACTCTAAAGCACAATACATTTTGAGACAAGAAGGGCCCATTTTGGTAATTCAATTCTACTTCTTTCACCTAATTATTTCTACACCAAAATCATCCTTCTAGTTTCAGTTGCAGCCTTGCTTTGTGAAAGACATCTTGTCCCTCAATTAAAACTCCAGTATTGATGATCAGCCATGCTTTGAGAGAGGTTGTTTCAATTCCTCCCCTTTGTAAAATATGCTCTATCTTTCTGACTCAACTATTAGAAATCATTGTGCCTCTTCTGTGAGATTAAATAGCTATCTGTAGCAGAAACCCTTTTCACATCAATATTTGTAAATTGTTGTCAAGTACTGTCTGTGAAGACCTGTGGACCAGCATAGCGGTCAGTGCACCATCACTTTTTCTTGGGACAAAGGCAGACTGTCATGTGGTATCACTGGAAAGGATTTTTCAACTTCAGGACCAGCTATTTTACCAGATTGCCATCACACCACTTTTAGTATTTAACTAGCACTTTTTTCAGTGGTTTTACCTTATTTAAAGACTGCTTCAGAATTCATCAGAAAAGAATTAATCAGAAAAGCATGTACTCTTTCTGCATGAAAACAGTTTTGATATTTTGGTGGAAAACAAAGCACCGCTATGATCTTAAAACAATAACTACATATTTTCAGAAGGAAAAAAAATACAACAAATCAAAGGACTACAAGCCTCCATATTTTCTTTCAGGAAGAAACATGCACAACATTTGCCTAATCAGTCAGTCCCTGTGTGAAACAAATAGGAGTATTGTTCCACAATAGAAATTCTCGAAGCACTGAATCCATCAGACTTAGAGCTTATTATTCACAGGTTCAGATTTAACATGTCATGAATCTCCTTATACTTCCTAACATTCTTGTTCCTGACCTCCTGTGATCAGTGCTGCTTATTAACATGGCCTGTGGTGCACCACAGACACCATTTCAAACCTGCTGTTAAATCAATCACTGGGTGGCACCCAAGAGCCAGCTAAGAGATGTATAGAATTGCAGACACTCTCTAATACACATATTTTAACAATTTCCTCCGTCTTCAGTGAAATTATGCTAATATTTTAGTTGAGTTTCCTTAAGTCTGGAACTCAAATTAAGTCTGTCTGTTTCGTTTTTATGATAGTGCTTGAAATCACTTGCAGACAAGGGGTTGTTGGACCATGAGATTTATAGTGGCAATGCCACAAAGGTGAAACACATCCTGAGGAAGAGGAAAGCAATCTGTATAGCCAGTGTTTTCACTGCAGTAAAGTTTATAGCAGTATTAAGGGAATAGTTACAAATCAGTTTGATGGTGTTGATTTCATTGAGAATAAGTATATTTACACTTGCAAGCTTTCTCTTAATAATTTTCAGTATGTTTTACACAATGGGGTTAGTGAAGGTTGAATCGGAGCATATTTCGAGAGTGACAAAATCTGTTTTTCTTTTTCCCACCCATCCTTCTACTTTATTTCACAAAAATGGTTTTATAACAGCTCCTAAGGGGCTGAGTCAAGGTTCAGTTATTTTACTGAGACTCGCTGGTGTTTCTGAAGATGCTGCAGAATCTTTTATGTTCAGATGATTTTAGTTATGATGTAGACATGTGTGGGAAGTGAGATACTCATAGTGTATGAGTACCAAAAGCCATCCACTTCCTCCACTGGCTCCATATCACCAATTAATTACCTGGAAGGGTGGAGTTAGAGTATATGATTTCCAAATATAAAGCTTTATACACCATGCAGGTTATAATATTTTTCTTCCCTGCTGACAACCGAACTCTTCACACCTCATTGTTCTTCTGTAGTATGTGAACTTGTCACCTGCAGAATATCTAAAAACTCAGCCACTTTGGGGTGCAAAGGGAACCCTTAAAATGTACATATGTAACAGATACACAAGTGTACTGGGGGACAATTATATTAGGTAAGGACAATAAGCCATCTATCTTCTTCAGATAATATTCCAGTTGAGAGAATATATTTCTTGAAGGACACTGGGTCTGAAAACCCTTTCCAGAGTGAATGGACAGCTAGCAGCAGCAAAAGCAAAACCAGAGAAAAAGAAGAAAATATAGACTCTTGGAGGGTTTTTAAGGACTGTTTCCAGCAACAGAAAGAGAAGGGTACATAATGGTGAACTATGAAACAGCAGCTGCATAGCATGAAGAGGCAGCTGGAGAGCACCCATTACAGGGGCCAGGATACCGGTCAGCAGGCAGAGAAAAGGCAGCAGGAAAGGCCTATCAGATACCTGTTTCAAAAGTATATTATCTAAAAATGCAACAGAGGGTAGGAGCTTGTGTGCCCTGAACAATGAACAAAATGAACAAATAAGCCTATTCTCTCTCTCCTTCTTCTCTCTTCAAATCTATCCAGAACTGTCCTGCAGACAAATATTTTACACTGTCAGCCTTCAAAAAGTTGGCTAAGTGTTGTTGCTGTGATGCTGTCCTACACATCATGTTCAAAGTCTGCCCTCAATCACAGTCCTGAACAGCATAGACATTACACTCAGTGCTTCCCACTAACCTGCCTACCCCCACTGACTTCCCCTGTCTTCTGCTTCCTTCACATACACCCAATTTTTGTGTCTTTCCTTTTCTAACTAAAACAGGCTTCCAATTAATGTTTGCCTTTGGGATGGTGTACCCTCCACAGTGTGGAGCAAGGCAGGGTCACGGACCTCACTTCCTTCCTTAAACTAAGTAAGTGCAATTGTACAGGCCACACAAAGAGGACTGTCCTTGTTCCTCCTCGCCTTTATTCATCCATGCAAAAGACTCCTACAATCCAGCCCTAAAGTACTGAGCTGAACCGTAGTTATACATCTGAAATTATGACAAACTGATCTTTAGCACTAATGAGATCTCTGCTTTAAGATGTAGCCATCACATGCCTAACTTCTGTCCCCAAATAATGTATAATAAAAAGTTAACATGCCTGCTTGCACATGCCCACTCTTTGGAGCATATGAAATAGAGCATCTATAGCTTGAGAAATGAGAATTCTCTAGAGATAAAAAGGTTAAGTCTTTTCATATAACAAATTAAGCTCCTATATAATTCTTAAGCTTTTTTATTTCAAGGGGTAGGAAAATGGTCTAGTTTTGTCAATTAAAATACTTTAAGGTAAATCCTTGCAGTGATTTTCTTTATAATGAAAAAAATATTTTACTTTTATAGAGAGCAATGAATAGCTATGATAGTTACTTTTTTCTCTCATTCTAAAAAGAACAATAGGTCTATTCAAGAAATGTGGTTTTGTTCTTTTTATTAAGTACTTTAAATTTTCTAGTTTCCAGTTTCCTTAGTATGTTTGCTCATTCCTTGGAGTAGGAAATTAATATAAATCACTTATTCCAATGCCACAATTTGGGGTATTTTTTTCCTCAGATAATCTTTTAAGAGCAGAGCAATCATAATATAATATCTTTATATTGAAGAGATTTCTTCCTGTCCCAGTTCTTACAAAAATATAATTCATAATAGCATGAAATATAATGTCAGCCTCTACAATTTCCATGCCTCTGTGCAATGCACAACCTATTGGCAAAACTGGACTGAGACAAGAAAAAATCCATGATAGTTTATTTCTAGAAAACATGTTTAAACTGCAGGGACGTGAATGTCAAGGTGCATGCCTGTCTGAGGAAAAGTAACCTTGCTCTTATTCCTGTGGAACTGTGTATCACTGTGTTAGGGTTTATTTCTGATTTATACCCTTGTAAGTGAGACCAGAGTTGGTGCAAGTTAGTGGCTTCAGAAGTGAATGAGAATAGGGATAACAGAGCATGATTGTAGCCTATCAGTTCTCCATCACAAATGTGTTGTGTGACAAGGTTGTGCAGGTGTGCAGGTCACCTCTTCCATTCAAATCGTGAATGCATCCAGGTCTGCATATTGTTCCCAACTAAACACCAGCTAACGGATTGCCTTCTTTCACTGAAGTTGTTCTCAGTAGTCCACACAGCTATACAAAAAGTTCTCTTGCAGTTTTTTTTCATATTGACATATTGCAAAAAATTCCTTTTTAGATTAAAGATATTTCAGTATAAAACTATAACTTGAGATTAATCTGATGGACTACACAATCTCAGAGGCCAATTAACATTAGAGGTTCAGAAATACGGAGGACCCGTTGTCCTTCAAATGCTTGACTTGGGTATGCAAATGCCACTTATCAAGGTAGAATAATACCTAACTTGCTCATATGTGGACTTTCCAGCTATGAGTTAAATACAAATACATTTTTCTACATCCTTAATTAAAAATCCAGCTCTAGTCTGAGTTCAAGAGTCTATGCTGTCAGATCATAGTAGGAATATATCCCTAACTCAGGTATCCAAATGTAAGTTTTCTGCAGCTGAGAAATTGGCCTATTCCCCCCAAATACACGCTTACAATGTGACAGTGAGTGGTGAATAATCTGTAAATGACATAAAAGGATGTCCTTAACGTTGTATTGTTTTAATTAAACTTCCATTAGCCATTGGCCAGAAGTTATCATCATTTCTGATTCTAAGTTCTTCACTAGAAATGACTGTTGTGATAGTTTAGAGACGGAAGTCAATTGGACAAGGTGCAAGGATTATTTTCTTGAAAACTTACAAGAACATTTGAAGCTGGCTTTAATGCAGTATAAAAGTTACTGAAACCAATAGTGGTTATATTTTTCCTTGGACTACAAGCTTTTAAGCACAGGACCTCACTTTCTTGCTTTGCTCACTGTCGAGGACTCATGACTGAGGTGATCTCTGTGTGGAGTCAGAGCACGCTGTGCTTCGACAAACAGCAGAACAGGAAACCTATCTGGAGAGGGTTCTTTCCCTTAACATAACAGCTGCTTCTGTCCAACATGTTAGTTCAAAATCAGTCTGGGTTAGTCATTTCAGAGGTTGCATCTTACTATGGTAACTGAGGTCCAATGACATATTCAAATTCCCCTCTGAAAACTATTTGATCTTGAGTGAAATCACTCATTATCTCTATATAATACATCCTCTTCAACATAATAACTTTCTTTCTACTCATTTTATTTCTTCACTGCTCCTCCATCTTCCTTCTCCTTGTCCTCTTCCCTATCTTCTACTAATATACCCGAAGAATCTCTTCATCCATCAATTTTCTCCATCAATAACTGACTCATTTCTTCAATAAAGAAGTCAAACGTGACCCATCTCTAACACCTAGTTCTCTTATTTGTTTTACAGAGGTCCTGCAGTGTGAGCAGATTTTCCAATGACCAAAACAAACTGCAACCACATCCATAGTTCCAGCTGCCTTTTCACCACATTTAACTGAACTCTCAGACCTTCTCTCCACCTTTGCTTTCATTCTGCAGTTAGCGTTTCATTAGCAGTAATAGCATGAGCTTTGATCTCTTCCTCTTGTAAGTAGATGGGCATTTTTCTTACTTCATTTATGTCTATTTGAAGAGTCTGGCAGGGGCATAAGAGTCTTTTCTCCCTTAAGAAGCCTAATCCATAAACTCACCAGCCATCTCCATGCTGAGAATTCACATATCCTACACCTTTAGTCTAAGTTGAAGCTGTAGTCACTCTATCATCTGCTAGCATATACATATCTAGCTCTAGGTCAGTTACATGGAGAAGTTCCAAGGCTACCACAATAGTTCAAATATCAGATTACAAAATATCTTATTTCCTACTAAGCCAAAATAACAGACCAATAGTACCCAGTTAGTAACAACCAAAGAAAATGTTAGCCCTCTTCTAGCTTAGCAATGTAACACACCCATTCTGTTCTGAAAGTCCACCTCTCACCTTAGAGTTGCTCCTACCTCAACGCTCCTGTCTAGGCTGGAAGGGTTTTAAACCTCTGCTCACAGGCATCAGAATTCATTTTTGCTGATTTACATCACCTGCATGTACCTTAGCAAGCTAGTTTTTTCTGAGACTTTAAAAGGAACCACATGCTTCATCTTATCAGCCAGTCAGGTTCAATAAAGTTAAGGGAAATAGTAGAACACCCTTTGATTGCTGTAGAGGCTACTGCTTCTTGACTTAAGTTGCACTTTCTACTGGAGACTGTCTCTCAAGCTCATATCTAACCTTACTGTTTTATTTGTATGGAGGTTCTATTGGCCTTTCAAATGTAACCAGACAACTAAAAAGCCATTCAAGACCTCTCTTTGGTTGCTGAAATTTTCCTCTCTCTAACCTTGACAAATAACCCATAGTACTACCATAACTTTTGGGGATATGTTGTGATAATCTGCTTAGTTTATCTCTTTGAGTGCATAAACTCCTCTATGGAGTCCCTCATTTCTATTTTATATACCGAATTAAAAAAAATACTTACCTTCACTTTCAAGGCTATCATACCCTTCTTCCAGTCTACTTATACCTCTCCTTCACTACTAAATTGAGTCCCTGAGCAGTATGCAATCAAGATCTCAACTGTTGGGGACATTTTGAAACAAATAATTCTATGCTTTCTCACAGGAACAGCAAAATTTTCTCTCCTGCTCCCCATAAAGATATCTGTCTTTCCTCAAAGCTCTCTTTTGCTAGGATGTCTCCAGGAGTGAGCCATGGCTGAACCTCCCTTACTTAGTATTGTCTTGCAGTTGGACTGAGAGCTCTCAGGGGCACTGGCTGCACTTCAGGGGCAGGGAGGAAGATGAGGACTCCTCACATAGTGTAGTCATAGTTAGTCATTGTTCCTAATTGCTTTGATAACACAAATAATTATTCATAATAACAGCTGCAATAGCAGTAAAGAGTTACAGCTGTCTAATTTATCTAACAGATTAAAGACAAGGAGTTTTCAGTAAGACTTTTCCAGTTGTGGAATTTATCGTTAGTTACCACATCATGAGTCTCTTGCTGTTTTGGTCACAGAACAAAACCATTTGATCTGCTGGGTTTTAGAAAATATGTTGATAGGATGGCTTTACACTCAGGTTGTTTGACAGGTTATGGAAAATCAGTCTTATCTGAATATTTTTATCTTAAATGTTTGAAACATAAATGGCTCAACTTTGACTAGATCAGCCATTTTGCACTTCAAAGGAAAACAGAAATTATTAAAATGGAAATAAAACCTTTTTTTCATTAAGATACAATAAATGCCATATATGATGCCTCAAACATTTCAGGAAAACTCAGACGGAAAAGGTACACTGAAGAATAAAAGTGCTAAGTATAAAGCCATACTAGTTTTAGATACTGGCATTCAATCTGTATTACTAGTGTCCCATTGATAGTATAGACATTTCCATAATAAGTTTTACATAAAAACATGAAAAGGTTCTACATTGAAATACTAAATTATTATATATTGTAGGAATTTGAAGTTTACCTTGCCTCTCTTCCTACAGTGTAGATGCAATGTAATGTTCTTTGCCCATGACTGGAGCTTTTCATTTTACATTAAAACAAAAATCTAAGGGTTTTTTTCCAATATTCTTAAAATGTGATGTTTCTGATGGGACCTTAATGTTCATATAACCTGCTGGGAAAAAAAAAAGTCAGTGTAGTAGTACAATGTCAGTGGGAACTTTCAGGTAGCTAGTAGTGCTCTCTTTCTCTTCTCTGACTGATGTCTCTTCACCTTTTTCATCTCATAGCAGAGCTCAGACCTACCCCTGTAAGATCTTGCCCCATAGTGGACACCATAAATGAAAGTGGTGCTAAAGTCCCCCATCTCTCTTGGGAGTCATCACTCCCCTTACCCATCCCTCCCACAGGACCCACAGATCCTCACTGACTCTGCATGTGAGAATGACTGGAAGCAGTGATTTTCCACTATTTCATTTGTGGAAGAAATTAAGAAAAAAATCCAATCTGTGAGCTCTGATTTTTTCAATAAAGTCAGAGTAAAAACCACAAACTAGGTAAGTCTACAAGCAACCCAGAAGACCTCCAAATCTACCATTCTTTCCAGCTCCAAAGAAAGAGTGTTGCTCCCTAAAGATGAGTTTTTTACTCAGAGCTAATATGTCACCTGCTCCCTACATTCTCTAGGGACTTACCATGCAACAAGCTCAGGAAAGCAACTGTGACTGGTGTTCACACAGGCTAAGCAGACTGATTTAGCCTCCTTCTCACAGTTGCATCTGTTGCTGTGGACAAGAGTATCTGTCACGGTCCATTTGGGTCTCTCAAATTTACAGGGCAACGTATCCTGTGAATACAAATACTGAATACATACATTGTGAACAGTTTCTTATTGTTTAGGCAGAAGACTGCTGCCTAACAGTACTTTGAGTCAGTAAGTTATGTTTTACATTGCATTTCTGCTCATTTTGGAAACAAAGCAGCAGTTTGAATAGTAACAATTAAAGCAACAACATGATGAAAAATATTATCCACTTTAGATCTACTTAAACTTGTCACATTCAGTAAACATAGTATAGAAAGAACAGCTAGGAAATGTAAATGTCTCTGCAGTAAATTTATATTAGTCCAAACAGCGATTTCAAATGAGGTCAGCAGGGTGCATTTTTCATTTAAGAGAGTCATCCAGACTTAACAGAAGGCATTAAACACATATTGGATCCTTCAGAGAAGAACAAAACATAGTTGGCAGGCAATTTAAACAAATACTAGGTTGTCAGTTAATCCTTATAACTGCATGGCAGATATTTATTGTAAACTAGGGATCACTCTAGTTCACATTGTTTATACCTTATTTGATATTAGTGTTTTTAATATCCAAGTAGCACTGGGCCACAGACTGAAGGGTATATGTAGTATTTATCTACGTAAGCATCTCTATCAATTTTTTGACTAGGAAATATGCCACAACTTCAATTCTGCTGTGAGCAGTGGGTGGTCAAACAAAAGGCTTGGTGCTATTAATGTGTTTAAAATTAAACTGTGGCTAACAATCACTAATAAACATGCAGACTCAAGATACTCACCCTCACACTGGTGTAAACGTGGAATAGCTCCACTGGTTTAAATGCATGGCTCAAATTTACACCACTAGAGAGGGAAGCTGAATGTGGTCTTGGTCTTATCACAAGTAAATGGAGAATCTGTTGTGTACCTTCTCCCTACCACAAAGCATTCTCAAATGACACCTTCTGTGCTCTTAAAAAATGAAAACTTAAGTTGTTTACTCTCATAGCTGGACCATATGCTGCCACTGCCCCCTTCTCTGTGGCTTCAGAGGGTTATAGGCAGTGAGAATAACTTTCTTAAGCAATGCAAAGTGGAATAAAAAACGGGAGAAATAGGCAGAGGTGATCACTTCTGATGTGGCAGGGTAGAAGAACAGGAGCCAAAGTAGATGCGCAGGAAGAAGAAATGCACTGTTTGGATGTGTGGACATGTGTTCTCCCTCTCTGTCTAACCCGTGTGTGTGTGTGTGTGTGTGTGTGTGTGTGTGTGTAGGGAGAAGTTAGGATGAAGGGTGCTGCTGGGACACAGGGCTGCAGGAAAGGCTGTGGAACAGCGGTGTTACGTCCTGGGGCTGAATGCTGGAGTTTCCAGTCTCTGGACACTCAAAAGGATATCTCACAATGCAGGAATTTAAAAGTAAGGAATTTTAGTGCATACAACTCAGCAGTTCAGGGAAGCACTTTCGCAGTTGTCCTCTGGGGCTCTGCAGTTCTTCCCTCTGTAGGGGCAGCTGCAAGCCAGTTGCTGCCTCTTCTCTAACTTCCTGATAGAGATAGTCTCCACTGAGTGCCTTTATATTTGAAAAGTTATCTAACTATGTTTAATCCCATCTTGCATTAAACCAAGGAGTGAAAAGTGATGTGAATTCTGTTTCCATTGGAATTCTCACAGTGAGGGAGTGATCATTGCTGCATAACTGTCTTTTCATGCTTTGTTAAAAGATATTTATATTCCATAAATACAATCTCATATTCTGCCCCTTTTCTACAATGCCACCACTTTACTGGGAAACCTAAAGCCCCATCGGTCCTTTAACTCCCTTTTTATTCTGAATCCAAAGTAAATAGCATTGCATTGAGAAAAATTGTTTGAAAGATTAGGTTACTCAATTAGAGGGATTTATTCTACCTTACCAACTTCCTTATAAACATTTTCATTTGAATTTTCGAGGACAGAAGTCCATTCTCATAACAAGCATGGGCCAGGCTCCACATACCATCTGACATTTCTTTATATGGCTTGTCTTAATCAAAATTGAAAGCTTCTTTTGTCAAGTCAAGTGTTAGCATCAACATGGCCTTAGACCATCATGGGAAGCTCGGAAAACCTAGGTCAACATGTTTAGACATCAGCCAGGGCTCCACTAATGACATGCTCTACATAAATGAGAAGAGTAGATGCTGCTACTATCCAGCAAAGTAATAGATAAGTATTGCTACTCAGAGGCTAAGATACAAATATCATCTGGAGAACAGTGACATGAACATCTTACTAAAGTCACTTACTAAATTTCTTCCTGGAAGATGGCCATCATGCCCTGGAAACAACAGTGTTCAAAGCTCAAGATAGCTCTGACTATCAGAGCACAGTATTGTGCATCCAGAGCTCCCTACACTGGTTAACGCTCCTAATGGTGTTGGGAGGGGTTGCTTTACAAGTTTCATAGATTTATAGATTTCAAGGTCAAAAGGAATCACTGTGGTGCTATCATCCAACTTCCTGTATAACATGGGCTACCAGCCTCCCCTGACCTAATTAACTGCAGTAAGTGGCAGTAACGGAATCTCTGTTTGCACATTTAGCACTTAATAAATAATAAAATGCAATACTTACAGTAGATGATGAGGAGTGAGACTCTCGTGGCTGACACAGGAGCCAGCAGACCTGAGCTCTATCCCAGTTCCTGCTGTTGGGACCCTCCTACGTGTCCACTGTGTGTGGTTGGGACCTTCGTCTCTCTCTGCTGCAAATTGCTACAGGGCTTCCCCCTAATCACAGGACTCTTGCAGACTTGCAAATTGCATTTCATATTTCAGAAAGAAGATGCCAGGTAGGCACAGAGCCCTCATTTTTGGATGGAGTGCCTTTCAGCATAAACCAACCTCATTTAACAGGCTTCCAGTTGGAGATCTGAAACCTCAGAAAGAAGTAATGTACTCTGATTTAAATGATGACACTTTCTATTCACTTGCATGTTACTGCAATAACCTAGTCATAATAAAGGGTATTTTTCCCATTCAGATAAGGGTTGTGCATTCAGATTTGCTTTTAACCTTTTTTTTCCCTGATTCCTTTACATTACCTAATAGCACTAATGCACTGACCTTTATTTTTGACAATGTGTATCATATCTAGCCAGCAGGCCATTGGAAAAGACTAATATTTTATGGATCAATGCCAAAGTATTTGTGAAGGTGTCAGTGTGAGTTTTTAGTGTGAAATGTGTTGTCCTTTGCCCAGAAGTTTCCACCCTTATAAGAATTAGCTACAGAAGAGGCATTATGAAAAATACAGGTATTCTATTATTGTGTGACAAGGGACTGAACAGATCCAAGCAAGGAAATATCTTGAATAACCACATTTTTCTACAGTTCACTAACAAGAGTGGCAAGAATCAGCAGGAATCCAGTGTCTCCCAGGGTTCTGCCTAATCTAGAGGTCTGAAACTGCATGGATTTTCTATGGTGCATCCTGGAAAGAAAAGACAGAGAGACAGACAGAAGAGGCAAACAAGGAGAAATGAAAAATAAAAGAAAATCATTTTGCATTGCCAACCAGACCAATACTTAAACAAAGCTTACCTTTGTATCCCTCAAAAAATCCAACATTTTTTATTTTATCAATCAAGTAAATAACACTATTTGAGTTTACCTTTGGCTGGCATTGATACAGTACTGCTGCTCTAGTATTAACTATCCTGGAGCTGCTAAGAAATATTTTTGAGATTTTGGTCAGAAAGATACATAGTAGATTTCTTAGCCACCTAAAAAGTGTTCCATGATGGCCACCTATGTGTAAGATGCATCCATTTTACTCAACTTTGAAAGGGAAACCAGCGGACTTCTTATCAACACAGCACAGAAAAAAGATACATAGCTCTCAAGGGAGCACTCACATGCTTAAAGGTAAGCATGTGTATAATGTTTGCATAGTCAGAAGCTTACAGAGGGAAAACAGCTATTTTAGAGTTAAGATAGGTCATCCATTCAAGGTTAAGTTTACTTATCACAGGGAAAAGCCAATTTTGCATGTTATTTTGGGGATAGCAGAGTTCTCCATGATAGCATGTCCATTTTTGCTTATTCACAAAAGCTACTTTTAAAAAATTGCAGTTGGTTTTGCATTTTCTGTTCATGACCTGTTTCATCCATATATTCTTGCACCCCATCTCCTGCTCAGGAACAGAAGACCTTCTGTACTTTTTGCACCAAAAGTCCACTTAGCCCAGCATAGAGTCTTTAATGGTGTCAGCTGCAATAGGAAAGAGAATGTAATGCAAGTTACAGAAAGCAATTCATCTCTTAGTACATTTTCATAGTTTACAGGAATTAATAGTTTAGGAGGTTCCTGAGTCTGTGGTTAACTGTGACCAATTGTATTGATGGACCTATCCTCTAGGAACCTGTCTGGTCCCTTTGTGAGCCAGTTCAGGTCTTTGGCCTTCTCAACATCCTACCCCTAATGAGTTCCATAATTTAACTATGTGCTAGGTCAAAACATTCCTCCTCTGATTTTCTTTAAATGTAATCCCTAATAATTGCATTGAGTGCATTGTTATTATAGAAAATAATCATCCTCTGTTTACCTTCTCAACACCATTTGTTAATCTTACAGACCTCTGTCAGACTCTCCTATGATATTTTATGGGAATTCAGAGACAACTCTTTTCCAGAAGAATCCTACCCTACTTTGCCTCTCACTACATGGCAGTTGGTGTATGCCTCTAAACACCCTTGTCTAGTTCAATGGGATGCCAGGATGTTGAGAGTATTCAAAGATGGAAGCATCAAGATTTGGCATAATTGTGTTTTCGGTTTCTAATTCTTTCTCCACAGTTGCTAATGTTATATGGCTTTAAGACCAGTCCTGGGCACTAAGTTGGTCTATTCATGTAGCAAATGATGACTCCCAAACTTCTCTCTTGACTAGTTAAACCTAACTTGGAGCCTTTGTGTGGACCATTTGCAATGTTGTTTTTATCAGCCTTTCTACCAGGTGTAAGACCATGATTAAAGATTGAGGCCTTATCACTGTAGAAACTGGGACCACAACTCAGGGAGGGAAGAAAGGAAAAATCCTTTGACTCAAGTAGAGAGGATATATGATAGTTACCTGATCTGCAGTCTGATCTGCTATTTCTGAGACCTACGACTAAACAGCATCTTGAAGACATTTTAAGATATCAGAATGGATATAAATGACATGTCTGTCCCAGTCACTCTGACGTGCCATATTATTTGGATTTTTTCCTGCAATGACTGCATTCTTGGGTTTGCATAGTCAAAATCTGTTGATCTCTGGAACACATTGCAAGCCTACTTTCTTCCTTGGTCATGTTGTGGGTTGAGCCCAGAGGGCAACTGAGCACCACACAGCCCTTCACTCACCCCTTTGCCCCCAGTGCTGGGAAGGAGAAAAATGCATCAAAAGGCTCAGGAATGGAGATAAGAGCAGGTAGGTATTGCTCACCCATTATTAACAGTCACAGGCAAAGGACAGACTCATTATGGAAAGAAAAAGGACATCACTAAAAACACTAATGATAACAGAATCACAGAATCACAGAATTGTCTGGGTTGGAAAAGACCTTGAAGATCATCCAGTCCAACCATCAACCCAACATTATCAACATAACAACACTTAACAGACAGAATGGGACAGTGAGAAGCATTACCATATGTTAAAACATGTCCCCCACACCCCTCCCTTCTTCCCTGGCGTAGTTTCATTCCTGACATCTCTACCTCCTCCCCCAGTGGCACAGGGGCAGGGGATGGGGGGTGCAGTCAGTGCACTGCTTCTTCCTCCAATGGGGGTGAAAAGCACTCTTCTGCATTCTTCCCCCTGCTCCATGTGGTGTCCTTCTCAGGGGAGACAGTCCTCCACAAACTTTATCTGTTGTGAGTCCTCCCCATGGGATGTATTCTTCTCCAGATGGTCCAGCATTGGTCACCTCCACATGTTGTAGTCTTCCCAGCACTACAACAACGGGGGCTTCTTCTTCCCATAGAGTCCTGGGAGTCCTCTGCAGGCCACAGGTGGATCTCTGCTCTTCTGGTGACCTCCATGGTGGTAGGGGAGGGTGGCCCTACTGTCTCACCACGGGATACAGTGCACCCCTCCCCCTTCCTCCTCCTTCTTTCCACTGACCTTGGTGTTCGCATAGGTGTCCTTCTCATAACTTGTCCTCAAAGTCCCTCACCCCCTCTCAGGTTTCCCTTCTTAAATCCACTATCTCAGAGACACAGCCACCATCGCTAATTGGCTCAGCCTTGGCCAGAGGTGGGTCCAACCTGGAGCCAGGGGAACTTTCGAGAAGCTTCTCACAGGGGGCCATCGCGGTAGCCCCTCCCCTGCTACCAAAAACCCCGCCACACAAAGCCAGCACAGGTCATTTCTGGAAAGCCAAGAGCAGTTTGAATGGTAGGAACGAGAAGTATTGGTGGGTTGCCTGATGTATTTTGTAATGTGGAACTTGGTTATGTCAATCTGGATTTCTGTTATTTTTTTATGTTCGTATGGGACAATACTTGAAAATGTCTAAATAATTTGGAACCTCACAGAGGCAACTCTTTCAGGCTAAGAGAGTAGGAATAAACAAATAAACAGAATCTAGCCTGTAATTCCCTCCCTTCCTTGACACCTGCGTCAGACATCAAGTGCCTGGCTGTGCTGACCACCTCATCGCCACCAGAGTTAACACATTGTTTCAGAGCCTGTGCCAGCATCTCTGCTCTGCCACATCCCTGAGGGGTTCCTGACAGAGACCAAAAGTACAGTACTTTAGTAATACATTGACATAGCAATAAATATAAAGTCTTTCTTCACTTGGACACTTAATCTATTATCTAAAAGCTCCATGTTAAAAAGAAATATTTGTCTTGAAGGAAAAACATTTTACCATCCCTCATCTGTTTTTACAAATCCACACTTACTCTGGCAAAGATATCCGCTGTCATTTTAAATGAAAACTGACTGAATGTTGTATCAGTTTAAAATTAACTCATACTACAGTTAGAATTTACTGTAAAGCAGCTGGTTTTTATTCCTATTTTTTGAAGAGAACATATGGATTATGACAGAACCTATTAAATATCTCTGGAGTGTATCTGGGAAGCTGTGTTGCTTTCCTCTGAGTTCCATCATTGAATTTCTGCCTGAACATCTTAGTCTCCTGTAGGCTCCCATCAAGTTACAAGAAGATAGAAACCAGAAAAGACTTTCTAAGCATGCTTGAAAATATAGCTGGGTGAATGGCAGAGTTTCCTTGCTTATTCTTTGTCTTACTTGCATAGGTGATGTTTGAAATTAGTCCAGACTGTTCTTTTTTTTGCTGTGGCTAATACAGATGAAATATGCATACTTGAATGTGTGAATTGGGGATCATCAACTTTCCACCTCACCTCTGCATTATCTGGTACAACGGATAACCTACTACACAACAGTATCTTTTGTAGAGATTAATGGCCTGGTTTACAAATGCCTTTATTAGATTACTTTCTATTCCTAAAGTTTATGGCAAATATATGTCTGTCACTTTGTTCATTTTATTGTGTTATGGTAGCAGTGTTTTCATATTCAGCAAAGCGAGAGAGCATTAAGACAGAACACAGCTGTCAGCCCCCGCCTGCAACGCCCTCCAGCAGTTTCAGTAAGAGGGTGAGTGAAAATAGCTTACTCAGTGGAAGCTGGATGGGCAATTTCTAGGCAGGCTGAGCGCAATTACCTGGCTGGGAATTTGTGGAGGAAACTGTGGTTAGTGCCCCTCCTCTCCTGAAAAGTGCATGGGATCTTTAGTAACCACAATGGTCACGATTTCAGGCTTTAGTTTAATTACTGGGAGATGCTCTGTACCATTAACACAGGGGGGGAAGGAGGGTTAGAGTTTGGTGTGTAGAGTGTGTGTGTGTTTTAAATGCCATCTGATAGCCTTTAAAAGCTCTATGCTGGAGCAGCTCAGATGCTTTCTTGTTTAGAAAACTTATGAAGCAGAAATTCTGTTGAAAGAAACTTCACTGGAATACATTAAGGTCTTTCATTTGTTGGCAGCTGACATTACGAATGTTACTGGTTTAACAAAGATGTAATATTTCATTTTATTCAATTTCAGAATTAGTCTTACTTGTTGCACTGTTACAAAATTTTCAAGTGTTTCACTCTGTTTTGTTTTATAGTATACTTTGTGTTACTACCTGGTAATTAAGACACTGATTCTGTAAACACTGTGCCTGTGAGTTGCCGCTGCACTCCTTGCCTGTGCATTTTAAACATGTCTGCTGACACTAAAGGCAAATATTCATTATTATGAACTGTATCAGTTTTGACTTGTAATGATTTATAGAATCCTTAGTGTATGAGAGAAAAAAAACACAGTTTAATTGCTATGTTCCAAGTTATTTGCAAAACTGGCAGTAAAAAACATTTTCAGATGTAACAACATGAGCATTTGTGTTCTGTGTATTTCCAATGATAAATACACCATTTCTGAAGGAAAAAAGCAGTTTTCCAGCACTGAATTTTAGGATGCTGGTAGTAGAACAAATCATCAGTTCATCTTAAGAAAAGACATGATTAGAGAAATATGAAGCAGTTAGTAAGAAATTAGATTATTTGAATACATAAAGCCTCTCTGAAGGTGAAATATTAGTGAAAGACTTCATCACACTGACCTATCAACCACCACTTTTAGCACTGATGACTTGAACTGGAGACATAAATCAGACTACTGCTGACAAATCCAATTAATTTTGTGATCACAGCAAAGCAGCATGCCTTTCTGGCACAATCTGCACTTGCAAACAGGAAGGCAGAGAAGCAGCATGTCTGGAAGCTTACTTTTGCAAATGTAGCAACATGTTTCTGAAGATCTACAAAGTAGAAATATTCTTAAATTTGCATGAAGAATAGCTGTAGAGAAAGCCTTCCAAGGCAAAAATAAAACCACCACAGGAATGATAGTCTAGGAAACTGTTATGCTAAAAAGTCATAAGGGTCCACTGCACTAACCTATAGTCAGTTAGTGGAACTTCTGCATTGGGAAGAAGTCTCTAAACTGCATTATTCACTTTTAAGATAATAGAGTTCAGAGTACTGTTCATATTGTTTCAATATTTAACTGTGGTGAAATTAACTTTTTTTTGTTATGTCTGCATAGGAAGCTCATTTTCCACAGAGATTCCAAAAGTCAGTTTCATCCTTAAAATGTATCCTACTGTGTATCATTTTTCTCAGATGTGAGTGATCCAGTGGTTTGAATGAAGGCGCAACAGACCAAGTTTTGCCATGAATACAGCAGTTGGTGATCACCTCCCCATATGATCAGGTGATGGAAAAAGCATCAAAACATCTGTAATTATAAATCTTATGGCCTCTTTGGAGAGGCAAGGTGAACCACTGCATTACAGAAGGACAAAGGGGGTGCTTCACTTTGCATTTTGTGGTACTGCAAATACATTCTGCATTGTCCAGAGCACACCACCTGCTCTCCCACCACCTTCTTCAATACCAGACCACCTTCCTCTTAAATTAGTTTTGGATCCAAAACGTAACAGTTTTTGGAGTTTTGCTTTTAATAAATCCAAAAAAGCCAAAATATTTTAGTAGAATACCATCAAGTAATCCATCTACCAAATGCATCTTCAATCCAAGCTTACAGTTCCCCTTGTTTCCTCTTCCATGTGCAGAGCCTTCTCCACTGAGTGAGGATGAAGGCAACTTTTGAAAGACAGGGGGAAAAACATATCACTGCTCTCTTGAGCTGCCTTTCAACCAATGAGAAATAGGGAGTTTGAAAATCTACTTTGCTTCATCCAAAGTCACATATGACCAGTCACAGTCTTGTCCATTCTTTTCAACTTGACTTCCATAAGTCTTTTAGTTTATAAGAATGAAAAGACAGAAATAGAACAAGATTGGATGGAGGGATCCATTAGGATATGGATGAAGGAGCATTTTCTTTCCTCAATAAGGATAAATTTATTCTCATTAAATTACTCTTCAAATTGCTTTAACTCACCACATTGTGCTGAAGTTTTGGGGCAATTGGTATTGGTGTACAGACATATTTTAAATATTTTTGACAGCTCTGAATGAGATATGAATATGATTGTGTGAGACACACACACACACTATCAGTTTCTGAAGTTGCTTTTTATCTTCTCCCTAATAAAACATTTTTTGAGAAAGATACTGAATGAAATTCAGCCTTAGTGTGGCAACTGGAGTTACACCAGTGCCAAAATGAGCAACTTGAGTTGTGGATCTTAATTCCATTCTAGCTGTTCTCTGAGTGGCTTTCCATACCGTGATGGATGAGTGAGCAGCACAGTTAAAAATGAATAACAAATCCTACTCCTTCCTCACTAATAGCATGAATTTCTATTGTTCTTTTTGTGGGTCGCTACATGTCTACTGAATTTGGTGGTCCCTTCCCCATTGCAGGTTTAGGGCTATAGTCAACTATTTTCCTAACTGAACAGTGTGCTTATTAGATTCAGTGCTTCTCCCAGACTGTCTTTCCTATGTGTAGATTATTGTGGATCTCAGGAATTGCTCTGAATAGTGGCTGTAGATGGGGAAAACAGACATTTTACTTGCAGACTGTTATACAAATTCTTCTCTTTTTTAAACACAGTTGATGTTTAAAAACTGTTCCAATAGGCCTCTTAGGAGTTTTTGTCTCAATCCAATGTTAAGCCTAGCTGTTGTACTTGCTAATTCTCAGGGCAAAATCTCATTTGTTCCACAAGACTCTTTTTCTTGTTTGACATGTGTTCTCCACTGGGAATTCCATCACCCTTTGATTTAATTCTTCCAGATGTTTCATGCATCCTATTATGAGCCTCTTCAAAGAAAGAATAGTCACTGGTCTAGAAAGCAGTTGCATTTTCATTGTTCCAGGGAAGGTAATAATTTTATGCTAGGAAACAGGAGCAAAAAAGTGTATGGGTAGTTGAACATATATGTGTCTATATGTATATATATAAATCAGTAATAAAGAACTCCCTAAAATCTTGTCAGTTAAGCCCAATGGAAATATACTACATTTAAGCAGTAAATACATACATAAAAAATACATTCTATCTGAAGGTAACAGTATCCTTGGGAATGGAAGATTTAGGGCTTTTAACTTCTCCCCTTTCCACATAATGATTTGCTTTGTGTTTATAAAGGGGTGTTGTTACAAAGAGGGGTAGTTTATTGCACCTGAAAGTCATAATGCCCTCATGAAAGACTGTAACAAAATAGACATTTGTAGAACAGATTTTAAATTTTATCATTTGAAACATTGTTACACTTCAAATAAAAAAAGTCTGAATGGCTGAAATGGCTGAATTTTTGAGCTCACTAAGAACATAAAGGTTGCTCCTACAGTAATAACTTTGTGAATGTTTCCATATTGGCTATTTCTATCACTTACTGTCAGCAAATTCACTACACATATCATTCCTCTCCTAGCACAGTGCTTTTTCATGATTGCCATATAACTATTGTTCAGGGATCATTACCTTTTTGTAATTCATTCATGACCTCTATGCTTGGGGGGAAGCATTAATTAGCTACTTTTTCAAAGAATTTTTGACATCATATTGTGCCTTTCCTGTTCCTTCAATAGAAATCACAGCTTAATTTCTCCTCCTAAATTTTCACAGAGTACCTTGAGCTAATAACCTCTCAGAATTCACTGGCCTACACAAGCTCAAATCATTGGGTTATTGATAAATTATTTTTCAAGAGCCTCTTCAGTTCAAGCTACTGTTCCTCTTGGGAATCCTAGAAAGGCACAAATGTTCTCAGCAAACACCAAAATTTCTGCCCAAATTGTATTTCATGACAAAGAGTCTGAAAATAACATTTTTCTTTTCCTTTGTCTTAAAAAAAAAAAAAAAAAAAAAAGGCAAGCAGGGTAGATAGTCGATATCGTAAGCTCTGTTACCAGGTCCTGTACCTTTCCAGTTTCAGCACTTTATCTCCAATAATGTTGTCTCCAGACAGAGGAGGGCAGATTTTGCTGTCCTGGAGTTTCACCAATAAATCAGGTGAAACTGTGCTGATTGCATGAGATTACAATTAGTCCTCGGTTCAGCATTACTCATGACCTGACTACTCTAAATGCAGAAAACGCTTCCTTCACTTATACATGGTACTGTGAGAGGGACCTAACTTGTAACGGCTATAGAAAGGATATGTTGGAACAGCTGTGCTCAGCCTCCATGCTGCTGTCTACAGGCCATCTAGATCCTGTCCTCTGGGGTGCAAAGAGGATCCACCTTTCAATTAGCAATGTAAGAAGGGCAGAAGAGCTGAGAACCCAGAGTATGAATATCCCACACTGGAAAAACCATGCTCAAACCAGAAACATAGGTGGAAGCAGACTCATTACACCTACACAAACTTTGTCACTTTAGTGCCACAAATGTGTTGAAAATTGAACTTGACTGGCTTTGCTCAAAGTGGTTTAAATTACATTCATCAACATTTCTGTGAGCTTCATGTTATGAATATTGATCTTTCTGAAAAGCAGTATATGTGCCAGGGATATATTTGTCCCTGTAGAAATATAGCAGAAAGAAACATTTGGATTTAACTAACTTGAAAGAGCCTTCCAAAACCAGCATCTGGACACAGCATCTTTGGACAGCACATCTAAAATAATGTGTTCTCACAGCAACTCACAGGTTCTCACAGCAACTCCAGCAGCAACTAACCCTACAAGTATCAGCATTTTCTTTCACCTGTAAAGATATTAGTCACTGAGAATAAGACCTGAAGTTTCTTTGCCTTTATAAATTCTTTTGTAGCAGACAAAAGTGGAAACCTTTTAGAAAACCTCAGTGACTCCGCACTGTGTCCCAGTAACAAGTCAAGGTTTTGGTTTGACAATTATTGACTTAGGTACAGGAGGAGATGAATGAAACCTTCCATGTGTAACTGGCAGTTAGGTTGTTATGGATTATTAGGCTCGCAAAAACAACTAGATCACAATCTGTAATTACTTACACGTGGCATCAGGGACCTCTTTGGTCTCCAAAACTAGAACATAATGCAATCCAATGGCTACAGGTAGGACTAAAACTACTTTTTAAGTGTGTAATTGCTCCCTGAAGCAAAATAATTCCTTATGGTCTTTGTCACTTGAAGTCTTTCAGCTGAACATCTTTCTCCTTCAGTCACAAGTTACTGAGTTTGATAATGTTCACTAATTTGGGTGCTGATCTAATCACTGTCAATAAGGGTGATGCAAAGGAGAGCAATTCTTTAACAGAAAAGAATGAAATCCTGTGATCTGGAGGGAGCTGCCAATTAGGCTGGGTAAACACATCAGTCCCTCCTGAACATGAAAATTATGGATGCAACCCATATTTCATTGACTTGTCTGAAGCCAAGTTTACCCCCTGAATCTTTTAAAATCCAACTTATGTTCACTGTATATATGTGTTTGTATGGGTATGTTTACATCCTCATGTTGCTGCACTAGAGCAAGTAAAGTCACTCTTCAGTTCTGATGTTTTTATCTCTGTTCCAAAATATGAATGTCGATATATTAGTGATTAGTGGTGGTATAACTGTGATGATCCAAGTGTATTACTGGGGTACAATCTGTAATTAATTCTCCTCACTAACTTTGCTTCACATTGACCTTTCACATCTTGCTGCTAATGATGCTGTTATTATTTAGTTCTTAGGAAATTAATGTGATACACCTTGAAGTGGTGTTTTGGTTTTATTCTGTTTATGATATATTTCTTGTTCTGGCAAAATCTGCTTATTTCCTTTGTCCTGGTTTCCCTTTGTTCTGAAGAAAGAAACACTTTTCCCAGAACCCAAACATCTCTGAATGATTTGAAATACTATTACTTACAGCTTAGTAATGTCCTGAGGACCAAAACATGTTGGGGTTCCATTTTACCAGAATAAAGTTTTTTTTAAAGAGGAGTGATAGTCTAAATATTGAGTGAGTGTCACACACGCTGGTAGGGTAAAAGGGAGGAAGGAACACCTAGGAGGAGAATGTTCCTAGATGGAAAAGAAGAAAGTTGTGTCTGTCACATGGTTTCTTTCTTGAGAAGGATGAACATACCAGTAGCAGTGGTCCCCAGTCGTCACCTGCCCCAGGCGTACTCAAGCCGGTGACTCCTGCTTGCTCCTTCTGTGTTAGCAGAGGTTTTACTCTGGCTCAGAAAAAAGCAGGATGACCCAGTGTGAACTGAGTAGGGGGGTAAAATGAGTGACAGTAGGATTCAGCAGTAATTCTGCATTTCCTTGATTTTGTCAGTTTAAAGTTGACCTCTTAACATTAATGTAGATTTTGTCATTTATTTTTTATGCCTGGTGTACCTACCTTAATACAGGGACAACAGTTCATGCTGAGTGTTTTATACATAATTTATATCCAATACTAAAACCCTTTGTACTGCTTTAAGAGGTTATAAATTCACTGCAGCCTAGCGGACACATTAATGCAAAACTCCTGGCCTGCACATTTTACTTGATATGAATTGCCTATGATTTTCCACCCTAGACATTTTGCCAGCAATTTATAAAAAAAGAGTTACAGAATGTATCCATGAGCAATAATAAAAGCTGCCTTCCTGGGAATAATCACATCTCTAATAATAATTATCCACCAAAGTTTGGATCAGATATTCATTGTTCACATTATTTTATTATCCACGAAGCAGTGCTATTTCCAAGACTTGTACAACGTCCAAAGCTGTGGTTGTAGAGAAGTGTAACAACACTATATCCAATTTTATTGCACTCCGTCATATCAAGTTAACAACATACTAAGAATTCTCTTATATTTTGTCTTGTTTGTTTACACTTTGGTTAAGATGAGATAAACCTGTTATTATGATACATAAAAGTCATCCTAAGGGTATTCAATTGTGTTCTGTGAAATTAATACTATAAAATACATGCACTTCATCTTCACAGCCTTATTTATTATTGGCCGCCTTATCTTTGCACAATGACATTAGTGGCTAAGATGCTTTCTAGATGTGACAAGCATAGTCCTTTCTCACGAGAACTTGCACTTTTGGGATGCTATTCCACAGACTGTGCCCTTTATACACTGGTTTTCAGCAGCTTGCAGGACTGAACATTAAATTATGATGTGACATAGCAAAATAGAAAAAGAAAAGAAGAAAAAGCATGTGCAGAGCCAAGACAGAGCAGTGTAAGCTATCTAAAGGAGTTGTATTTGTATCTTTAGAGTTCTAGAGCGGGTGTTGGCACACGTCAATGTGCATATATTGAAGATACCATTTCTATTATGGGATCAATATTAAAAGGAAGAGGCGATAGAGCTGGACGTTTGTTTGGAACCCATTGGTATTACACCACTTTATATGTGTGCAAACGTGGTCCCTCCATTACCTAGATGGTGCTTTCTTTTCATGCAGTCTCCATTCCTTGGGTCTCTACAATGTAGCCCCTTCATGGAGAACTTTCCAGGTGGAGACACACTCATGTTGCAGACCTGGAGTGGAAGTAGAAAGGCGAATTGGCAGATCTCAAACGTAGGCTGGGGTAGGAGTAATGAAACATGGGAAATGAAGCTGGGTTTGTAGCCATTTTTGTTGTGTTAAGACTCTCCTTTTGTAGCAGGAGCTAGAGGAGACCTCCTGCTGCTCTAGCTCCTGCTGCGGCTAGACAGATGAGGATTAGAGTGCTGTTATTAAATCTCTGGATCTACCAGTTTCCCCTTCCTCCAAGAGCTGCTCAATGCTCCATAGGATCATGGCCTCTCTGGGTCCCCAAGGTTGGCTTGCTCCCGACCAAAAACCCAGGGGCATCCATTCTGTACCACAGAGCCAGCTTTCATCTCCTGGAGAGGGAAAAAGTAATGAATCCAAGAAAACTGCAAGGGAAATTCAGGAAGCCAGAGCATCATTATTGATGTTATAGTTTCTTCTGAATGGCTGCAAGGGATCTTTAAGGTTTAAAATAAGCTTTCAGAGCTTCAGGTTTATGTTCAAATAAAATAAAACAAAAATGAAATGAAAAAGGGATTTCCCTATGGACACAGCTTCTCCTGAAACCACACGGGAGCTTTGATCAAACACAGAGCCTTGAGAAAGTGTACTGGTTTATGTACAACATTTCCAACAGGCCCCAAACTTCCCTTGGCAGCCTCTCATCCAGGTGCTTACCAAACCAAACACACCTTTATTTCATTCAGTCTCACAGGCTCTCAGTCCATCATGTTAAGGGTACAAGCCCTTAAGAAATATATAAATCTACCCTGTAAGTTGTATGGAAACATGTCCAATGTGCTAGGTACTGTGTCTCATAGTAATATGTACACAGAAAAGCTTTCATCCCATGTAGGGTTAAAATAATACTGCTTTGTTTGCCAGGGAAATTGTTTGTTTTTCTGAAGGGGAGCACAATTGTTCAGGCTGTTGTAAACTGAGTCAGAATAGATTTCAACAAAGAGTTACATTTCATTGAATTATTTTTGACGGCTTTGATTAATCGCAGATGTGCTAATCAGATTTTTTCAATTTCTTATTAACTACGGTACTTTTTTTCAGGACCTGATTTTTCTTCTTTGCTGGCGATAATGTAAACCTGACCCAAAGGCTGGCTTTGGTCCAGCCTTGGCAGCTTACAGTCACTGTGCAAAGGAACAGGTAGCCTCTGGCTCTTTGTTTGTTTTAAAGTTTCTGTGATGATTGCAATCTGGCAGTAAGAATACAGATTCAGGTCTTGTTTTATACAATTGTTATAATGGGGAAATTTTGTAAAACCCCTTGAAGCCAGTGATGAAACAGGACAACTTTCCTCTGTCATTACACCCCACCAAATGCCAAAGAGGATCAGAATCTGTCCTGTGTGTTTAGGAGGAACTCCCCCTGAAAATTAATTAAGACCTAGGGTTTTAAAATGTCACCAAAATATATATATTTAAGAGATAAAAGGAAAAATGAGGTTACAGTCAACACTCAAGTTAATTTAAGTCAATTCTGTTTATTTTACTTACAGGCAGCAAGAGGTATCAGATTTCAACACATCACACACCTGCATCTTCAGGATTTGTTTGCTTTCCATCCCATGACTACATTCAGTAGACAATAGTAACAGTCAGTAAAAGCACAATATTTTCTAAGCTAAAATGAATGAAAATCCACATCTCAGTTTCTAGAGTTTAAGTAAACATTAGAGACCATGAGGGAAATTTGGGATATTGCAAACAGCCCATAGTTACGCCCTCAGGTTGCACAGAAATTACATTAGTTAACGCCTAGTGATCAGTAAGTGCTGATGCTCGCCATTGGACTACTGCCGCTGAAAGTCAAGTTGTCACCTTTGGGTTTGCATACTCCTACTTTAACACAGGGTTTACATACTCCTACTTTAACACAGAATTAATGGAAAATTCAAAATTTGTTTCAGGGCACAAAAAATGTCAGCAAGTACTAATAGGTTTTTTGTTTCTCTTTTCTTAAATGGCTTATATATGAGGCTTAACCTCCTGAAGTCAGTAAAAGGACATTTTTATGAAGCTTCAAATCTGCCCATCGGGTGCACAAAGGCTTTTAAAGGGGAGGGCAGAGCACAAAGTTTCACATGTGTGGACATCTCCACAGCCATATGTGTGTGTGTGTACACATGCAGGGGCTGCAGGCGGAACATGCAGAAATGTTCTTGGCTTTTGTTTTCATTTTGTTTTTTCTTCAGGGAGACGAAGCTCTGCTCTTCAGTCTGAATGTGATTCCTAAGTTCAGCTTTAAGAAAAGTTAGGTGAAAGGTAATGAAGCTTGGGATAAAAATCATAAGGTTTTCAATGCATCTTCTAACTACTTGTAAGTAATTGAGGTCTATTGGGAGGAGACTTCCCTCTATTTATCTTCCCTTTTTAACTTGACATTAAGAACCTAATAAATCTCTCCCAGTAGTCCCACTTCACTTCACAGACATCTTGAGCAGTACCACGAGGTTCTGTGGCGTGCAGCTAGCAACTACCACCCATTACAGTTGCTTAATAAAATTACCTGAAGGCTGTCTTTCTGCTTTTACTATTTTCCTATAAATTGGTTGAAAAATGTAAAAAAAACAGCTAAAAATAGAAAGACAAGGTGCTGTAAAAACGCTGACTATAAAATGCTGACTGTAAGATGCTTCCTGGGTACTGGAGTTTCCAGAAAAATACATAAGAAGCTTCCCCCCCTTGGGATTTTTTTTTTAATTTATTTAAGCTGGGGGTTTTATGAGTGTCTTCTTAGAAGGAAAAGGTTTGTTTTCTTGTCAGGAAGGGCAGGAGAGCAAGTCCTCTAACACCCATGAAGTTCAGGGATCAGCAGGGCAAAGCAGCTCAAAACCTCCCCTGGCCTTCGCATGAAAAGCTGCCTGACTCCAAACTCCCCTGACTGTTGGTATCATAGTTTTCCTCAGAGACATGCTGCCACCAGCAGCTAATGGCTTGGAATAGGAGCTGGTATTCCTGTCAATTGTCTGAGAGATGTCATTAGAATTTCCCACTAGTCCTGCTCTGAAATATTCCCTCTTCTCCCTACGTCAGGCTCTTCGCTTTGTGGAGCTTCTACAAGCATCTTGGAAGACAGCTCATGTTCAAGATCAATCTTTCCCACATCTCCTCCTGTGATGGGCATTCAGAGCTTTCCTTTTCCTCCAACTATCATGTATTCACCAGTCTAAGACTATAAGACCCAAAGAGGGAATACAATTACACAGAAGTGAACTTCAAAAGCAGACTTGTTAAACTATTTTTTTTCTTTATGAACTTGCCATGACTTGTATGCAAGATATTTTCATTTCTCAAAATGAAGAACAAAGGAGACAAGAGGAATGGTTGCAGTGGAAACATGCAGTCCATTTTCTTACATTTCAGTTTAAAAACAGACCAAAAAGGAAATAGTTACCTCGGATACAGTAATTCATCAACCTTCTTATCATAACCAAAGAGTATTGCTTTGTTCTGAAATCTGGCACAGCATTTGGTTTGTTTGTTTCCAAACAGAGAGTAGGGATGTTCAGACTTGAAGATTTTATATTCATTAGGAAGACAAACAGAACTGTGACTACTTGTGTCTGACTTTCTGTAAAACTGAAACATTTGAGAGACTGATGTTCTCTGTTTCCCTTTTCCCTTCTCTCTCTTTGATTCTATTTGTCTAAGTCTATTTTATTTTTTGCAATTTCATGGCTGGAATTTAGCATTTCTTTTCCAGACAATCTTTCCTCTACCCAATAACAAGCACAATTCCCCCCCCCCACTCACTTTGTTGTGATGAAACATCTTCTGTGAGCTCAGACCTGGCTTTTTATTGCTAACACCAGCTGTTACCAAGAAAACTGAGGAGTTTCCAGGTGAGACGTGGCAGATTTCAGAATTGTGTTTTAGATACTGGATCTAGTACAAGTTTTAGACCCTGATATTTTGTTGAAGATGTTCAAAATGGAAAGTTGAAAAGGACCATTTCTCTAAACAATAAATAATTACAATATTCAAATGTAAGATTTGATTTTACTCATCCCCACTAGAAAGCTTTGAGCTTTATGTTAGTAATAAAAGAATCCGGTCCTTTTTTAATTCTTTTTCTGTAAGATTTTACCTATGACAGAAGAGAAAAATAAACATTCTGAGCTTTTTCTCACCTATTCCACAATTACTTAAATTTCCCATGGTGGAAGTTAGCTGAGTGGTCATGTGGGAAGATGTAAAAAAAAAAAAAAAAAAGAATAACCTGCATGATGGAGGATGTTAAAATATTCAGATCTGTACAGAAAGAGAATTGTTCTTGTTGCCTCTAAAACTGCTTGATTACTACTTAATTATTAGCCTTTTATTTTTATTCCTAGACTACCTGAATGTTTTAGTACCATCAATGATGGATGATATTTTTCTGAATCTCTTTTACCTCTGCTATGCGGTGAAGTTCAGCCACTCTGTACAAAGGTTATACCCAGTTAAAACAGGCTGTTAATTATTTATGAGACAGCAAGAAGACCAATGGGACTTTCACTTGTCTTTCTGGAGAAATAATGAGACCATTACAGTCTATTTAACACCATGAAAAACAATATCCACAGGTGACCTTTCAGAATCATTGCCAAGTTGGATTTATGGCCATCATGTACTCTCATCAAGTAAGAATATCAAAGAGGGGCTTAAAGTTAAATCGGCACTTCAAATGGCAACAACATCCTGAGGTTTGATAATAATAAAATCTCTTCATTTTCCTTTATTTTATTTAAGTGTATGAATGTCTCTCACAGACCATATGTGATAGCTAGTGTTGTTTTTTTTAAATTCTGGGATCCTACTGAATACTTTGGGTATGTGCTGTGATATGACATAACAATAATGGCTGAGATATTGCTGTGTCTGTTAAAATGGTCAAAACATCTGTACTTGGAGAAAAACTTTGGCACTCCATTCCTTCAGCCGCACAGTCGCTGAAACCAGCACTGGATAATGAAAGACTCAAAGGTTTTTTAGTAGCACTAGGATGATAATTAACTTAAAAATAAATAACACTTCATTTTTAATTAGTAACAAATTCAAAGGAAAAAACATGGTTTGCCTGTCCTTTATGGTAGCAGATTATACTGAGAGAGATACAATTTCAGTCCTGATCCCTAGGTGGGTTTGAAAAGTCATATACATCTATCAGAATAGTGACTATAGGAAGAAATAATAACTTAATCCAAATGCTGTCACTGAACAAAACAGCAGCATGTAGGATGCATGCAGCTGTGAAACTGCAGATGGAATAACAAGGAAACAGAAGCTAACTGCATATCTTGAAACAGATGTGAAGCAGAAGGGGCATGTTCCAAGCAGCTGATTTAAAAAAAAAAAAAAAAAAAAAAAAAAAAAGACAACAAGTTGCATTGAACTAATGATAATTGATTGCTTATCCTTAAAAAATTACAATAATTGGTGATACACACTTTCAAGAGGTAGACTCAGTCCTTGCCTAAATGGCTGCACAATGGCATGGCTGCAATCTCTTCATGTGATAAAAGAGCATGACCCACAAGTACCAGTGCCACAGGAGCTGCTGGGGAAGCCAAATCTGGCATCCAAGAAAAGCTGAGTTCAGGCAGAAGGCACAAAAGTAACAAGATGTTTATTCATCTTCTGTCATAATCATCACATTCATGTGCTTTTCTTGGCTAAAGGGGTAACATCTTCCACCTTCTGTCTTGTCTGTCCCTTCCTTCTCCACCAAAGCAGTGTCAGCAATTTTCTCCTGCCTTACAGCAAGGGAACAGCAAAGGAGAAGTTTTTCATTAGAAGACTCTGGTTATAAGAATTGTTTCTCCTTTGATGTCAAAAGCCATTTCTTCATGTTGTCTCAGACTTCGGATATGAGCAACACTGACTCTTGCAGAGCTCAACCTAAGTCTCCTCCTCTGTGTTAAATAAGCCATCTGCCTACATAGCTGCAGAGCTCCAGCTGTCATTGCTGCTGCTGGCCATTGTGTTCCCAACTTGTCACCCTAACCCCCTCCTGCATCACCACCTACCTCTGCCTCCAACCAGTCCCATTCAGCCCATTGGAAAGAGTTGTAAAACCTCAGCATGTGGCTTCTCAACAGTGCCAGAGCCCTGACCAGCTCCACAAATTCCTGTTTGTTCTGCCTGATATTGTAATAGCAATGGATGTATTATCTATAAATAATGTTACAAAACTTTCAAAGCTTAAATGACTGCAGATTCAGCAGAAATCAGAAATTTTTGTGTCACTTTTTTGTATTGAGTAATTTCAAGACCCTCACACCTTTGGGAAAGGAGGTGTTTATTGAACTCCTAGTCCGATGGTGCTTCACAAGGACCTTTCTGAGGATAGAATTACCAGATTTTGCTTTAGGGCAACAGAACCTGTATTCCTGTTTGCCCTTCATGGTTCAGAAGCTAGAACAACTGTATATCCTCCCATAACTCATTAGCAGTAAGGAAATTGTAGGATTAAGCATGGTATAATCTTCTCCTTCCCCTACTTACTTTTAAAATCCTTGAACTCTGTATTCTGGATTTCTTTTCTTTTCATTTTTTTTTTTTTTTTCCAAATCCCACAGTAAATGAACTGGAGACTATTCACAAATCAAATATTAAATGCTCTAATATCTGAGATCACCTAAATCCTGAGAACAATGTTGGCTGCTTTCCAACTCAACAGCCCATAATCTGTATATTTTTTTCCAGTTCATTTTCAGAGCTCTGTTAAATTCAGTGTAGTCTGGTGGTCTTCTACAATTCAATATTTTAAGTAGTCATTAGGCATTTTTGAAAAAACAACATGAATTAAAAAGATGCATATTTATTTTATTGTCATGAGCAGTGTATTTGTGGTCTGATCTTGAAGCCCTCCCACATTCATCCTTTCCTTTCCACCTCCTTGAAGAATCTGATACACCATGTCAAAAGCAGAGCCAGTGTTTGAGGAATAGAATATCTATCCAAATGGTTTCATCTCAGTTTTCACTTTGGGTCTGTAGAGTACCTGCTGACAGGGAGCAGATTCCTCATTTCCTGCTGTTCAACATACAACTGGATCATAAATGAAGCTCTTGACATTGCCTCTGTTACTAAAATCTGGCTGCATCCTCCCATCAAGTGATCTCTCCCTCAAGTCCTCATTTATCACTTTCATATTCCACTTTGAAAGAAACCAAACTTCCAGTGAGTAAAGTACCAGAAGGGAACCATTAGGAGAGGATGTTTGGGGAGCAAATTATACACACAGACCATCAAGTTTTGTCTATTCGTTTTTATAGGTTCAAGACAAACCTTGATCAAAGAGTGTTTCCTTCCTACCCCCAACCCCCCAAACTACAACAGAAGCAATTTATAAGGAGAAACTGATTTTCTGAAGATTCTGCTTGTTTATTTTAGGGGGATCACCAGAACATATAAGTTCTTCAGAGGCCACTCTTCAAGGCAAGTTTCTACCTTGCTTATTCAAACCAAATATTGCTTATTCATTTTGTTCTCACCAAAATAAAATACTGTGTATTTTTGATCTGCTAGAGTTTGCTTCTAAAGAACAGGGAACTGTTCTGTCCAAGCAAGAGCAGCCACCCTTTCTTCCTGAGTAGCCGATACATGCTTTTGGTAATTGAATGCAGCTGTTCTCCTTTCTGCCCTCTCTTAAGCTTTTGAAGGAAATCCTACTTAGAGAGATGCCAGTGCCTTCAGCAAGGATCCAGAACATGAGGGAACACCAGCTGGAAAGACTACCTTTACAAAGGCATTGTGTGGCCCCATTCTTAAATCACTGCAGAGAATGTGCATGTGATGTCACAGGAAAGTATAATTTCAGCTATCTATATTTCAGAATCTAAACAGATAGCTGGCATTTCTTTAAAATAAGGTCTTCCACAAGTGAGATAGATAGCTTTCTGGTCTCTTGGATGGAGATGTCAAATTCTTTCACCAGTGAAATAATGCATATGAAAAAGACTTCTATAGCCATCTACAGACACCTCATCTATTACCTGTCAACATGGCTGCCCTCATAGACATGTCCAGGGAGCAGAAGTATGGGAGTTCTCAATGATAGACCCATGGGTCTACACAGCCTTTCCCATGCTGTCATTAAACTATTAATGCAGGTGACCCATCAAATACAGCCATAAAAGGAAAGGACTAAAATTAACTTTAAGTCTTGTGTTTGTTATTTGTAATGTCACCAGTAAACACAATTTTATGTTTATAATGTCACATTTAGATAGGACTGTAATACAGACCTTGGGCTTTCATTAGCAAATACATATTTCAGCATTCCAAATTTTGGGAACACACTTTTAGAACAAGAGATAGATTTCCTATAAATACAAATTAATATACTGTGACAGCTAATGGAAAGTGCAAAATTAATATCAGGAATTAAGTCTCAGGAGAGTTAATAATAACAATAACAAGACTCCCATAAATTAATAGCTGTACTCAAATTGTGCAATTCTTCAGAGTTATGTCAATGCAAGTCTGAGTGACAAGGGCAGTGGAAGTGCTGTAACTTCTTAAAATGGATCTTAAATTAAGCAGATAGTTTCATTCTCTCAGGCTACAGACAGAGGATCTAGTAGATAACGCTCAAGGCATAAGCCCAGATCAAATCTCACTGCAGCAGCAGTATATAGAGGGGCAGAGAATAAGCATTCAAAAGCATGCTGACCATGCATTGAAGAGAAGGTGCTTGAAAGTCCCTATTTACCCCTGTTTCAGCCAAGGGTACAGTTCTCAGTGTATGGGTGTTGCAAAAATAACTTGAGGATTGTGTCAAGCAGCCATCTACAGCATTTTAAATAAAGATGATCTGATGTGCTAAGAGATTAACTGCATCATAAACGTGTCTGCAGTGCTCTGTGGAGTGAGGTGCAGTGTTTCCTGAGGCAGGAAAAAAAAAGTCTTCCACAAAATGACACATCACCCAATCTAGTGAACCAGGATGCCCAGAATTTTGTAATGCTGAGGTAGGTCTGACTCTGGCATGTCTACATCACATCATATAGGCATTAGCTGCTGTACACCTGGAACATGTATCCATAGTCCTGAAGAAAAATTCTTCCACAGGTAATTACTGACAGTTTTGATAGGTTAAAATCAGCCAGGGCACCTCACATCACTGCTGGCAGAATTTTGCCCCCTGAATCTGGAAGCAAACTTTTCTGTAATTAGAAATCCAGGAAGAATTAGGGCAGCCTCTCAAGTATGAGGAACTTTCACAGCAGCTGCCCTCATGCTTTTACGGACATCAGTGAGACTACACAGCTCTAGGTGAGGATAGATCACAGCTCTTGAATACTTATTTATGGGAAGAGAGGGAGAAAATGTGAATATAAGAGCAGTGCTTGGCCTCCATTGGAACAAATGTTCTCAATGGTTGAGAAGGATGCCAAATTGCAAAAGCCAGAATTTCTTGAGGGGAAATAAACTTTTTCCACTGTCTTTTTTTTTTTTCTTTATATTTTTTAACAACCTTTGAGAATCTTTTGGCTGTAGCAGCAAAACTGTCTACAGGAAAAAAATAAATTACTAATTCCTTCAGTTTACACTTTGGCATAAACTTTTTAAACCTTGACTGTCTTTATTACATTCTGAATTAAAGCATTTCTGCTGAATGTGGTGATGTATTTATATTTTTGCTGTTTCTGTTGGCATTTTATGTTCAGACATTTTTTGAAGTACTTAATATAAAATAAACTCACATGCAGATAACTTTGGAGCAGTGCAGAACTTTAAAAACCACATGTTTACAATAAAACAGTGAGAGCTTTGACATAGAAATTAAGCTCAGGATGAAACCAAGGAAAAGTTTGAAAGGTTTCTGTGCTCATGAGTTTGATTCTGCCCGAGTTGGGCCAAAAGTCTTTTCTCATCAAAAATGACTGAAACCTGGACTTTCCCCAATAAGTCAGTGAAGATACTTCGTGTATGCTCCTCTCAGGAAAAGCAGAATCAGGGCCTCTGTTCCTACTTTTGATTTAGGCAATGGAAAATCCCAAAAGCTGAAGAAATTGAACCATGTGGATAAAAGACAGCCATCTAAGATTTTCATCCATTCACTCAGAATGTTTTTGATGACTCTGTCCTTGATTTCTGTGTGCTCTGACTTTGTATCCTTTTGCAAGAAGTTTTGTAAATGAGAGGAGACTTTAAACAGAAGTCTCTTACTGACTGCATTAAAGCTATGAAATACATGGTATCACATCAACCCTGAGCTGATATGGAACAGTATTTTCCCTCCTTACATTTTTGGCAGATTTGTATTGTGTTTTGGTGGTGGGAAAATGACCAAAGAATGGTAAAAACAAAACCATCATTCATTGGTAGCTAGATCTTTTCTGGAAAAATATGAACTAAGTTAGTGTTCTCTGAAGATTTCATCTTGCTTTAATTATACTTTAATTATGTATTAGCAACCTAGTTTGAGAAAGGTAAGAAAAGTTAGGCAGGTAATAGCTTTAAAGATGCCCCACATTTTTAAAACTCTAATTGAATAACTAAGAAAAGGCATGTTTAGTGTGCAACTTGCCTCATTTTTAGTTACGGCTGTCTGGTTTATCCAATTCAGAGTTCAGTGACTGGAAGCTTGGCCTGTGTTTTCTGTTCTGGCCGCTTGAGGGAATCAGTCTGTAGCTGTGGTCCATAATTTTTGTTTTTACACTAAGGAAGTAAGTAAAATTATATTTGTTGCAGAAAGTTTTCCAACTTTACTTCAACATGAAAGACATCACAAAGCACCGGCTCAGAAATAAATTACTCCCTACATACTAAATATCCAGGAAGGAAAAAAAAATGTTGATAAATGAGAGTCTTGGGAGTTGCTAAGTGAGGTCCCTGCACACAATTTATGATCATGCACTCTTGGACTTCAGAATGATTAATACAGCTAATTCTCAGTAGAATAAGAGCTGTTTTAGCCCAGGAGAGAACTGTATGCTATTGTTTATAGAAGCAGATAACATCAAAGTGGCCCACTGCTTGTGTTAAGCAAATAGAGAATTCTGGGTCAGTGCAAATTAATCCTAAAGGAGTAAGAAAAAGTTCTTAATGACTGTTAGATCAGTGTGTTATCACTTTTCATACAACCGAAAATGGTAGAACTGTTAATGAGAATTACAAATGGCCTCTTTCACCACAGCATGCTGGCAGCTGTCTATTAACATGGTCACCATTAAGTCCTCTGACGATCTGTACATATGACATTTGCTAATGAAGTGTAGAAGATTTAGGCAATTTTCTGAGATATTTGAGCCAATTCAAAATGTTCTTCTGCAACAAACATGCAGAGCATTTTACACTGCAATTAGCTGAGTGGACTGAGCGCCTTAAAACCGTTATCTTCTATTCATACAGTAAGATCCAGTTTACAGAAATAAATTAATTGAATTTGCACATGAAGTAATTGTGGGGGGGAAAAAAAGTCTTGTTGGTTGTGTCTATTAAGCTGTGTTTTGTAGTTTGAAGACAAGCAAAGAACACAGTTCAGCTTTGTTTAGAAGGAATAGGTTGCATTTCACAGACTGACAGTACCACAAAGTTTACAAATTGCCTTAGAAGCATTATTTCATTCCTTTAAAGTACAATTTAACAGCTAGACCACAAGAAGGTTTAGAAAATAAACTTCATTTGTTTTTAGGAGGTGGTTCGGGTTTTATTGGTAATGATTTGTGCACCTCTGAACATACCCCAACACATTATAATTCTGTTCCAGTCCCTCTGACGTGATCTATGCACCACGTTATGGGATGGGGCAGGGCTGTTGACAGGAAAGGAGTGGGAATAGGCTGTAAGGGTACAGTGGCCCTGTAAGCTGCTGGCTCGTTAGCTGTGCTGGCGGAACGGAAGGGCAAAAGTCTCCTCAAGCCCTGTTGGCAGGTCCATGACTGTTTACAAGTCATCATAAAACAGTATGAATACACACTCTGTGGGCAATTTAACTCTCCCAGTGTAGTCACTGCACAATTATTTGTCCATTAAATTTGTTTTGACATAAATTGTCTTGTTTCATGTAGGATCATTACACCAAGAATCTATTTACATAATTATTAGGTCCTCTGATATATTGTTCTCTGGTACAGTTGTTGTCACTTAGCAAAGTTTATACATACATTTCAGTGCTTCTGAGAATATTTGGTCATGAAAGAAAGCCCTTCTCAGAATGCAGTAGCAGCAAAAATAAGTTCTCCCCTTGATTTACAGCTTTCCTTCCTACTGCTTCATGTCTGAGGAGCATCTCTGCATATGGAGACATTTGCTGATATAAGCCAAGGATGTGAAATACCCCTGTGTGTACACAGTGGGAAATGTTTGTCCTGCGTAGGACACCAGCTCTTTTTTTTCCTCATGATGATACTCTTACATGGGAGAGTTCTTTGCTCAGGGGATGCAACAGAGTAGAGCTGTAGCAGTCTTGCTTTATTCTAGCATCAAACTTCCCTAAAGACCTCAGAGATCTTTTTGTGCATATCTGAGTGGGGGGTAACCCAGATCCCTACCAATTCTGTTTGGAGTAAATGAGCCAACTCTTTAGCAATGCACGGAGGGGCTCCAGATATTTGCCAAAAAAACTATGGTTGGTGGGAAAAGCTGCCGACATCCAAAATTAATAGCCTCCCAAAGGAAAGTCTATTAAGAAGGGAGAAAAATCCCCCCCGCACAAAATGAAAATACATCTTCTCGTCCTCTCTTTAGCCCTTCTTGCTTAGTTTGTTTGAGGAAGGTAAGCAGCTTTCCCTTTTACCCATAGTAAATCAGTCGCCTGACCAGGACAGAGGTTACCTTGAATTGCATAGGTAAAAATTGCACAGCCTGTGGTCTTTGTCTTAGGGAAAATGTCCATAGGTGGCTCTCATGCCCACTGTCTCATCATTGCTTAACCAAATCATTCATATTTAATTTTTTTAATCTTCTCACAGGAGTCTGTCCCTCCTGCCCTTTAATTAGCCTTGATATTTCTCTCTGAACTCTCTCCAGTATGTCTACATTTTTTGCTGGTGTGTACCTGGAACTAAACATGGTGTAATGAGAGCAGAACAGATCTACAGTGTAATGGGCACACAAGGGAAAAAAAACTGTCTTTGGACTCTGGCAACCACTGTCTAGTGAAGTTAATTTACAAATTTTGTGCTTGAAAAGGCAAAATATGCTATTCTTCATTTGCAGACAAACTTCTGATATCTTCCACCTCCACTCTAATTCCTAGAAAAGAAAGGAACAAAAGGAAACTACTGAGCGACTGCTTGTGTTTTGGCTCTGTCTGTCTCTCAAAAATGATGCACAGACCCGTTAAAATGCTCTGCAGACTTTCTTGGTGCCTGGCTTGTCCAGTTCACCCTTTCTACATACGAGTAATATGCTGTGCAACTGGCCAATCTGACAGCTTTCATGATGCCGAAGTTTATGGCAACTGTAAATCTATTAAGCCACAATTTGCACTTAATAAAATGAAACAGCAAGTAGTTAAATGAAAGCCCAATCCCAAACTGGAGAACATTTTTCAGGAAAAGTCATTGAGCCTGCTGTTGCTACTGCTGCCTTCCTTTGAGAAATTCAATCGTGCTGATTGAGGAAACCTGGAGAGAGACGGCTATTCCTTCCTTTGGTTCATAATTGCCCCGTAGACCATTTAATCATCTGTAGATGAAACAAAGCCTGTGCTGTGGAGTCCCGGAAGGGCAGGCATGCGCTTATCAAATGCTTCCTACCCACCGAGCAGAGCTGGGAGCTCATCCCAGTGCCTCTGAGCAGCCCTGCTGTCAAAGCAAGGAGCTGAGAGCAGACTGGCTCTTCCTGCTGTCACTACGCCGGCCTTCCTGCCTGCCTTGATTTTATTACAGTAAAGTCCATGCAAGCCAATTCTTCAGGAGCAGGGTTCAGAGCAGAGAATGAAGGTCTGTTTGCCAGAGAAGGTAGGCGGGCACTGAGACACCCGCCAGGACAAGAGCTGCTTGATGCTGTCTTGACGAGAAGAGATAAACACTGAAAATTGAGTAAGAGGAGCAAGGATTTACTGGCTCCTGTAAAACAAATTTCTGTGTCAGCTTTAAAATTTCATTCTTCATACCCCCAGCTCTGTCTGTGCTCCATATTGCGGCGTTTCTATTTGACCAAGTGGATAGCCCTGTTTCACAGATGAATAGTCTGGTCAGAAACAATATGCCCAGTTTCATTAAGTCGAAGAAAAAAAAAGCCTGGCCAGGGGAGGCACTGAGAGCTCGAAAACCTGATCCATCATACTAATTGGTTTGGAATATTAGCCTTTAGTTGAGATTTGAAATCCATTTCCTCCTGAATATAGGCAATTTGCCTAACAGCTCAGGCACTATACATAACCACGTAAAGCTTGACACTCTGCCCTTGACTCCTAGCTCGTATTTTCTGGAATACACTGAGAGAATGCAGCACTCAAAATAGAGTTACAAGAACTGGCTGCTCCTGGGAGGGCATCTCTGGGCATGTATCTTGCCCTCTTCTGAAACTTTTGTCAGGAAGAATTCTTATGAGGATTTTTAATTCACAAAAAACGCTCAGTGCTGACTAATGCATGCCAATTAAGTTCAGCCCATTGAATCAACAGTTTCCTGTTACCTGTTCCTTCAGGTAGAACAGCGGCTGATACCCCTGCCCTTTCCCAGGCTTCTGTGCAGGGACCTTTCCTGCCTGAAAACAGTGGGGACACCTGTTTTCCGAGCACGGAAGGCCAGCACCTGAAATCCTAGGAATGGGCCTGCTATTGAGAAAAGGGTGCTTGATAAGGCAGCCACTGTGATAGGCAGCGGAAATTTGATGATGAAAGGAGATGCCTAATAGATTAATCTGGTGTGATTTGCCAAAACACAGGGTTTTCTGGAAGATTATCCACACTCGCAATAGGAAGCCCTTTGTTTTGTAAAAGTCCCCACTTATCATGGTATTCTTTATCTCAACAAGAAACATAATGGTTTACTTGTTTACATGCATGGCAGATATATTCAGAACTGAGCTTAGGAACTGTGAACTCCTTTTCATTTGAAATGTTTCCAGCAGGCACGTTATTAGCTGAGGGGGAACAAGCAGTTGGACACACATAAAATTTAAATCTGCCTTGCTTAGATTGGCAAAAATTAATGTTATTTCATCCACTGGGAAAATGTTTTACTTCCTGCTCAAATACTTTTGGAAGAAAATCACAAGCTCATTTGTAGCCATCATATATGTATGTATATATTTTTTTAGAGTTAAGTGGTATGTCTACAGAAATGTATTTGTTACTGTATACCAGTTATTTTCCACTAATATTAATTATTTTATTAGCTTGTCTTTACTTCTTCAATTTTACTTTGCTTACTATAAAATGTGACTGATGGCTTTACATTATTTATACTGAATGTGTGGCTGGAATCTAGCCCTTGATGTACCTTGGATAGAACTGCTTTGGTTTCTGGAATTGATTTTTAAATACCTTACACATCCGGGACTGCAAAACTACCAAAGCACTGTGTTCTTGAACTCTGAAAATAAACAAAAACTACCGTGTTAGAAAACAGCTTTATTAAAGCCCTTTTTAGCAATCTTATATCAACAAATTTTTTCATAGAGTGCAATATTAAGTTTGCTGGATACACAACGTACATGCTGTACAAAAGCATGCACAGCAAGAACACGCATTGTATTAAAGGAGCTGGAGCACAAGAGTTTGACGGAGTTATTTTTCTGTGCTCCTCGGCAGTAGCATACTGTGTACCATATAGGTTTTAAATTTACTGCAGAGGCAGCCAGTTTCAGTATCATAATAAGTACGAGGTGGGGGGTCACTTCAAACAAGACTAAAAGAAAGGGAAGGCAAGTAAGCAAGCTACTCTCCCTGATGCCACAGGGTTAGTTATGTGGACCTACCTCAGCAATCCGCCGCAGCCAGCACAGCAGCGAGGAAGGAACAGAAATTAGAAAGAGGGAGGAATGGGACTGGAAATCTGATAAATCCATCAAAAAGAATAGATCTCCAAAGATTTGTCTGTCTAGACCAGTGGACGGCTACAAACAGGAGTTAGTGGCTCATGCAAATGGATACAGTGTAATGAAAAATTACATGGAGTAATGCTTGGCATAGACAAAGGATTTTATTTTACTTGTAGGACATATTTTATGGTTTATGAAGACATTGGAAATCTACTTTCTGTTTTCTTCTTCCATATTCATAGTTTACATTACTTATTTTACAATGTGTTCAGGCACACATTGTACTTTTTTCTGTCTGCTCCAAACCTTCTTATAGTTCAAACTGCACTTAAAGCCAAGTCCTGCAATCCAGCGTAGTCAGTGCACAGCTGAAACTGAGGACTGCGGGGAAGGCCTTCAGAATTTGCTTGGAATTAGTGAAAAATCATCACAATCTTTGCAAAATTTCATCTTCTGGTTCGCAGTGTCCATACAATGTCCATAAAAACCCTAAGGTGGAATCAGCAAACAGAATCAAATATGACACCACCACCACCCCCCCCAAAAAAAAACCAGAACAAACCTTGTTAAATTTTATACTAGTTTCACAAAAGTGTCTGTATAAAGTCACATGCTGGAAAATAACAGCATCTTCTGTCCACACACAGTGCGACTACTTTCAAAGGAAAGCCCTTAGCAAAGCAAGAGTGACAGCTATACTCTCTTAACTGTAGCAGTAGAGACAAAAAATAATTTCTTAATGTATTTCTTGGCACTTCTTTTTTCACATTTATTAAAACAATTGCACTTTCAGCACTTTCTATATTTTTAATTTAGGCTGGTGATTAAAACATTCTAGCAAAGATGAGATGATTAAACATTTTAGCCTTTTAAGGCACGTTGCTTCCACTACAAAAATGAAAACATCTCTCATTAGGGTAAGTAGGGTCAGCCTTGTGTTTCATACCACTGTTCCTCACTCCCTTATCTTGAATGTATTACTATAGGCTTCTAAAAGGCTCCTTGGTTTTTTTGGGGGGTAGGGGGTATTGGATTTTTTAGAATTGGTTTGTTTGATGGTTTGGGGCGGGGCAGGGTAGCAAATGAATCACACCCATTTGTTTGTTATTAAAAGCTTCTGGTTACATCACCAGACACTAAAAATAAAATGTCCTTTTGTATACATACTAAAATATTTTGTCTGACTAGGACTTCTCCCTAAAAAGTACCTTCTGCGTTAGTCAAGTCTCTGCATGAACACTCATAGATGACCTATGGCATTGTAACCCAGCCTCAGGCATAAAATTTGCCTGGTGATGTTAGAATACTTCCATTAGAAGCTGACTTCTACAAATAACTTTTGTTTTTATTATTGCTATTTTAATGTCAGAAGCAAAAGTGTCTATCCACATCCCAAGTCTCCTGGAGGAATGCGTGCCTCCTTGAGAAAAGGATATACAATGCCAAACTGAAGACCTGCTGATGCACCATGAAGAACATGGCCTTTCTGATGAGCCATGCTATAGCGCGGTGTGCTCTAGAGGAATCTAACAGCAATGTTTTAGATAAGACCAGAAGCACATTTCCGAACAAATCTCCTGCTTGTTCCCATTCACTATGCTTTTGTTCACAACGCAGAGTGGTCTAAGAACATATTCAATAAACATTTTTTAGATGAAACTAAGCCAGATGCGCTCCAGGACTGTACCTAATGCACTCCAACAGCTAACAGGTAGCTAACAGGTCCCAGACACAGGCACAAACTAGCCCAAAGCAAACCCCCTCTGACACATGCCTGGCACCAACAGATTTGCTCCACTGATCTGCTCATACCAGCCTGTACTACCTGCTACTGTATGCATAGCTTCTGTGACCAGCACTAATTTTGCCATATGGAAGGAAGTTTATGTGAATAAAAACACAGTGGTGGATTTCAGAGCAGATTAAGATCTCCTGGTGCAAACAGAAGCGTTGCATACTGAATGGGTGGTTTGCTGAGAAGCAAGGCTTCAGCAGAAGCAAAGCGTCTTGGTAGATGTACGGAGGAAGCACTGACGCTTGCACAAAGGATTGTTTACTGCACGCTTCTACTTCCCATCAAATCTGTCACTTATCACTGCAACAGATATTTGTGAGCATGACTGAACAAAAGAAAGGAGTATTTCAAACCAGTGTCTTGTGTTGTTGTGAATGTCCATCCCAGAAAACTACCCTACCTCTTAAAAATGCATGGAAAGAGTACAGGGAAAAATCACATATATAACAATAAAGTAGGAGGTGATGGCACATGTCTGGATAATGACACAGGCCCTTCAGCATTTCTGGTTCACCATTAGAGAGGGACAAGACAGAACTTTGTTTCTGGAAGCTCATGGGTTGCTTTTTTGCTTTATTGCTCCAGTTAGGTCTCATGAAAGATACCAGCTCTCCTTACAAGCCTTGACTCGGCTGTAAACTTAGATCATCCAAGCTACAACAACAACAGGACAAACTCTGCATAGTGCAAATGTAATTTGCAGGGTCAGCATGAAACCGATCCTGGCTCTTGGATGAAGAGAGAGCTATATATGTTGTGTCACATCCATGGAGCTGCCAGCACCTGTTAAGAACCCTCAACACAAGCTGAAGCCAAAGTGAGCTGAGGTCACGCTTCAGGCATGCCAGGATGGATGAAATCATTGTGTTTAGTGACCCTGGCTAAATGTAGTGGCTATGTATACATATTGCAAAACCACAGTCCTCTGTCCATCCTCTGTTCCAGTTGTTCTTGGTCCTGCTCTATAGAAGATATGTAGGAAAGGTAGCCTTTTGACTGTATAAAACATCTGCAAAATTGATTTCTACATTGTTAGATTAGGTATGGACTTTGTATGCGTGGCCAGAATTTAGCCCATCATATTTTCAAAGTTTTCCAGAAGATGTTAAATATACCTTAAAATCATCTTTGAAACAAATGTGTGAAGTATATGTTATAATATGTATTCAGGTCTACTGACCTCCCAAACAAGAAGACAAATATTGCAGCTTTACTGAAAAGAAGGATGACTTTGGCAGGTCAGCTCTCCACCACTGGCTCTGAGACAACAGAACATTTATTGTTTTCAGGTCTCTGAGATTTTTTAAAAGAAAATCTGGATTTTTGGCAGCTGAAAATAAGAGCTTTCAATTCAAACAAAAGAATTGTTGTTTCTGGCACTCATCCAAAGGATTAAATACAACATAAAAAGTAATATACTTCTGTCTGTACCTTAATGCAAATGAAGTGTACGCTCTAATTCTGTCCTCTTCATCTTTATTTGTGGGTAGATTTGTCATCTTTTGCTTCTTTGGTCATCTTCCCTGCAAAGCATGGTGTGTGACGTCCCTTCACACTCTCATTTGGCTCTATGCATCCAGGAATTGTCACTGTAGCAAAAGGTCATCAGATCTATAAATTAGTATGACCTTTGTGTAGAAACTCATACTCTTTCACATCAGAGAGACAGCTCCCATTATCTAGTTCGATGTCCAGCATACCATAGAAGTAAACGCAGCTGTTTCATTTTGGAGACAGTACAGTTCCCATCATCAGCAGCAAAATGACAACTGTTTGACTTATGCTATCTGTTTGTCGCCTCTATGTGTCTCTCCTCTTTCCTGTCCCTGACCTATCCATCCTGCTCATGGCTCATCACTACCCATGAAACTGGATGGAACTATTTTCAGTTATTCTCTGGAGAGGAATCACCTTCCTAGTTTCAGCCTTGGGAGACTCTTCACTTAAAGACAAATCACCACTGGACAAAGACATCCCTCCACCTCTTCTCTATCCTTCTGAACAATGCACATGGCAGAAGGATCTCAGTTGTCTTCTGCCAGTTCAAACAAAGACTGTTCAGGAGGAATGAGCATTCCCATTGCCATCCTTCTCTCCCACACAGATGATGATAATTTATAGCAATTTACAATAATACAGCTTTGGAAAATATATATTGGAGGACAAAGTGTTGTTCTAAGAACTATGTGGAATTTTCAGCATAAAGCTAAGAAAAGCACAGGCAATTCTTAGTGGTAAAATATTAAAATCCATGCATATTTGACAGATTATTCCACCTGAATGATAATGATTTGTTGTAAATGTCACCATAGCAGCTACATATAAATATATACAGTCTAGTCTGACTTCAGAATAAAGCAAGGTTTATCTTTATTACCTGGTACGCCACCAAGTATAGAACCATCCCCTTCGGATTCTTGAGAAAGGAGACCCAAGGTTTGCCTTTCTCTTTTTTCTCCCTTTCATTTAAATAGTGAGAAAATTGCAACACAAGCTAGCCAGAAAATGTTGGCAATTACACGTTGGATAGACTTGAGGGATGAAATCTGAGAATCCCAGAGACAAAAAAGAAGGATATTGTCAGGAACAGAAACTTAGACTTGGTAGCCACCCTCCTAGAGATGGTAAAAAAAAGCCATGAAAATGAATTAGGTTGCCAAGGGATGAGTTGGAAAGGGAAAAAGGGAGCAGTGAAAGGAGAAAGCCTTAAGAAGACACTGAGAAGCAGAAGAAGAGGAGAGGCAGTGAAAGGAGCAGAGGAAGGGAAGTACCAAGTGGCTTCAGAAGCATTAGGAAATCAGAGGTGGAAACAATTCAGTTGTCCAAATGAGCAAGTGACCACAGAAGAACAGTGATAGCAAAGCAGCAAGAGAAATCCACTTGGAGAAGGTGGCAATCACCTCAGTGAAAGCACTGCAGGAAAGCTGGTGCATGGGAAGACGTGTGAAAGGGCAGCTCCTGAGTCAGGGAGTGAAGAGGAGGTGGAAGACAAGCAAACCTCTGAGGGAACCTCTCTGTCCACTCTCCATGTGGTCATCCCCAACTCTGCCCCTCTGGCACATGCTAGGTGGAGAAGCAGTGGCAGACTGCACAAATGTTGATGTAGCTGGGGGTCTTAATCATGTTTCTTCACAGAGAAATACATCTCTTTAGGCCCATTCTGAGGGGAAAAGAAACTGTTTCTTATATTGTTCTGGCTGTTGATCTCATGCTGAAAGCAGGGTCTGAACAAGCTCCTCCTCCACTTAGGCTGTTCACACCATCCATCTGAAAGCATTTGAAGGTAGTGCCTAAGATGGGGGTCAAGTCTCTCCAGCTCCCACACAGTCAGCAGAACAAGAGACATTGTTCCAGGCAGCAATTCCAGGTTCCCAGAACAAGCTTATTTTCTTGACTCTTGGCTCTCCAAAGCCACTTTTTCTCTCTCTGTCCTGTACAGAGGACCTAAGGAGTCCAGCCCCCAGGGGGGCAGTGCTTCACCACCAAGTCTCCCAAGACAGCTCCAGATTTCTTACACTGAAATCAAAAGCTATAGGTAAAGAGAAGTTAAAAGTTTAACTTTCTATGTCTAATAGGATTCTTTTTTTCCCTTTTTACTTTTTTGATTGGATCATTTCCAAAACACTTTTCATTCAAATTAAAAATGGTGTGTACATCAATTGTTTGTAAATTTTAAAATGCATAAAATACATATGCAAAATAATAGGAAGACTTGTAAAGCTAACGCATGCATTCGGCAGTGAAGAATATGAACAGAAGTTTAACGTGTTGTCCTTTAAAAGAAGTTAATGTTGTATGCGTTTGTGTGGAAATACCATGGATCCTGTTTCAATTAAATGACTTCATTGAAAGAGCCATAGCATGAAGATCGAATGCTACTATTTATTGAAAGTGATAAATTATCCAAGGATTATAGTTCATAAACATGAGACTCAATGTCTAGGAAAAAATGTAATAAATACCTTAGGTATATTTAAAAAACAAGCTGCTCTGTGAGTAGCTAGCAGAGCCTGATTCCCTGTATGTTTGTGTCTTATATCCTCTATACATTACTACTGTATTAACTCTATCCATCTCTCACGTCCCTACTTGATAATCCCTTTTGGCAAGAGACAGCACAGCCTGAAGCCAGCCCAGAGCTATGGGTTTACTGGTGAGCTGGCCGATGCGTGGCCATGAGCATTCGTCATGCACCTGGCCTTTGCCAGGCAGAAGCAATGCTGGCTTTGCTGAACAGGGGCCAAGTTACCTGGAAGAACAAATAATGTTTTTTCCCTTCTACCCAACCACAAATTTTCATAGCAGTTATTGGAACCTAGCGATGTTTGAGAGTTCTCCTGCTCTCTCAAATGTGGTTGAAATTGGCCTGAATTTTTGTGGGGACAAGAGAGGGTAGCGGGGGGGGGAAGAAAGAGAAAGTGAGAGAGAAAACAGGGTTAAAAATAGCAATACTTGGATTTTTCCGGGCCATTTATCCTGGAATATTAGAAAATGCTATGTGCAAAATAATACCTTTTTTTTTTCCACTAAAGATACAGAGTAGCAGACATAAATTGACTATTTTTATTTTGATCCAGTAACACACTTTCATACACATTGACAGCTGCATTTTCTTCAATACAGAGTATTTGAGCTCTGCATTTTTCATCTCCCAACAGGATGGACAACACACTAGGGAGTCATTTGGCCAGTGGGGGGGAGCACTTGCCAGTGTGTGGATTGTTATGGAGATAAACCCATGGGTGTGTGAGGAGCTCATCAATAGAACCACATCTGTTTACGTCAACTGAGGATCTATCACTTATCTGTAGTATGTTTCCCAACACAGATTAACTGATTTGGACTTAATACTTGATTACGTGGTCATTTTAAGAACTCTACAATGGCCCATAAGAGAAATCTTACTGTCTTCAGTAGACTTGTCTAATTTATACTATAGGTCCCACATCTATTACTGATACTATGTATAGACAAACTAAAGGGACTGTTTTTAATAGTCTGTGCCATTGTGTTCACAGTACTCATCAGTAAAGTTATTTATAATTTTGGGGAGTTAAAAATCTTTCTTTAAAGTAACTGGGCTTAAAGACTGGTCCACAGGCATAACTGACTGCCAGGGGTTGGAATGAAATTCAAGTCATACATGCTAATGCCTAGACCAAGATACAGTAGGTTCAGGACAATCCCCACTGCTTTTGGCACTCTGATACCATGGCTAAATAGAAACTACTATTTTTGGGAATATTATCCTCCCTTGAGTTCATATGTTCACACTAGTTTCAATTTGGCTTACTGTATCTTAATTACAAATCTGTCCTCTCTTTTCCATGCCTATCTCCATGGCATCCAATTGAATGCTACAGAGGTGCAAGACACCAAGTCAGCACGTGGCAGATGAGATGCAGATGCATCTAGCGAAGGCTTTGCTGTTATGTATGTTGTAATTTATAGTTTTCATCAAGTGTCACTCAAAGGAAATAATTTTACACACATACACATTTCTCTCTACATTTCCTCTTACCCCCCCCTTTTATTTCTTTGCTTTCATTTTCTGTCTCAGTATATTTCTACTGTGCTGTTGTTCTTGTTTCCTTATAGAATGGCACCATTTTATATGTTTAGATGTCTACAGTGAAAAAAGCAAAAGAAAATGGATCAGTGTAAACATTGGCTTTATAGAGAACTGTAATGGGCATATGGCCAAGGAAATTCTGCTGCAAAATCAGCAAAGAAGCCAAAACTTTTAAATTTTACTGCCTCCAATGCACATCAGCCTAATGTTCATTCCATCAGGAAAAACATGGATAATTTAGAAATCTAATCACACTTAAATTCAGGGGTGATTTTTACTTGCTGTCACTCCAAAGCCATCAATACAAACTCAGAATACTATCTAGGTGCCCATAGTCCCTTGTTCTTATTTTTGAAAATTAATGACAGTGCATCCGTCCATAGTCCAGGTCTCAAGATGACAAACTTTTCTTTTCCTTTTTCTTTTTTGTTTCCACAGGAATGCTGGTGGATGCATGGATAGGGCTGAGAGTTTTGTTCAGATCAGCTTTTTACATATATACTGCTTCACACTGAAAAAAAATTAAGAATCATATGTAGGAAGAATGAACAGCTTTATTTATAGGGAGATAACTGCTTTGTCTGTTCTTAATTTATTGCACATTCGGCTGCTTTCTGAATATATCATACGGGGCTATTGTACTCCAATACACTTTGCAGACATCTACCAACACAACAATCAGTTGTGTTTACATTACAATCAGACCTCACTCATGCCTGTAAAGTCATCCCAGTTTACATATTTACACACAGACTTTATCCCTGCTCTTTCCCCCGACAGAAAATGCAAGGAATGGTTCATTAATTCCAAAGTCAAATCTGCAAAATTTGCAAAATGTCTGGATAAGGCTGCTGCATAAACTAGAGTAACTGGTAGTTGGGAGTAGGAGCTGGTCATCTGTTGACCGACTCTGGAGGAAGAGGTGAGGTACTCTCTCAGTGTATTTTAGCACTAGAAACAGGAGAGAAAATTGAACAGTGACCCTCAGACATCCCATGTCTCTTTCCAGGCTGTGGACCAGGCAAGGAAAAATGGACTTTTAAGAAACAGTAAAAGAGCAAGTTTCCACTGCCATCTTCTTTTTCATAGTGGGTTAAAATCACTGCAGACAAATGTGCAGCTTCAGGAGCTGAAGCTCTGATACCTGTATTCCAAATGTCAATCAGCTGGATTTCAACACATGGAAATTATGACTGCATCTCTTGGTCTGTGTGAACAGGTTTGCTCTTGCAAGTCTTTCAAAGATAGGAACTTCTGAACAGGAATTTTTCATAAAATTTGGACGAAATACCATTTGGATGAAAAAAGGGATCGAAGAGGCAAACAATGAAAACAAAATGTATTCAGGTACAGGCAGCATCCAAAGCCCTTAAAATGCCTGTCTCTAGTCCTGCCACAGTACTTGTGTGGCTGATGTGGAGGAATTGATATTTTTATCAGACAGCTCTTCAGCAGCCCTGTTTGATGACTTAAAACCTGTGGAAAACACATCACCCCCTCAAACACTTTACAGTCTATCTGTAAGGCCAAGTGACTTGACCCAGGGTGCAGCAGTGTACTAAAGAACCTGTACCATTTGAAGCACAAATGGTCCCCCTGATTTGATGTAAAGCACTAGGAAAAAAAATCAAACAGGCAAAGATCACAGGGGTTCACAGGAGTGTGAATTCGGTGAAAACTACCCAGAGGTTGAATTTAATTGGCAATCACAATATCGTTTTGTCAGGTCTAATAGTGATTCACCATGATAAAAATCTAAATGCAACAGTACAGTAAAAAAAAAAAAAAAATGCAGTCAGAAAAAGCATCACCAAAACCTCACAAGGAGATATCTGGCATGGAAGTGCTAAAATAAACACTTTGCCAAATACTTGTTGGCAAGGACAAATGTTGTTGTTTTTATTCAAATCTATAAAATGAAAAAAAAAAGTCAGTCTAGGACCTATTATTTGTAGCTGTGTTTTTGCCATAAAATTTGCCTGTATGAAAGGTATCATGCATGTTGTTTATTATCATTTTAAATAGGTGAAATTTAGATTTTCTTCCATTCTGAAGTGATCCCAGAGCATACTGTGTGTCAGAAATACTTTGGATGAAAAGTAAGCATAAAGAGTTTAATAACACAAACATCACAAAATTATAATTAATGTATATAAAAAGCCATAATAAAAGCACATTATAAGATTTTAGTGTGGTGAATATATTTTTTAAAAAAATTAACACTTGCAGCAGATTATCTTTTTTCTGTATTCTTTAAATATTCTGATTTCAAATATCAAAATGCTTTCCTATGTCAATGACAATCTTAATAGAGCCCAATTAGTTCCACAAGGCACTTTCTGATGCACAAGCCCCTGGCTTGATTGCGGTGAATGGTGGGTATTTCCTGTGTTTAAGTCCACATATGGATTGAGTAAGGCAGTGGCAGAGAGACTACTGTTTTTCCTTCACTACATCTTCATTTCTTTTTCACAGGCTAAGCCTTTTTTGTTTTTCCTGGCTCTGTTGTCAAAACATTGACCAGAGTTTTGGCTCATGGTATTGGAATACGAGGCCAAAACAATCCTCTGGAAACCAGTGTGGCAAAATGTATTTTAAATCTATACATTCACCATTCAACCATGGGAGTAACCACGCCCACTGCCCCACTCTGTGGTTTAAAAACAACATGGGTTTGCCCCCAGAACAGTTTGATTTATTTGACATGCTTTTTCAAGCTGGGTATATCAACATTTAAACTGTTCTGAGGCTTGGCTTCCTACGTCACATGTACAGCAAGTATTAAAACACACTCTAATCATTTTCTGCCTCTATTAAACTAGACAAGGTGAATGCATTGTGCATTCTGCAGGATTTCTCTGAAAACCTGTCAGTCTCTCCAAAGACAGACAGCCTACAGTGATTCTTTTTTTCCCCTTCAAAAACATACAGTTGGGACCTTTTAAATGTTATTTTTGTTACATCCTTTTTGGAAAATACATCATGATAATAAATATGTAGAGCTAATTCCCGTTTCTGACATATAAAAGTCCAATGCAGAACTGTAAAAGATGACACATTTTAAGGACTTCATAAAACATAGCATAATGCATAAGTACCCTGTGACATTGCAAATGATTTCCCTGCGTTGTCAGGTTCCTGGAGGGATTCTCTTTCCTCGGGGGTAACTAGGAATACAAACGAAAACTCATCTGTAAAAGTGAAACCAGGACAAGACCAATTTTGCACACATAATCAGGAAAATTAAAGTATAGAGATGGTGTGTGGTAGATTAAATAATCTATCCAAACAGAATTTAATACTTTAAGTACTAGGATGCAATTCCCCTGAACCAGAATTCCTGTATGATTTACTTCCAGCTTTTTTCATTCCATTTTTTGCATTGGGTACCACAGCACTGAGCTGGGCCTCTTTTGGTGTCGATTGTGCAGACATGATCTACGTAACACCCGCCTACAGAAATATATGCATAAACACGCAACAATACGCCTACATTTGGATTAAGGATCTGCTTCTACCTTGAACCATCTATAAATGATCCATGTGACATTTGAACCAAATTTAAATATCCCACCTGGATTTACTCCCAAACTGCACAGCGGGAACCGAAGAGCAGGCCAGAAAGTGCCTTTCGTCGTTAAAGAAAACATAAACTTCTCAGCCAAACCTGTTTCATTGTGCGTGCTGCAGAAAGCTTTACACGGAGGGGGGGGGGGGGGAAATATGTTTGTGAACGTAGCGACACGTTTAACAGTTTCTCTTTTATCTCCCCCAGCCCAGGGCTCCCCTGCCCGATTTCCACCCGGGATGAGAGGGAGAGCGGGGGAGCGCCCCGGCCCTAATTGCAAGAAAAGCAAAAGCAATTAGCACGGGGCGAGGGAGGGGGGGGACCCCTCTCGCTAGGCCTCTGCTGATGGATGTCCCGCCGCCCCCGGAGGCCTCCGCGGTCCCGGCCCCGGCCCCCGCCACACCTCGGGCCCCCGAAGCGGCGGCGGGGGGGGGGCGCCCGGCCCGGGGGGACTCACCTTCACTCACAACCTCCCGCCTCCTCGGCGGCGGCTTTTTCCTCCTTCAACGTATTCTCCTCGGCCTTCGTCACGAAAGCTGTAAAACCCCAACGCTGGAGTTCTAGTGGCTAAATACAGAGCACTAAAAAAAAAAAAAAAAAAAAAAAGGGGGGGGGGGTAAGAGTAACATGAAGCAGCGTTTCAACAAACCCCATAAACCCAAGACGCGAGAGCTAGCGAGAAAGGGGGAAGGGGGAAGGGAGAAGGAGAAGCTATCAGAGCAAATAGCAAATAGCTTAGTTTTTACTCCCAGACACCATAACTTGTTTTACGATTAGTGATGTGTTTAAAGATTTGTCCTGGAAGTACTTGATATTGGGTTACAAAAGGTTACGTTAATTGCATTAAGCCATAATGACCCATGAAGGACTGCAGAGACTTAGAGAAAAACACTCTTCTTCCTTAAATAAAACATTTAAAAATAAATAAATAAAATATAAAAAATAATAAAAAATAATAAAAAATAAAATAAAATAAAATAAAATAAAATAAAATAAAATAAAATAAAATAAAATAAAATGGGAGCGTGGCTGGGCGGGAGGCGCGGCGGGGGCTCCCGGAGGAGGCAGCGCCCCGGACCCGGTGGGCTCCGGCCCCGGGTGCCCTCGCCCCCCGCCCGGCGCTGCCACGCCGGGAGGGCGTGTGTCGGCCCCGGGCGCAACCGCCCGCTTTATGGTCCGGAATTAAATGTGTCTACTAATAATCTATAGTCTCGCTCGCCGGGGCAGAGCAGACAAACAAAATCGTCATTCCAAATGAAAAGAAAACACTATTTCTTAGAAGTGTTTAGGAGGGTGCACAGCGGGGCATATTTTCTTTCTTACTGGCAAGAGTTTGTAACTAGATCCCTTAACATTACTGAGAACATGAAAACATGAAACAAAAGTATTGATCCAAGAATTCGCAGAAGAAAAGTATCCAAATACACCCTGGTTTGCTTGATTTTTTTTTTAAGGTTACATCAGATGTTTACGGGGAAGTGGAAGCTTGCGATATAGCCCTTGCATGTCCCATCCAAACATACGTGGAGGAAAGCGTTATTTGTGTTGTTAAATTTACATTATGTTCACTTTAATTGCATCAGCTGCTAGATAGATCTAGGAATAATGGCATTTAAGAGGGAAATAGCAATCATCTTCAGAAGGCTGCAGCATAATGGAGGAACCTAATTAATTTAACCTTGCAGTCTTTCATAATGGCTGCACTTTATCATTTCCACAGATGGAGCTTGAAGGAATTAACAGTGTTGTTTATCCCAGCAGACATCTCTGACTGTGGTTAGCCAGTGGCAGATCTCCCACTTAAAGATGCATTTCTTCACTTGAGGGAAACCAACTCGAGCCCTGGCAATAGCTGTCGAAACTTGCGAGTGCTCTACGTGTGGGGGATATTGAGAAACCGAGAAAATGCACAATATGTGTCTCTTTATGGTCTCATCAAGTGGCGCTGGAAGAAGATAGAGTGTTTCCTCGCTTACCAGAGCCAAGACTTTTCCAATACCACTTCGGTTTCTCTTTCTTTATTTTCCCCTTCACTATATATATTTTTTTCTTTAATAGCGTATCCGGCTAATATTTTTTTTTCCTTTGAAAACGCAGTACGTGTCTGTTTCTAGATTCGTAGAATTCAACCCAACACTTCTTGATGATTTGCAATGTTTACAGACTTTTTCTGCTTGGGAAACCTGAGTAGACTTGAGGTAAGCACTCCTCCACACACAAAACACAGCAAAAGACGGATTATTTGAACAAGCTGATTGTTTGTTATTTCAGGAAATAATGCATTTTCCACGCTGTCATATTGTAGGGTGCACACGCACGCACACACTCAGGTGACTCGTGGGTGTCAGACCGGAGTGGGGAAGGGAGAAATCTGCCGCTTTGTGGCTTCGGGCTGCGAGAGAATACTCCCTCTGCCGTGGTACTAACCTGGGAATCAGCCACGGCCATTACATGCTCTACACTTTTCCCTGCATCGCGGGGATATTAGAGTGTCGTTTGGCCCCTTCGAGGTGGATGTTTGTTCCCCCGAGCAGCCGGGACCTGAGGAGTGCGACAGCCATAGAAGTGACCGAGGGTATCAGACGAGCGCATTTTGGGCACGATTCTCTCTCCCCGCTCTTGTACGAAGAGAAACGTTTGCCCGTGGCTCGGAGGCAAGGATAGTTCTGCTTTCGTTGTGCAGTAGCTGTGCTTCTGTCTTCCAGATAGATCTTAAACAGTATTGCGCTTTTTTTTTTTTTTTTTTAAGGTTTATTAGCATCTGGGGTTTACTCTTCTTCTTCTTGTTGTTGTTGGGGGGGAGGGGGGGTGTGTGTGCACACTTCCGAGTGCCTGGCACGCAAAACTCCCATTCTTGAACTTAGACCTTGTCCCTGCCCCAAATGATAACTTGATACCGCTCTTACACCCTGGTACAGAAAGAGTCTTTTCTAGCCCTCCTTTGTCCGCAGCAGCATACAACAGAAACCAACGTACGGAGGGAAGAACACGGGGCTGCTATTAAAATTCGTACCACTATTAGTTGCTATAAAGCTGTAAAGGTGAGTGGCAGCCCAGGAGCCACCTGGGTTGCTTGTGCCGTGTCATTTTAACAGGGCAGGTTTGGATCCCAACCTCGATTTGTTAATCTGGCAGGTATCTATCTCCACCGCCAGCCAGCGACGTGACACTGAATATCTGTACGTGGTATGAAACACTCGGGTGTGCTGTCACTTCCCTCGCTGGCGGGATACCTCCCTGGCTGCTGGCGGCCGAGAGCACGGCAGGCAGAAGTGCAGGGCACCGACGACAGTGAGAATGCTGTGATTTGGGATGATGACGTACACCGTGACGCTAACCCAGCTAATGGGCACCTAATGATGCTGCTTCGCCAAACAAAGGAGGCTAACCTGTTTGAAGTCCTAGTCATTGGCCACCTGGAAATAACCCTGTACATCTATTTGTCTATATTCCCGTGGGGGAAGGGAGGAAAAAAAAAAAAAAGAAATATAAGGAAGAAATCGGCACAGAAAGTAGCTCAGGCTGCGACCGGCACGTAGCTGAAGTCTGGACGTGAGGCAAAGCGTGAGGCGCAGCACCGCTGCCTGCGCCGCACGGAAATCTGTTAAACCAAGCCAAAAACGGGGAGGGGGAAAAAAAAAAAAAAAAAAAAAAAAAAAAAAAAAAAAAAGGAGAATAAACACGGTCAGTGAAGCCCGCGGAGTCACGCCGGCACGGCACCGCCTGCGAGCCGGCAGCACCTGCTCGTCCCGCCGGACCCCCCCCTTGCGCGGCCGGCCCAGCGCAGCCCCGCGCAGCCCCGCCGGGCGCGGCTTGCAGCGGAGCCCCTGGGTGCACACAGGGTGTCTGTGCCCCTGCGGCGCTGGCGAGCCGCGGGGGAGCCCTGCGGTGGCTCGGGGGAGGGAGGCGGGGGGCAGCTGGCAGGTGTCAGAGATGCTGTCGCTGGGAGATTTTAAGTTTTGGTTGGTGATTGAGGCTAGCGCCGTTGTGGGGATGTGCCGCCCGCGCGGGCACGGCTCTTCAGCCCCTTCCCCGGCTCTGCCGCCACGTACTGCCAGTGACAGGGACTTCACCGAAAATATTCAAAACCCGCAAAGTGTCCATGCTAGAAAGATGGAACACAAATCCCGGTGGGAAGCCCACATGCTGTGGGATCCCCCTCTCCCCTCGCAGGAGTGGGACGGCCCCGGCCGCGGAGGTCCCCGCCGCCTTCGCGCCCCGCGCAGGGCGGTGGGCGGGGGGGAGAGCGGCCCCCTCCCGCTCCGCGCTCCCGCCTCGGCCGCTCCTCCCCCCGGGTCGGGGAGATCCGCTCGGGATCCAGCAGGACTCCCCTCTTTACCCGGCCCCGGTGGCCCCACTGGTGCTACCGCTGGCGCCCGTGGGAGGGGAAAGGAGGGACGGGGACGGACGGACAGGACAGGGGGAGATGGTGGCGGCGGTGAATTAGGAGACGGGGAGGCTGCAAGAGCTGCTGCTTTATAGTTAGGACCCGGACTGTACTTGCCCAGCTCAGGCGGAGCACAGCGCTGCTGCGCGGAGGAGGCAGCATCCTCCCCCCTCCGCATTGCGCCTCTCCAGCCCGAAACCCGCGGAGGCCAAACCGCCCTAGAGCCGCTGCAGGGCTGACCTGCAGCCAAGACACCCGGGCCCGAGCAAGGGCTCTGGTGCGACCCCCAGTCCGCCCCCCCCCCCCCCCCTCCCCGCGGCTCAGGCTGCCCTGGGCTCCATTCACAGCTCAAACCGCTTACGCGGAGCGGCGGGGCCGGGGCAGGGTTGGTCCGGCACAGGTCGAGCGCGGAGCGGCTGCGGGGGGGCTGCGGCGGGCGGGGGGGCTGCAGCCGTCTCCTCCGGCGCTTCCCGCTGGGCCGGGCCGGGCCGGGCCGCTGGCGGGTGCGGGCGCTCCGTCCGGAGGGTGGGCTCCGCTTCTAACGGGGAGATCACGTAAATCTTCAAATCTCCTATGAAAATTAATAAAAACACACGAAATCCTAGACAGTCCATAGCAACTGATTTTTATCTACCGTTTTACGCGCTTCATTATCCACCTAAATATAACCACCCCGTGATTTAATGTAGTTTACGGAGACCACAGGCATTTTTGGCTTCTCTTAGCCTTTTCATTCTAGCGCTGGCAATGGGCTGACTTCAGACTTCTCTCAACAGTTGGATATATCTGGGGGTTGGGATAAGACCAAGGAGGTAGAAAAAAAAAGACTGCATACAGTGTACTTGTCTCGGTGCCTCTTCAGACCTGCTCGGGGATCCCCAAGGGCTTCAAACCCCGTATTTCTGTGCGTGTCCCTGGGCGCTCGCTCTCTGTCACCGTTACGCCCCGCCGGACAGTTTCTCTGAGGGCTGGAGACCCTGGCCGGGCTTGAGGGAAGGCGGGGGTTGGCTTTAATCAGCATTGTCAGAGAACCAGAATCAGGTGTGGATATGTTTCAGGCCATGTTTACATCAATCAGTATTTTCGTTACAATCTTGTCAACAGTTTTAATTCAAAGCGTATGCTAAAGCCGGAGAAATTAAGCGGTACAAGGGAGAGCGTTATTTTTAGAAAAATATTGTTAAACTAGTCGGCATGGCTGAAATATTTTGATTGTACCAAAGGCTCAGATTTTTTTCTCAGCTTTGCCGGCAACGGGATGGCTCGGTACGGTGTATGAGGACGGTCTGTAATTTTAGCGAGCTCCGAGCGTGGCCTGCCAACGCGGAGGAGCACCCGGTCTCCCCCTGAGCCCTTCCCTGTGTGCCTCAGGCGCAGATGTAGCATCCCCCCCCCCCTCCCTTTTTCCCCAGCACCGGCCGGTGCAGGCGGTGCGAGCGCGGGGGTTCTGCGGACAGGGGTAACCCCCGCGCCGCCCCGCGCAGCGCCCCGCGCCTCCCCGCGCAGCCCCCGCTTGCAGCATCCGGGGGACCCGCGGCGCCCTGCGCTCCCTCGTCTCCCCCGGTGCTGCGGGCAGAGAGGGGGCGGGAGCCCGCAGCGACTCCCCAGGGTTTTCGCGGGTTCGCAGGGGCCAGCCGATGCCAGGAGCGGAAAGCCGCGGAGAACATCTCCCGCGGAGCCGGCTCAGCCACCCTGTCGCCCAGCTCAGTAAATTAAATCCAGCGGATTCCAGGCTAAACCGACAGCGAAACGCTCCTACCTGCGCTGTATTTTTGGCTTAACTACTTGCGCGGGGCTGGGGCGGTCCGGCTGTGCGGCGCGGTGCGGCCGCCCTGCGTGCGTCTCGCCGGCTCGTTTCGCTCCCGCTCTCCTGCATCCCCAGCTCACTTTTCACATCAAATAGGCCATTAACTTTTGATCCTTGCTGTTACATTCCAGGTTTCCCAGTGATGTTTCCTGAACACTGAGTGCCCCCCGCCCCCACCGCTGTCTCACTTCGCATTTAAACGCGGCCCGGTAGATCTGAATTTCTGTCGAAAATGTAATTTTGAATATATGCACTCATTCGTATCTTCGCGCTTGGCCTCACATCGAAGTCCCTCTCAGAGGAGGGACCTAACGTTTTAGATGCCCCAGAAGAGTGTTGAATTTTTGGTTTGCTTACATCTTTCAGCGAGCGAGCCAGAATGAGACCTATTAAAACACCGACTAATGCCTGCGAAGACAATTTCCATAACTTCAAAGCCCTTACGCGACTATTAGCAATGGCCGCGCTCAAGCGCTGCAAACAGCCAAAAGGATCAGAGACACCTTAGCTACCTGTGTTGAGGACCTTATTACACAGAAGCAATGACTTCAGCCGAATAGGTTTTGGGGTTGTTTTGGGTTTTTTTTTTCCCCCATTTAATCTCCTAGTTTCCTCTCTTGGCAGTAGGAAACCACTCGAGTGACTGAATGTAGTGTTGAAGGAGCATCCCCAAGGTGCTACAGGAGGTCCCCTCTGCGAGACGACGGGGCCGGCCCAGGGTGGGTGGAAGGGGATGATTTCACGCATATACCTGGTTTTGCACCCCGGTCTCTGCTTCCCCAAATACTCGCTGCGAGGGGACGAGGCGGCGGAGCCTCGGGGTAGGTCCCTGCCACGTCCCTCGGAGCATCAATCCGGCCCCGTGTCCCACTCAAGCCTGGGAAGTGTCGTCAAAGCAGCCAGGGAGGGGAGTGTTCAAAACACAGGGCTCAGCATCCCCATCGCGGCTCCGCGCAGCCTCGGGCCCGCGGAAGCGGCTGCGCGGCTGCGGAGCGGCGCGGGCGGCGAGCGCGGCTGGGCCGGGGCACCTGCGGCCGGCGGGCACCGCTCTTCCCTCTTCCCTGGTTTGCACGGTCAGATTTGATCGTGGGATAATATTTATTTAAAATTCGACGTTTCGTTAGGTTTCTTGACAATAAATTAGCTTTCTGGAATATTTCCAGGCGTGTGCTCAGAAGAGGCCTGAACAAACTCGGAGAAAGTAATCTTAAATTCAGGCTTTTCCCCCCAGATATCTAAGGATGAGGTTTTATCCTATTAACCTGTCAGAAATGTGTTGCAATGCCTTCATATCCTTCTATTCATTAAAGGAATACTATTATTTCCTCATAATTACAATAAATATTTGCCTTGTGAGTTAATATTTTCTTCTAACATCCTGCTACGAACACAATTTTCCCGAATATACCAAGTAATTTTCTTTACAGATCTTCATGAGGATATAGTAATGACAGATAAGCAAGACTTGCATTGTCAGCAAAATGATTAAATTACACGGGTCAGCCTCTCGGACTGCTAGGAGTTAAGTCGAGCCACAGTGTTCTAAGGAAAATGAGGAACGTTAAATATCTACAAGTTTTTCAAGGTAGCAAAATAAGACACCTTGGATTAAACCCTTATATCTGGTAAACTTTAGTTCCAAATTTGCAATAGCGACTCTGCGCTTAACTGCTTCCACAAATGGTCTCATGCAAAACTGATGCACAAGTCCATGTTTGCAGAATATGACCTTAAAGAAGTGGATTGTCACTCTGAACGGTTCAGCCTCCCATTAATACCTGTGTTATGTACACAGGCTTCTGATTTCAGGCCTTTACTGCTGAAGAACCTCATCTACAACTGCAGAGAGATCAAAACTAAGGATATTATTCCGTTTCACATGGCATATTGAGTTTGAAGGTCTTAATGAACAATAAAAACTACCAGAGAGTTAAAAATATAAAATATGATTTAATTGATAATCTACTTTATAATCTGGTTTTAGCCAGTTATTTCATGCAGGAAATTTCTGTAAATCCATGTATTCATAAATAGCTCTGTGAGTAGTTTAATTAAAATGACAAACATGAGTGTTTACGGTGTTAGATCTTAGAAAGCATTAGAGATGAATTTACAGATACTGAAAAAAGTGCTCAAAACTCACTGGAAGTCAGAGGGACTTTGACCACTGACCTAGGGAGCTGTGGGAAGCTTCTATCTGCAGCGACACAATTACGAGATTATGAAACTGGAAGACGATCATTTTATCAGCTCCACACAACGTTAAATTGCTGCTTTTCCCACTTCCCTCCATCTTCATCAGTTTTAGACAACTCCCTGTCAAAAAAAATACTGACAAACTAACTGAGTATCGGGGGGGAAATGAGCAGTGTAGCAGAGGGAGAAATACTGGGAGTTTTATTTTCTAAATCAGCATCTCATGTGGAGGATAACAACAAACATTAGAGGTATTAAAAACACAAGCGCTACAGATGAAAATGGTTTCTTCTGAGGAGTCAAAGAAAACATAACCAAGAGTTAGAAGATTAAACAGATTTACTTTTGAGTGGACTGTGTGTTGTTTTTCTTTTCGTGGGATCTACCAAAGGAGTAAGTGAAGCTCTGTTGTTACATGTGGCTCGCCAACATGGCATTATAGGTGCCAGTTCGTACCGGATCCCAGTAGCATCTGCCTCAGAAATGTTTCCACGTTCTATTAGAAACCATTCTTGGAAACGGTCCTTTTGAATCTTGTGTTTTTTCTAGTAATAAAAATTTTGCTTTTAATTGCACCGAGGTGTAGCTGAGGGCTGCATCTAACTCTGGAACCGTGAAGCTCGGTTTTACTAGTCCTTCTTTGCATGGGTAGGTCAGGTTTACAGCCATGGCAGTGCTTTTGTTCATAATGCCTGTGCCAGAGCAACATCTAGCTCGCCCGTCACAGCTGCATACATCGTGCAGGGGACTAGGGGCAACAGCATTAAAAATGTCTGTTGCTGAAAGAAACCAAAAAGACTGAGGCAGACAAGAGGACGTTTACTGACTAAGAAGGTCCCATTTTATACTCCCTTTCCAGCATGAAGCTTCACTTAAGTAAAACAATGAATATTTTAGAAACTAAATGTATGCATGAGTTGCTTCTAGAAAGTTAAACCGCAGCGTAGACTGAGTGCTGGATTGGGTTTTTTTTTTTTTTGTTTTTTACTCGACAGGGCAAGGCGAGCAGCATGCTACAGTAGATCTGACACAGAAGGAAAAAACATACAGATAGGGCGCAACAATGTCTCTGGTAATGAACTCGAATCCTCGAGTCTGTAAAACCACATTGTATTGTTGAGTGATGAATTTTGTATTTGGATCACTAACTTAGTTGAAAGAAGTGTAAAGACAGCTCCCTACTGGCAAAATATCTGAGGAGGTTACAGAATGCTGTTTATTCCAGCTAGTGTCTGGAATAAATTATGTTCAAGAAATTGGCTCCTGATACTCCTATTTCAGATGAGAATTGTACGGTGTGCTAAGTCCTAACACTTCTGGCCAAGCCATAGCCTTCATTAGGATTTGCCATTCATCATACCTGCCAGGAGCTCTCAGATCTGGAGAGGTGCTTGTTTTGAGGAAGTGAAAGAATAACAGAAAAGAAACAGTTTAACTTGGAGCTACTGTCAGTTCTCAAAGGCACTGGTCTTCCAAATTTCAGGGCTCTGAGTTGTCAGTCCTAATAGGTTTTCTTACTATTCCTACTGAAATTCATTAGCTAGATGAGGAAGACCCAAATTGGTTTTAGATAACACTATAGGTTGTATAAGTCACTTAACATTTCTAAGGTTCCTACTGCAGATAAGGGGATAATGGCAGCAGGTGACCTGACAGCCCTGAGGGTGGGAGGGAGCTTTCACAACTTACTTTTACTCCAGTGGCAACAGCAGATGCTTGACGACTCATGAGACTGGACTCTAGGAAGTAGGATGGCAATCTGAGTGATATTTTAAACATTTTAATCTGTAAACCGTGTTTATCAATCACCTATTGTGAACGAAAATAATATTGATTTTTTTACTCGGTGCCTAAATATTACATAGGCTTCACTTGATTCTTCTCACAACTTCAACAGCTCAAAACCCTGCAGAAGGGGAAAGCCAACAGAAACACTGCAAAGTCAAACCTAAGACAACGCAAATCACTCATTAGCACGATGTCCAGGGCTTCCTATAGGAAGGAGGTCCACCCTTTTACTTCCATAAGTAGGCTCAGGGCTCGGTCCTCCTTGGGGCTGCGTTGCCAGCATTCTCACACGTCTATGCAACATTTACCCTCATGCTGCAGCTGACGTTCATATTTTATTCTGAAGTACTCCCCACAAAAAATAAGGGCATGCCTGGGGTCCTAGATGTGCTCTGGCAGAGACCTTAAATACATTGGATATGTGTATGGTTTTTGAATACTCTACTACTTGCTCAAAATTAGTAAATACCTAGGAAATAAGAATCTTTGAATTTTTACCAGGCAAGATATCTAGGTGGAAAAAGGACAGAATTTGTACATATGCTTAGTCCTACACCTGACTCCGAAGAAAGGCTTCACCACAGAGTGGACGGTCAACCACCTGTTCAGTCAAAGACTGTGAATTTCTGAAGAAACTGCTCTGTGTAATGTAGAATTTAGGCTGCACATGTCTATCCCATGAGTCCAGGAGAAAGTATGTTGCAGAGATGCTGTTTTCCTCCTTGCTTCCAGAGATTTTTCTGATTCCACATGTGCTCTTCTCCATTTCATATTCCAGTAGAAGGGAGCAAGTGGACCTGTGGCTTTACCTCTCTTGAGTCTTTCTTATAATCTGTGGACCACAACTTTTACACCCCATAGGTCTCATTCTCCCCTCAGGTATGTTAGGGCAATTTAATCCGTTTCCCTGCAGTATAAAAATGCTCAGCTGAGGTAGTATCATCCATTATTTCCCATTGTCGTGGGCCAAGGTGAGTTTGGCTACTGAATTTAATAGGAATTAGAGTAAGCTCTGTTTAATATCTTAAAATTGTGTTGAACTAGAAACAGTTTAATGAAAATTAAAAAAAAAAAAAAAAAAACAAACAACAAACCCAAACATATAAATATCCCGTATTTCATAAGTCAAAATATGGCCTAATGGATTAATTTCACTTCAAAAGAATGTGAACTCCATCTCAGTTTGTCAGTATGCTTGTACATGGTCCCATGCTTGACATTTTAATTAACTCTTACCCTTTAATTTACAGGACTGTTATTCCAGATAACAAACAAGTGGGGGGAAAAAACCTTTAAAATTGTTAAAAAGTAAGAATGGATTCCAAGTGATCGAGATTCGTCAGGACAAAGATCTAGATATTCTAGTGATTTAAATGGCATTGCTGGTGTATCTATGGTTCAGAAAGATCATAAATGCTTCTGGGAACATCATTTCCGTTTCTTTAAAGGTAGAGATATGCTTTTTACTTTCTGAAATTGGCATACAAGCAGACCGTGAAGAGCTGGAAGGGGAAAACAGCAGAAGAGTATGTACTGAAGACACAGATGTGTCTGAAATAAATAGAAGAGCTTGGAGCAATGGCTTTTTTTGTTTGTTTGTTTTGCGTTCTGCTTTAGGAAAGAAGAAAGGGAGGAGGAGGCCTGGACTGCAATGTTCGTCTTTACAGTACAGGTAAAAGAAAAACATCAGCGGCCGTGCTGCTTCTATGTGTAGAGCAGCTTGCCAATTTGAGGAGGGCATCGAGCATAGCGCAAATACGTTAGGTGCCTGTGCTTCACGCTTCATGCAGGGTCTACGTTCATACCTCCAGGATGGGCAAGCAAAGAAGAATGTTCTACCACTGTTCTGCACTGATTTCGTACCTGAAGTGCAAGACACAAGGAATCAGACCCATGCTTTCTCTCTTCATAGGTAATAGGAGGGGATGATGTGCACGAGCTCTGATTTTAGGGATAGTCCGAGGTCCGTGGGGTCAGGTGCCCCATGCACAGCACAGCTTCTCCCAGAGCAGCGTTCCCATGCTCTCCTTGATGCCTCGACTCGTTCTTTGCCTTCTCCATCAAGGGCAGCGATGGATTTCCCAGGGCGGTGGGGAGCGGTGCCAGCTAACCCCCTCCGGCCCGGGGATGCTGCAGGCACCTCCCGACTGCCCGCCCTGCAGCCCCCGCGCTGCCAGGAAAGCGGCGGAGCTGCCAGCAAGGTTTGGGGGTGCTTAACCTGCAGCCATCTCCTGCGAGCCCGCAGCACTGCAGGAAGCCGGCAGCCCTCAGGGCCCATCCTTCCCCTCCCTAATAAATACCTTCCTTCTTAAAAATAATTTAAAAAAAAAGGCTGGGGGGGGGGGGGGGGGGGAGCGGGATGGAAGGCCAGCAGCGCTCTCGGTGTGCCCCGAGCCGAAAGCGGCAGCGGGCGGCGCGGCCGGGCAGGCGCGGTGCTGCTGCCGGGAGAGGCGGCGGCGGCGGCGGCAGGAGGAGGAGGAGGAGGAGGAGGAGGAGGAGGAGAAGAAGGAGGAGGCGGGCGGGCGGTCGAGCCGCTCCGGGGAAGTTTCCTCGCCGCCGCTGCCGCCGCCGCCGCCTCCCCGAAACCCCTCCCCGCCCAGCGCGGCTCCTCGCAACTTACCGCCGGGCGCCGCTCCTGGGAGCCGCCGGGCCCGCGCCGCCGCCCCAGAGGCCCCGCGGAGTAAGTGCGCGCCGTGCGGAGCCGGGGCCGGGGCGGCGGAGCCGGGGCCGGGGCGGCGGGGCCGTCGCTGCCCGCCCCCCGGAGCGGGCGCGGCGTGGGGCGCCGGACACGTGGGTGCGGCGAGGGACGGGCGGGACCCGCCGGCTCAGCCCCGGGCGTTGCGCCGCCGAGGGTGGTTCCGCGGGCGCGCAGCGCCGCGGGGCTTGTGGCGGGGAGGGAGGGGCGAGTTGTGCGGGAGCCCCGGGGGGTGGGAGGAGAAGGGGCGGCGGAGCTCGGCTCGCCCGGCGCCGCGGGAGCCCCCGGTGCCGGTCGGGGGCCGCCGGGCGCTGCGGCTCTTCCGCGGGGGCCTCGGCGCGTCGACTCCGCCGAACGCGTGTTTTTGTGGCAAAGGGTAAAAGTGTGCGGGCGCTCCGCTGTGAGGAGCGTGCCAGCCTTCCCCCCCCTCCCCGGGGCCTGCGGGCTGTGAGCACGGCGAGTGCTGGGGGAGGTGTCCGGGCCCCCCGCAAGGCGCGGGCAGCTCCTCCTCCGGCGGACGGGGAAAGGCGGCCGGTGCCGGGGCACCGCGGCGGTGTCACCGCGCCGCACTCCCGGTGCCTCGGGCACAGCCCCGCCGGGAGCCTGCCGGCTGCCTGCCTCCGGGAGGTCGGGGGAAGGCAGGAGGGGAGCAGGGGTGCTCTCTTCTCCTCCTCCTCCTCTCCCCTCACATCCAAGCGCCTTCCTCGGGACGAGGAGAGTGCCGAGCATGGGCGCAGGGAAGGGGCACCCGCAGGTGTCCCTCTCCTCAGCTCGCCGCCTGCGGTTTTCATTTTGCCCGCCGGCACCTAAACTCTTCGAAAGGATTGTTGGATATGGCTAGTTACGAAATCATTTTTGTCTGTGGAGCTGGTCTTGCAGGCAAGGCTTATTTTTTGCTGGAAATACTCCGTTCTTCAAAACTGTAATTAAATAGGCAGTTTTTCTATCACAAAGCCGAAGATCAGAGTTTTCTTCAATTATTAAAATGTAACATTAGGCTTTTTTTTTTTTTTTTTTTTTTTTTTTTTTTAAGGCGCTAAGGAACATAGTGTTGCTTTTAAATTGCAAAGAGTAGTTCGCATTGACTTTTAGTTGAAAAACACTTTCATGGTTATATATGCTCTAGCAAAAAGCAGTATGAGCAGCAGCACTGGACAGTCGCTACGTTTGAAGACTCACACTTTCCATAGTCTTTTAAAATAAAAATATGGTTATAAGAAGAGAAGTCAGTCATTCAGTGCTGTGAGAGGTTCTTTAAAAAGAGAATGTGGTGTGTGGAAAGTCCCTATGAAACAATTTCCAGATTAGAGCTGTTTGTTCTCTGCCAAAAGCTGTGTAAGCATGAACCACAATGAGGGTAGTTGTAGGATCATAGAGTAGTCATGGAGCAGGTAGTCTGGCTGCACCAGAAAATAACAGACAGAAGGGCAATATGTATGGAAATGTCCCTAATTGAGGACTGCAGCTCATGGAGGTAGCTGGCGTATCTTCTGAAGGCTAGTCTGGATATGCTCCCTCCAGACCTTTGTCCTAGCTTGCAAAGATCCTATTCTACCGTAGATTTCAGTGTAAGGTAAACTGCAAGTATCTGCATCCTTGAACAAACTTTTAAAGTTTATGAATTAGTCTTTATGAATGGTTCAGCAATCTTCAGAATTGTAGAATTTGTAACAGCATTGATAAAAATGTTTACAACCCATCTAAGTAGAAACTAAGTCACTGGTTCCTGGCAGCTGTGTTATTTATTCCAGGCTGGATGTTTCATTCCTAATTTTCTTCATTACATTTTCCCATGTAAACTGAATCATAAAATGTTAGGAGGAAAAAGAAGGAAGCAAGTCACTCCTTTTCTTGTTCATGGCTCTGTCCTCCTTGCGCTGCAAATCCTGTTGCTGTGGGCAAGGTGAGGGATGGACTCTGGCAGGGGAATTTTAAAATCTTCAAAGGTCATTTGAACAGTTTTTCCAAGTCAGCTGGACACTGGGAGCCTTTTGCATCCTGTGCACTTAGAGAATTTTAGGTTATTTTATTTGTTTCTTTCATTCAATTACTTAATTATAGAATCCATAAATATTATTGCTCAGAATAACCTTTCCTTCTAGATTTAGAGAGAGGGAGAATGATACAAAATTAAGAGATTAAATTGAATTAAGAGGCTTGAGTTTTTTCCTTCCTTTCATTCTTACTCTTTTTATCCTTAACTGTTTAATCTGATATATCAAACGTCATAAGATAATGATTTCTCAAATGTCTGGACACTTTTAATGATCTTTTACCTTTTTTTTTTTTTTTTTTTAACTTCTTTGTGGCACAACATCTCTTCCTACTCTGTCTAAGAGTGCTAATCCCACTGCATGGCCATAGAAAGCAAAATGTGAATTTACCACTGAATTCTATGATACAGGTCAAGCTACCATGAAAAGGCTTTAGTGGTTGGACCAGGAAAGATTTGCCAAGATTTGATGGTGTGACAGTGAGCTGTGGCTGCCTGGGAGAGGCACCCGCAGGGGCAGTTCTTGGGGGAGCCTGGGGGCCAGCTGCCCTCCCTACCCAGGGCAAGCCCCAGGCAGCAGGTGGGTGCCTGGGCAGCGCAGGCAGCAAAAGCCCCCGCCCCAGCCTGCGCAGGGGCCCCACTGTGCTGGGCTACCCGGAAAGATCACGGAGGTGAACTCCCACCCTGTGAGGTGGGTTTGCATTTTTGCAGCTCCCTTTATAATGAAGTGAGCTAGGAGAAAGCTCTTTTTATTTATAAGAACGGAAATTGTGTGTAAAGTCCTTAAAATCAAGGAGGCCACAGCTGGGTACTTCATATGCTTTTAAAAGCTTTTCCAACTCAAAGTTGTTTCTCTGTCCTTCCTATGCTGTTTCCATAGCAAGTCACTCCTATTGCCACTTTAGGCAATTGGCCCAAGTCCTGAAATTTCTGAATTTTAATTTCTCAGCTCAATATCTTGAGCTCTTTATCATCTGAATATTGAAGGGGATTGCATGGTTTTGTGTGAATAGTTTTCTTTTTTAGCTTTTAGGTTATATGGTTCTCAAAGGAAAGTGAATCAGAATATGTGTAGTCCATTCTTTATTTTCTCCTTTATTATGAAATATTATTTATTAAAACTGAGTTGTAACATTATTTGATAAATGAAACAATAACTAATCTGTCATAACAAATTGTAAAAATAATGTTACATGGGTGACAGCTATTGTCTGTTATGTTTTTCACACTTAATATATTACTGTAGCCAGTAATAGATAACAATAATTATAGTTTTATCTTGATGGTGAAAAAGATTGTGAGAGTATTAGGATAAGCAAACTTGGAAGAAGTGTAGATGTTGCTAGAGGACAGGTTGATTTAGCGACTTCCATTGTGTTTTGCCCTTGTGTGTTTTGGTTTTTCATAAATGTATATAAAATTCATTCTCGTTGGTGGATATGGTTCAGAGACATGGAGAACTGAAACTAAATACTGCCATTTGACTAAACTTGGTGTCTTTTTTGCTGACAAAGAATACATAATGCATCTTTGTGTAGTTGTGTAAGGAGAACCTGTTTATCAAGGTGCCCAATCCTTAAGTTTTGCTTTTATTATGTTAAAAATGATGAGTTACTGAATTCATTTTCATGAAAACACAGTCTGACAGAAATCAGAAGAATGTCATCTGTCAAGCAAGAGATATGACAAAGTTGAACAAACCAGCATTTAAAAATGCTTTTTAGCATTGTTTTCCAAGGAACTGAGAGTCCTACAAATGCTCTTACAATCATTTCCTTCTCCTCCCCTGTAATATTTACACCAATTGTCCAAATCTGGCAAGGATTTGTTGGTGGGGTTTTAGTTTCAGAAGAAGTGACTACTGGCTACAGAAGAGAGGTCCTAGCCAGTGCCTCCGCCCTTGTCCCACTTGGAGCGGGGACAGCCCCGCAGTGAGCTGGGCAGCACTGTCCCTGGGATTACCCCGAGAGGCAAGAGCTCGAGGATGTAGCACAGAAACATGAAAGAAAACTGGCGATGTTGTTAGGTAAATATAGTATCACTTATGCTTTAAAATCAGCTTTCAGTTAGTGAATTGTTGGTATTTCTGGTCACCACAGATCAGGCTTCCAAAGGTATTTAGGTGACTAAAGGTGCAGCTGGGTGCTTACTGTCATTTATAAAGGTCTTTGCAGTATAAACAAACAAACAAGTAAATAAAGAAATGTAAATGGCTTAACCTGATGAGGTGCCTTTAAATATCCCATTCGACCTCATGTTGACAACTTTGGCAGCTCAGTGATACAGTTTTCTGGTTTTCTCAGGCTTAGGACCATTCATTCCTTTTCACTTGGACTTTAACAGAGATTGAAAGAGAAAAAAAGAAAAAAACTGTCTTCCTTTTTCCATTCTCATAGATGAGTTTGAATGAAGAAAATAGACTACTTGCACCTACTAGTGAAACTCACACCCGCTGCAAGTAGGTACCTTTACTGCCTGATGAGAATCAGAAGTATTTGTGGATAGAAAATACGAATTCTGGCGTTTGATCTGTTGTAAAGATTAAAAATAAGTTGCTACTTGCAATAGGTGAATGTTGTGACTTACCAAAGAAAATTCTGGTTGACCTCAAGGGACAGGGAAGTTTTGTCATTTTATGGCAGGCAAACAAGAAAGCAGCATCCTTAGCCTTACTGATGGCGATGTGAGGAAGGTCACTGGTACGCCCATTCAGTTGGTGGCTGATCCGTTGTAAATACTGGAAGTGCTGCTGACGCAGAGGCACCGGAGCTGTGGCTCTGTGCCACAGGAGCGCAGCTACGCTGCTCCCAAGGGCATGGTGAACCTAGAGGCAGTGTGGTGGTTGTCACAGAGCGTGGGACCTCAGCAGACCGTAACCTCACGCTCAGGTCCCCGTGCACTGGGAGATACCAAGAATTCAGCCTGTGAGTTTCCCAGCTGAGCATTAGCTTTCCATAGCCAGGATGACTCTCTTACAACCATGCTTTCTCTAACCCATCCTATCTGAGTATGTTTTTCTGCTCTCTGGGATACTGTGGCTTCCACTGCTGAAAATACTGCTGATAGTGCTTCTTACTTGAATGCTTTTACTAGCTTGGGGGAAGCCTGGGCTTTAATGAAGGCTGTTACAATTTCAGACTCAAATGTATCTGATTTATTAAAGAAAATGAATACAAGTTAAAAAGCTGATTAAAATAAAACATGATTTCACCTAGAGGAAATTTACTTTTAATTGCTCTGTGTAAACCTTGAAGCCTTGTATTAATTATGATTAGCAAACCTTTACTTGTTTGCACTGAATTGCGCAGAAGTAGTACAGTTGTTTGTTGTTAGACCACAAACTTTTATAGACTGCATATATTTTACAAACTACTTTAAAAGCCCATGTAAAAGAATAAGCAATGCCTTACCTTTAATATAAACTTATAATAGGTGCAGAAGGGCTTCCTAGACCACGTATATAATTATTACTCATTAGAAACGTTGTACAGAACCTCATGGGTTGAAAGTACGCTTTGTTTGTAAAGCATCTTACAGTTCTTTCCTGAGCTAGGTAAGTATTCCAGTTGCACGTTATGATTCTAAGCTCAACATTTTTCTTGTATGTATGTATTTCATGTTCTTTATTAACCATGACACTTAGTCTAATAGTTAGTGTTAATCTCTGGACCCCCTCGCCTTTTGTACTGCGTTTGACACATAAAAAGCAGAAAACAGATGTATTGCTCAAAAAACTTGCAAGGAAGGAATTAGCTGTTGCGTTCCATTTTTATTCTATTTGTTAGTGATACATAAATAAACCCAGAGAAAGTAGGGATTTCTGTCACTCTTTGATAATAAAGATCCCATGGAATGCTAAAAGCAAAGCTGTTTAATCCTGTTTGAGGCACTGAATTCACATTGTAAATGGTAATTTTATTAATTTTTAAAAACATAAGTTTCCCTTATGTTTTCACCGTAAAAATATTCTTTATTTCCTGTCCTAAACTGTTAGCATGTTTCTTTGCTGAACAGTTTCAGCTTACATTTCAGATACAAATAAAGTTGATCCCACTGGGTAGTTTAAACATCATATTAATTTTGTAAGTCATTTAAAAAAAAAATCTGGCAAGCAAGTTGCCAGTATAGTTTTAACATTGTTTTACAGTTTGACTTTCATGTGTATTTAGTATTCAATTAAAAAGATGATATTTTGCTATGTTTGGAGAGCTCTGCTTTTTGAATACTATTATTGATTTAAAATTATATATATATGTGTGTCTCCTACTTTGGCCCTTTGCAGAGCTTCCTAACAGAGGTGTCCTGCTGGGCTTCTCTGCCAGGGAGATGCACTCGGCAATCCAACCATCATTGGCACCAGGTTTGGTACCTGATTAACATACTCACCAGGGCCTCATTCCTGTTTGCAGTTTAAACCCTTCCTGACCATGGTAGATGAAGGAAGAAACACCAAGACTTTATCAAGACAGTTTCTGAATCAGTTATATTTCAGTTTTAGAACTTGTAAAAACAATGGCAAATTATTAACCTAATTTTAACCTAATTTTTGCAACTCTCCAGTCTTAAACTTTTGACCTTCCCAGGTGCTGTGGGAGTTTTGGTCACTATGTTGTCAGGTTTCTTTCTCCACCTCAGGAGAGGTTTCTTTGTATTTGACCAAGTCTTTTCCAACATCGGAGAACTGGAGAGTTCTTCTGAGCTTGCTGAAATTAGCAGCCACCAGATTCCCATTCCTTGATAAACATACCAACATTTTTTGCCTTTGTTTATTTCTTCAGGTGGGAGTTTTCTGTTATTCTCATTCCACTTTCTTCAGATAGCTTAGTCTGAATAATTGTGCTAATCAAGCACAATCATTTTTCTAGGTTGCTTCCACTTGAATGGAAGATATTCCAGTTTAGCAATTTAAATTAGCAAATTATTCATAAATGACTTGGAGAATGAGGTGAATAGCAATGAGAGCAGACTATGAAGAACTGCATGAGGACCTTATGAGACAAGTCACCAGACAATAAAATGACAAATGAAATTCTGCAGAGATAAATGTAAACTGCCAGGCCCTGGGCAAAATAGTTGTAGCTGTATCTAGAAAGTGATGGGCACTGAGCTGACTCTCATCATTCAGAAATGAGATCTCATCATCAAAGATAATGGCAAGAAAATTTGTTCAGTGCTCAGTAATGCCCACAAGAAATGAATGTTCAGAATTGTTAGGAATCCAGAAAGTTTACATGTGTTCAGGAGGAGGATGGACAAGTACTTGAGAGAGCTGTATTGAAGGTTGCTAGACAGATGAACTCCATCAGACTCAGGAAATCCTCTGAACTGAAATAGCAGGAAACGGGGAAAAGACTGGGGAAATCGCATATGCTTGCTCTGTTCTTGCTCTTCTGTGTCCAGTTATGGCTGTTGTTGGAGACAGCATCAGAAGGATTGTTGGTCTGAACCAGTATCGTGGTCCCTGTGTTCTCAACACCCCATTTTTCTTGTTAGATTTAATTGTATATGGGAGAAATGTGACACAGACTCTATTGTCAGATGGTTTCAAGACATAGGCTTACAGTGTTGTAGCAATTTTATAAATATAATCAGGATTCAGAAAGTAGTACAGATATATTTCCAAGACTGTCACTAATATCATTTGGCTGTGGTGTATTCTTCGTGTTTATAGAGCTTCCGTCCCTCTCTTTCTTCCTTGGGCTCTTGTGCTCTGTGGTCCAGCACCCAGTGGCATTTCTGTGTAGGTAGATGAGACCTCGTGTTTCCTTACCAGAAACGTTAGTTTTCAATGCAACTATAAACATTAAGGAAACATCATCATTTTAGGTTTTAATTGATTTTTTAATCTTTATTTTAAAGTTAAAACTGATCACCTAGATAGCCAAAAAATCTAGATACTTAATTTATATTGCTAACTTAAAAAGATTGAGATTACCTTGGTGCTGACCTAGACATCACAGTGAGTGTAAGTGCCATTAGTTTTATGCATGTTTGTCCAGGACATTGGAGTGCTTGTTCTATATTTATATATAAAAGAAAGCTTACCAATAAACCAATAAAACTGAAGTTTTCCATCCCTCTTCCCTGCAAGTTTATTCCAGCCACAAGTTCTGACCTCCACACATTTCTTCTCAATGGTATTGGAAAAAAAGGTCCATTGAGATGGACATGGAGGTTTATGGGGATGCAAAAGCGGTGACCTACCTCCTGTGCTGTTGTACGCAGTGCGTCACCTGCAGGCTGGGTACCCAGAGAGAGGTCTGGGGCTGCCCCAGAGCCAGTGTTTACGTCAGTGTCAGCACTGCAGTTGGTGTGGGATGTCTTCCAGCAGATGTGCATGTTAGGTGCTGCACATCTGGGCACCTATCTGTTTTACTGGAGTCCCTGAGGCCCACTGGAAGGCAGGATGCTGTATTGCATCTGCAGGCGTTCCAGGCTGAATCAGAGGTGGTCTTCAGTCGCAGCACTGGAGTTAATTGTTTATAAAGCTGCTGAAAGGTTCCTACTAAATTTAATTTTTTAAAAATATCTTTCCCTCTTCCTTCCTCTTTTTTTTTTTTTTCTTTTTGGTTTTTAGCTGTTACACTTGGCAAGTTTCTTTCCTAGCATTTGGAAATAATTGTTTTCTAAATGCTACCCAGGTTATCTGCCAAATTTAACACCTTAAAAGGAAGCAGGGGTGGGGGACAAGAGACCTACCTGGGAATGGAGTGAGTGTAGTGAGCAAGTTTTAGCAAGTGCTAAAAAGGAAACTTCCCAAATATAGCACCTAAAATCAAAACCATCAAGTTCCCTAACATTAGCTGTAAAACACCACATGCTGTCACCTACATGGTCAAAAGAGACCATTTTGCCCAGCCTCATGGCCTCTTTCTTTCTTCCTCTACCAAATGACAAAGCATGTTTGGTTTTTCTGTTTTTTGTGGGGTTTTTTTTTGTTTTTTGTTTTTTGTTTTTTTTTTTCCCTTCTGATGAATTAGTATGGTTTGAGGAGATACAATTTTGTCTAGGTGTTATTAGAAAATCCTACCAGCTCCTGAGAAAGCATGATCGGTCTGGCAAACTTTTTTTTTTTTTTCTTAAAAAAAAGAGCAAAGCATTATCCACTGATGACACTAAAAGTGACCTTACCTTGGAACTTTGTAATGGCAGTGGCGTAATCAGGTGGGAGGTTCTAAGACAGAAGTGGTTTTGCTGGTGGCACAGGAACAGGGAAAAAAGTTTAAACCCTTCTCCTTGGTGATGGAAAGGGTAAGGGAGCCCAAGGTATTGTGCTCCTGCTGTTTGTGATCACAGTGAGCTTTGGTAAGGACTCACTACAGTTGAACGTGTGTTACAGCAGCCCTGGGTTGGCTCTGAGATGCGGGTATTAGTGGCAGAGTAGGGCTTGCATGGGAAATGCAAAGCTTTTATAGAGAACAGCTTGGTAAGCATAAGAAATCAAGTTCCTTGTCTTTAAACATCAGTGCCTGTAAGTGCTGGGAGTCAGCCGAGGCCAGTTACTTTTTAGTCACCCTTGTGTTTGGTGCCGTCTGTGCAAGAGATCACCCTTTGCTGGCACCTTCCAGCCCTAAGAGATTATTTCACAGTGTCCTTGACAGCGTTTAGTGTCTGCTTCCCGTGTAATCGGCCACTGGCTTTTGTCAGGTTTTCAGGTGGGTGTTCAGACAGGGAGAGCCCTTGCATGACAAGGAGCTTACTGAAGCTCCTGGCCACCTCTGCAGCTCGGCCAGGGAGTGGTTGGCAACTGCCCTGTGCCTGGCTGCAAAGGCACACGTTCAGATCCATGTGTGCGGGGAAAATTGCACGGTGTTGGCTAATGTTTCAGAAAGAAGGGAATAAAATCCCCCGTAAACCACTTTCTCGACTTCTCTGCTCTTTGTGGGTTTTTTATTCCCTTTACAATGGTAATAGCTGTTTGGAAAAGGGGGCTGCCAGTTATCATGCCCGGTACAATAGTACTTCTTTAGCTGGTGGGACTCTAACTGCTACCATCATGTATTTAATAATAATAATATTTAACCAAGCAAATGACTTCCAAAATAGTAGAGAAAAATAAAAGGGGATATGTACTTTCATGACTTCCCTTCAATTTAGATCTTGTCTTTTTCAATAATTTGAGGTATTTTCCCTCATATTCAATGGCATATTTTGCATATAACAACTTCTCTGTAACAGATACTCTATGTAATTTAGATGTAATTTTTGATACATTAACAACTCAAGGGAATTTAATTAGTTTTCATAAAGCTTTACTAAAAGTTAAAAATAACTTAAGATGACAATTATAATAACGATAACTAAGTTGCTCTTGTTTAAAAGTTGAATTTTTCAAAATTAAAATTACTTAATTACATTGTAAATCAGCTGTTCTGTATTAACATCTAAGCCCTCATGTTACTGCTAACTTGATTCTGCTGCCAGAGGTCTCTGGTGTCTGCTGAGAAAGACAAGTTTTTGCCCCTAACAGTGTGTGGGTATGTATAGGACCTTTTCTTAAATCTCTTTTGCAGTGACTGGGAGGGCAGAATATGTCAAAGCAGAATATGCAATAGCGGGCTCTTTTGACACTGGTGTGTTATAGGAACCTCTCCCAGAGAGAGAAAATGTTTGCTACAGCAGCTTCTGCAAGCTAGGTTGCCTAATGACGGTTGAACTACGATATATGCTAAAACATATATACATTTTCCTTATGGGCTTTAGCAGAAAATGCTTTTTAAGTGTAGACGATTACCAGTCTTGGTAAAGTTTTCTTTCCATTAGTAAAGAGAGCACTGCTGATCTGAAAAGCTGTCAGGTCATCCACATACCAGCATTACATCAATTGACTTTTGAATATTTTTCCATTAGAAAAAGCTCCATTTTATTCCCTCGCTGAAGTGGCAGACTTTCAGCTTGTGCGGTTTTTCCATTTATTGAATTTTGCAATAAAACAGTTTTTGAAACAGATGTCAGTCATTGCTTAGGAGTGGGGCATTGTTAGAGAACTGTTTTCTTCTGGTCTTCGCTAATTTTTTTTTCAAGTTAGGAGAAATTCTTCTCCTTCCTCTCCCTAACTTTAATTGACACTTTTAAAGCCTTGAATCGTTTTCTAACCTATAATCTGGTGTCAGAACAAATATGAGCACCAAACCCTGATTTCACAGAAATATTTCAGATTGGCCATTGTTCTCAGCAGGAGTGGGACTGGATTTGATCTCTCAATTGTAAACCAGAAAGTAGGGAGTGGATGCATTACAGAAGCATGGTTCATATTAGCATCTTCCTTAGGGTGTGAAGTGGACCTGTTAACACTTTCTTAATGTTTAGATTTTACAGAAGTAGTCAAATGTGTGCAATGAGTAGTGTGCAGTATACATTTATTGTGCAGAGAACAACTGAGCTTGAAGGGATTTTTTTTTTTCTTGCAAGAATGCCATTCAGGTAGAAGGATGCAGAATAAGATTTTTAGATCCTGATCCTAAAATATACATGTTTCATATACAGAGTGGTTTTAGGACAAATTGAATATCAGACCATTGGATCTTCTCTTGTCATAGATAAGCAAATTGCTATTCACATTTCTGTGAACATATATATACACACATACAGAAAAAACAGATTTACATTTTTATTATTCTTTAGCAGACTTAATTTGCCCCATGTCTTTTTTTTTTTTTTAAAAACCCATTTTTTCTAATGAGGTTTTTCTTTGTGTTTGTTTGAATTATTTGAATGATTAAGTCTAAATTTTAAGAAGGTCACAGTATTTTATTCCAGAGAAAATTGGCTCTGTAAGGAAACCATATTTTGAATTGGTGTCTGTCTGGGGGGTAAGCCTTTTTTAATTCATCTCAGTGCTTCACTGTTATTTTTAACATCAAAGAACACTGTTTCCAAAGGTGAGAGAACACAAAGCATCCTATATTTATAATTTATAGGGGCTAGGACTGTGACCTAATGTAAACTAAAGAGATTTAGTATAAAAATATCCTTAGCTTGAGGGCAACGTTTTGAAAACTTTGTGGATTTTTTTTTTTTTTATCCTGGCTCAATCTACAATCATATTTCTTTGGTATTATTTCCTCTTAGCATTAAAGTACAATTGACATTGATAGATATCAGGGATAGGCTGAACTTCACAAAAAAAAAAAAAAAAAAAAAAAAAAGAAAAGATGTGTTGTTGGCACTGAAATAGCAGCAGTAGAAGAGTTCCTGACTGCCTTTTATTCGTCTGCTGACAGCCAGTGCAACGGGGCTCTTGCTGCCTGCTTTTGGCTTGTGTGGATTTGCGATAAACAGCTCTACTATATATTTATTTTCAAGATTAATTCAATTAATCGAAGATAACTGCTTCCAATTTGTGAATACTTGTTAGTTAATGGAAAATTGCAGATGTAATGATCAGCTCTTAATGTTATGCTAACAAACTAATACCGCGATGTGGTACTGTCTTTTCCACAGGTGTGTGTGTGTGTACTAGGACTGTCTGAAGCTCACTGTAACTAATAGCCCGTATATAATTTGGAAGAAGAAATCTTCAATGGAAGACCCCCAGGGAATAAATGGGAAGTCTGTAAGTAAACAACTTGGCAGTCCTGAGAAAAAAAGTTACGACTTTTAAAGTGGTAATTATTTTTGTTGCAACTCTGTGTCTCGAAAGTTTTAGAAAACTACGTACACTTTTAATGATTGGAAGCCGTGAACGATGAAATTCATTGAGAGGTGGGGGCTTATGCTAAAGCTGCAGAAAATAAGTGTAGATTTAAAAATATTTGTCTTCAGTAACTCATATTACAAAATTATGGTTGTTTCTCTAAGAAATATTTGGCTTGCTGCATTTATATTGTTAACATTTTGATCTGTTAGAGAGTTTTAATCCTGTTATTTGAAATTATCTGAATATATGCAAACATTGCTTCTGGGAGAAGTGGATGCAGCTCCTAGCTGCAAAGTCTTATGAACAGTGGCAAAATTTGCATTTCTTAAAAAAAAAAAATCTTTAGCAGCATTGTTGTTTCTTGTAAATGCCTGTTTAAAAAGTCACAGAAGTAAGAAATGTCGCAAGCTATCGGACACAGTTAATAATGTTTTAAAATAATATTTCATACACAGTCAAATGAGCAGTGCATGCTACGGATTTGTTAGTTTAGTTTGTGGTACCATTCTTGGCACTCACTGAACATCAAAATGCTACATATAAGTTTTTATTCTGGATTGTTTTAACAGAAACGGTGCACACTGAAATTGCCTTATTTTTACCAGTTGTAAAATAACTGCAAAAACTGCTATTTAGTAAATTTCATTAGATTAATTTCCTGTATTTTTTTCTGGTTTGTTTATTTTCTACATTTGACAGTACTTTGCATCATCTCTCACTCTTCTCCTTGTATATCCAGTTTCCCAGATGTTTTGTTAGTTTTTCACATAGCAACAAAGTAGAAAGACCTAAGCCACCTAATAATAAGCCTGTTGTGTTGCATGTTTTTGTTACATTTCTTGTCTAGTGTCATTTTTACTGTCTGAAGCAATATGGCTTCGATTATTTTACAATGTTCATCTGTTCCACAGTCTGTCTCTATGCGTACGTTTGGGTATTTATCCATCACTGCTACAGCAATGTGTGAGAAGGACCAATTCAGTCCTAGAGAAAGTGGTGGCCATGGTTACCGACTGCTGCTAAACGGGGATGGTCCTCTTTGCAGTTGCAGTCCCAGAGCTTCCAGCACCACCTAAGCTAAGTCCTTGTTCTTTTAGGGTTCAGGCTTTCTTCTATGCATGGAAAGCCTTTTCCTGAAGCTGTTGTGATATTCTGTGGCTTCCACTGCAATACCGTCTCTCTGTATGCCCAGCATAGCCTGGGCTTTGTGTGCTGCGGTGGGCTTGGGTTGGGTAATCATACGCTGGAGCTGTATGTAATGACAAATGTAACTGTCACTTAACATAACAGGAGTATTAAGGGAAATATTTGTTCATGGTTTGGCACCACCAGCACTCCTGTTGGGGTTATTCATTCCATTCCTTCTTTTCACCACTTAGTCCAGAGAGCCTGTAAAACACTTCATCTGCTCAGAATTTCCCTTCATATTACCCAAGTGGGTGGTAGTCATGGATGCTATCAGGTTTATCAAAATCTAAACCAGTAACTGCTGAATAGACTTGCTGCATTGACAAGCGCTCAGGCTTCTGTAACAGTGAGGACTGGACAGCCCAATGGTATGTGAGAGAGGGCAGAAGTACCACTGTGAGGTGTGACTTTTCTGATTGCTGTGTCGTTGGATAGGTTTAAAATTGGGGTATTAAACTTGTGAATCAAGTCCTGCAATTAGGCCTCACTTTGATTCATTCGTAATTGGACAGGCTATGTTTGCAAGTCAGTTGACCAACATGGAAATTTCTTAAAAGCAGTAGTTGGAAGGCAAAATAGTCTCAGTGAAAATAAAGAAGGTGGTGTGAACACTGTTTTTGTTTATTCTGCTCTGTGTGTGTGCATACAAGAAAGAGAGGGTGAGGAATATATTAACACTCTGCAATTACAACACAGAAACCAAAAGCTGTTTGGGATTTAAGTTCTCAAACACTTGTAGCTACTCCTAAAACCTGTGGTAGTCCATAGGAAAAAAAGGAAAACTTCTACAAGCGCCAGTTGAAAGGTACTTTAATTTTGGAACTGGCCAATGCAAACTATGTTGTGGAAGCAATTTCAGGTACACGTGGATAAGGGAGGAACTTTACTCAACAACTGAGAATTGAAGGTGTGTAATGTTTTAGGAAAATAGAGCTAGATGGGCAACAGAGCAAGTACCAGGAGAAGAAAGGAAAGGAAAATGAAAAAAAGTTTATCAGCCAACACTATGAGAAAGTAGATGAGTAAGTACTTAGCCACTGTCTTTGGCCGAGATTTCTCTGTTGAGAAAGAGGATGATGTTTCACATGGGAATGCAGGCCATCGGTGTTAATGTGTACAAGAGGATGCCATAATAAGCCCAGTAGGTTAACTTCTGCTCTCTGTTACATTCATACAGCTGAGAGGGGATTTTGGCATCTAAGCAATGCTTTCAACACCTGGAGGAATGGTCCTAAAGGTGCTGTCATGTGTTTGGTTCACATTCTGTAGGAACTGACTTGCAAACTTGTGCTTGCAAACGTGAACACTACATCTGCGCCTGCCTTTCTTTTACTAGGTGCCTGAGAAAGAAGCATAACACAGATCTGAGGCTGGCTAGACAGGGGATATCAGTGTATTATCCTGCCTGAAAAAGGCACTGATGTTCAGTTTCTTTCTATCTTTCCAAGTTCAAAAAAGGCCTTGAAGCTTATTTGCTAATGGTTTATGCACCTATTAAAGATAGTCCACTCGTGTTTTATCAAGGCAAAACAAATGGTGGTTTTGTTTTTTTTTTTAATTTGTATTTCTCTATTAATAAATTGGTTGTTGATTTTAACCCAATTTGTCAATGAAGCAGGGATCTCAATGATAACCAAGATGTTATAAATTCCTACAACTGGACTGCTTCAATGACTGTGCTGTTTCTTCTCAAAGGCTGTCAAAAAGCCGTGCTGCTCACCTCACTGATCTGTCTGTGGATATACTTCTTCACTGGATTGACTTTGGAGCAAACACCAGCAAAGTAGTATTGTTTGGCTTGCTACTGAAATCTTCAAGTCTGGTACACAGACAATATGTTTACACTTTGAAGTGCCATACACAGGGTTGCATCTCATGCCAGATTTGATATACTAGTGCTCCAATCTCCGTTTGAGTTTATAAGTCCTGTTCTTCACCATCCTGAGGGCAGTTTTCTGCCTGCCAGTCATGTGCAATGAGTCACACTCTCACACGTACCTGAGAAGAAAAAAACACATCTTGTTTTAAATATTTTTGAGATGAAAATGTCAGTTTGGATGTTAGAGAAATTCTGATTGTAAGGAAACTGAGAATGTGTAACAGTACATCTTATATCAAATCGATTTCAAAAAATTGATGTAAAATTATGTGACTTACATTTCTGATAGTCTAAATCTCTACCAGTCCCAAACCTGGCATTGGCATGAATGTGTTGCCCTAGAACGTGCCCTCTCTAGAAGCCCTGGAAACATGACAAACACTGATAATCAAAAGATTTTGGTGTGATATGCTTGATTCAGATATACACCTGGGTTACAGGTACCCGGATGTCAACTTTTTAAAAACCTCCAAAAGGGCATTGTAGAGGTAAGCAGGTATTTTATTTCATTTGATTTGCCTATTGATTTTTTAAAAAAGCATGGTTTTTTATTTATTTGCAAGATTCAGCACAAGGAAGTTTTCACAAGTATATATTAGCATGATTTCAGCAATTACTATACCCTCTGGGAATATTTTGGAGGATATTTCTTCCCCATCAGTCTCTCTTTGGTAGTGATGTGAGGTTATTGTATAGCATAAAATGCTTTTCATTCCTACCCTGTCCAGGCTCATAGTTGAAAATTCTCATTGCAAAATTGTACATCAAGAAGTATTTTCAGCATTGAGTATTTTTGATGACGGACTTTGCCCATCTGGAAAACAGAGTGAAGACTCTGAGGCCCTCAGCAGTCAAGTTAGATCCAAACAGTGTGCACCCAATGAGCCAAGAAAGGAGGTGCTCCTAGTCTGCTTCAGCAGTTAATCTTCTCCGATTCCCCGCGCAGCCCCCAAACCTCAGCTTTTGGTCGGCGCTCTGGGCAGCCTGGCTGCATACTTCCAACTTCTTGCTCTTCCTTGCTGCTTGCTGGACACCTCTCTCCTGCTTACCCCATGCCATGTATTGGAGAGCAGCGCTTGCACCGAATATTCACCTCATACCTCCTCTAATGGAAAGATGCAGAGCGAGTAGCTGGTTTCAGCAAGAAAGAGAGGGGGGAGAAACCCAAACCAAAAAACATCCAGCACCTGGCTGCAGCAAAATAATGAATTTTGCAGCAAACATGCGAGATTCTGTGGAATCTTGGAAAAACGCCAGACTCCACGACCACAGAAATGCTGAGTCCATGGGGCCCAGAGAGAGAGATGGCTGGGGCAGTTCACATCCCTCCGTCTTTGTTTCAAGCTCCTTGCAGTCTCACTGAGGCATCAGATTACACTCTCTTCACATTTTCAAGGTTATCTTCGCTACCCAAGGGCTAGAAAGTTCATTTTGTTTCGAGGTGAGCTGGGATTCGGCGTCGCAGCTCTCCAGCCCAGCAGCATTTCAGAGGCCGCTGCCACAGTGGTGGCAAGGCTGTGCTTGTGGGCATGGCTGGTGACAGCCAGACATGACCTCTGGGTTTGAACAGCGTCATTGATAGCATGTTTGTCATGCTGTCCATTACGTCTTTGTCACATTAGAGAACAAGGTCTATGAGGAAAATGGGTGAAAATACAAGTGTTTTACCTTCCATTGAAAACTCACAGCATTGTCACCTGTGAAAATCATCTATATTGGTGCTATCTGAGTTTCTCTCAAAGGCTGGCACAGCACTGTACTCCCTTCTGCATTCCCTTGCTATTCTGAAGAAATGTGTAACGCACTTCCTTTTTGGAAAGCTCTGCAAGGCAATAACCAACAAGCACCATGCAGTTGCAATCTGTAACTGAGCTTATAAAATGTAATCGCCCTCACCCTTCCCACTCCCCTTCCCCTCTATATCTGCAATTGGTAGGATATTGGAAACATAAGCCACAAAACCCACTTATAACACTCGGTAAGTGTCAAAAATAATGAACAGCCGGAACTAGCTGATGTATTTAAGCTCCTAAATTGCAAGGAGCTGCTGCTAGGCGGTCTATGGTAACTGCTCAATCAGTAACTATTAGTAGAATTTTTTCTTAAAAACATTTTAGTGAAAATGCTCCTGAAAATTGTAAGCTGTTTGTGGATAGTTTGAAGAGCATACCTTATTCGCTATAAACTATTCACTATATTCAGCTGGGTTTTCAATAACACCATGGACGAATTCCTGTTACTTAAAACGTGCTTTTCCACCCTGCAGTGCTGTAGGCAACGATGCTTCCAGCACTGACAGAAGTACTTCTACCCACAACTCGTAGTGTTGGGCACGTTAATCTTTGCAGAACCAAAACCTAAACACAGCATTCATCGTAGCTCTTATTTTTAATGAGTATTTGTAATTTTCTGCCAATGATACTGGAAATGAATCCCACAGCCAGCATAACTCTTAGTACATTTTCTGCACACACACATATCAGTGCTGACCTTATGGTCCTGGCTTTAGGAGCAGGACAGAGACCTTGCAGGGATTTTGTTGGGGTCTGTCAACAGATACCACCACTGATACTAGCTACAAACCCTCCTCTCCTCAGAGAGGTGGATCTTTATCTTTATTATGGTGTGAGGCATTTTTAGATCACCTTATAAAAATGAGTGTATAATGAGTATATAAAAAACACACAGTCCATCTGACTCTTTCCAGCCACTGTATATGTGCACTGTATGCATAGTGTTCTGCATGAAGTCTCTTCTTGAAAGTCTTGATGAAGTTGTAGCTTAGCCCTTAACAGTAAAAAGCAAACTGTCAGTGAAGTTTATTTTCTTTTTTACTAGGTCTTCTGGACCATTGTTCCGCTCGAGGAGCCATGTTTGTTAGTTTTGGCTCTCTGACTTTTCTTCCTTAAGGATAAACTCTCCTTAGGCAGTTGTACAACTATGCACTAAAAGACTGCATAGCAGTTTATTCACAGCCCAAGCTCCAGCAGAATTCAACTGTGTGACTTCCTGGCTTAAGCGGGGGTGCATCCGTAATGTAAATACCTACTTGATTTTGTGGAAAACCAGGAGGTTTTCTGTTTGTTCTTGTAAAAGATTCCTGCTGGAAGCTTAACTTTAAAGTTGGCATCCAGCCTTCTCTGCTGTGACTCGGATACTGATCTGATTTTCTGCTTTCATGGACATTTTTATATTTTAAAATTTTTAATTCAACATTAGCTTTGCTTACAAGCTACAGAGCAGAATAAAATCGCATTACAAACATTGTAGTATTAGATTTTATCACCATTTATTTCTTCTCGTCTGCTCAGGGATTTCTACATGTTCAGTAGAACTAATTTGCAGTCAGACACTGAGGTCTTCTAGAAGGCCAGCAGGCTCCACAAACTAATTTATCCAAATAACCAATCCCTCATAGGCCAACCATAGAAGGACACCAAAATGGCCTAAGCAGGCAAAGCCCCCTTTTGAAGTCTGGAATGTTTTGACTGACTTGAAACAGGCGGCAGGAATGAAGGGATAATTTTCAGTGACCCATGGGACTTTTTTGCCATTTTCAAATATTAGGTAAAACAAAGAGAAATTGCTTGTTCTAATTTAGAAAGACTTAGCAATCCGGAAGGTAACTAGACTCAGAATTGAGTACTAAGGTACAGAGCTGAAGTTTACTCAATGCATTGAGGGTTTGCGTCTGGGTATATAGTGTTTACACACCTACACATACACGAACTGCTTTACTTATACATGCACATACCTAAACTGTTTTTTGATTTCACTTTTATAACAAAACTTTAGTACAAAGTATATATGCAATATTAAGTGAACAACCTGAAACACTGTTCTTAAGTACATACTGTTTTTCTTGAAACAATCATTTTTAATTAGAAGGACATATTTCTGTTGCTGCTTCAAAAGCTGGGATACTCACCCAGATGCCAAGACTTCCATGCCCTATCTGTTTTCTTACACCCCCTGTCCTGGTGCCATTTGAATAAATGTTCAAATTAATATAATTTTTAAATGAGTTTTCTAGTCTAAAGTATACTTGCAGACACAAAGGGGAAGTATTTTGATGCATACATAAATCCACAATTTTCTATGAACACTTCTAGGGAGAGAGAGAATGTGAATATTTAGGAACAAAATTAAAACATTACAGATCAGGTACTTCATGTTCAGCTGCTTGAATGTGTATCTTAACAACAGTATGGAGCAATCTCATGGATTTCATCAACTTTTTTAGAGACACTCTTTTGTAAATTTTGTCTCAAATTTACCATGCAGATTTATGTGGTAGGTCCAACCCTGAACTTAGCAACACTAATGACACAGACTGACTCCAACTCTCAGCTTCGTCCCCATGACATTGACTCACAGATAAGCTGGAGCTTCCTAGCAGTGAGAGTGTTGTCTGTAGGGAGGAATCACTAAGCCAGTAGTGAAGCTTCTCTACCCGTGCTTAATAGAAGTATGTTTCATTAAAACAGTATTTTGGCAAGGATTTTGGTCACCAACTCACCCTTTTTCTTCTGACGTCTTCAGTGGTTCTTGGGACCTGTACAGACACAACACTCACAGTTAAGGAAGAGGGTAAATGCTATCTCCTGCACACTCACAGTGAGGTTACAGGCTGAGAGGTCTGCAGAGCATTGCTGTGGGGCTCACGTGTGTCCTGCTAACTTTATGGATAGCAATTTTAAACTGGTAATTTAAAGTTGGCACTTAAAGCTCTATGGTACTTGGTTGGGCTATAGATATTGCTGGTATTGCTCCTATGTACACAGCAAACTCCTAGTTTAGTTTGGTATTTTACATGCAATATTGAAGTATAAGTTCCTCCTGATTTCAGATTTCCCTGAAATATTTGTGCTTAGTGCTGGTATATGGTAACAGAAAAATATGATAGCATGACAGAGAAATCCTGTTTGAGTGCAGTTTTCAATCTTATATATACTGACCTCAGATTAGTGGATTTCAGTAACATGATGTTTAAATTAATGTTATTTTGGTGTGAGTGTATATATGTGTGTCTGTGTGCATGGAATGTATTAGATTAAATTAAGTTATGTTCCAGCTTTTACTTGAGGAATATAATTTTGTTAGTAGTTAATAATGTTAATGCCATGATTTTCTCATATTATGTTTACATATATGGCCACAGTAAAATCAAATTATATTTGCTGGGGGTAAGATTAGTCAGTCAAGGACCTGTTTACAACAGGAGAAATTAAAATTCAGAGTTTGTAGGAAAGAGATGCTTCTCTATTTCTGTCTGCCTTGCTTTAGCTGTGTTGTCTAGACTGTCCTGGAAGTCGTAGACTCACTGGTCTGGCGGTCCATGTGCATAGCATAGCAGCAGAGCCTGGCAGTGAGTGGGGAGGCTTCGCAGGGATTTCTCATCAATCACACAGAATTTGTCATTCTGACATTTTTGGCATTCAAAGCCCTATATTCTGCCACCAGCATTCACATAGGGTGAACTTTCCATTGTACCAACAATGCACCTATACAACTGTGCAGTGCAGCAGATGGGAGAAAATTTCTTCTCAGCTCCTATGGTGATCAGCTCATACCCTGAAGGACAGGATTTGATTATCCTGATTATAAATTACAGAGCTATAAATGTTGTTAATGATCATGAGTCAATGAATTAAATTGCTTGAAGATAAAAAATTGCCTGTTTTTTTCTCAATCTGTTTTAAAAGAAGCAAGTAGAAGACTAAGTCATTTCAGGCACACTTTCACGCTGTCCTTATGCAGCGAAGTAATTTTAAAATATAATCTAAGTGTTACATTTGGGCAAAAAGAATGGGGATTAAAAAAGAGCTAGCTTTTAGAGTAAGCACTGCTTCGGGTGCTTGTAGATTCAGGCATTTGCTCTTGCTGAATGTGTGTTTAGTACTGTAGATATTTTTAGGAAAGTAAGCATGATCTATTTTTTATTTTATTTTTATTCTTAATAATTGGACATATTTTTCATGTTTGACCACCCTTTTAGGCCTGTAAATAATTTAAAAGATCTAAAAGTATCTCTGTGTTCAGAATCAACTAGTTAAATGCTTGTATGCCTTGCTTTCACCTTCAGTTATTTGTACATGAAAAAAGAATCTAAATATAGGGATGGCCTGTTTGACTTCTGTTTTTCTACTCTAGTTTGAGGCATTGTTTTTTTGGGAACAAGGTATATTTAGTGGTGGGCTGATAGGTACATGAAATTTGTGTCATTTGCAACAATATTTTGGAAAGGGAGAAGGTGTAAGATCTATGTTTTATTTTTCTCTGGTTTTAGTAAGTCATTGTAATAGCTAAGTGGCACATCAAGCAGGTTTATATAGTGCAGACACTGCATAAATCCTCTGCTCAGTCCCTAGACAGGCTGTATGCTGCCATTATGCTTTCTATAAACAGAAGACAAGCATACTGCCAAATCTTTGCAACACTGGACACCAGCTCTTTCTGTTCTTAGCTTGTCTTGTTTATTGTTGTTCAAAGACTGTCTTATCTGCCAGTATTGCATCCGCTTTTGATCGTCAGGAGCAAAGAGTATCCTGCACTTCTTAGTAGCTGGACTCTCCATCTTCTCAATTTTTTCTCCATTTGCAATTTTAAATAAAATAATTGTCTCTGATGAGTATAATTAATTTGACAGTATTTTGGTCTGACTAAGGAGAATTAAAGACAATAGCTAACTGAGAAGCAAACACTTTTTGGTCTGGACGGGAAAACAGGAGCTGTGTATGACAGCTTGAAGAACACTCAGATTTGGACTGGCAAAGAGCAAGAGGTATGTAAGTGCCACTAGACTGGGTTAAACAACATAACTTATCTTGCTGTTCTGTGTCTAACAGGGACCAGTAGCAGACGTTTAAAGACAGTAGGAGAAATAGAGCAAATTCTGCTTTTGATAGGGTGGAAGATATATCCAAACTATTGTGTTTAATGCTGTCCTTCATGAACTTGCTTTTGTTTGGACATGTTTATGCTTTGAGCCTCTGTAGCGATGAGTTCCACAAGTTAATTATGCATTTTCTAAGAAACTCTTTTTGTTGTTTTATGCTTGCTGCCTAATAACTGCAGCAAACCATGGGGGTGTTAAGTTTTCCTGACATGAGAAATAATGAATTGTCAATCTCTGTTCACTTTGTGCAGTCTCATTCCTGATTCTGTAGACTTCATGATACCGAGGTGTGTCTTCCAAGCTGAAGAGCCTTGTTTTTTCCTGATGCTGCTGATGAGCTTTGTGTGAGAGATTCAAGATGTGAGCACTCTGGCTTTATGATGTTTTCTGTTTACTCGGTGTTTCCTTCCTAAAAATTTTTAACACTATATTCACCCTTTTAACTGCCATTGACCACTGAGCTGTTGTTTTCAGAAAATAATTGGCAACAACTCCAAGATCTCTTACTTGGGAAATTAGTTAATTTAGCACTTATCCTTGCCCATCCTTAGTTTGAGGATGTTGTCTTTTACTTTGGATTTATCAATGCAGAATTTCACTTGCACTTGTTGTGTGTAGTCACCATGATGGCAGTTCTCTTTAGGCAGCTTTACTTTGAGCTGGCCTGAATAGTTTAGCAAATTTATAACCTTGCTGTTTGCCATCTTTTCCAGGGCATATATGTTTAATAGAGGAGGTTGGTTTGCAATTCCACTGGTAACATTGTGAAAACTGCCCACTTATTCTGTTCTATCCTTTAAATAGTAATTAATGACAGACCTTTTATTTTACCTTGTGACAAATTGTTTAAGAGCTTTTGGCTTGTGAGAGCTTTTCAGAAATCTAAATATACTACATTAACCAAATCTTCCTTATCCAAATAATCATTAACTCCTTACAGAAACATTAGTAATCTTGAAGTTATGACTTCTCTTTACAAAGCCATGCTTTCTCCTCCACATTACATCATATTCCCGTGTGCCCACCAATTCTCTTGTTTATTATAGCAGCTGATTTGATCATGCTTCCATTGTTTTAGAGCTCTTGTGTGAACTCTTAGGTCTGGGTGTTTTGTGCCTCTTCATTTTGTTAATCTGCCCCAAAGCTTCCTCTGTCAGTACTTTGGTTTAGAGCCGTCAAGGTCTTATCTTCTTGCATAGTGAGTATCATGCAAATAATTAATATAGCTTTTCTGCAATGGTCCTGTTCTGACTGAGCATTCCTTTATTACCACAGGCAACTGTTGGCTTTTTGCACATTTTCCATGAAGTTTTTACATTAATCTGACCCAATTGCAAATGGTTCTTCGGGGATTTTTTGTTCTGCATTCCCCTAGGTTTGCATTTGAATCTACAGAACATAAGCCCTTTTCCAGTTTCAGGTATTTAGCTGTAATGTATGGCACTCAGCCTGTGTAATGTCTTTGGACCCTCAGCATCTGCTCCAGTGAAGCCTGAGTCTTCTGCAGCTCTGCACAGGTCAGCTGGTCCTGTGCAGGTGTCTAGGACATCTAAAATAGCACTAGAGGCCTTGTTTGAGCATCAGAATTGCTTGAAGTGTCTTTTTATTTTATTAGTCTTGTATCATCGTGTTTAGTAATTTTGTCTTTTTGTACTTGTTATCTTTGCAGAGTATAGAGTGAATGTACTGTTGCAGATCATTCACCTCTTACAAGTGTTGTACACTATTTTGTGTATATAAATCCTTGGTTTAGTGGGATCTATGGACCACATGTATTATGTTTAAAAATATAAAATCAGAAAACGTGGGAGATGAATTGCATGTTGACTTCCAGGTGATACAGTTATAAAGTACAAGCTTCATAACTTCCAAGAAATTATGTATTTGAAGCATACCTACCATGCCAACTTGTCAGTACTGTGTGCATGTCCGGTAGCATGACTGAATGCATGCTTGCACTTTTGGAACGTCTTCTATTTCTTAGGGAATGAAAAATTGTTCCTGGTGTTAGAATATAATGGTTGATAACTTTTCCTGGTTTATATGCTACAGGAGTCCTGGTATTCAAAACCCTCCTAATGTGAGTATTGGTCTAACTCTTTTTTATTGCTTAATTGTATGTTTCAGAAAGTCATCTCCCACACGGTCTTACAAAAAATTTAAATAGAAGCCTAGAAACCTCTTTAGTTTGTCTAACATGCTTTTGAAAGATTTTGGAAATTTGGTTCCTGTACGTGGGCAGCTGTAGTCTTGTTCATGTCTAAGGCAGAGAGGGTAGTGGTGTCTCCTGCCCAGGCAGATGCCCTGCTACTGCCTTTTCACTGCTGAATACAGCTGTCTCTTCAAAACAGAAAACTGGGCCACACAAGCAATGGGACTTCTCTTTCTGTTAAAGCTAAAAAACATCAACAACAACTGGATGTTTCAGCATCCCTGAAGCATTTTTAAACAATTGAATTTTTTCTTCTGCTTGTTTTATTGAAGGTGAACTCTCCAAATTACATCAGGGAGAATTAGGTCACAGAACTCTGGTATGCAGACAGCATTTTTGAGGCCATTTTCTTACAGCATAAATAACTACAGAAATGAAGCTTCAAAACACACAGAGTATACTTTTTGTTATTATCTGAAGCAACGGGTTCTCTTTATGAATCTCCTTTATCTGTGAGAGATTTTTCACTTTGGGGCTGTTTCTCAGAAGTATTCCACATGAGACCAGAACTCCCTGTGATGATGTGTAAAACTTTTGTATGATGTGCCAGTGTCTGAGAACAGAACTTACTATCCTATGGTAACTTTTGTAGTGGGAGGTTTTATAAACTGTGCAGATGTGACAGTACAGCACTAGGGTGAGGTCTGAGTAGAGCTTTTTGTTGTTGTTAGAAAGAGCTGTTTAAGCTGAACAGACTGTCACAAAAAAGAGGTCCCTTCTCCAGCTGAGAACTGAGGTGACAAAATTTTGCTTTTCACATGGTATGCAACACATTTGATGCATGAGTTGAATAGCAGAGCTCATTACAGTGAGTAGTAGAAATGTTGATATAGCTTTGATGAACTAAAGAAGCAAATGAGGAGATTTGCCAGAAAAAAAATGTGTCTTTTTATAAGATCAAAATGATGGAATAAGAGGTTGGAAAAATAAAAGTCATTTTAGGTGGACAAACATTCAGAACCTTTCTCACTGAATGTATTCAGTTTAGAAATAAATAGCTTTGAAACTGAAACTCTGTGAATTTGTGTTGAATTGGGGTTGATAGTTTTGACCAAAACAAACAGAAAATAGGGGTGCTGGCATCAGTTGGAAGTTGGGAAGATGTGATTCCACCCCCTCTTCACACCATTCTCTGGTGACGGTGCTTTGGGACACGTAGTGGTGAGTGACAGCTTGGGTCGGAGCAGAGAGGTGAATGAACACCTTGTCCTTGCGAGCAAGTGTCCTACCCACTTGACCGCAGATATTCCAAGGGAGAGGTTTGAGAGCAAGTTGTTCCAGAAAAGCAAGAGAGAAGATGCTTTCCAGGGCGAGCATTTTGAATTCCAGCTCTAATCAGGCAGAAGTGGGGTTTAAGCTCTATTTTTCATTCTTTGGGTTGCAGGATAGTCAGGGTGGTAAGAAACACCCACTCCAGCCACCTGCCCCTGCCCCCCTGCTCTTTCTTTTGTCATCTAATCATTTTGTTAAAAGCTCTTTCTCCAAACCTTTCTTGTCCCCTTGCTAGCAGTGACATAGCCTTCCAGCAAAACTTGTATTCACGGCTGTATATTTCCTATTCTTTTTGGAACCTGTATCTCATGACCAAGAAAAGACAATATTTGGAAACATTCCATTATTTATGTAATATTATTTGAAGGTCAATTAGTAGCTCTGTGATTTTTAAAAAATATATATTATTAACCTTTATATCTAGTGGAAGATCAAAGACCCATTCTGGTAGATGGCACAGAGAGAGGAAAGAGAAAAGCAAGCTGTCACTTAAAGAACTTGCAAATTTAGTTTATAGCAAGATATGATGGAAGAGTAAACATTAGAGTTGTAAGTCCATCTGTTCTAAAAGCAGCTTCTGAGAGCTGAATTAATTTAATTTTTTGAAAAAATATTCTATTTTTTTTAATGAAAAATAAGTATAATCAATACCCTTAATAAGTAAGCCAGTGACTACTTTTTCTTTTCTTCTAGTTGAACAGATACACTAATTGAAGATTGGCTCTAATACAGGGTTTTATTCCTGTTATTAAAAATCAGTAGCCAGTGAGATATATTGACCCTCAGGCCTCTGGTAGTTCAGCCACCCTGGCTTCAGTGCGCACTTGGAGCCAGTGCCTGCTCCAGTGTTGCTGGATAAATCCTAGATCCTGGGACAGAAGAGAGTCTGCATCACCACTCCTATCCACTGTGGCTAAATCCCAAACAAGTCACTTGGAGTGCAAGATATGGAGTTCTGCTCTTACCCCGTGCACTACTTTCCTTCCTCCACTTTATTCTTCATCTTTACCATCTCTGTTGCCTTCTGTTCAAGAAAAACGTGTCCTAAGCAACCAGCATGATTCCTTTAGCAACTCAGTTGTGAATCCTCAACTAGCGAAGCTGCTAAAAACTAAGCCATACCCTATGCTCTGGTGCTAGCATGGATTGATAGATCTAAGAATATCTGATAAGATCATGAGCTCAACTTGGTCAACAAACTAAAATTTAAAGTGTGCAGGAGACACAGAATTTGTTTTTATTTTAATTGTGCTTCTCTCTCCTTTTGTGAGTATTTTCTTTGTTTTATGTTCAAGAATGGAGGACTGGACATCAGCAATATGGCACCTCTAAATCCTTTTTCTGCCTCTTCCTAGACTTCTTCCAGAGAAGAGTTAATCCAATGGCAGTTGAATCATAATGACAGTACAAAAAAATTTTATCCCTCCCTTGACCTATCCATGAAATGTTTCGACATATAAGTGGGAAGAGAGTAAGAAGTGTTAGCAAAAGGAAAGCAATATATAATACCTTAATATTTTGAAAGCATTAACTGCTCTTTATTAAATGTTTAGACAGTCTGTGTGGGGATCGTTGTCGGGGGTGGGGTGGGGTGTGATGGCTTCTCTGTACTTGCAGTGCCAAGATGTTTTGACTGCTTATCACTGTATTGAGAAGGGTCGTGCTAACACCTTTCACTCCCTGGGCCTTTTAGAGCATGTCCATTCTCCTATGTTTTACAGCTGTTACCTGCATGTTATGGCATTCAATGTGTTGTGCAGGAGGAGGCTGTCGTGAAAGGTGAGGAGGAAGGTGGGAACTGCACTGTGTGATGTGATGCATGAGTGGATAGTAAAATGCTGTGGAAGATGACTCTGAACTGTAAGAAAGGTAAGTAAGTTTGAAGAAAGAAGGACAAGTCATTTGCTCCCTCTTTTTACCTCCAGGTGAAAGTGCTACTCCACTCACCTGCCTTTCCTAGCTTTTGACCTCATCTTTGTTTCACATTTACTGGCACAGAAGAGTAATTTTTTTTCAGTTGAGGTTAACACAGGACCAAGGATCATACCAGCTCATGCCTGAAAAGTTATTTGTGCCTCTGAGCTCTCAAGTCTTATATGACCTGCCATAAAATTAAAAATGCATGTTAAACATTTTCCCAGAATGACTTTGAGAGGTATCAATTACATACTTATCTTCTGCTGATGAACGTTGTGACTATTTGCTTACTTCACACTAATGCCAGATTTACACTGATGCTTTTTAAGTCATCCTTTCCTTAAGCACTGGTACACCTTTGGCTTTCTTCCCATTCACTGTCAGCTTGTGCTAATAATAATCTGTGGATCTCAGCAATTTTTATCAAAAGACCAGTGCTCTTTTGGGGATTTTTTTTTTCTGCACTCATCTTATTCAACCACTGATGTTTTGTGCCACTCTAGCTTCTCATTGTCAATGGCTAAGTAGGAAAATGTTATTCCCTCCAAAGTGTGCACAGAGTGTTCAGCATTAGAGACAGCTGCTAGAAATAGAAGTCACATCCTTCTTGCTTTTGGTGAGCAGTTGTGGATAGTTCATGTCAAATGAACTTGGAGGGAGACTTTATGTAGTTGTTGTAGCTGTTACCTAGAGAGGATTACAAACTTTTGCCATGCTTTTTATTACAGATTTTACTGTATTTACTGTCACAGAGTTCTTGTCTTAGCATTTTTTCTTTTTATGTGGTTACTTGGCAAATGTTTCACGCTTAAGTATCTTTACTCTCAAATCCTTGTGAGATAATAGTTTAGAAGGTGTTATTATTCTGCCTGTAAGTCTTGCACCCTGCTGGAAATTGTGAGAGTTACATTTATAAGTCAAAGAGAATTGTTGGAAATGAGTGGTGCTAACAAACCCAATGTATTTTGTACCTTAGCATTTGTTTTCTGTGAGTCATTTGTATTTATAAAAGTAACATATGAGTGAATTAAGTGGTAAGAAGTGTTACACAGGACCTGTGTAGGTCTGCCAACATGGCTGTGATGAAGTGTGTGATGGTGGTGTTAGCAGAGTTGTGGCGGCTCTTGGAGGGATGCTAAACAAGTACCATTGGTATCACAAACAGGCTGTCTATGGGTATGCAGGTGTTGCGCTTCTGAACCAGAGATTACCTTCATTCAGCACAGCTTTTCATTTTAATGTTCATAATGGAGTTTGTTATTTTTAACAGTCCTGAATCTGTCAAAACTGAAGGACTAGGTTAACCAGTTGTAACAGCCAATGTGTTTAATCCAAAAAACTTTTTGTTAGCCCAGTGTGCCCAAACTGTCCCTAAAGGTTTCATGATTGCTCTGCTGGCACTTTTAAAATACCTAAGACTTCAAGGTGAAGAAATTAAATTTCTCTGCTTTGAGATGTCCTTTTCTAATTGGATGTAAAATTTAGGTGGCAAGGAGGGTTTTGTCATTAAGACACTGACCTGACACTGGAATATATGAATCCTCTCCGTGGTTGTCCTGCAAACTGCTTGCATGGCTGTAGTGATGCCATATAGTCTGTCTCTACTGTTCTTTGTCTGCAAAATGGGATAGTAATGCTTTCATATTAATTAATTTGAGCTAGTTATAGTAAAATTGTGTTATGTATAGAAGTTGCACTAAGCACTGTGTCTTGAAGTCCTGAGTACTGAATTTGTGTTTCATTTTGAAAGTTGAGTGAGAGAGTGCCAGACATGAAAGATTAACTACGCTAAGCTTTTGTTTTCAGTAATGAAAATGATGACACTCAAAAATTCCTATGAACATCCCCGTGTAAGTGCTCATAGCGACTATATTCTAGTGGACAAGTCCAAAACACACAGGGACTGACCCCTATGCTTTTGCAGATAAAGATCTGAAGTCTAGATTTGAACACTGTATAATCTGTCCCTGTGGAGGGAGTGGGAGTTATGTGTGTACAGCTAAAGCCATGAATTTTATCCAGAATTTTCTCCTATACTCTGTAAATGCAGTGATTTGTCTTAAAGCATATTCTTGTGTATGGTTTCTTCCTCTTTGTGAGTGCACACACATTTTATCATAAAACTGTTATACAGTCTATGAAAAACAGTATGCTTTTGAACTATTTAAATTCTAGAGCAATGATTTTCTATAGCAGACTGACATTTTTAAATACTGAGCACATATTTAAATGACACTGTTCAATGCTTTCACATTTTTTTGTTCTCATCTGGTCAGAATATAGTGTGGGAATATTTTGTGATAATCCAATTTGTAGAAAATGTTTAGTAGTATTTTAGTCTATTGAGTAGTTTAATTAATTAATGCAAAGTGGTACTGAGAGGCAAATGAAGGAAATGCCAGGATAAATAAAGCAAATTTTAAACTTGTTCTTTACCTCTTTCTAAAATAGGACAAAGTTAGCAGACTTACTTTTAGACATCTGCTGTTGCTGCTGTGCACAAATGATACCACATGAGCAGAGCGCTACGTGATGCAATTTTAATAGTAGCAAGAATCATTATCTTGTAACTTCATGGGTTTTTAAACAATGCAAATTTTAGAACAAATATTTTTAAATTATAAATATTAAGATAGTTGTCACATGTATTTCTTATATTTGATTTATATATAGCAATGGTTCCTCTATTAATCTTTGTTTCAAACATTAAATGCCTTCCTCATGGCAGCTGTCCATTCACTTGTACCATGACTACTGGCATGTTAAGTTCAAAGTGGAATGTCATGGAGAATGCAGATAATATATTTAGTTCCTGTCAGCAGACAGCACAAGGCACCAGTGCGTCTCGTTCTCAGAGGGGGAAGCCAGCTACTTTCACTGCAGTGTTCCCCTTCAGTTAATACAATTTGTGTTTTTTTTAAAGGAAGCGTTAGTCAAGTCTATCAGTGTGACTTTTACTGTAATCTTCAGTGTTATGAGTACCTGAAAGACATGTTTTAAACAAAATAATTTAAAAGCAGTGTCAGAGAGAATATGTAGAAGAATATATGTTTATTTTTCAATGCTTTGATATGTGCATGACTTAAAATAAGCTGTAGCTGGAGCAGATACAGGAGAACTCTGGGTCTGAATGATCAGAAGCAAGCCATTTTAAAACAAATTACAGAAGCTTATAGAAGAGAAAACTTTCCCAAGAGCATAGTGAAAGGCTTAATCCATATTTCTAGAAAATTGCAGCTGTCAGGCTTTCTTTTATTACCCTAGCAAAATGCTGTGTCAGGTGTTACGAAGAAGTTTGGCCATGCATTTAGAAAATTAATAGCTTCCTTACATCAGATGTGTTAAATAGAAACATGTCTGGTTGTGTAGCCAGTTGTCATGTTTTGATGTTCCTATTGAAAGTTATTTCTTTTACTGTATAATTTATGTTCAGTAATTAAGCTATGAGGAAAGAGACATTTTGTTGGAACAGTGATCTTCGTGCACGCAAAAAACATTTATAGGATGAGACCAATGTTTGCTATGCCAGTCTTGCTGTATATAATATCAGGTGCTCCTGAGAGCAGTTGCCATTCAGTCACAGTGAATTCCAGTGTGGAACAATAAAGAATTGCAAATTTGTCACAAAGAAAAAAATTGGAATTGACAAATTCATTTCTATCCCTGATAAATTGTGTTCAGTTTGTCAAAAGAACAAAGTGACAGTCAGTAGAAGTATCTTACACACGCTCTGAGATTCAGTAAATTCCACCTTGTCCTAATAGGCTTTCCAGCTTTCCAGTGCTTTCCTCTGACCATAGATTACTACTTGCATTAACAGCTTAAACCCAAGGTTTTATGAGGTTGGTTTCTTCATTCTATGTTATGATTAGCATACTGAAAAGTGGTGCAGCACTACTCTCTTGGTGAAATCTTTTTCCCCTTGTGTGTAATTTCTCACGTTGAACCTGGTGTTTGTTGTCTCTTACCCTGTCACTGGACATCTCCAAGAATCAGGCTTCATCTTCTCCCTATCTTCCTACTGGGAAGATGTAAAGAGCAATAAGTTTTCCTATTAGCCATCTCTTCTTCAGGCTCATCAGACCCAGTTCCATCAGCCTCTTCTCATATGGCATGTGCTCCCTAATCTTCTTGATAGCCTTCTGTTGGGCTCATTCCAGTACAGCAATGTCTCTGTTATATTGAGAAGTCTAAAACTAGACACAATACTCCAGATGTAGTCTCTCAAGTGCCAAATAGAGGGGAAAAATATCTTTCTCTGATTTGCTGCTTGCACTTTTGCTAATACGGCCCCATATGCTTTGGCCTTCTTCACTTCTGCTAGCTCATGTTCGAAATGCTCCACCAGGTACCCCCATCGTTTTCTGTAAATCTGCTTTCTACCCACTTGGCCCACAGCGTGCACTGTCGCATGGGATTATTCTGTCCAGGCACGGGACTTGGCATTTCCCTTTGTTGAATTCCATGAGGTTCCTGTAGGCCCATATCTCCAGCCTATCAAGGTCCCTACCAGTTTGGGAGGGCAGGGTTGCAAACTTGCAAACTTTGCAATCTGTGAACTTGTTGAGAGTACACATCATCCATCTCCCTGCTTGTTAGTAAAGATACCAAACAGTATTGGCCATATTATCAATCCCTCAGAAATGACACTGGCAACTAGCTTCCAGCTGGCTTTTATATGGCTGATCACAAACCTTTGAACCCAAACGTTCAGCGGATTTTCCACCTGCCTTATCTTCAACTTATTTGTCTGAAAGAATACTGTGGGAGACTTGTGGACTCTTGTCCACAGAGCCAGTCATTTTGTCATGAAGGCAGTCGGGTCAGTTAAGCACAAGCTGCCCTTGCTAAATCTGTTCTAGCTGTTCCTAATTATCTTCTTGCCCATCATGTGCCTGGAAATGGCTTCTGACAGGATTTGTTCCATAATCTTTCTGGAGATTGAGGTTAGGCTCACTGGCCTGTATTTTCCCACAATCTCCTTGTTCTTCTTGAAGATGGTGTGACATTTGCCCTTTTCCAGTCTTCAGGAATCTCCTCTGGTCATTACGACCTCTCAAAGATGGTCAGTGGTACTGTTTTTCTAACTCTATCCCTACACACTCAGGCCACTTCTATACTCCTCGTGATTAGCCTCTGTGTGCCTCTACCCTCTATGTACTTCATTTTTGAGGTTAAGCTCAGTCAGGAGTGTCTTGTTCATCCATGCTGGACTTCTGCCCTTCCTGCTCAGATTCCTACATGTTGGAAAGGACAGTGCTTTGGGGAGGTTGTTGTTGAGGGGCAACTAGTTTTCCTGGTCATCTCTACCCCCATGGGATCCTGCCGAGCAGGTCCCATCTGCTCTTATGAATAGATGAGAAGGTGGGGTCCAGTCATAGTCTGTAGGATGAGAATGTTTATGGTAATGTGAGGTTGGCTTCTTCCTATGGGATAGGTCAGAAGAGAAGAGAGAGTATGTAGGTCTGGTCTCCAAGCTGGCAGCATTGTAAGGGAATGTGGAGAGGAAGAAATGGAGATACACGACTTCCATTGAAGTCTACTGTTGGTGGTAACAGAGCTGTTGCTGATAGTAGCTAAGAGTGTTAGCAAGATAAATTTTAGAGCTGTGATTTAGACAATGCAAACATGGAGGAGATGGTTGCTACAAAGGGCATACGGGATTTGTAATGTTTTGGAAAAGTCCTTTAGCACTGGAATCTACAGGTTTATAGATCAAATCTAAAAAAGATAATAAAGATTGACAAAAATGTTTCCCCCCCTTGTCTGTCTTCTTCAGAATAACTTACTTTGTAATACACTACAGATACATGAATGTATAGGGTTGTTATTAAACTCTATATAACTAAGAGATAATTACATATTATATAAAAATAGCCTAAGTTATCACTGTTACTTTCCTTACACAATGATGGCATACTAGACCCCAATATCAATTAATATTTCTAATGTACCAATACTTCATTGACATTACAAAGACCCTTAAAAAAACCCTGACAAAACCAACAGAAGTGTGTAGATG